>NW_027185565.1:1381349-2595199 GCF_040183065.1 Periplaneta americana | reverse complement strand
AATGATGTCGATGTGCGAAGAGTTTCAATTTTGTACAGCACAGCAGCGCTCGCTGTGCGTCTAGGTAGGTAACTATAACGTCATTTGAGATATCTTATCTCTAGTAAGTTAAAATGTAATAAAAACTTGATTTTCTGTAAAAACACTTTAAAGTTTACAATGTGAATATTCAACACAAAAATTACTTCTACGAAGTCAAATGAATTTATAACCTGATTAGAAGCCTCCTGCCTGATAACTGCAACCTTCCTTATTCTTTTTGGCTGTTTCTTCTCTCCTCTTTGCAATGTTCACCTGTTGCCAGAATCGTTGTCGCTGGAGCGTTGAACAGTGAATACTTCGGGAAATCCGTCTCCTGTCCCTTATGGTATCAATGGTGTTGGTCTGCTCTCCTAATAGGACAGTGTTTTGGTGTACCCAACATTGAAGTCGCTCACTGCTTCAGCCACAGCATCAAACACACGGTGTCTCGACACAAAAGTTTCTTTAGGGCATTTGTTCCAAATCATACTGTGTAGGCACTCATTGGCATTTTGTGTCCTACCCAGTAAACACCTTTCTAACAGGCTAGTTGAGACAAGTCTCTGGTAGAAAGGAATAATTTCTTTCAGGACCTTGCCAGAGATGGGGGCATGAATATGCGCTTTGTGTGAACCAGGGTTTTCATTGTTTGCAAGTGCCCTGTTATAGAAACACCATGAATTAGAACCAACGGGGCACTTGATGTTAAAAATGTTTCTCATCTGTCGAACTACAATGATGTAAAGTAGCAAATACTGCCGCTTTCATTGTTTCCACGTCGTGAGTGTTATTTTTCACAGCATTATGATAGTATCGAGTGAGCTTTTTTAACGAACCATCAGTGAGAGACCCAAATGCTTTTCCCTCCTAGAGTAACTCCACGTTTACTACAGTCTTTCACAACCTGTCTCAGTCCAGTACCCAAACGCTTTGCGATATGATTAATACATTCTTCCTTTTTCAGCTCAATTCCATCACCATACACCTGTAGTTGCTGTAAATGGCTAAAAGTTTTAGCATCACCATCTGAAAGCATTGTTGTGTACCTAAAACCATGCTTTATTGACCTTTTCCATAGTTTCTCTGCAGCTATCATTTCCATTGCTGGAGATGAACCAGTGTAATTCTATACATCTTGATTACACAACTTTTAACACTGCATCACTTCGAAATATGTATGATAAGTACTTTCTCGTGTTAAATTTTAACGTACCTTGTTAACATGTTTCGACCTATTTTCGGTCATCTTCGGAACTGGTCGTTGTTAGTCTTGGCGTCTCACACGAAAACACACCCCAACGATATTCTCAACACACAACTCAATTTCAAAACACATACACTCTTTGACTCTACACTACGAACGCACCCACACAGGAAACAAGAAGCACCAAGACCAACAACGACCAGTTCCGACGATGACCGAAAATAGGTCGAAACATGTTAACAAGGTTCGTTAAAATTTAACACGAGAAAGTACTTATCATACATATTCCGAAGTGTAATTCTGTTGGCAATCCAAGTGGCCTTCTTTCCACACAAGATATTCAGGACAGTGTAAACCTAGCTCCTTTTCTGCAATACAACAGGACAGACAAAATTTGACACTTCAAAATCTATTACTAGGCCTGTTACCAGTTCAACAACACATCCCACACCATACAGTGACGTATGGCCCCTCTTGTGCCATGAACCATCGTAACTAACAGAAATGTCTATTGTATCATTTTGTGTTTCATCATTTTCTTCTTGATGTACAGATTTCACTTGTTGTCGAGCTAGCTGCAATGTTTTTTCAATTGCTACAGCACCTGCAGAATGAAGGGCTTTTACATGGTCATCGTAAGTCTTATGTGACATTGTGTGTGTATTTAGCACAGCTGAAAACTTTTCCATTGCTGCATCTCCCTTGCCAATTGATGTGAAAGCCTCAACCACCCTACGATTAACATCCCATGGACTTCTCTGTTTTTCACTTTCTAAACTACTTGAAGTGTAACAGGAACCATTCAAAGTCTCACATGAAGTACATTTCAAAATTATTTTACAGGCGAACCCACTAAAATCAGTTGTATCTAAAACTAAAGTTTTTTGGCAACACACACTACACTGAATATTAGTGAACAACAATACTAAGCAGTTTATGTCTGCTAATATGTACTTTGGAGCATCATCATTATTGTACATAGTGTTCTCTGTTTCAAGAATTTTCTCTAAATCTGTCAGTCGTTTACACTTTTTGTCACAAACTGGTCCTTCAGTTTTATCTGGCACATTACTCGATGAGCACACCCCTGGATCAGTTGTGGAATCGACATCCTGCTTCTTCCATCTAGCATTAGCATGCAACCTAGATAATTCTCTTTTCTTCTTTTTTGAAACATCTTGTTTAGCAATGGTATGCAATTTACTTCTTGCCATTGCTACTATTGTAGGCCTATTCTAAACTAACACGAAAGTACACACAAATAAAACTGCCTAATTCTAGATAAGATCCTATACTAACCAATCAACGAATAATAATAATAATAATAATAATAATAACAATAATTATAACTGCTGCTCAATATAACACCAATTACTGTTGAATAAAACACTTATAATCAAACTGCTGGTTTGTATACAAAACGCAATGATTTCCCGCACTCTTTTGACAATTGTGTTGCCCTCTGCAATATAAATTAAGAAAATGAAGTATGGTGCTCAGAGTAGCGTGTTTCCAAGAACTAATATCGTAAATTAAAAATCAAGTTATTGAGAAAGATACAACATAAAAGTGAACAAGCAACAAATACGAAGTGCCATGCCTCAACGTTTAAATGCTGTCCTGAAGTGTAGTAGTTTAAAAAAACACTAAATAAACAAACTTAGAATAAAGATATCGTGATGAAATCTTCACTAATGTATTCCTCAAGAGAGTGCATTTTTTGAGACCAGATTTGAAAAATCGAAAAAATGACCAAAATTGACGAAAACTCAGTGTCCCCTTAAGTTTCTCCAGCTCTTTGTACCATCATGGAGCAGTATTTTGTACCTGGAGGTTTTTTAGGGCAGTGATGACCAACTCGCATGCTCTTCTGATGGTGTGTGTGTGCGTGAGCGAATCCAAAGATATATGATGGAGACACTTGTCATGCAATATCTTTAAGGTGGTTTGGAGGAGCGTAGCAATATTATAGATTTATGATGCACCTTTGCGAAGTTGGCTGCAGAAATGGGAGTATTTGAGAATCTGAATGGTCATGATCCATTTTTAACTCACTAAAACCTTACAATTGCAATAGCTTTCGTACAATTAGGACAAGGAAGAAGTGAATGAATGTAATCCCGGTGCAAATTACTATAAGAGATTGAGCAGAGCACTGTAAAAATTTATTCTGCCAGCAACAGGAATAAATCACACTTACATTTGGCACAGTTACGCCAAATTGTGCTGTATAATACAAAGAAATACACGCTTATTAATTCCGAGGATAAAGAAAAATATTTGGCCTACATAATTACGCTATTTCCAATTTTATATATGAATAATTTTTGCACAACCAATCTTCTACGAAGTAAAGTTAGGCCTAAGTAATGAAATTACTTTAATAATTCATTATAAGAAATGTTACTAATTAAAGTACATCTACCATACTTATTTCCTTAAAATACATATATCAAAGTAAAGTCTTCTGAATTTTTTCTATATACAGGGTGATTCACGAGGAAAGGCCAAAAAATTAGGATATGATAATATCATATCCTAATTCTTAGACCATTTTGAGTGAAAAAGTTCATATGAACATAGGTCCGTTTTCGAATGATGGCAGAACTAGATGCAATATTTTTGGTAAAACGTCTTGCCCCAATGTAAATCAGATGTTACCATATGCTGCTGACGTGAGACAAGGTCACTGATGATGACATAACATTGGAATCTGCATTGTGAGCGATGTAGATAAGAGAAGAAACAAACCAGGTGGTGGGACATTAAAATGTCACAACAAATATGCTATCACTTATCGGTTCACAGCAGTTCAGTCAGGTACCTACAGTACAGTAGTTATACAGGTACAGTTATCGGAAGTGTTAAGTTGTGTTTTTCAAGATGCCTTATAAATTTTCGACTGCAGGATACTCCGATATTGTGTATGTTTATGGTTTGTGTGATGGAAGTTCCTTGCGTGTCGTCACTGAATGTGACACTTTCTGAACAGAAGGGTACCATATCGAAGAGTATTTACTGTCTATGGGGTTGGATGAAGACTTGGTATAGCAAAGGAGTGGGGAAACGAGAGAGGCGCTAATCGACCGTATTTTGGATGTGGCATAAAGACAACCACTTGCAACTCTCCCGAGCGATGAGCGCGATTCACGCCCAAGCGCAACAGTGCATTGAAGCAGAAGGAGGTACCTTTGGAAATGTGCGAAAATATCGACCCCGACTTCTAGAATATTAGGTATGTATGCATACGTGAATATAAACTTTAAATTTGTCCATTATCTGTCTCTAAATGCGAGTTAGTACAATGGAATCTCAGAAGTTTTTGTGAAATCAAAGAGCCACATCTCCGTAACCGTTCGAAAATGGACCTATATACATTTGAACTTTTTCACTCAGAATGACTTCAGAATTCACATCCTAAATTTTTTACCTTTCCTCGTGAATCACCATTTGTAGTAAGTAATATTATTCTATATACACGTGGCAACAAAATTGAGACGGATTCTAATTTTCTATGTATTATTAAACTGTTACATAGCAAATTCAAAACATGTTCATACTTAAAATATCTCTAGAATTACAAAGAATAAGGACTGGTTATGCATATCGAGGGTATTATAGGAGAAGGGCGTATCAACAAATTTTACATTATTGAAATATTTTAATGGAACCTATTTACGTTTGAAAACAATCGTTTGAGAATTACAGTGGACATGAGGAGGAGTCAAAGAATGATCCTTGTTATGTAGACAAGTATAGTAAAATCCTTCCATTTTTAAATGGCTCTATTGTAAATTTACAATTTTGTTGGTACGCATATGGAGTGGCATGTATTAAATTTTGCATCCATATCAAACCATTGACAAATGCTACACAGTAGAAAGAATTAAACGAAATACGAAGACATTAAAGAAATTGATAGGTTGACGATCATAATATTATATAATTATAAAGAACACATGTCTGCTATCTGGTAGGTTCCAAATTTAAGTAAGGATCTATTTTTAATCCTTAAATAAAATTTAAATTTTCAAATTCACATTATTGAGTTCACAGATGAAAGTACAAGAGTTCCAGCAATGAAATAGAAGGTTTCCTATATCTGATGCTGTCATGCACCCATACACCGTGGCTTCACCACCACCATGCTTTACTGTCTGTGGATGACTTTCTTTCTTGGGTTCTTCTCGTGGTTTTCTCCAGACATTGTTGTGCACTTCATCTGAATAATCGAAATACACTTTTTTTTTTTTTTACTTACGGTTGGCACTTGACTTGTGTCACTCATTCAAACATCCTCATCTAGTGGGCAATGATTCATAGCTTGTAGTTTTTTCAGCTGCCATGAAGGTGTCCCCCTTTGTGCACCATAGGAGTTTCTGATAGCTTACTGTGTTTTTTGTGATTGTCTATAGTAAAGAAATTGAAAGTAATTTTTGCGTCCACCACTGTGGAGTAATGGTTAGCATGTCTGACTGTGAAACGAGAGAGTATGGGTTCAAATCCTGGTTGGGACAAGTTATATGGTTGAGATTTTCCGAAATTTTTCCTCAACCAATTGAAGCAGAATTGTTGGGTAACACGTGGTGTTGGACTTCGGACTCATTTTGCCATAATTTCTTCACAAGTCATTATTACCATAGCTTGGGCTAAGTTTACGGTGTAGCATGCTTTGCTCTATAGCCCACTGTTTCCCAATTGGTGCTCCATGGAACCCTGGGAGTTCATGGTACAAATTTAGGAGGTCCATGACATTATTTACATCTCATAATTTATAACCCACTCAATTTTGAAAAGAATCACTGCAAAATTTTTCCTCTGCATAACCAATGCACTCCTATATGCAAAAGTGATGAAGTACGACTATTTCTGAGTGATAATAAATTTTCCTCTGATCAGTTGAACAACTTCTCTTGGTTGTCTATGGCAGACTACTTAGCAGATATGTTTGTGTACTTGAACACACTCACTATGAGTCTTCAAAGTAGTAGTATGAATATTTTTGACATTGGAGACAGGATTGAGGCAGCAATTATAAAAATACGCCTGTAGGTAAGCAGAGCTGAAGATGGTAGTCTCAACATTGAAGTCATTTCTGAAGTTCGCTGATGAATTGCCACAAGAAGTTCAACATGTCAACATTGAGCATGATTTAGCAACTAGCTTCAGAGATTACCTCCCTCCATCAGATTCTGAAAACTCATGGATTAGAAATTCTTTCGAGTATGGTGTGGTACAATTAAATGTACCGGTAATTTAATTAAATAAGATTATACAACAGTTTTTTAGGGGCCACTACTAGAATCATCACAAGATGTTAGTAAAACAAAATAATCAAATACCAATACCATTTCAAACTATGTTAGTGACATAAAGGTCCAACCATATAAAGTACAAATCCAAGTAATTAATATACTACCAGTATGTAACAGATAATTTTTTTTGTAGGTTATTTTACGACGCTTTATCAACATCTCAGGTTATTTAGCATCTGAATGAGATGAAGGTGATAATGCTGGTGAAATAAGTCCGGAGTCCAGCACCGAAAGTTACCCAGCATTTGCTCATATTGGGTTGAGGGAAAACCCCGGAAAAAACCTCAACCAGGTAACTTGCCCCGACCGGGAATCGAGCCCAGGCCACCTGGTTTCGCGGCCAGACGCGCTGACCGTTACTCCACAGATGTGGACTGTAACAGATAATAAATTAATGGAAATAAACCAATCAATATAAAACAATGTATTAATAGAACATAGGAAAGCTGAAACAGAAAAGAAAACATAAGGAAAGTTAAAAAGATTTTATTTGAGACACATGTGCTGGAATTTGATTGCCAGATGCAAGATCTTGAAGAACAACTGAAACAGGCATTGTGAATCTTTGCACAACACAAGGACCTTTGTAATGAGGTGCCAATTTACTTGTAAAATTCTTTATAGCGTTACTTTGTACATAATTTTTCAACATAACTTTACTTCCAACTTGAAAAGGTGCAGAACACCATAACGGATTATAATAATTACGTACCTTATTATGTGCCAATTGAAGATTTCGTTTGACTCGTGTCCAGTTTTGCTTAATATGCTGTGGAGCAGCATTATCAGGTAACATATCTGTAATAGACCAAAGATTCGATAGGGGATTGTTAGGCTGAAATGAAAAAAACAATGAAAATGGAGTACTACTAGTAGATTCATGCTTCGCTGTATTCAACGCAAATTGTATCCAATGAAGGTTGGAGTCCCAACGAGAATGGTCATCAGCATGATAAGCTATTAAGGCATTCTTGAGATTCCTATTATAGCCCTTGCAAATATTTGGTGTGGGATAATGAGGTGTTAGTTTCGCATGCTTAATTCCTAGAGAAAAAAGGAATCGTTTGAATTGTGAAATGAAATAAGCATTATCTGAGACTAATACTCGAGGAACACCTGTAAAAGCAAACAGATTTTTGAGACAATTAATTGTTATTGTTGACGTTGCATTATGAACAGGAAATAACCAAGAAAATTTTGTAAATGCATCAACAACTACAAAAATATATGTATTTCCATTAGATGTACGTGGAAGTTTACCAAGATAACCAATATAAATTTTTTCCATTGGTGCTGATGTAACATCACTAGATAATGAACCATAATGTTGAAATTGCGCTGGTTTGGACATTTTGCAAATGGCACAGTTTGCTACACGTACTGCTATATCCTTAGCTAATCCAGGCCGAGTAAAGGTTTGTGAAATCTTATGATATGTTTTATAAAGTCCTAAATGACCTCCCATCTCAGACTCATGATAGAAGGAAAAAACAGCGGGTACCAATGCATCAGGCAATACTATTTTATATCTATTCCCACATTGACCATGCTTAACCAAAATTTCACCTTTCAGTTTATAATCAGGAATTATTTCTCCATTCTTAATTCTAACAATCATATCTCGAAGAATGGGATCACCTTGTTGATGACAGCCTATATCTTTAAAAAATAAAAAAAAAAAATGAAATAACTGCACATTGTGAAACATCTTGTTGAGGTGTAATGGAATTATCTTCAGGAATGTGAAACATTCGAGAAAGCACATCAGCAAAATTATTATCAGCACCTCGAATATGATGGACCATACATTTGTAGGTAGATAGTTTAATTGCCCACCTTGCTAAACGACCTGTATGCCTAGTACCCGATAAACAGTATGATAATGCATTATTATCAGTCTGTAATTCAAAGGGTTTATGATTTAAATAAATATGAAATTTATCGAAGCCAATAAAACTGCTAGTGCTTATTTCTCAAAGATAGTATATCATAATTCAGCATCTGTTAATCGCCGAGAAACATAATGAAGAGGCCTATAGTGTCCCACATATTCTTGCAATAATACAGCTGCTATAGCTGAAGACGAATTATCTGTCTGTATAATAAATGGTTTCTTAAAATCTGGAATGGCTAATACAGGTGGAGTTGATATAGCTGATTTCAATGCATCAAATGCCTTTTGTTGTTCTGTCGTCCACTGAAAAGGTACATTTTTCCGACGAAGTCTGTTTAATGGTTCAGCCAATTGAGCATAGTTCGGGATGAATTTAGAAAAAAAATTCACTGCCCCAGTAAATCTTGCTATGCCTTTCACATCTCGTGGTATGGGGTAATCCCATATTGCTTGAGTTCTATCTGGAGCTATTTGAATGCCATAAGGAGACAAAATATGTCCAAGAAAAGAAACTGTAGCTGTTGCATATTTAACCTTAGCCGGATTAACTGTCAAACCTGCATCAGCCAAACATTAAAAAACTAGACGTAAATGTTCGACATGAGATTCAAAATCAGAACTATAAATAAATAAATAAATCATCACTGTATGTGAACAAAAACTTAAATTTGGCATCTGAAAATATGTTATTCATCAACTTTGCTAATATACCAGAGCCGGTAGCTAAACCAAAAGGTAATCTATTAAATTCATACAAAGCAGTTTCAGTGATGAAAGCCGTAAGATGCTTAGTTTCTTCAGACAATGGAATTTGAAAGTAAGCTGAATTTAAATCTAACGATGTGAAATACTTTGCTCGCTGAAAATGATAGAAACAAGTATTAATATTAGGCATAGGTTGTTGATCAACTAGAATTTTAGAATTCAATTTACGGTAATCAATACTAGGTCTGTATTCTCCATTAGGTTTATCTACCAAAAAAACAGGGGAAGCATAATGGGAAGAAAAATGTCTTATCACACCAGTCTGTAACATATTATCTATTATCTTCTGTAAAGCAAGATGTTTATGTGGAGAAAGACGATAAGGTGTAGTTTTTACAGGGACATTGTCAGCTAAACGAATGGTATTTTGTAGTACTGTAGTTGAACCCAATTGATCTGTTAAAACATGAGGAAATTGTTGAATCAGATTTTGAATAACTGTTTTATGTTCTGAAGTTAAATGAGTTAATTCATCAGACATAATTACAGGTGGATTATCGAGATTCATTGAAAGTGAATCAAGCTTAATATGTTGTTGACCATGACAAAATGATTACTTGGATGAAATCTGAAGTTAAACTGCCTATTAGTTACATCTAAAATCATTTGTGTTTTTATGAAAAGGGGTAAACCAAGAATACAAGGAGATTTCAAACTCTGCACTACATGAAACTGTACTGGCCAAGAATATCTATCGATACGAAAAGGCACCGTAACGGTGCCTTTTATTATAATAGGATTGCCTACTGCAGTATCAATTGGAGAAAATATAGGGGTTAATTTGATCTTATATTTCAAAGCCAACTGATCAAATATTTCTTGTGAAATAGAATTGTTACATGCACCTGTATCAATCAGTGCACAAATTCTATTTTTGAATATAGACACACATCGTGTTAATGGTGAAATATTAAGGGCCTGCATATCAGTAGAGGCAGTTTTTTGAGAAAGTTGTAATAGTCATGGGATAGCATTATTATAACGTCTACTATTAGAGACAACTGATTGGGGACAATTACGAATTAAGTGTTGGGTAGAACCACATCTGTAACATCGACGAGTAACGACATTATTTTCATTTGATGGCTTGTGAATCATTTGATTACCAACAGTAGAATTGTATTGATTTCTATTCACAGGTCTTTGAAATTGTTATCTATAAATTTGCACTTGAGTTCGAAAAGGTATATTTCCTATAAAAGATGATCTTTGTACATTATTGTTTTTTATTGGAACTACTGAAGCTGATGACATATGAGATTCACACGGAAATTCTAACAGGGTATTAGCATTCATAGTATTTTGTACTTCCGCCAAATTATCTGAATATTGAATAGTTTTAACACTCAAAATAAGATTATCAAGTTCTATAAAATTTGTGGGGGGGGGGGGGGTTGCATTGGTAGTGCTAATTGTGTAGTTACATTTATTCAATTAACGATTTGACTTACAATTTGTGATTCAGATTTTGGAATGCGAAACATTTTATGACATAATTTAATATCTGTTACAAAGGAGGAGAAACTCTCATTATGATTTTGTGATCGAGAAGCCATGTTAACTGCCAATTGTTGTTGCAAAGATGCTGGAAGAAAATAATTTAATATATCTGTATGAAATGTATCCAGATTTAAACTATGTAAAATAACATAATCAACTCGTTCTGCCAATTTATCTATAGTATATAAACTAAGAATTTGATATGTATGCATAGGCGATAAATTCCAAATTTGAACTTTTGTAATAATTTCCATCAGTATCTTCAAAAAATCCAAAATATTACAAAATGTATCACCAGGAAAGTGAGTCTTATTAACAAATAATTGGTGCAAGGGACTATCAATTGATTTATATTATAATCTATCATCAGGAACTTTGCTGTTTACAGCATTAATGGGTAATTTTAAAGTAGATGATGAGGTCTCTTGCAATAATCTATCATTCACTTTACATGCTGAAAACAAATTTTGAAATGATAACTTATCCAACAGCATATCTGAAACAAGAGGAAAATCTTGTTTTGTTTCAGAACAAGATTGTTCGACCACAAACCAGTTTATATTAAGAACTTCTAACCTTTGTTCAAGAGCTAAATAATTTTCTGACACTGAAACTGGGTATAATAATTTTTGTAAATAAAATCTAGTATTATAGTGACTAATACCTGCTTTAATACGATAAATTTGCTTTAATTCATTCATTTATTTTATTCCATAGATCTTACATGAGCAATGAAGCTTTAAGATGTGGAACAAGTCAAAATTTTACAATATTACAATTACAATTTTTACAAATTTTTATAGTTTTACAATTTAGTAATTTTCTACAATTTTTACAATTTTGTGCAATTTTTACAATATTTTGACGAGATGTAGTGAGATGAGGTGAGGTCCGAGGATTCGCCAAAATATTACTCGGCATTTGCCTTTTGGTTGGAGAAAACCTCGGAAAAACCCAACCAGGTAATCAAATCAAAGGGTGGTAATCAAATCAAAGGAGTTGATGCCAAGGACTCGCCATAGACCATCCAGCTGCAGTCCCACGGCTGTGGAAAACCTCGGAAGAAACCAAAGACCAAAGGGGGATCCAACCCAAGCCCGAATGCAGCTCCGGATCAGCAGCCCAGCGAGTCTGCCGACTGAGCTACATCGATGGCTCTACTAAAAGTATACAATACATAGCCAATCAGATTATTAAATTTACAAACACAAACGATCATTCATCAGTTGAGCTATATGTATAATAAAAAACAAGTAAGTTAATTAAATTTAATGCATAAACAATTCAACCAGTTGTGATATACAGAAATTGATAATGCATATCATGCAAACTACTTCAAATTACAAACACAAACTATTTATCAATAGGGCTATATAGATTACTATTCAATTTAAAGCATATACAATTCATTGGCTAAAACTATACAAATATATACAATACAAAGTAGCATACTTTCATTAAGCTATACATATTTGTGCAATTAATATCAAGTAGATTAATTCAGTTTATAATCATAAACAATTCATCAGTTGATCTATACAGACTACTATACAATTTACAGCATATACTACTACTGCTGCTGCTGCCGCTGCCCAAAGTCGAGCCTTAGCCTCCTCATTTACAGCATAAACAATTCATCAATTGAGCTATACAGACTACCATTCAATTTACAGTAGGCCTATATACAGGGACATCATTTTATTTTTACTAACATTTTTAATATTAACTTGGCTATACCTCTGGATCAACGCCGTTTGCTACCCCTTCCACGACTGGAGTTCGATGATACTGGCGTAATATATAAACAAATCACTTTACTAGGTATAGTAGGGAAGAAAAGTAGTTCGTCCATTTACGTAAAGTAGGAAATATCGCGCTTTTGAGTTTGATCATTTCCATTAGGTTTTTGTTTAATCAAAGTACAGTACAGTATTAAAAATGAGTGTTTTTACTCACGAACTGAGCTGTCCATGTGGACGTATTCATTATGTAGTGTATATTATACTGTCTACAGCACATTAGCGTACAGTATAGAGAATGAAGTTAAATTGAAAAATAATCATAATATGGATATTTAAACACATTTTTGAAAATGGTGGCCGTTCATTTCGATAAAGGCTTCAGTTCTAATGTGCATATTGTCGCACTATAGATTATTGTACCGAATCCCAATTATCAGTTTCGTCTTTCGTACTAGTAACTCATGTTGAAATAACTCTGTACCTACTCTATAAAATAATACCTTATGTACTGTAAATTCAATCTTCACTTCTGCCCGATCCGAAAAGATAAAATTACTCACACATATTATCTACTGTCCGTCCAAGTGGTTATGTCATAGGGTCGTAGAAAGGGGGGAAAACACGTGACAGTTAATTACTTAATGAGGCCCTTCTATTTAAGTTATTTTAAACAGTTGTATGATATTACGTAGACGTCCAATTCCTAACAGAAATTAATGTTCCCAGAAAAGAGCTGTCAGCCCAGCCAGTAGCTGGCGAATAAAAGCTGGTAGGGGAAACCGGGATATGACGTAGGCAAATGGACGACAGTACCTGTGCGGAAATGATTTAATATTGAAAGCTCTTTCGTCACTGGAAAACGCGAACATATTTTTGGACCGTACTGTTTACTATGACTGTATATGCGGTCTTGGATCTGTGTGGAGAACGGTTGAACTTCATTAGTAGAAGGGGTGGGAGTGAAGTACATTCAAAAACTAAGGTACAATAAAAATTGAAGTAAAAATAAAATGATGTCCCTGTACAATTCATCAGTAGAGCTACACAGACTAGTAATAATTTTAAAAGCATATACAATTCATTAGCCAAACTATACAAAACATATACAATCAAATTACTTCAATTTACAAACTTATTTTCGTTAAGCTATACAAAATTGCCTACAATTCATATGAAGTAGATTAATTCAATTTATAAACTTAAACAATTCATCAGCTGACCTATACAGCATACTATTCAATTTACAGTACATACAATTCATCAATTATGCTAAACAAAAATATACAATGCATAGTAAACAGATTAAGACAATATAAAAACATATTTTAGTTGAGCTATATAAAATTGTACTTCAATTCACAAGCATAAACAATTCATCAATTGTGTAGAAGGTATGAGTATGTAGAAATTTGGTTAATTCTTTTCTGAACCTTTTCTCGTGGTTCTTCAAATCTTTAAGATAATTAGGCAGTGCATTGAAGACTGTTATACATGAATAGCGAACTCCTTTTTTAAAACAGCTTAGACTAACAGAGGGTAGATGAAGATCTGATTTATGTCTTGTATTAAAATGATGAATATCTTGATTAGTACTGAATTTATCTTGGTTCTTAATATACAGCATCATTAGGGAAAGAATGTATTCACAAGGTAAAGTCAAGATTTCTAAGTTTCGGAAAATATTTTTACATGATGCCTTTTATGCACACCGGCCATTATTCTTATAGCTTTCTTTTGTAAAACAAAAACGTGTTTAGCTTCAGACGAGTTACCCCAGAATATTAATCCATATTTCATAACAGAGTGAAAATATGCAAAGTATGACATTTTAAGTAAGTTTATATCATTAATAGTAGATAAGGATCTTAATGCATAACAGGCAGAGCTCAATTTACGAGTAATACATTCTATATGCGTTTTCCAGTTCAAGCGATTATCCAATTCTAAACCAAGAAACTTTGTGCTTATAGATTCTTTGAGATGAGTTCCATTTAATAGAATACTGTAGGAAACCTAAGCACTATTGTGTGTACTAAATTTGACTGCACTGGTTTTATCAATATTAAATGCTAGTTTATTTGCATGTAACCATTCATTCATTAGATTAAGCACTGTATTAGAAGTGTTTATAAAATGATCGTAATGTTTGCTTGAAATAATTACACTTGTATCATCTGCAAATAAAATTACATGAGCTAAATTGTTTATGGTCAAGGCTAAATCATTAATATAAACTAGAAACAACAATGGATCTAAAATTGACCCCTGCGGAACACCATGTTTAATATTTCTAAATTCTGAATAAGTAACTTTATGACTATTTGGTACATTTATTTCTACTTTTTGTTTTCTATTTGATAAGTACGATGTAAACCAACCCAACATCTCATCTTTAATACCATAAAACTTCAATTTTTTTACTAATATACTATGGTCTACACAATCAAATGCTTTAGCCAAGTCACAAAAAATCCCACCTACATGTAGTTTCAAATTTAATGAATTTAGTATTTCATCCACCAAACTAAAAGCAGCATTCTCTATCGATTTTTGTTTTCTAAATCCAAACTCTTCTAAAACTAATATATTGTTGGACTCCAGGTAATGATATAATCTATTATACATAACGTTCTCAAACACTTTTGAGAATGTTGTTAATAATGATATGGGTCTATAATTAGCAATGGTACATTTATCTCCCTTTTTGTATATTGGCTTTACTATTGAATATTTGAGTCTTTCTGGAAAAATACCACATTGCATTGACAAATTGCATAGATAGCTTAATGGAGGGGATAATATTTCAGAACAAGCTCTCAGAACTTTACTTGGAATTTCATCATATCCAGAGGAATATTTTGTTTTTAGTTGTTTTATCATATGCATGATTTCTGCTGCGGTAGTGGGAATAAATTTGAGACCTAAAAACTCAGTGTTAAATGCATCAGTTAGGTAACCAAGTGCAGCATCTTCTGCACAATCTTGAATGTTTAAGTTCTGAATAATATTTATATAGAAGTCGTTAAAATGATTTGCAATTGATTTTGGGTTATCTATTTTACTATCATTGATTTTAATGCAAGTAATATTTTCATTCTTTGAATATCGATTAGTTTCATTTTTAATAATATCCCAAATACTTTTAATCTTATTATCTGAATTTTGTATTTTTTCATTCAGATACATTTTCTTTGCATCTTTTATAACTTTTGTCAGTTTTACAGTAATTCTTGTAATAATTAAGAACATGAGGATCATCACTGTTCCTATTCATTAAATATAGATTCCTTTTTGTAGCACATGATATTTTAATTCCCTGAGTTAGCAATGTTTTTACTTTTACATTTTTTCACCACCTTGACTGGAAAACATTCATTGAAATAATTCGTAAATGTAGTGAAAAATGCATTAAATTTAGTATTAATATCAATGGTATCAGTACTATGTACATTTTCCCAAGATTCATTTTGTAGACATGTATTTAAATGATGAAGAGATTCAGCATTTATAATCCTTTTTTTTTTTATTTTTTAATTAACACTTTGGAATTTTTCACTCATATTGAAAACACTTAGAATTTGTGCATCGTGATCAGACAGGCCATTGACTAATGGTACTGTTGAATAGGAATTCAATCTACTTTTATCCATAAATATATTATCAATGGCTGTACTACTTCCAGCTTGTATTCTGGTTGGAAAACTTACTGTGTGACTAAGATTATAAGTTGATAGCTTCTCATTATCTTGATTAATTTCTGTTACCCTTGATAATAATTCAGTTATATTATTAAAAAAGGGATCAATTTTGAAACATGGATGGTGTATATTATATATATATATATATATATATATATATATAGGATATATATTTTTTTTGCCAGAAATACTTCATCTGTTCTTTCAGATGTACAAGAATGTTCTTCCATAAGTTTGAACAATTGTTCCTCTGAGTAAGTATTCAAGTCCAATGGTAATGAATCAAATGGGATTCTAAACAAAATTTCCCATATAAGTTCTTCCTTTCGTAATGCACGTAAGGTTGCAAGAGGCATATTGAAAAATATAGAAATCACCAAATAATAAAAAATTAACATTTCAACAAAGTAAATAATACATTACAAATAATACGAAATAAATACTGTACGCTCTGCTACCAATGAAGCGGGATCTTATTATATCAGTGTTTTCATTGGAATATTTAATAAGTTCAGAAAATCCCAAAACTATTGTGTCTCCCTTTAATTTCTTTCCTCCTAAACAGAATTAACAACAACATTCAAACAAATGTAACAAGAATATCTTGGATTTGAACAATTACTAATCAGTTAAAATCAAGTCTTTAGGATTTCCTTTATCTCATACAACAAGACCTTTAGCACATTATTCATTAAAACTCTCTCAAGCCAACATAACCCATACCAACAATTTTAACCTCCAGACTTTCGGTGTAACTTTATTACATACCAATCTCAACCCGAACCCAGTCCATCTATCCAAATTAGTTGGACATCTCCTGTTAAACCACCCGTATCAGGCCGGGTCTCCAACTGCAACACCCATTCCGATTGTACTCAAAACCACCACCCCTCCGCCTCCACGATCCAGGTGGGGGTGCAAATGTGACTGATATATGTTACAATTTACTCATATTATTATTCCATTGGCCATCCATTAAGTTAGAGTTTCCATGAAAAAAAAAACAGATTTTGACAAAAATGTAACATATGTCCTTTTTGCAAAAGTCGATTCAATTTTCCGTCTGTAGCACGCTGTCCTGTTTACAACACTTTAAGGCCACAGTGCCTTGACGAGCGTATTAACGAGATTATTCTGTGTGTGCAAATCTTGTTGCTTGAGTAGATACCTTCTTCTTCTTCTCCATAGCACTACAGTCCTGGGTGGGCTTTGGCTTCTCTCACAATCCTCGACCAATCACTTCTCTGCTGTGTCAGTTCTTTTCATCTTCTAATTCCCATACTCTTCAAATCCATTTCCACATCTTGGAACCACCTTTTCCTTGGCCTTCCTTTCCTTCTGACTTCTATTATTCCATTGTTTAACAGCTATTTTGGTGTCCTATCATTTTGCATCCTTTCTATATGACCCAGCCAACCAAGTCTCAAGGATTTAATATGTTTCAACAGATCCTCTCTTTTTAATATCTGGTCAATCTCTAAGGTAGACCCAATCCTCCATATTCCATTCTCACATATTGGAACATATATACGCCCAATGATTTTTCTTTCAAATCTTCATAGAGCATTTATATCGTCTTTATTCATTGTCCAGGATTCAGCTGAGTATGCTACCACAGGTCGAATCAGGATTTTATACAGTTTAAGTTTTGTTGTTTGTGTTAATAAATCTGATTTTAACAATCTGAAATATGCAAAATATGCTCTATTTCCCATTATTATTAATTCTAATTCCTAAATAAGTGAAATTATTAACACTTTCAAAAGTATAATTTCCCAATGTAATATTTGTATTAAGATTAGCACCACGACCCACTTCCTCTTCATATATTTGGTTTTGTCTATGTTGATAAACAGTCCAGCTGTTTTCTTGCTGTTTCTATTAATGATCCCATTTCTTGTATAGTCGGGATATTTCTTGCTATCAAAGCAATGTCGTCTGCATATACACAGGCTTGCTTAGATTTGTATATCACCATTCCAGACAATTTAAGTTCTTTCAAAACTTTACCCACAGTTTAATTAAATAATACTGCAGACAGACCATCTCCTTGTCTTACTCTGGTTGTCACTTCAAAATTTTGACTCATTAATCCTCCTGCAGTTACTCGAGCTTCATTATTTTGTAATGTTATTTCAGCAAGTTTTACAAATTTACTAAGAATCCCATATTCGTACATTGCATTTATAAGGTATGTTCTATTAATACTACCAAAGGCCTGCTTGAAGTCAATAAATTCTGTAGAGGAGTGTTATATTCATAGCATTTTTCCATTATTTGCCTCATAACAAAGACCTGTTCCGTAGTACCTCTATTTTGTCTGAATCCACCTTAATACTCTTCAAGTACATTTTCTGCAAATTTATTAATTTGTTGTAATATAATTTTAGATAAGATGTTATAGGCTATATTAAATAATGTAATACCTCTATAATTCAATAAAATCTGTTTTATTGCCCTTCTTATTTATTGGGCAAATAAGGCCAGTTTTCCACTCTCATGGCATTTTTTTTTTATTTTCCCATATGTTAACAACTAATTTATTCTTTGTTTTTATTGTCTTTGACACACTGTATTTAAATAATTCTGCTATTAAGGAATCTTCCTTGTCCTGTGATTGAGTTCTGGCTGATACCTGGCTATTATCAGGCAGTACATCTCACTTGACGATGTGTCAGAGGAAGAAAAATTGTTTATATGTATCTGAAGTCTGACTAGTGTAATATGTAGCTAGTCGGCGAAGTATGTAATGGAGGGGGAAGGAACGGGCCACCCTACCCCATTATCTTTCTTTCTTTCTTTAGTTGGTTATTTAATGACGCTGTATCAACTACGAGGTTATTTAGCGTCGATGAGATTGGTGATAGTGAGATGGTATTTGGCGAGATGAGGCCGAGGATTCGCCATAGATTACCTGGCATTCACCTTACAGTTGGGGAGAACCTCGGAAAAAACCCAACCAGGTAATCAGCCCAAGTGGGGATCGAATCCGCGCCCGGGTGCAACTTCAGACTGGCAGGCAAGCGCCTTAACCGACTGACCCACGCCGGTGGCTACCCCATTATCTCCTGGCCTAGTTGCCTCATAAGTGATACGATTTTAATGCAAAAATCGGCACTGAAGACTATTTAAAGGACATCCCTGGGAAGTTTATATTACATTTGGAGTCAAATGATTGTGGAAAACATTTGAGTCAACTGGCAACAGCACACAATTTGATCGTCAAAAGTAGGCCTATATGTTTTAACCATAAAATGATTCAGAACGGTACGTGAAAAATTCCAGAGACCAACAACGTAAATCAGATAGGCCACATTTTTGTATCTAAAAATACAGCTCATTGATACTAGATGTAAGATCTGTAAGAGGGTCAAACTGTGAATCTGACCACATTGTTTCGCGATTCTTTTGCTATTAATGTGTTGATCATAAACATTGATATTGTTGATACTGTAGATGAAGTTCAGGACACATACGAGGAAATTAAAAATGTAATTACGGCTCCACTAATTTAATGCTTTCTGAAAGAATTAGCATGATCGGTTGGAATTTATAGCCTTTATTAACATTTTATACAGATATTACATTTTCGTCCAATTTTAGTGGTCAGAGCAGTGATCAGAGCTAAAATCAGAAATCGTCTCACATGATACGCAACATTATTCTTTAAAAATAGTGCTTAAGGTGCTTTAGAGAGATGTCCTATTCCATTCACATCCTGTATCTCAATTACCGTACATATTTCTAGTAACATGTAAAGAAACAGACTTGTGATAATCAGATTTCATAAATTAATTTAGTTAAAAGGGTTATATGACTGTATTCAGGAAATGGAATGTGTTCTCAGTAGTTTTCAGTTTGATGTTCAACCAATATATTCATATCCATATTGTCACTTTGTTAAACCAAAATGTGGTATGCATATTGTGGTTTAACATTTCATTTAAACTGATGAACCATTACGCACTCTTTTGGGGAGTAATATAAATAATACTAGCAATATTTTTGATATAATGGATACCTGTAATAACTATTGGGCTGCAATAATCATGTTGGTACAGTGGATACCTGTAATATCGATCGGGCTATGCAACATGAAATGTAGTTCCGATTTTTGCCGCCATGTGTCTTGATGTCACGTCAATAGCATGTCGAAGGTAATACCATGGATGAATACATAATAGGATGCGAAACTGCGGTCAGCACCATCTGATAAAAGGGGGTTCAAATAAGATGATCAGTGCCTGACGTTGTGGATGGTGAACATTAGAACTACGTGTTGGGTAAATTACCCAGAGTTCTCTATTTATCCATTCGTTCGAGACGAACAGACCGTGCCAACGAGTTAGAACTTTCTAACTTGTTGGAACAGACGATGCTCGAGAAGACAAGATGGCCGCCAGAAACTTGCTAATGAGTGGTCATAAAGTGATACTAAGTGTGTGTATAAGCAATGTATGTTAAACAGTAATGTTTATGGACGTTGTAAAAATAGTGTTGCTGAATGTATTGTAAAGTAATAGTAATATAATAAATTGAACCATCTAAGTAGTTTTTGCAGACTTTTCTATTGTGCTGTACACTAAATACCCAAAGAATACAATCCTAGTTATTTAAACTTTTGCTTTATTTTCTGTCTCTGTTTGGTTATATTTTAATCGGGTAGTGTAAAATAGATCGTCTCTTTTATCTTCCTGTTGGCTTCGGTAAGAATTTTCAGTGGAAGATGGTGTGAGAAATAAAAATGTAAATGTTTTATTTTAAATTGGGTTAGTTGAGAATATCGATGAGGAAGGGAGGGAGGGAAGGAAGGAATATTTTCTGCATAGTTTAACATTTTCGTCACCAGGTGCGCTGCTAAATGCATGGAGTAATTAGTTTTTGTTTTCACTACTTGGTGCGCTGCTAGATGTAATAAGTTATCCACCATCCAACAGATGGCAGCAAGATCAGTTTCTACATTAGCGCCTCTAGCATGTGTTACGGGAAACTCAATAAATTTCGCATCCTATTATATATTCATCCATGGTAATACATTGAGTTGGAGATCTTTCTATTTATTTGTCTATGGTAGTATCTATTGCTGATAAACTAGCGCTTAGGTAGTTTTCTTCATACTCCGCTTGTACACGGTGCATATACGAATGTGACAGATTAGATTTGGTTATTTTAGGCTTGTTTTGCCTTGAATATACCCTCAACTGCATCTCCACAAAAAATCCCAGGGCAATTATTTACTTCTGTGCCAAATTCAATGTTGGTCAGTATGGTGGACATCATCGAGCATCAGTGACAGATAAGGTTTGGTTTGTTTAGGTTTTTGGTTCACCTTGCATCTTACCTATTTTTTGGATGGCATGCCATAAACCTGAACAAATCAAACCCAACCTGTCACTGATTCGCAATGATGTCCATCATACTAACCAATGTTCAATTTGGCACAGAAGTAAATAGTACTTTCAGTGAGGTTAAGTTAGCGGAGAAACGACGTATTGTGTACTGGTAGATAAAAAGTACGTCTCTCCTATCCAATTAGCGAGATTTGTGTACTTCACATATTTTATGCTATATAGGCCTACCTGAATTATTAATAGTTTGAAGAATAATATAAAGTATCTTTCTGGTATTTTTTAGCATAGATCGTAGCATCTCAAGCATGATGTCATTAAGATGTGTTTCGTGGTTTGTCTTTGTACCTAGTACACCGCTTTTATGAAATTACCAAAATCCCTTATAAATTTAATGATTTCCACTTCCGAAATCACCAGAATTACCTATGTGCTAGTTCCTCCCTAGTTTACATGCAAATAAAATATAAATTCTAACATTAAACCTTACAGGCCTTAGGCCTAACTGTGTATGAATATCATTAAACTTCACTGTTTGACTACTAGCACAAAATTTCTTGGACAATGAACACAACCTTTTTTTCATGAAACACATTGTCACAAGATCGTAGGTACATATGACACGAATTGTTTTCAACATACAAATCTAGCTTTCAGATAAAGCTCCCAGTGAAGCAGACTTGAATATTTTCAAGGGAAAAATTGTTCCAGAGCCGGGTATCGAATCCATGACCTTTGGCTGAATGCACCAACATTCTTACATGTTATAATGATAAATTTTAGTACTGGTAGACTATCTTAACAAAGCAACTAACCTGTCTGGAATTCTCTGTCACATTTCTTCTCACTCCCAGCACACAGTTCCAATATAGAGAGAGTTATTAAGTCTTATGTCTTCACAATGGACAGTTGAGGGAAACAGATTCTGTACCAGCAATGTTAATTCTGTTTGTCTTACTTGTTTCACCTTCCAGATGTTTTGTTGCTGTGACATTTATAGTTATTTACTTAATAAACCCGACTTACTGAATGCAGTAGGAACTTCAAATGAATATACTGGAATAATAAATCTAATAAATCTCTTTCATGATATGCTGGCACAGACTATGTTTTGCCACAATTTCTTGCTCATTGCGTAATATAAATATATATTAATATGTATTGTACAATTATTTGTTCATTACATAATACAGGGTGTTTCAATGCAGGCCAGTCCAAATCCAGTATCTACTGCTACCTAACAATAGCTGTTGGTAGGCGAGTGATCATATGCCAGCATACAGACAGGTCTGTACACTCTTCTCTAATCTCAATCGAACCTTTACTGATTAATGAATTTAAATACTATTATAGTATGGTATGGTATGCCATGGTATGAAAGAAAAATTTCACAACCTCGAGCGGGAATCGAACCTGCGACTTCCTGTTTTCCGGTCAGGCGCTCTACCACTGAGCTATCGAGTTCGTCTCACGCCGAAGGCTTGGAATTATCCTTTCATACTGGCGACTCTGTTATAGAGTACTGTCCATAGCGTCTGATCTAGTCAGCACTGCTTATGGGTTGAAAGAAACTTTTACAAATGTAATCTTCATCTTACGATGTTTGGTGATGTATACACATCCGTTGATGTGACATATTAATGAATTTAAATACTATTATAGTCATACCATGGCATGATTGTGACTATAATAGTATTTAAATTCATTAATATGTCACATCAACGGATGTGTATACATCACCAAACATCGTAAGATGAAGATTACATTTGTAAAAGTTTCTTTCAACCCATAAGCAGTGCTGACTAGATCAGACGCTATGGACAGTACTCTATAACAGAGTTGCCAGTATGAAAGGATAATTCCAAGCCTTTGGCGTGAGATGAACTCGATAGCTCAGTGGTAGAGCGCCTGACCGGAGAACAGGAAGTCGCAGGTTCGATTCCCGCTCGAGGTTGTGAAATTTTTCTTTCATACCATGGCATGATTGTGACTATAATAGTATTTAAATTCATTAATATGTCACATCAACGGACGTGTATACATCACCAAACATCGTAAGATGAAGATTACTTTACTGATTAGCTTACTCGGGAGGGGCACTCCATATTACTGCGACATAAGGTGAAGGAACATGACTACCTGGAACCAGTCTGCATAGAATGCTGAGTACTGTTTTATTGTATACATTTTTCTTTACATAATACAGAACTGTTTTATTGTAAAATTATTTGTTGATTACATAATACTCTTCATGTATTTACTGCAAACTAAACTTCTCTAACAAGATTTTTTTATTTTAATGAGTGGTAATGGCAGGTGTTCCACTTTTAACCGATGCAGTTATAGTCACCCTAGTAATACTGTTCATGACACTGAAACATCATATGTCATAAACTCATAATCTTGCAAAGTTAAGCTTAGAACAGCTTATATACACAGGTGAGTACATACACCACTGCTTACCTGTAGCATGAGCAATGTTACACATAATTATATGACCTCTGTTCTCTATAACATCAGTTCTTTCCTTCTCAGAGTCACATGGACGATATGTGACATTTAATTTCCTGTGCTGACCTGGCTGCAAGAGGGCCATTCCATTGTCATGGGTAGAATATTTGCATTCTATTTTTTCTGCTCATATAATAAATATTTAATTCAATAGAAACAAAAATGAAAAATCACTATGATATGCACTCTTTACAATAAAATCTTCTATCATTTATAAATTTTAAAGAAAGCTTTGCCTGACTTTTATTTTTATTCTGTTTTGGAATCTTGGTACAAGTGGGACCAAAAATGAACATCAAGCATGACATGGTATGAAGTTTTATTAAAGTTCTGTGAAGTGCTTGGTAAAAGAAATTCAAAACACTTTCAGACTGATACAAGAGGAGTTGTACTTCATCATGATCTGAATAAAATAAGAATAATTAATTACATTTACATGCAAAATATAAATTATTAATTGTTGTCACAGATGAGTCAGTCAAATGTCACAGGTGGGCCATGGTGTGAATTATTCAATTTATCCTCTCTCTTATATGTCCAGAGATCCATTGAACTCATACAAAATGTATTTCTCACATAGCTATTTCATTACTGGTTGGGGAAGAACACACACAATTTGTTCATATGTACATAATATGACACATCAGATTCATCAAACATTAAAACTTTCCATTATTCACCAACAGTTCGCATGCACATTATTTTCATACCACCATACACATCTACATTACTTTGGCAGATGGCTGCATACTTATGCTTTGATATAGTCTTTATAGTGTCACTGTTAAATTCCACTAGCACAAAAATCCTGCGTTAATTTCATGAGATGCTAATGCTGTTTTTCCTGCACTATATTCTTGCAGTTTTCTTTAATCGTCATTTTCACATTTATTGTCAGTATCAGAGTCAGAACAGGCCTTAAATACCTTGTATTTCACTAGTTCTAATAGATATGTAAAACCAATAATCAAGTTACCAGAATCATAGCTCTTGAAATAATGCTTTGATTGCAGTCAGGTCAGATATGCGCTGTTATTTTTCTAAATCACAGCAAACAATCTCTGAAAGTTCTATACCAGTCATTACCAACTGGTCGAGTTGTGACGTCTGAGCATGCTTTTCCTCTTGGAGAAAAGGCCCAGAGAAATAGTCAGAGCCAAGCTCGGAGGTGTGACAGATCGTGGCTTGTCAGAGCTACTAGCTCTGGTTGAATGTATAGGTCTAATAGTGTAATGTAGAGAATAAATAATATACAGAAAGGAAAGTAGATATCGGTTCCTTTGATTATTAAGAAGCCGTGCTGGCAGCCATGTTGAAATCAGACCTGCTATACATACTAGTAATATAAAGAAATACAAAAATGGAAAAGTGTTAGGTACAGAATTAAACTTACTATACATAAGAGAAAAATACAGTAGTGATGGTGGTAGTGGTGGTGGTGGTGGTGGTGGTGGTGGTGGTGGTGGTGGTGGTGGTGGTGGTGGTGGTGGTGGTGGTGGTGGTGGTGGTGGTGGTGGTGGTGGTGGTGGTGGCGGTGGTGGCGGCGGCTTGCAAGGAATACCATACCTAAATGGGCAATGCTTTTTGTCTCGTTTTTTTTTTAAATCCCATTCATTGATGTAGCAACTACAAACCTAGAGTTCATGCCAACCTATGAGTTCATGCCAAACATAGATTACACATTTCATTGTACAGTACCTGTATTACATAATCCTACTATTTCATCATTCGACATGAAGTAAAAAATGACATTTCGTCTGAAATTAAGACAGTACTTTTATCTCACTTAAATTACTCACTTTCAACTTTACACCAGAAAATATAAATTCATTTTGGGCAGGAGAGTACTGCCATTTTTGTGTCATTTGTCTTAAGCATGTTGTAGACAATTGTAGTACTGCATAAACTTATAAACATTAGGACTTAGAAACATCGTTAGTCCAGTTTTCAGTTCCTTTGGGTGTCACATTCTTTCTTACGATGATCCCGTAAATCCACTCGAATTTTCACAATGTGTGCTAAATCTTTACGGTAGTTAAAAATATATCACATACATTTTTAATTGGCCGCTATTTCCACCCTCAAGCTGAGAATCACAACTGTTTTCTCCTACAGATGACAATGAGGATTCTTTACTTTGTACATACCGTTTTTTAAGTCATTTTAATTTCCTCAATCTTTCTTTCCTAGGATTGTGAGCTGATAAATCAACTTCACTTCCAACAGAAATAGTTATTTTGGAACACTTTGCAGAAATTTCAGGGTTTGTGTAATTACTTGCATTTTCATTTATATCTTCAACCTAGAAAATAAGATATAAAATTATTTAAAGAAATGTAGTTCTGATATCTAGGTTATATTAGGTGACTTTCTACACAAATAAAATATACCTACCTACTAAATAACTGCATTTAGCTTGGGTTGACATAAAGGGTTTTTAATAAAAGGCCAAGTCGCCCAGGACTATAGTTTGGTCTAAGAATAAGTCCACATGAATTTAGAGTACATTAAATATATCAGAAAGATATCAAAATTATTTAAGTATAGTAGCGTGTACCTATCTCGTTCCTAAGACATTCATATATTATTATTATTATTATTATTATTATTATTATTAGGTACTGTAAAAGCTAAGGTAAACTGGTTTGCCATACACCACTGCTTCGATAGGGTCTGGTGTTGCAATCTGCTCCGAGAGTCTACCTGGATTGCTATGAAGAACGAGAGAAGCTCGCTATGACGTCACAGAGCATTGAGTTGGAAGTACCTGTTCTATACTATTAGAAGCAAAGTGTGGGACTTGTTGATGGCAACTACAAAGAAGCTAAAAAAGATCATATGACGATTCTGTAGTAAACTGTCCGCTTGTCAGTTTTAGAATGTTCTGATACCAGGGCTTGATGATTGATATGATCTTGAGCATAAAACTCCTGAACTTCAGTAACTATATCTTCATATAATGAGAGAATATACTTTCTTGGCCCTCTCTTTTGTCAGTATTAGATATATATTCTAAAATAAGCTGCTTTACAACAGCAAATTTTTTGCTCCCAATGTGAGAGAGACCTTCTTTGACTCTACTTTACAAGTGCCTGAGGAGTCCTATATGGTCCTAATTTGAAACAAAAACAGACTTGCTTTTATTTGTTTTCGCTATTTTTCACTTTTCCCTTTTCAGCTCCTTTACATTTGTTTCCTTTAAATGTACTGCTCGATTCTCTTACTTTTCTTCTCATTTTTTCCTGCCATCCTTTGTCCTCCCTTTCCTGTTCTTTATGATTTGCATACTTCCTTTTATCTTATGTGAGCAAGTTCTGTATCCTGTTAGCAGATGTCGTTTCACCCATGTGTGGAAAAAATGTCTCCATGAAATCTGTCACTGGTGGAACACACGATAATTACGATAAATCTCGAAAACCTCTCTGTGTACCAATCTGAAACATTGCATTCATAATTTTAATGAGGACAAGTTTACTTATACATAGTTTCAACTTTAATCTCCAGCTTTGCTTTCCTAGAAACAAATTTTCAAGTTATTTTGTCACAGGCAGGACATTGAAACAAACACAATAATGTGCACTAATTTTAGGAAATATGCATACCTTTCAGAACAAAATATTATTATGGCTACAACAGTGCATTAACTTCTTTCATTCAGCACAATAAAATGGAAAACAAATGGAATGGGGAACTTTATACAGTAATAATAACTTACAGTACAAAACCTAGTTCAGGACTGCAAGTTGCACTTCTCTCCCTAAACCGTAATTTCTTATTAAATTGTGAACTGATTGATATCCATATTTCTTCTTTTACAGACAACTTCAATGTTTTTTCTTGCAAAATATTCAGAATTCGATGTAATATGAGATGTTTGAAAATTGTGGCTCAGATTCACTGTCATGGTTTACACCAGCAAGCCGAATAAAATTATTTTCGAGCAGTGCATGTTTGTCTTCCTTCTAAAGGAATTTTAAGTCTGGGTTTTTATCACCTTAGAATTGACTCGAGTTTGAACCAGCAGGGATGGTAACCATTAGACTACTATCGAGAACAATGAAATATAAAGAGGACACTTGGAAAGCAGGTCAGATTAGAATAGTATTTTATACTGGAATTAACAAACTACAGATTAATGCATTTGGTAGGGTAATGCTAATGTATGTGTAAGTTAATCATTGTTGACAGGAACTAAGTCCACATTTTTGTCAATTTTATTTTTTTAACGATTCGTAATTTAGAAAGCAAGCTGCGTCTCTTGGTGTTGGAACGAACTAATTACTCATATCCCATGTGCTTTATATGAGGTGGTCAGTCTTGTCACTTGGTGTTGAAAGGAACTAACAACTTCTTTAGATAATGCTGTTCAACACGGAACTACGAAACTTCCTGGTTGGTGGCTCTGTGCTAATAGTATTTCTGCCTCCAATGTCTAGGAGACTATGAGTCTGTATAGACTGATTGTTGTTTGTTAGCAGTTGGGCTTACTGCATGTTTAGTTGTAAAAGTCTCCACACTTATCACAAAACGTAAATCTAGCAGTACTTAGTGAATTAAAAGTTCATAAAAGAATTCAAAATGTTACTCTAATTTTCACTCATGCTCTGAACTTTTTAAGTCTGATGAAACATTGTGTATTGCATTTGACTACATGCAAAATCTCCCACACTCTCATATACCTGGTGAGAAGATTTTTTATCCCAGACAGCTCTGTGTTAATGTTTTTAATATTCACAACATGAATGACAATAGTTGCAAAATATACATATGTACCATGAGGAAGAGACCAAACAGGTGTCAATGAAGTATGTTCCTTCATTTTCGACTACCTCATTAATGAAGTAAAACAATGTGTTGAAGAAACTCCATCTTTACTTAGAGGGGGGTGCCCAGCTCAGAATAGAAAACATTTATTCAGTCAGCTTTGCATGGGTTTAGTTGAAGATAAAGATTTGAGAAAATTACTCACTAATTCCCTGTTGTAATTCGTCCCTTCAGTCACTCTTTCCAGCTTTCAAACCCAGATTGAAATAATGGTAATCTTATTGATCAGTTACAGAAAGCATATTCTGAAGGAGGAGTTTTGTTGAAAACAAAGAAACTAGGAAATTCGAGGAAAGTTTATCGTTATGTTTCTCCATCAAGAAATAGCGACTTATCTGATGAAATATTGCCATGGCCATGGATGGGCAACTCGTGCTCTCAAAGTGCTAAAAAAACCTTGAAAGAGAGAAAGGCAGACGGAGCCAGCTGCAGCAGTTACAAGTTGTTTGTAGTTTAGCTGCAAAAACAGTTCACTACCACGGTGTGCTCTGGTGGCTCATGCAGGTGGTCGTGATATCTACTACATTTGAATTTCAGAATGATGCATGGTACAATAATTATAGTAATTTTAGACAGACTATACCTGAACACATAACAAAATTACCGTATATTATTTTCTAGCTTTGTAAATTAGTTTAGTACTGGAAACACAAACTGAATACAACCTTTTCAAGATACAACAAATATAGCTGCAACACTTATTTATTATTACACTGTTTGTTAATATTTCTTATTATAGTATGTCATATTTGAAACGTAGAACGTTAGAATTTACAAGTCTTTATACATTAAAGAGTATTCCTTTGTTCTCAGAAAGGTAATAGTCTGTATTCGCAAACAATAACAAATTCAAGGAAGTATTTTTTGCATGTCACGGCAGATGAAATAAGCTTACTTCTGAGCTCTTTCTTTACTTTGAGAGCTTTTACACTTCTTTCTTGTATTAAACTCTGCCTCAAGCACATACAGTATATATGGAAGCAAAGAGTATATTTGGAAATTCTACTTAGGCAACATTACGAACAGTTCGATTCCTGATTTTGCTGGAATCTGAGTGGCGTGCTGTTCTGTAGATTTATTAATTCAAGCTATAAATTTTCAGGATTTTCTATCGGCGTAAGCCAAAAAGATTTCAGAAAAATTTCGATTCCTTGTCAATTGTCACTGTTTCTCCAAACTTAGCAGTGAATTCTGCTGTAGGTCTTGAAGTAGGGTCTTATACTTGATAAGAAGATTTTCTTATCACTCTTCAAGATAGTTTATAGTCAAAGAAAGTGAAGTTGTCTATGTTCTATATGATACTACCACATTTCAAATTTATCCAAAAATGTTCTTAGCTAGTCGATTATTATGTCGAGCAATTCTGTAACTCACATGCACAACTTGCTAATGATATTTGATAACAGTCACCCCTTGTTGATATCTCATTTTTACCTTTAGCTGTTCTAAAGCAGATGCAGACAGTATTTCTTTACTAAAATCTTCACTGTTTATTTGTAAAATAAAATGTCATGCGTGAGAAAGTGTAATAGAATACAAGCTTTACCTCTCTTCTTAATAAAAAAAATTCTCTTTTTACTCGTAACTAAAGGCAAATGATCTGGGAATTATATTGTTTTTCACTTAAAACGAGCTGCCACTTACTGCAGACACGATCGAACTTGTGTCTTGAAAGAACTGCACACAAACAGTACAGCTAGTATAGAGTCCGTTCTACCTGCATTGAGATTGTGTTGACACTTTGAGAGCACGAGTTGCCCACCCATGGCCATGGCCAACTGGATAAAGAAATCTCTTTATTGAGAACAGTAATTTTATTATTACTAAGCTTACTGTGGTTCTGTCTTTACTTCAGAATAATTATTTCGATAATTCACTCAAACAGTATGGATATTTTAAAGATTTTGTCATTTCTTCTTAGTTATTCTCATTGCAAAGTTGTACTACTAGTGTAGGCCTACACATTCTGTGTATTGTGTGAAAATAATATAGGCTATACTGCACCATGGAAGTAACATGTTTCATAATTGATTTTTCCTAAGAGATGTATTACAGATTATTTACCAGTAATAAATGCACAATTTGTTCTTATAAGCTAAAAAGTGTTTACTTTCTTGTAAATAGAGCATTTCCATGTTGAAAGGAACTACGTGCAATGATATGTTTTCTAAGTTAAAAATGAGTGTAGGAATATTCTTATGAGTATAAAACTAATTCTGTATGTTATGTAAAGATTAATTGAGGGAGGTGGGATATGATGATAGAGACTGGATTAATCTTGCACAGGATAGGGACCGATGGCGGGCTTATGTGAGGGTGGCAATGAAACTTCGGGTTCCTTAAAAGCCATTTGTAAGTAAGTATGTAAAGATTAATTTTTTGGTTCTACAGAATTATCTGGGTACTCTAACCACTGAGCTATGCCAAAGTTCAACCCATCACACCGGATCAAATGTCCCAAAGGAAGGAGGAGCAAATTTTTCTTCATTAATAACAAATGATAATTCTGTATGGTTATATTTTATGTGTATATAGATTAGTTGTATTTTGGTTTAATCTTTAATAGATAGTCACAAAACAGTTTTTTCGTTTGTCTCAAATCTTTCAAAAATGGACTTGGTACATATCAACAATATCAGATTTAAGTGCATATTTTCTCCATATTATGTGTATAATAGAATAAAACAGTTCTTGGAGCCGTCCTTGGGAGTGAATTGTTAATCGAATGTCTCAAAAGATGCATTCATGTTGCAACCTCTTTAGTCATCACAGCCATAAGCGCAGACTTGCATTTGATTCCAGAGCTGACCAGAATGGTAACTTGGGGTGAACAAAACAGGAGGTTGCGAGTTTTTCCGTGGTTACTTCTTTTCCCCTCAACATTATAAATTTTATTGCAACACACACTATTCTTTTCTATGTATAATTTCATGTCATAAAAATATTGTTTCAGGGTAAAAAGTGCAAGCTTTTCCAACAGGTGGCAATGACCAGCCAGTCTACTGCTTCTCTGTACAACTTCCATGACTGTACTCCAGAGACAGATGAAGATGCTCAGTGGGTAGTAGCTGCTGACATTTCGGGCGTCTGTTCCCATTGCTGGATGAGGGTAGTCTTGTGGCAACACCTGCTTGCACCTGAGAGACTGATTGGATTGCGAAGGGGGTGGGTGAGGTAAGTCCACGTGCACATTGTCCACTCAAAAGAGCCCATTGTGCTACCTTAGCAGCTCCTCAATGACTTGTGCATCACTCAAGCTATTCTAGATGCACACGACATTAAGAGTGCTCGAAATCGGATTGTTGTAGATGATTGGTTGCCATGTGAAAGAAAATTTCCCAGGACATATTTTAATTTTGCGACAAAAAGACAGTGGTGCAGAACATGTTTCAACCTTTTGTTGCTTTCTAACATGAAACTACAAAAGTCAAAATTATCAATTGAACCCATTGCATGCAAGTGCTTCTTTAAGGTTCAGTGAAAAAAAGGCATCCCTGTCACATGCCATGAAGGCACTTGGGGGGCACGGAGGTAGAGCTTCATGCTTTCCATGACCTCGGCATTAGAATGAGGTGGTGTGGTTGGCACCATGTTCTGACTGCCTTTTACCCCCAGGAAAGACCCGGTACTCAATTTTATAGGAGGCTGAGTGAACCTCGGGGGCCGTTCTGAAAGTTTGGAATGAGAAAAAATCCCGTTAAGATACAGTGACCTGTTAGAATTTCTTGAATGAAATTAGTCGTAGATTCTTACGTGATAAATGTATGGAATAACTGGCTGTCTCTAGTGAAGGTGGTAATATATACAACACATCCTTCTCGTCAGCTTATATTGTTTATCAAACTTCTGTAAGTTTCGTGTAGTAATAATAATAATAATAATAATAATAATAATAATGATTTATTTAACCTGGCAGAGTTAAGGCCATACAGCCTTCTCTAACACTCAACCAGGAATAAAAACTGCGTTACAGAAACAGAAACACTACAAATTTACAAAGTACACAGAAAACTGAATAAGATAATAATAATAAAATGTAAACAACAAGTAAGAAGAAATCAGACATAATATATAACATAGAGAAGGAAAGAAAAAAGCATAATAAAATGTGAACAGCAGGTCAAAAATAAATGAGGCTTACAAAGTATAAAAAAATAAGACAATTATTGATAATAATAATAATAATAATAATAATAATAATAATAATAATAAATAAGAATAGTAATGATAATAATAATAATAATAATAATAATAATAATAAGAATAATAATAAGAATAAGAATAAATACTAATAACATAATAATGACAGGCCTAATAGTAATAATAATACTAATAGTAGTAATAAAATAGTACAGTACAAAGCATACAATGAATACAATATTTTTAAGTATACACAGTAAGGAAAATTATGTTTATATATAGCTCAACTTATCACATTAGAGATATACCATTATCGGAAAATATGAAAACAAAAATATAAAATAAGTTAAATATCACTAGAACATAAAAAAAAATGTGAATACGTGGAAACATGCAATACAACACTTGTCATAATAGTAAGTTAGTTTGGCAACTCGTCATAAGATAATTTTCTAACTTGGATTTGAAAGATTTCAATGTTCGGCAGCCCTTGACTTCAGGCGGCAGAGAGTTCCAGTGACGAGAGGTAGCAACAGTGAAAGATGAGGAATACAGAGATGATATGTGAAGTGGAATTTCTAGCATGTTATCGCGTTGTGATCGAGTATTAATATTATGATAGCGAGAGAGAGTATGAAAACGAGCGAATAAATAATAGGGGGATGAAGTGTGCATAATTCGATATAGGAGAGAAAGTGAGTGCAGATTTCTCCTCTCATGTAACCTAAGCCATGATAACTTCTCGAAAGAAGGTGAGATATGATCATAGTATCGAACATTACAAATGAGGCGGATGCACGCATTATGAACACGCTGTAGTTTCTGGGCGGAATCAATCCTGAGATCACTGAACAAAACGTCGCAATAATCGAAGTGAGGTAGAATGAGTGTCTGTACCAGCGTCTGTTTTAATTTAGATGCATAATGATACAATCTTTTTAGTGAATGGAGAATAGAGAATGCCTTCTTACATGTATATTTAATATGCGTATCCCAACTAAGATTAGATTCGAAATGCACTCCAAGATTTTTTACGGTAGAGCTAAACGGGATGATTGTTTTATTCAGTTTCACAGGTGGAATATTCAGGTCGTTGACTTCAGGAATTAATCTACGGTTCGCGAACAGAATAGCCTGTGATTTACATGCGTTTAGGTTAAGCCCAAATTGTTGAGACCAGGAAGAGATGGAATCAAGATCTTCATTAAGACTATTAATGCTATCATTTAGTGCATCAGGACGCGCTGAAATATACAATTGAACGTCGTCTGCATATATTTGATATCTGCAGTGCTTAAATGATTTAGAAATTCCATTTATATAAATAGAGAAGAGCAAGGGGCCTAATACTGATCCCTGAGGAACTCCTGTATCTACAGTACGCCAGGATGAGAAACGATTATTAGATATGACACGCTGTTGGCTGCCAGTAAGGTAGGAGTACATCCAGGTGATAGCACTATCAGAAAGGTGTATGTTGGATAACATTGTGTTTATTGTTGTCAGGGAGTTCAGAATTACAGATTCTGACCTCCATAGGAATTGCTCTGAGGCCAGTTTAGCATTTCCATCTTCATTATCTTGATTACCATCATGTCCTTCAACACTGGCGCAGTGAGGGGGGGTTTGGGGGTAAAACCCTCCCCCCCCATGGCCCCCAGAAAAAAAAAAGCCAAACGCTGTTGAAGCTCTGCAACATTATAACAGGGACTAATTTCAGTAATACACAACCTGTTCACTCTCCCTGTAACTACTCATTCTCCTGAAAGGTTGTTTTCATCACTAAGAAATCGTAGGTATCTTAGAAACAGAACAGGGGAGGAGCGCCTTAATGGAGTGGCTGTCATATAACTTACATACATATATGAGAAAGTTTCTGTGAATGAAAATGATGTGCTCAAAAAACTAGCTGAGAAACACAGAAGGTTAAATACACTGTGTCTGGCTTAAAAGTATAATAAAAAAATGGCCGTCTGCTACTTTGTCGCACTTTATTTTTTTTTTATTTCAGCACATAAATATTTATTATTTGTCACATGACAACACTGTAACGAAAATTAAAATGTGATCACCTATTCTTGATATTCAATGTTTCTCAAGTACAGGGCTGGGCATCAGGAGCGCATCCAGACTCTAAATGGGGACGCTTAATATTCATCAGTCACGGAATCAATGCTGCGCGGTGTTCAGCGGGGAAGAAAGGGGATGAAGAGAAATCATATGGCTCCCCGTGAGAGAGTAGAATCCGCTCGTGCTGCCCAGCCCTGCTCAAGTACTTTATATGGGATATGTTGTTCGAAGAGTTGGCTTATTGTTCATACTGATTCAAGGTGAATAGTTCCTTATGTGTTTGTCCATTCCGTTTTTTTTACTGTCCTCCCCATTTCTATTTCTCGCATTTTTAGTACCTCATACATAGTCCGTGTTTTTATTTTCATACTGCTATGACTATGAAGATAGGTGGACATGTTTTACAAAATTTATGCTGCAGTCCATTGTGATAACATTCTGCTGCATCTGTAGTTCATATAGTTCAAAATTGTGGTGCTTCAGCTCATAATTTAGGGGGTTGATGTTTCAATGTTAGTTTGCCAGAATATAATGAGAAAATTCGAAACATTCACTAACAGAAGAGGCCTCTGATCAGTGCTGTAGATGGAAACAAATTTTAGGGGGTACTGTTGAAACCTCCTTGGTCAGGCTAGACTGTATGGACTCGTACTGCAATTCTTTTCCAAAGTTACTTCGTCATGCAGTCTCCTCTGCAGACCTCCTTCCAGATCGCAGCCACAATTGCACCTAAGGCAAGAAGTTAAATGCTGACAGTGGTGGCTCAACACTTTTTAGGAACCAAAACCTAGGAATTCTTTTACTGGAAGAATATTCCTTTTCTTAGTGCAGATATCGTTCATTACAGTAATGCTCATTCACATTCTTTAGTTTAAACTCAAATAGAATCTATAATATGTAACTGAACTCAAGATTCATGAACGCACGAAAAGTAACAATATTTTCCTCTAGCAAACTGCTATCATTACACCTGAGCGAATTTTAAAATTAGCAGATCAGTGCAGCAGAATTCTTGAGGCGCCATATCATAAAATTAATGTTATACAAAGGCATCTATGCAAGTTTTGAAATTAGCGAATCAGTGTAGCAGATTTCTTGAGGTGCCATGCCATAAAGTTAGTGTTAGTTAGTTATAGAAATACCACGGCAGTATGCAAGCTTAAAATTAACAAATCACAACTACTCCTCAAATGCCAGACCATGGTTTTCGATAAAAGAACAAATGGTCAAGCGTTTAAGCCAGGGATGCAAAACTGTGCTCCAATTTGGCACATGTTACAAGCCAGAACACGTGACTCATCCATCTCTTCCACCCCTACACGTCATTGGATGTGGTAGAAGGGGAGGAAATATGCATTCAGTGTGCTTGCATAAGTCACAGATACATAATTCAAGGCCTCGGGATTGTGGACAGGGAACAACACTTTCCTCAGGCTTCCACCTCTCTCTTCCCCAGTTCTACAAGCACAGTTTAAGCAAAGGGTAAGAATGTGTAGGCCTACACTAGTAGTACAACTTTGCAATGAGAATAACTAAGAAGAAATGACAAAATCTTTAAAATATCCATACTGTTTGAGTGAATTATCGAAATAATTATTCTGAAGTAAAGACAGAACCACAGTAAGCTTAGTAATAATAAAATTACTGTTCTCAATAAAGAGATTTCTTTATCCAGTTGGCCATGGCCATGGGTGGGCAACTCGTGCTCTCAAAGTGTCAACACAATCTCAATGCAGGTAGAACGGACTCTATACTAGCTGTACTGTTTGTGTGCAGTTCTTTCAAGACACAAGTTCGATCGTGTCTGCAGTAAGTGGCAGCTCGTTTTAAGTGAAAAACAATATAATTCCCAGATCATTTGCCTTTAGTTACGAGTAAAAAGAGAATTTTTTTTATTAAGAAGAGAGGTAAAGCTTGTATTCTATTACACTTTCTCACGCATGACATTTTATTTTACAAATAAACAGTGAAGATTTTAGTAAAGAAATACTGTCTGCATCTGCTTTAGAACAGCTAAAGGTAAAAATGAGATATCAACAAGGGGTGACTGTTATCAAATATCATTAGCAAGTTGTGCATGTGAGTTACAGAATTGCTCGACATAATAATCGACTAGCTAAGAACATTTTTGGATAAATTTGAAATGTGGTAGTATCATATAGAACATAGACAACTTCACTTTCTTTGACTATAAACTATCTTGAAGAGTGATAAGAAAATCTTCTTATCAAGTATAAGACCCTACTTCAAGACCTACAGCAGAATTCACTGCTAAGTTTGGAGAAACAGTGACAATTGACAAGGAATCGAAATTTTTCTGAAATCTTTTTGGCTTACGCCGATAGAAAATCCTGAAAATTTATAGCTTGAATTAATAAATCTACAGAACAGCACGCCACTCAGATTCCAGCAAAATCAGGAATCGAACTGTTCGTAATGTTGCCTAAGTAGAATTTCCAAATATACTCTTTGCTTCCATATATACTGTATGTGCTTGAGGCAGAGTTTAATACAAGAAAGAAGTGTAAAAGCTCTCAAAGTAAAGAAAGAGCTCAGAAGTAAGCTTATTTCATCTGCCGTGACATGCAAAAAATACTTCCTTGAATTTGTTATTGTTTGCGAATACAGACTATTACCTTTCTGAGAACAAAGGAATACTCTTTAATGTATAAAGACTTGTAAATTCTAACGTTCTACGTTTCAAATATGACATACTATAATAAGAAATATTAACAAACAGTGTAATAATAAATAAGTGTTGCAGCTATATTTGTTGTATCTTGAAAAGGTTGTATTCAGTTTGTGTTTCCAGTACTAAACTAATTTACAAAGCTAGAAAATAATATACGGTAATTTTGTTATGTGTTCAGGTATAGTCTGTCTAAAATTACTATAATTATTGTACCATGCATCATTCTGAAATTCAAATGTAGTAGATATCACGACCACCTGCATGAGCCACCAGAGCACACCGTGGTAGTGAACTGTTTTTGCAGCTAAACTACAAACAACTTGTAACTGCTGCAGCTGGCTCCGTCTGCCTTTCTCTCTTTCAAGGTTTTTTTAGCACTTTGAGAGCACGAGTTGCCCATCCATGGCCATGGCAATATTTCATCAGATAAGTCGCTATTTCTTGATGGAGAAACATAACGATAAACTTTCCTCGAATTTCCTAGTTTCTTTGTTTTCAACAAAACTCCTCCTTCAGAATATGCTTTCTGTAACTGATCAATAAGATTACCATTATTTCAATCTGGGTTTGAAAGCTGGAAAGAGTGACTGAAGGGACGAATTACAACAGGGAATTAGTGAGTAATTTTCTCAAATCTTTATCTTCAACTAAACCCATGCAAAGCTGACTGAATAAATGTTTTCTATTCTGAGCTGGGCACCCCCCTCTAAGTAAAGATGGAGTTTCTTCAACACATTGTTTTACTTCATTAATGAGGTAGTCGAAAATGAAGGAACATACTTCATTGACACCTGTTTGGTCTCTTCCTCATGGTACATATGTATATTTTGCAACTATTGTCATTCATGTTGTGAATATTAAAAACATTAACACAGAGCTGTCTGGGATAAAAAATCTTCTCACCAGGTATATGAGAGTGTGGGAGATTTTGCATGTAGTCAAATGCAATACACAATGTTTCATCAGACTTAAAAAGTTCAGAGCATGAGTGAAAATTAGAGTAACATTTTGAATTCTTTTATGAACTTTTAATTCACTAAGTACTGCTAGATTTACGTTTTGTGATAAGTGTGGAGACTTTTACAACTAAACATGCAGTAAGCCCAACTGCTAACAAACAACAATCAGTCTATACAGACTCATAGTCTCCTAGACATTGGAGGCAGAAATACTATTAGCACAGAGCCACCAACCAGGAAGTTTCGTAGTTCCGTGTTGAACAGCATTATCTAAAGAAGTTGTTAGTTCCTTTCAACACCAAGTGACAAGACTGACCACCTCATATAAAGCACATGGGATATGAGTAATTAGTTCGTTCCAACACCAAGAGACGCAGCTTGCTTTCTAAATTACGAATCGTTAAAAAAATAAAATTGACAAAAATGTGGACTTAGTTCCTGTCAACAATGATTAACTTACACATACATTAGCATTACCCTACCAAATGCATTAATCTGTAGTTTGTTAATTCCAGTATAAAATACTATTCTAATCTGACCTGCTTTCCAAGTGTCCTCTTTATATTTCATTGTTCTCGATAGTAGTCTAATGGTTACCATCCCTGCTGGTTCAAACTCGAGTCAATTCTAAGGTGATAAAAACCCAGACTTAAAATTCCTTTAGAAGGAAGACAAACATGCACTGCTCGAAAATAATTTTATTCGGCTTGCTGGTGTAAACCATGACAGTGAATCTGAGCCACAATTTTCAAACATCTCATATTACATCGAATTCTGAATATTTTGCAAGAAAAAACATTGAAGTTGTCTGTAAAAGAAGAAATATGGATATCAATCAGTTCACAATTTAATAAGAAATTACGGTTTAGGGAGAGAAGTGCAACTTGCAGTCCTGAACTAGGTTTTGTACTGTAAGTTATTATTACTGTATAAAGTTCCCCATTCCATTTGTTTTCCATTTTATTGTGCTGAATGAAAGAAGTTAATGCACTGTTGTAGCCATAATAATATTTTGTTCTGAAAGGTATGCATATTTCCTAAAATTAGTGCACATTATTGTGTTTGTTTCAATGTCCTGCCTGTGACAAAATAACTTGAAAATTTGTTTCTAGGAAAGCAAAGCTGGAGATTAAAGTTGAAACTATGTATAAGTAAACTTGTCCTCATTAAAATTATGAATGCAATGTTTCAGATTGGTACACAGAGAGGTTTTCGAGATTTATCGTAATTATCGTGTGTTCCACCAGTGACAGATTTCATGGAGACATTTTTTCCACACATGGGTGAAACGACATCTGCTAACAGGATACAGAACTTGCTCACATAAGATAAAAGGAAGTATGCAAATCATAAAGAACAGGAAAGGGAGGACAAAGGATGGCAGGAAAAAATGAGAAGAAAAGTAAGAGAATCGAGCAGTACATTTAAAGGAAACAAATGTAAAGGAGCTGAAAAGGGAAAAGTGAAAAATAGCGAAAACAAATAAAAGCAAGTCTGTTTTTGTTTCAAATTAGGACCATATAGGACTCCTCAGGCACTTGTAAAGTAGAGTCAAAGAAGGTCTCTCTCACATTGGGAGCAAAAAATTTGCTGTTGTAAAGCAGCTTATTTTAGAATATATATCTAATACTGACAAAAGAGAGGGCCAAGAAAGTATATTCTCTCATTATATGAAGATATAGTTACTGAAGTTCAGGAGTTTTATGCTCAAGATCATATCAATCATCAAGCCCTGGTATCAGAACATTCTAAAACTGACAAGCGGACAGTTTACTACAGAATCGTCATATGATCTTTTTTAGCTTCTTTGTAGTTGCCATCAACAAGTCCCACACTTTGCTTCTAATAGTATAGAACAGGTACTTCCAACTCAATGCTCTGTGACGTCATAGCGAGCTTCTCTCGTTCTTCATAGCAATCCAGGTAGACTCTCGGAGCAGATTGCAACACCAGACCCTATCGAAGCAGTGGTGTATGGCAAACCAGTTTACCTTAGCTTTTACAGTACCTAATAATAATAATAATAATAATAATAATAATAATAATATATGAATGTCTTAGGAACGAGATAGGTACACGCTACTATACTTAAATAATTTTGATATCTTTCTGATATATTTAACGTACTCTAAATTCATGTGGACTTATTCTTAGACCAAACTATAGTCCTGGGCGACTTGGCCTTTTATTAAAAACCCTTTATGTCAACCCAAGCTAAATGCAGTTATTTAGTAGGTAGGTATATTTTATTTGTGTAGAAAGTCACCTAATATAACCTAGATATCAGAACTACATTTCTTTAAATAATTTTATATCTTATTTTCTAGGTTGAAGATATAAATGAAAATGCAAGTAATTACACAAACCCTGAAATTTCTGCAAAGTGTTCCAAAATAACTATTTCTGTTGGAAGTGAAGTTGATTTATCAGCTCACAATCCTAGGAAAGAAAGATTGAGGAAATTAAAATGACTTAAAAAACGGTATGTACAAAGTAAAGAATCCTCATTGTCATCTGTAGGAGAAAACAGTTGTGATTCTCAGCTTGAGGGTGGAAATAGCGGCCAATTAAAAATGTATGTGATATATTTTTAACTACCGTAAAGATTTAGCACACATTGTGAAAATTCGAGTGGATTTACGGGATCATCGTAAGAAAGAATGTGACACCCAAAGGAACTGAAAACTGGACTAACGATGTTTCTAAGTCCTAATGTTTATAAGTTTATGCAGTACTACAATTGTCTACAACATGCTTAAGACAAATGACACAAAAATGGCAGTACTCTCCTGCCCAAAATGAATTTATATTTTCTGGTGTAAAGTTGAAAGTGAGTAATTTAAGTGAGATAAAAGTACTGTCTTAATTTCAGACGAAATGTCATTTTTTACTTCATGTCGAATGATGAAATAGTAGGATTATGTAATACAGGTACTGTACAATGAAATGTGTAATCTATGTTTGGCATGAACTCATAGGTTGGCATGAACTCTAGGTTTGTAGTTGCTACATCAATGAATGGGATTTAAAAAAAAAACGAGACAAAAAGCATTGCCCATTTAGGTATGGTATTCCTTGCAAGCCGCCGCCACCACCGCCACCACCACCACCACCACCACCACCACCACCACCACCACCACCACCACCACCACCACCACCACCACCACCACCACCACCACTACCACCATCACTACTGTATTTTTCTCTTATGTATAGTAAGTTTAATTCTGTACCTAACACTTTTCCATTTTTGTATTTCTTTATATTACTAGTATGTATAGCAGGTCTGATTTCAACATGGCTGCCAGCACGGCTTCTTAATAATCAAAGGAACCGATATCTACTTTCCTTTCTGTATATTATTTATTCTCTACATTACACTATTAGACCTATACATTCAACCAGAGCTAGTAGCTCTGACAAGCCACGATCTGTCACACCTCCGAGCTTGGCTCTGACTATTTCTCTGGGCCTTTTCTCCAAGAGGAAAAGCATGCTCAGACGTCACAACTCGACCAGTTGGTAATGACTGGTATAGAACTTTCAGAGATTGTTTGCTGTGATTTAGAAAAATAACAGCGCATATCTGACCTGACTGCAATCAAAGCATTATTTCAAGAGCTATGATTCTGGTAACTTGATTATTGGTTTTACATATCTATTAGAACTAGTGAAATACAAGGTATTTAAGGCCTGTTCTGACTCTGATACTGACAATAAATGTGAAAATGACGATTAAAGAAAACTGCAAGAATATAGTGCAGGAAAAACAGCATTAGCATCTCATGAAATTAACGCAGGATTTTTGTGCTAGTGGAATTTAACAGTGACACTATAAAGACTATATCAAAGCATAAGTATGCAGCCATCTGCCAAAGTAATGTAGATGTGTATGGTGGTATGAAAATAATGTGCATGCGAACTGTTGGTGAATAATGGAAAGTTTTAATGTTTGATGAATCTGATGTGTCATATTATGTACATATGAACAAATTGTGTGTGTTCTTCCCCAACCAGTAATGAAATAGCTATGTGAGAAATACATTTTGTATGAGTTCAATGGATCTCTGGACATATAAGAGAGAGGATAAATTGAATAATTCACACCATGGCCCACCTGTGACATTTGACTGACTCATCTGTGACAACAATTAATAATTTATATTTTGCATGTAAATGTAATTAATTATTCTTATTTTATTCAGATCATGATGAAGTACAACTCCTCTTGTATCAGTCTGAAAGTGTTTTGAATTTCTTTTACCAAGCACTTCACAGAACTTTAATAAAACTTCATACCATGTCATGCTTGATGTTCATTTTTGGTCCCACTTGTACCAAGATTCCAAAACAGAATAAAAATAAAAGTCAGGCAAAGCTTTCTTTAAAATTTATAAATGATAGAAGATTTTATTGTAAAGAGTGCATATCATAGTGATTTTTCATTTTTGTTTCTATTGAATTAAATATTTATTATATGAGCAGAAAAAATAGAATGCAAATATTCTACCCATGACAATGGAATGGCCCTCTTGCAGCCAGGTCAGCACAGGAAATTAAATGTCACATATCGTCCATGTGACTCTGAGAAGGAAAGAACTGATGTTATAGAGAACAGAGGTCATATAATTATGTGTAACATTGCTCATGCTACAGGTAAGCAGTGGTGTATGTACTCACCTGTGTATATAAGCTGTTCTAAGCTTAACTTTGCAAGATTATGAGTTTATGACATATGATGTTTCAGTGTCATGAACAGTATTACTAGGGTGACTATAACTGCATCGGTTAAAAGTGGAACACCTGCCATTACCACTCATTAAAATAAAAAAATCTTGTTAGAGAAGTTTAGTTTGCAGTAAATACATGAAGAGTATTATGTAATCAACAAATAATTTTACAATAAAACAGTTCTGTATTATGTAAAGAAAAATGTATACAATAAAACAGTACTCAGCATTCTATGCAGACTGGTTCCAGGTAGTCATGTTCCTTCACCTTATGTCGCAGTAATATGGAGTGCCCCTCCCGAGTAAGCTAATCAGTAAAGTAATCTTCATCTTACGATGTTTGGTGATGTATACACGTCCGTTGATGTGACATATTAATGAATTTAAATACTATTATAGTCACAATCATGCCATGGTATGAAAGAAAAATTTCACAACCTCGAGCGGGAATCGAACCTGCGACTTCCTGTTCTCCGGTCAGGCGCTCTACCACTGAGCTATCGAATTCATCTCACGCCAAAGGCTTGGAATTATCCTTTCATACTGGCAACTCTGTTATAGAGTACTGTCCATAGCGTCTGATCTAGTCAGCACTGCTTATGGGTTGAAAGAAACTTTTACAAATGTAATCTTCATCTTACGATGTTTGGTGATGTATACACATCCGTTGATGTGACATATTAATGAATTTAAATACTATTATAGTCACAATCATGCCATGGTATGACTATAATAGTATTTAAATTCATTAATATGTCACATCAACGGATGTGTATACATCACCAAACATCGTAAGATGAAGATTACATTTGTAAAAGTTTCTTTCAACCCATAAGCAGTGCTGACTAGATCAGACGCTATGGACAGTACTCTATAACAGAGTCGCCAGTATGAAAGGATAATTCCAAGCCTTCGGCGTGAGACGAACTCGATAGCTCAGTGGTAGAGCGCCTGACCGGAAAACAGGAAGTCGCAGGTTCGATTCCCGCTCGAGGTTGTGAAATTTTTCTTTCATACCATGGCATACCATACCATACTATAATAGTATTTAAATTCATTAATCAGTAAAGGTTCGATTGAGATTAGAGAAGAGTGTACAGACCTGTCTGTATGCTGGCATATGATCACTCGCCTACCAACAGCTATTGTTAGGTAGCAGTAGATACTGGATTTGGACTGGCCTGCATTGAAACACCCTGTATTATGTAATGAACAAATAATTGTACAATACATATTAATATATATTTATATTACGCAATGAGCAAGAAATTGTGGCAAAACATAGTCTGTGCCAGCATATCATGAAAGAGATTTATTAGATTTATTATTCCAGTATATTCATTTGAAGTTCCTACTGCATTCAGTAAGTCGGGTTTATTAAGTAAATAACTATAAATGTCACAGCAACAAAACATCTGGAAGGTGAAACAAGTAAGACAAACAGAATTAACATTGCTGGTACAGAATCTGTTTCCCTCAACTGTCCATTGTGAAGACATAAGACTTAATAACTCTCTCTATATTGGAACTGTGTGCTGGGAGTGAGAAGAAATGTGACAGAGAATTCCAGACAGGTTAGTTGCTTTGTTAAGATAGTCTACCAGTACTAAAATTTATCATTATAACATGTAAGAATGTTGGTGCATTCAGCCAAAGGTCATGGATTCGATACCCGGCTCTGGAACAATTTTTCCCTTGAAAATATTCAAGTCTGCTTCACTGGGAGCTTTATCTGAAAGCTAGATTTGTATGTTGAAAACAATTCGTGTCATATGTACCTACGATCTTGTGACAATGTGTTTCATGAAAAAAAGGTTGTGTTCATTGTCCAAGAAATTTTGTGCTAGTAGTCAAACAGTGAAGTTTAATGATATTCATACACAGTTAGGCCTAAGGCCTGTAAGGTTTAATGTTAGAATTTATATTTTATTTGCATGTAAACTAGGGAGGAACTAGCACATAGGTAATTCTGGTGATTTCGGAAGTGGAAATCATTAAATTTATAAGGGATTTTGGTAATTTCATAAAAGCGGTGTACTAGGTACAAAGACAAACCACGAAACACATCTTAATGACATCATGCTTGAGATGCTACGATCTATGCTAAAAAATACCAGAAAGATACTTTATATTATTCTTCAAACTATTAATAATTCAGGTAGGCCTATATAGCATAAAATATGTGAAGTACACAAATCTCGCTAATTGGATAGGAGAGACGTACTTTTTATCTACCAGTACACAATACGTCGTTTCTCCGCTAACTTAACCTCACTGAAAGTACTATTTACTTCTGTGCCAAATTGAACATTGGTTAGTATGATGGACATCATTGCGAATCAGTGACAGGTTGGGTTTGATTTGTTCAGGTTTATGGCATGCCATCCAAAAAATAGGTAAGATGCAAGGTGAACCAAAAACCTAAACAAACCAAACCTTATCTGTCACTGATGCTCGATGATGTCCACCATACTGACCAACATTGAATTTGGCACAGAAGTAAATAATTGCCCTGGGATTTTTTGTGGAGATGCAGTTGAGGGTATATTCAAGGCAAAACAAGCCTAAAATAACCAAATCTAATCTGTCACATTCGTATATGCACCGTGTACAAGCGGAGTATGAAGAAAACTACCTAAGCGCTAGTTTATCAGCAATAGATACTACCATAGACAAATAAATAGAAAGATCTCCAACTCAATGTATTACCATGGATGAATATATAATAGGATGCGAAATTTATTGAGTTTCCCGTAACACATGCTAGAGGCGCTAATGTAGAAACTGATCTTGCTGCCATCTGTTGGATGGTGGATAACTTATTACATCTAGCAGCGCACCAAGTAGTGAAAACAAAAACTAATTACTCCATGCATTTAGCAGCGCACCTGGTGACGAAAATGTTAAACTATGCAGAAAATATTCCTTCCTTCCCTCCCTCCCTTCCTCATCGATATTCTCAACTAACCCAATTTAAAATAAAACATTTACATTTTTATTTCTCACACCATCTTCCACTGAAAATTCTTACCGAAGCCAACAGGAAGATAAAAGAGACGATCTATTTTACACTACCCGATTAAAATATAACCAAACAGAGACAGAAAATAAAGCAAAAGTTTAAATAACTAGGATTGTATTCTTTGGGTATTTAGTGTACAGCACAATAGAAAAGTCTGCAAAAACTACTTAGATGGTTCAATTTATTATATTACTATTACTTTACAATACATTCAGCAACACTATTTTTACAACGTCCATAAACATTACTGTTTAACATACATTGCTTATACACACACTTAGTATCACTTTATGACCACTCATTAGCAAGTTTCTGGCGGCCATCTTGTCTTCTCGAGCATCGTCTGTTCCAACAAGTTAGAAAGTTCTAACTCGTTGGCACGGTCTGTTCGTCTCGAACGAATGGATAAATAGAGAACTCTGGGTAATTTACCCAACACGTAGTTCTAATGTTCACCATCCACAACGTCAGGCACTGATCATCTTATTTGAACCCCCTTTTATCAGATGGTGCTGACCGCAGTTTCGCATCCTATTATGTATTCATCCATGGTATTACCTTCGACATGCTATTGACGTGACATCAAGACACATGGCGGCAAAAATCGGAACTACATTTCATGTTGCATAGCCCGATCGATATTACAGGTATCCACTGTACCAACATGATTATTGCAGCCCAATAGTTATTACAGGTATCCATTATATCAAAAATATTGCTAGTATTATTTATATTACTCCCCAAAAGAGTGCGTAATGGTTCATCAGTTTAAATGAAATGTTAAACCACAATATGCATACCACATTTTGGTTTAACAAAGTGACAATATGGATATGAATATATTGGTTGAACATCAAACTGAAAACTACTGAGAACACATTCCATTTCCTGAATACAGTCATATAACCCTTTTAACTAAATTAATTTATGAAATCTGATTATCACAAGTCTGTTTCTTTACATGTTACTAGAAATATGTACGGTAATTGAGATACAGGATGTGAATGGAATAGGACATCTCTCTAAAGCACCTTAAGCACTATTTTTAAAGAATAATGTTGCGTATCATGTGAGACGATTTCTGATTTTAGCTCTGATCACTGCTCTGACCACTAAAATTGGACGAAAATGTAATATCTGTATAAAATGTTAATAAAGGCTATAAATTCCAACCGATCATGCTAATTCTTTCAGAAAGCATTAAATTAGTGGAGCCGTAATTACATTTTTAATTTCCTCGTATGTGTCCTGAACTTCATCTACAGTATCAACAATATCAATGTTTATGATCAACACATTAATAGCAAAAGAATCGCGAAACAATGTGGTCAGATTCACAGTTTGACCCTCTTACAGATCTTACATCTAGTATCAATGAGCTGTATTTTTAGATACAAAAATGTGGCCTATCTGATTTACGTTGTTGGTCTCTGGAATTTTTCACGTACCGTTCTGAATCATTTTATGGTTAAAACATATAGGCCTACTTTTGACGATCAAATTGTGTGCTGTTGCCAGTTGACTCAAATGTTTTCCACAATCATTTGACTCCAAATGTAATATAAACTTCCCAGGGATGTCCTTTAAATAGTCTTCAGTGCCGATTTTTGCATTAAAATCGTATCACTTATGAGGCAACTAGGCCAGGAGATAATGGGGTAGCCACCGGCGTGGGTCAGTCGGTTAAGGCGCTTGCCTGCCAGTCTGAAGTTGCACCCGGGCGCGGATTCGATCCCCACTTGGGCTGATTACCTGGTTGGGTTTTTTCCGAGGTTCTCCCCAACTGTAAGGTGAATGCCAGGTAATCTATGGCGAATCCTCGGCCTCATCTCGCCAAATACCATCTCACTATCACCAATCTCATCGACGCTAAATAACCTCGTAGTTGATACAGCGTCATTAAATAACCAACTAAAGAAAGAAAGAAAGATAATGGGGTAGGGTGGCCCGTTCCTTCCCCCTCCATTACATACTTCGCCGACTAGCTACATATTACACTAGTCAGACTTCAGATACATATAAACAATTTTTCTTCCTCTGACACATCGTCAAGTGAGATGTACTGCCTGATAATAGCCAGGTATCAGCCAGAACTCAATCACAGGACAAGGAAGATTCCTTAATAGCAGAATTATTTAAATACAGTGTGTCAAAGACAATAAAAACAAAGAATAAATTAGTTGTTAACATATGGGAAAATAAAAAAAAAATGCCATGAGAGTGGAAAACTGGCCTTATTTGCCCAATAAATAAGAAGGGCAATAAAACAGATTTTATTGAATTATAGAGGTATTACATTATTTAATATAGCCTATAACATCTTATCTAAAATTATATTACAACAAATTAATAAATTTGCAGAAAATGTACTTGAAGAGTATTAAGGTGGATTCAGACAAAATAGAGGTACTACGGAACAGGTCTTTGTTATGAGGCAAATAATGGAAAAATGCTATGAATATAACACTCCTCTACAGAATTTATTGACTTCAAGCAGGCCTTTGGTAGTATTAATAGAACATACCTTATAAATGCAATGTACGAATATGGGATTCTTAGTAAATTTGTAAAACTTGCTGAAATAACATTACAAAATAATGAAGCTCGAGTAACTGCAGGAGGATTAATGAGTCAAAATTTTGAAGTGACAACCAGAGTAAGACAAGGAGATGGTCTGTCTGCAGTATTATTTAATTAAACTGTGGGTAAAGTTTTGAAAGAACTTAAATTGTCTGGAATGGTGATATACAAATCTAAGCAAGCCTGTGTATATGCAGACGACATTGCTTTGATAGCAAGAAATATCCCGACTATACAAGAAATGGGATCATTAATAGAAACAGCAAGAAAACAGCTGGACTGTTTATCAACATAGACAAAACCAAATATATGAAGAGGAAGTGGGTCGTGGTGCTAATCTTAATACAAATATTACATTGGGAAATTATACTTTTGAAAGTGTTAATAATTTCACTTATTTAGGAATTAGAATTAATAATAATGGGAAATAGAGCATATTTTGCATATTTCAGATTGTTAAAATCAGATTTATTAACACAAACAACAAAACTTAAACTGTATAAAATCCTGATTCGACCTGTGGTAGCATACTCAGCTGAATCCTGGACAATGAATAAAGACGATATAAATGCTCTATGAAGATTTGAAAGAAAAATCATTGGGCGTATATATGTTCCAATATGTGAGAATGGAATATGGAGGATTGGGTCTACCTTAGAGATTGACCAGATATTAAAAAGAGAGGATCTGTTGAAACATATTAAATCCTTGAGACTTGGTTGGCTGGGTCATATAGAAAGGATGCAAAATGATAGGACACCAAAATAGCTGTTAAACAATGGAATAATAGAAGTCAGAAGGAAAGGAAGGCCAAGGAAAAGGTGGTTCCAAGATGTGGAAATGGATTTGAAGAGTATGGGAATTAGAAGATGAAAAGAACTGACACAGCAGAGAAGTGATTGGTCGAGGATTGTGAGAGAAGCCAAAGCCCACCCAGGACTGTAGTGCTATGGAGAAGAAGAAGAAGGTATCTACTCAAGCAACAAGATTTGCACACACAGAATAATCTCGTTAATACGCTCGTCAAGGCACTGTGGCCTTAAAGTGTTGTAAACAGGACAGCGTGCTACAGACGGAAAATTGAATCGACTTTTGCAAAAAGGACATATGTTACATTTTTGTCAAAATCTGTTTTTTTTTTCATGGAAACTCTAACTTAATGGATGGCCAATGGAATAATAATATGAGTAAATTGTAACATATATCAGTCACATTTGTAGCTTAACTTCATGTAACCAGAATATCAAGTTCAAATTTTAAAGGAGCAGTCCGCGATAAAATTAAGTTGGCTTTAATCAAACACGTTTTTCAATCTAAGTAGAATGTAATTTGCCGCATATCAATGCGAGGCATGGTTCTTGAGTTACTGACTCTGCACAAAAACTTATGACGTCACAGCCACTGAACTGGTGTGATTGTGTAATAGACCGAGAACATAGGCGAGTGCAGCGCAGTGCTTTGTATTAAAATAAATAATCTTCTTTCGCCGTAGTAAACGTGAACAGAATTTCGGACTTAGTTATGATTGTGTGAAGTCATGTTTTGCTTTTCATTTAATCATAAAACCAGCACATACCAATTTGTGGTTTTATGTAGACGTATTTTCTTTTATATGAACGATTTTGAACTACAGTAGACTAAACAGAAGAAATTGTATCGTAAAATAGTTTAAAATGCCGTGGTGTTGTGATTTTTCGTGTTCAGAGGGAACAACAAAAACATAACATGGAAGAAGGGGTATCATTTCATGTATTTCCGAACAGAGAAAAGGTACTGCAAAGATTTAAAACATGGGTGAAGAAAATCAACAGAAAAGGTTTTACATTATCGAAAACTACTGTTGTGTGTTCCAGTCATTTCCGTGAAACTGATTTTGAAGACTCGTCTTTACTAAAAAGACGTTTAATGAACGACAATAGAACTCCTATGAAAATTAAGAAAACTTCTGTCCCTTTCCTATTTTTGAAAGGAGAATCTCCCCAAGACAGTTCTGATCTACGCGCTCCTCTGCTTATAAATGAAAGAAGGTCGTCAAAGAAGCAATAGCAAGTTGCATGATGCACCTATAGCTGAAAATATTGACGTGTGTGTAGTTCTTGATGAGGCTGAAAATTCACAGGAACCTAATATAAACAAAGCTGTGCAGTGTGAGATAGGGTGCGAGACGCTAAGAAATGTGTGTGGTGAATCAGATGTGGGGGAGCAGAAACTGACTTAGAGACATATTTTCAAATAGAAGAAGAAACTTCAAATTCTAATTCATCAGGTTCCGAGGACGCTGCACATGAAACAGAAAGTAAATAGGAAGTCAAAAAGTGTTTCTCTTTTTTTTTTTTTTTTTGTATTCTAGTTAGCATTACAAATTTTGTTTTTCTTCTGTAATATTTGTCATTCCTCTTTTACAAATATTTGGTAGAAACAATAGGACCATTGCTGAAATTTAATGCAGTGTGCCAGAATGCCCGTAATTGGGAGTGGAAGTCTGAACAGAGGTGAAGCATAGCAGTAAGTTCTGCGTTATACTTGTGCGATATAAGATACAAATAGTTTGAAAAATTTTCAAAAACTTTACAACTATGTTTCATCGGAAAGACAACATTGTATAAAATAATTTCAAAATTCGTAGAACCAACAGTCAGATGTACTTAATTTCAGGTTCATGAACAACTTATCAATTCCCTAAAAGATAAAAACGTGCGAATCGCGGTGATGGCCAATTTGACTTACCTAGTTACAGTACAAAATATGTGACTTACAGTGTAATGGACCTCGATTCAGATAAGATTATAGACTTCGTAGTTCTGCAAAAAGGTCTAATTGTAGGCGAAACAGTATGCGAAAAAGTTCTAGATTCCCTAAAAGAAAAAATGAACATTACCCTCTTTCTATCGGACCGCCATAGAGGAATTAGGAAATTGATAAGGACCAAATATGAATGGATGGGCTATCAATTTGACATTTGGCACATGGCAAAAAGCTTAAAGCCGCTGCACAAATGTGGAAAGAGAGCATCATAAATCACCTATGTGGTCTTGTGCTACATGTGAAGGTGATTCTGACGACTTAGAAGACAGATTCATTTCTGTATTAAATCATGTTTGTAATATACACTAATGGGGAGAAACAGAGACATAATAAAAATGTGCACACATTCACCCATACAATAGTGAGAGGGAATGGATCGAACCTGGATCCAGCGATTACAATGCTCTGAAAAAAGTTGTAAGTAACCCTGCCCTTTTAAAAGACCTAAATCAGACTAATCAATTTTGTCACACCAGCAAATTTGAATCATACCATAACATTGCTTTACACTCCTAAGAGAAAACACTTTCCATATGGTGGAATGGTAACAAGAACTATGATTGCGATAATGGACCATAATTACAACGTGAAAAGAGATGTAACTGGCTCCAGACTCCAGTACTCTACAGCCACTAAATGATGGGTGGAAGACAAAACATACAGCTGGAAGAAAAATGCGTGGAGAGAAGATACTATACAGAAAAATGTCTTGGAAGTAGTTCTGGTTATCAACTGCCGCAATTCGATGATCCACATGTTTTAGAGGTTCCCCCAAACATAACTTCGTGCCTAAACCGTGTGCCCCAACTACTATGACGCAACAGAATAATATAAACCATGTACTAATTTATTGTTGACGTGAGATAAACACATATTTGCAGTCCATTCACTCACTCAGTGAATGCGTTGAATTAGGTTATAATGGATCGACATATTAAACCTTTTCAGTTTGAACCCTTACCAGACCCAAGTTGTTCTAATCACTATGAGTACGAAATTCAAAATGGGTAAGTTATTATTATTATTATTATTATTATTATTATTATTATTATTATTATTATTATTATTATTATTACAGTATATGCATGTGATAGGTCCTAAGTGTGTTAATAATAACTGACTGCAATGTATGAATATATATTTACTCGTTCTACGCTGTATGTCAAACGGAACTACAAAGCAGTCTTATGAAGCGATCAGTAGTTATGACGTCAGAGCTTGCAGTAAGACCTTTAATATTTCGCAAACTAAAAGGCATAGAGTGATGCGACAAACGCCGTTAATCCAAGGATTACTTTGGTAAACATCCTATAATATAATCGAAATATGGAATTTTATCGCGGACTGCTCCTTTAAGTTTCCTAACAGCTATTATGTTTTTCTTGAATATCTCAAAATATTAAATTTGTAACATTTATCCTTTTTGCAAATATCGATTCAATTATTTATAGACACCACTTCATAGGAAAAATATTATATTGTCCATTAATTACAGTGAAAAATGCAAATAAGAGCTCATTCATGTGAAAAAATCTTTTACTTTTGTTTGCTATGTGTTTGTACTACTATTAAGAATGATAATATTTTCTATGCAGTTCAAGGAATTAAGGCAACTTCACTTGATACACCGCTAGGAGCAACACTGACGTAATTTTTCATAGACAGAGATTTCTGCTTTGCCGTTTTGCACTAACAAACACTGCACACTCCAGAGAATTCAAAGGATGACTAAATTTTACAGAAAGGACAGTAATGTATTGACAGGGAGACTTTTGAGTGTTAACAACCTTTCATACAAAGGAAAGTAATGGTAAATACAACTTCCGACAGTGCTGATCAGAGGGTTTTTTCCAGGCAAAGACTGAAATTTCTTTCTTGCCCTCATGGCACAATGATGCTCAGTACAGTCACAACAAATTTCTCCACCATGCTTTTAAAACATTACAAGTTTCGCAATTTATACGTAATTTTTTACTGATTTGCGACCCGAAAAAAGTTCTAAAAGCGAAATTTGGAAGCTTTACAAGAGGGTAAAATAGAGTGCGAATTAACGGGCGGGGGGAAGGGGAGAAATTCCCTGGCTGGTAAAATCATTTCCCTGACTGATGACAGTAATATTTTTTCCCTGCCAGAGAAATGATTTTCCCCTCTCATGTGCTAACCTAGACATTATATTTTCTATTGGCTATCGTCAATACTGTCTGTAAATTTTTATATTATTGTAACCACCAATAACCATAATAATATCTACTGACCTTAGCTTTTGCTAATATGCAGCACACCAAGTGACATACAGTGAAACTGCATGCTAAATTTCCTCTGTCAAATAAATCGAGAAAGTCATGAGTTTATTTAACATGAGTGTTGGCAATACTGTTTAATTTTGTTAAAGGTGGTTAGTGGTGTGTCTTGTGTTCATTAATAAATTTTGAATCCAGTGGTAATAAATACGAATATTTCATTAATATACAAACAACTCAACCTTTACAATGAAACGTCAAACGGTTTTGTCCGAAATGTTTGCAAAACAGAAAGACTAAGGAATCAGTGAGTGATAGACAGACAATGTCGGCCCTTCATTGACAACAGTACAACAGAATACTGATGATTCACCATCATCTTCATTCGAGAAGGCTGGTAGCTACTAACAGTGACTTGAAAGACTTTATGCATATCTGTTCAGAAAAAACCGATTCACTGCATGGTGATGGAGTTACTGTAGATGGCTGTAGTATTTCTATTAACTTAATTGGTGGATGTATCAAGTTGGAACAATTTGAAAAGTGGAAAAGTAGCTTTCGTACAAACCCTCTGGTGAGATAATTTGTTCCTTCTGCAGTGATGTGCAAAACCATAATGCCTTAAAAGACAGCAAATTACACATTGAAACAGCATTCACCAAAAAAGTGAAAGCTAAAAACAATAAAAAATTGAATGACAAAATCAGTAATCATGAGAGAAGTAAGTTTCACTTAAAATGTTCCGATTTTCTGAATTTTTTTTAATTCCAGCAAGTTGCCATTTGACATTTCTGGTCTCTCCTGGCAATGGCTTATTTGTAACCCACTTCTGAGGTTGGGGCACCTGGAAGACAGAATTACGCTGCTCCGATGGTGGTGGTGGTGGTGGTGGTGGTGGTGGTGGTGGTGGTGGTGGTGGTGATGATGATGAGCGAGGAGAGGTCTTAAAGCTAAGCCTAACCTAATTTCCAGACCATAGACGAACACAGGAACATTCCCTTTCAAGGCAAAATTCCTGTGTTCTAACCAGGAATCGAACCCACAACCTCATGAACTGTAGTCAGAAGCTCTGACCACTAGCTCATGAGGCTGGTCTGTTCTGAATTATTAGAAAAAAAAAAAAAAGAAAGAAAGAAAGAAAAGAAAAAGAAAGAAAAAAATGAAAAACTGCCAGCAGCATTGACAACAGAGTTTAGACTATGTGAAGGAAAAAAGAAGAGAAAATTGAGATAACCGCACGTAACTTCTGTATTGCATACGTAGTTTTCAAAAGAGCTGAGCCATTCAAACTTTACAAGGATTTATATACAGTGCAATTTATGAATAGTACTAATGTGGGGTAAATGCTTCACTCAGATCACAGTTGTGCCAATATTATTAATTAAACAATAAAATGTCGAAGTCATTAGCACAACATTTAATTGAATTAGGTTATGTATTTAATATACTTGATGATGATTCTTTTTCACCTTTGATTACGTTTAGAGGTGGGCCATGTAATTATTTCTTTGATATAATAGAATTAACTTCTCTGACTGATGAGTCAACTGCTGACAGCATTTCTGTTTGTTTGAACAAACATGGCATTACAGGTGAAATGTTATGCAAATAGTTAATTGGATTTGCATAAGATGGTGCAGCCAAACTTCAAGGAGCACATAAAGGTTTAGTTACATTCTTGAAGAGTAAATATAACAGAGATTTGATTGTTATTCATTCCTTAAATCATAAACTTGAACTCACTTTAAATTACATTATTAATTCAATGTCAGTCCCTCTTCATTTCAAGTCATTTTTAGACTCTTTTCAGTCAGTGAAAAAAGTAAGAGAGAGATAGAAGAAGTTGCTACTACTTTGGGATGCGAATTTTGAAAATGTTTGAAATTCGATGGGTGGCATCGTATTGCAGTAAGTACTGTAAAAGCTGTAATGACAAGTTTACTCATCACTAATCCAGTACTTCGAAACCAAATCTGTCTCTTTAAATGGAAGAAATAAAGCAAAGTATCAAGAATTTGCTAGAAAAGTTCATAACATGGTCCTATGTTGTAGAGTTCGCATTGTTCAGAGACACTTCAGAAGTTCTGAAACAACTTTCACTGTATTTTCAATCACAGAACTCAAATGAAATCTCTGCTTTATCTGAGATAATTGTGTGTATCGACTCCTTAAACGCACTGAAATAAGCTGAAGGGATTTATCTCAAAGCAACATTTGTTAAATATTCAACAACCGGGAAGTATTAAGGTCAGAATATAAAAGAACCAAACAATAAAAGCCAGGAAACTTTCAAAAACTTCAGATCACAGATCTTACAAGGCCTAATTGATAATCTGAGTGCAAGATTACTGTGAAGTGTTAAACCAAGGCCTATGGCCTACAAACTGCAGTGAACTTGTTCTGTTTGATGATGACAAAATTGAATCGCTTTCCAATTCATTAAATTCTGTGATAAAAATTATGATGACTCTACTATCCAAAACTATTAAGGAATTTCGTTTGTATAAGGACGTTAAAAAACAGGAATATGTAGGTAATGAATTAAAGGAGATGTTCAACAGAATTAAAGTGGTGCCTGTGTCTTCAGCAGAGTGTGAAAGAGGGTTCAACATAATGAATAATACATTGACGAAACTAAGACACAGAATACATATTCAGTCGCTATCATCTCCAGGCGCGGCTCCTTTGAAAAGGCACAGGGTCACGCGTCCTCCCTTCCTGTTCTGCCATTAATTTAGAAGTAAATGTTTTGTATTTAATGTTATTAAATCAGAATTTCCTTACTCGATAAGATTTTCTTTTCAAGTGACTTTCTACTTTGCTTCAATCTAATAGCATGCTTTTTGTAGAGATTCAGTGGTCAGGAACGATACTCTTTTATAGACATTCAGTGGTCAGGAGCACTAGCAACCAGCATCCGCGCTGCCACCATAGCCAGTATAAGAGAGATACCCTTCTGTTATTTAAGGTATATGTACACCCACAAAAAGCAAAAAATGATGAAAAATTAGAATTTTCAAAATATAATTATTTTAATAGAGAATTTGCTCCCCTTTAATTCGATATAAGAGTTTTCGATTTATGCCTTATGGTTTTCCAGATAAGTCCCATTTTCCAAAATTCTGCGTCATCAGCCACAGTCACTTCTACGAAGATCACTCCAATAGTAATGCACAACATTTTTTAAAATTTATTTTTTATTCTAAACCTTTGCAATTTATGGAGGTCATAGATACATCCTTCTCCCTTGTATTCAAATTTAATTTAAGTCTTTCCCGTGAGTGGCGCCATGATGGCACTTCTTCAAGATGGCTGCTGTACTTGACATTCCTCTTGTGCCAGGTGGGTTCCGAGGATGTTAACAGAAGCCCACAAAGAAACTAGAAAAACAGTGTGCAGCGAACTTTTGGACCAGTATGAGAATGGTGGTGATGAATTTCTTGCAAGAATTGTGACAGGAGATGAAACATGGCTCCACGATTTTGATCGGAGGTAAAGAGGCAGACAATGGAGTGGCATCATGCAAATTCACTGAAGAAAAGAAATTCAAAACTGCGCCTTTGACAGGAAATATTATGGCTACTATGTTTCGATTCAGAAGGACTCTTTCTTGTGGACATTATGTCACACGGAACCACCATTAATTCTGATGCATATGTGACAACTCTCAAGAAACTTCAAGCTTGACTGAGTCGTGTTCGACCACATCGGGAGAAGCAAAATGTTCTGCTATTGCACGACAACGCATGGCAACATGTCAGTCACAAGACCACAGACCAGATCAGAAAACTTGGATAGACAACACTGAAACATCCGCTTTACAGGCCTGATCTGGCACCATACGATTACCATCTCTTTGATAAACTGAAGGAACGAGATTTGAAGGTGATGACTCCCTCGTGCACGCTACTAAAGAGTGGCTCAGACGTGTTGGTTCAGACTTTTATCATGCAGGTATACAGGCCCTCATTCCAAGGTGGCATAAGGCAGTTGAAAGGTGCGGGGATTATGAGGAAAAGTGACGTATTGTTCCTGAAGGATGTATCTACATTCTATGAAAATAGCAAAGCTGTAGGATAAAAATGTAATTTTTAAATAAATATTGTGGATCACTTTTGGAGTGATCCTCGTAGCAGTCAATCCCCTCGTCCAGCATTGCTTGTAAAATAAACTTCTTTCTAGTCCCAAAATAGATGCACAGATATCAGGACATGATCATTAGATTAAAAACACGTTTTTACATAATGAAGTAATTTATAATCTTTTATTGTTAGTCATAAAACTGTAAATTTGTGTGTCAGTGATGTTGTACGTCATTTTAATAAGAGTCCAAAAGTAGAAATTAAAATTCTGAGGAGGATGGGCATAAACCCTGGGACAAACACCATTGCAGGATTTGTTGCATCAATGGAAAATAAGGACAAAAATGCCAAAAAAAAAAACATTCAACACCTGAAGTTAAAACAAGGAGGAGGTATTTGAGAGGCAGAAAGAAGCTGAAACAGGACCGACATGAAGCTGCTTAAGGGGTGACATATGATGATGGAGTCTACTAGGCTCTGAAAGTTTGTGATTCATTTCTTGTAAATAGTAATTTTAGAATATTTAATTCTTTTAAACATGATATCTCAGTCAAATAGGGTGATACCAAGAAGATATTGGTGCCATTTTGAAGCTTGAAATGTCCCCTAGTGCCTGACAATGAGTAAAATAAAATTAATATAGTTAATAATTATCTATGGATTTTTTTACATGATATATGCAACATAAAATATTAGTATAAGTTACATATATGGTAATATTTAATTAATGTAAATGAAAATAAAAAATAGCTCTATGTCAGGCACTAAATAATAGTTTTAGCTATAAAACAGTGAAAAAAATGTGGCTCTATCTTAAAAACTGCATGAGCTATCATGTTTCACGTTTATGTCAAAATTATAAACAAAATTTTTATAAACAATTTAGACATAATTTCAAGGGATCTGTTCACTTCATTCTCTTTCTGTTACCATTCTCAATTGTATAAAAATTTTACAGAGCAAAATTATGCAAAACAAAACTTTTTGTATGTAAAGGTGTACATATACCTTAATCATTGGGCATGTTGACAGAAAAATAGATTCGTCGTCCTTGATGTGGATGCAGGGGCACTGGCTGAATGCAAGTGAGGTGGGTGAAGGGTGAAAATTTACAATCTTGTTGATCTGGAGGGTGATAAACTGTCTCACTTCGACTGAGAGAAAGTTTGTAACTGAAAAAGGGATTAGTTGAGTTCGTGCTTTTGGTCTATGCGGCAGTGCGTGTACCAGCTTTAATTTACAATATAAAAATAAATATATTACATTAGGAAATTGCTGGTCTGTAAAGTTAAGAAATGTAGTTTATATTTTTTTGGTTTTTAAATAAGTTCCGTGTGTATAAATTGCGATTTTTATATTGTATGATTATTTGGTGTTTTATAATGAATGGAATTAAGTATTTACAATCGAAACATTTAACACACGCGAACAGAATTGCTGCAAAGGAACAAAAGTCGAAAGTGAACGTTGTTTTTCAACCCTTAATCGTATTAAATCATTTTTAAGAAATTCAACGAAAAAAGAAAGAATGAATGCATTAGCTATGCTCTCTCCGGAGAAGAAAGTGATTCGTGACATTCCTGAATTTAACAAGAATGTTATTGAAGAATTTGGTACAGCTAAAGAAAGCCGAGTTCATCTGATATACAAGCATTAAGTTTTCAGGTACGTGCATTAGGATATTTTTGTGTTATTTCCTGTTTATACAGTGTGTTGCATGAGGTTTTCTTACGACCCAATATTATGCAACCATTCAATTTCATGCTTCACGAGCCACCACTGATCATCTCTGATATTTATATCAATAAATGTACCTGCTTTAGGAGATTTTCTGGCAAAACGGTTTGCAGCTTATTGGATAAAAGAAGGCCACCACTCTGCCACAGACATACCTTATCGAGAGGAAACTTCAAAGACATTATCTCATGCAAGAAAATTATTTATTTAATTAAGGTAATGTACTTCATTGACTGTTACTTTGTTTCTCTTTTGTACACTTTTCATAATATGAGATATATAGGTATATATTAAAAGGGTGAATATTATTTGCCTAATTCCTCCTATATGTTTAGTATAGCCTCTCGTTCATGAAAATGAGGAAATGCCATTTAGCCTATTTAAAAAATTTTGGTGTGCGAAGAATGTCGATACATGAAAAATTGGTTGAATGTCCCCCCCCCCCCAAGGAGCTTGATTTGCACTCTAGGGTAAAATTATGCAGGATTATATATGAAATGTCCAGGGACAGCATAAAAAGAATGGTAATGAATGGGATAGCATTATGTCGGACTATGTGGATAGTGTGGATAAAACATTATTACCTCGTGAGGTTGAAACGATTTATAAATTAATTGATCAACTAGAAAAGAGAGTGAAAGATCAAGAGGTAATTATTGATCTCTTGAAGGACAAACAGGAATTATACGAACAAACAGAAACTACAAAAGAAGATAACATAACCTGTACAGCAAACATCCCACGGAAATTGGTAAGCTACGAAAATGTATCTAAACCAAAATAAGTTCTATAAATCCAGTAGTAAACATAGAACCTGCAAGTAATTCTACGGATAAAGGGACAGTTAGATCCACAGATACTTGGGCCAGTGTAGTTAGTCGGAATAAAAGAAAGATTAGGCCTAAGGAAATTATACGTGGGGCTAATAATACATGCAAACTAAAGGCTGTAGAAAAGCTACCTCGAAGTAAAGCATTATTTGTAACGAGGCCAGAACCAACTGTCACTAAGAAAGATATAGAAGATTTAGTTAAAGAAAGTGGATATGAGCCTATGAAGATAAACAAAATTAAAACCAAATATAACTCTTACTCCTCCTTTCACATTGAAGTGGAAGAAGAAAAGTTTAGTAGTCTGGCAGACCCTGAAATATGGCCCACTGGAGTGTTTGTGTCAGAATTTTACGGTCGACTTCATCCAAATCAAATTGCAAGAGATCCCAATGAAGATTCTTCATCTGTGTCAGCCTGACTCGAAGTTCAGGGTAATCTGATAGAAACACTTTGACAATTTTTTATATGAACATACAATGTCTGAGAAACAAGTTGGAAGAATTAAACTTATACGTTAGTGATAAAGAGTTTAGTGTGGTTTGCTTCAGTGAACATTGGTTAAGAAGCAGTGAAATAAGTTATGTGCAACTTGATGACTATTTTTTAGGAAATGCTTTTTGCCGAACTAAATAAAAAAATGGCGGTGTTGTAATTTATGTTAAAAAACATCTAAATTACAAACAGATTGATGTAGGTCATATATGTGATGAAAAAAATTTTGAGATGACCGTAATTGAATTAAGTGATCATAAGCTGATAATTGCTGCATTGTATAGATCACCAGATGGCTGTGTTGATATATTTTTAGAGAACATGGAAAAATGTCTAAATTTCCTAACATCTTTAAAGGACGGGGTAGTAATCTGTGGCGACATAAATGCTCATTTTGACATAACTTCTAGTAGGCAGTCAGCCTTTTGTTTGCAAAACCTTCTAAGTCAAGAAGGTTTTCATTGCGTAAATCGAGAACCTACAAGAATTAATGCATGCCTGGATAATATAATAACAAATATGGATGAGAACAATTATATGTGCTCTTTAGTTAAGAATAACATACCGGTATCTGACCATGATGCACTAAAGTTTGTAGTTAAGTGTAACGCAAATGTAAATCTAAATAGTATGATATTAACTAGATGTTTTACAGATCTGGGTATACAACATTTTTCAAATTCATTGAGAAGTATAAATTGGTCTAACATCTTAGATAAAAATAAGTATTCCGCAGAAACAAATTTTGAATTATTTTTTTAAACTTTTTTACAGGAGTTTGACATAAGTTTCCCTGTCGTGAAGAGGTCTATGAAATCGTGCACTTTATTAGGCTCTAAAGGTAAAAGTTGGTATTCCCCTAAATTACATGCTATGAAAGATAAATTAATGTTACTACAAGATATGTGTAAAAAAAACTTGTGTGATAACAAATTAGTCAAAGATTATCAGGTTTCCTATAGGAAAGAGATACAGGCTGAGAAACAAAAAGTTAATGAAATGTTTATAAATAAAGCTGATAATAAATGTAGGGCAGCTTGGTCAATAATAAATTCTATAGCTCAAAAAGGTGAAAACAAAAATAAGAATTGTGGGGATCTGCATCCAAATGTTTTAAATGATTATTTTACAAAATCAATAGGTAAAATCATCTCCAGTATACCTACATCATTAGAAGAAGCATTAAATAGTCATCAGTCAAATCTTCGAGTTAATGTCAATTTCACCTTAAGTGAGGTATCTTGTGAACAGGTCTTTGAAGCCATTTGTAAGTTAAATGATACTAAGAGTAAAGATTATTATGAGGTATCAGCCAACCTTGTAAAATCAGTCGCTAATAGTATAGTTATGCCATTGACTTACTGTATTAATTTGTGTATACTACATGGTGTATTTCCAAATATGTTAAAAATAGCAAAAGTTATACCTATATACAAGAAGGATGACATTACATTGCCTAGTAGTTATCGGCCTAGCTCCTTAGTGCAAATATTTAGTAAAATCTTTGAAATCTTGATAAAAGATCAATTCTATAGTTATCTTGAAACTAATAACTTAATCTTTAATCAGCAGTATGGTTTCCGTACTGGAAAGAGTCTGCAGTAAATTCTCTTTTGGAAACTGTATATCATGCATATGAAAATGGTGAAAGTACAAAGGCAATTTTTTGTGTCCTTAGTAAGGCATTTGATTGTGTTAATCATAAGATCCTGTTGGCAAAACTTGAGTACTATGGTGTGAATGGAAAAGAAATTAAACTGTTTAAATCGTATCTTGAAGAAAGATTTCAAATTGTTTCTGTTAATGGTGTACAATCTGAATCAACACACGTTTTAGCGGGGGTTCCTCAGGGCTCCATTTTGGGTCCTTTAGGCCGGGTGCACACAGAATCAGACGCGACGCGACGAGACGCGGCGCGACGCGACATTTTGCTTTATAGTGTCTCTCAACGCCGCGCGACAGCTTGACACTGTCTCCTCGCGACAACAGCTGATCTGCTGGTTGTGTGGGTTTGGAAAACAGCATCGGCATAGAAAATGGCGTCAATGGATGAGGACGATGTGCTTTTGTGGTGCATTTTCACTCTTTTGGAAGAAGAAGAGAGGAACAAACGTAGATTTTGGGTAGATCCATGGAATGAGAAACGTGATCTAAATTGTCTCATACAAGAACTGAGAAGTGATGAGAAACGTTTCAAAAATTTTACTAGAATGAGTATATCTACTTTTGATTATCTTCTTGCGTTAGTTGGTGAAAATCTGAAGAAAACAACTACAAATTGGAGGGAACCAATATCATCTGAAGCAAGACTGATGCTAACTTTGAGGTAAGTAGAGTTAGCCTACTATGTAAAGTAAACAGATTAGTCTGAATAATACGAATATTAAGAAATCAGTGTTTAGTAGGTAATATTTTCCATGTAACTTTATTATCTGTACAAAGGTTCAGCTTAAAGGAGGCAAGACTGTTACATACACCCCTTAAAATGCATTTCTCCGCGATAAAACTATAATTGTAACATACATTTCTATGTCAAGGAAAATCTCAAGCCATTCAACATTCAAACCGGTTGTGATATATTAATTCCAAGGACAGTTTTTTACTTGCACTGTATACAGTAAAACATTTTTTTCACTACTCACACCTATTTGCTACACGCTTGGAAGTCAAGTCTGGATATTCTTGCAGCTGTTACTATGTCAGAGAAGTCTTCGAAGTCTCTATTTTCCATATTGCACAATTCATATATTCACACACTATATTTCACATTTCGAGAACTTAAGCCAGAATGCATAATTACTTTACAAGAAATGAATAGATGCCTGGCAGGAGGGATAGTTGAGTGCACTTTCTCTTTCTCCAAAAACCTGGTGTGTGGACCTTTAATTTTGCCCCAGAGCTATAAATCAATGAAGCAACCCCCGATCATACCATCGAATATGGTATGTACAGTCCTAGTTAAAAAAAATTAATACAAACTTAAAAATTAATTTTGAAATTCACAATAACAATTTTCGAAAGAAGTGAGTCTTTTCACCTTTCAGGTACAAAACATGGTAAATAGGCGAACTTAGGCTCTATCGTCAAAATAGGCATTTTTAAGTTCTATAAAAGTACCAATTTTATGAATATGTTTCTATGAAATGTGTACTTGCAAGTTTTATATACGGTACTTATTATTTAAGGATTAGAATAGGTTTTTAACTAAAATCCGAAGTCTAGTTATTACAACAAAGAGTAACAATCTGTAAAACTACAATTCTTGTAAAAATGTTTCAGTGTCTCTGTAGTGGCTAGGTCCATTGCTGCTATCATACCATTGTTGCTGCTGTAGTTCACGAGGTGTAATTCGTTGCTGGGCCGGAGGTGAAATGATACATGAGGAAACTTCTCCACTAATACTGGAAGCTGGACGTGAATGTAGTTGTCCATTTTCTTCTTCCTGCTCCTCGACTAGTTTATTAACCAGCTGCACAATTTTTTCTTTCATAACTCTCTTTCTTTTGCCGTTTAGAGAGTCAATATCTGGTAATAGCCCTCGAAAAGAAAGTAGCATTGGATTTTCAGAATTATCATTCTTATTTATCTTGGCTCTGATATATTCTGATACAGGACCCGCAAGAATCTGGGATGCTGAAGGGGGTTTTCTTTTGTTGACTGACAGTGAGGCCCGACTGATATGTGAAGTAAATGATTGGGTATCTTCTTGAACATTTTCTACGTCGAGTTCGTCCTGTTCTTCGTCAAAAGTTTCTTGGCCAATAATACACTCTGTATTTTCAGAGTCCATGTTGCCAGTAGTTGTCCTATGTATACACATGTAGTCTTTTAGAAAAGACATAGCATCAGCAAGATACCATTTCTTCTTTTTTGATGCTGGAGCACCGCTGGGAGAACTTTTGATGGATCTGAGGTATCTGCCGTATGAGTTCCGAAGGTTCTTCCATTTCACTTGACATTCTTTAACTGAAAGTAAAGGAAATAATACCATAGTCCGTGGCTGCTGTAGCCTATTGTTTATTATTATTATTATTATTATTATTATTATTATTATTTGTATTATAGTTCCACTGCTTCATTTATTAACCTTTCCCTTAATCTATTTATTTATTTTTTCAGATTCCTTGCAACTGGTGAACGTTTCAAGTCTCTCTCCATGTACATGAGAGTTGGACACTCTACGTTCGGGGAAATAGTAATAGAAACGTGTCAGTCAATTTGGAAAATTCTGCAGCCTTTACACATGCCAGTGCCTACGCAAGAAAAATGGATTGAGGTTGCAAGCCGTTTCGAGTCGATATGGAACTTCCCCAACTGCTGTGGGGCAATTGATTCAAAGCACATCAGAATTGAAAGTCCTAAGCATTCTGGTTCTCTGTATAGAAATTACAAGGGCTTTAATTCAATAGTTCTTCAAGCAGTTGCAGATGCAGACTCGAGGTTTTTAGCTGTTGATGTTGGAGATCTGGGGCGAAATAGTGACGGTGGAGTGTTCAGTAATTCAGATTTCGGAAAACAATTTTTCAACAATACTTTGAATCTTCCACCACCCCGTACAATTGACGGAAAGGAATTTCCATTCGTGTTTGTTGCTGATGAAGCTTATCCTCTCACTACACAACTCATGAGACCGTTTTCTCGCAACGCACTAACTAATGACCGGAGAATTTACAATTACAGACACTCACGAGCTAGAAGAATCGTTGAATGTGCATTTGGAATATTGACAAAAAAATTTAGAGTGTTCGAAAGTGCAATCCTTGTTTCTCCTGAAAAGGCCACAATTATCACGCTGGCTTGCTGTGTTTTGCACAATATGATAAAAGACAAAGAAGGTCATTTGGTCGACATACACAGATTCCTACTTCAACCCAATGGTGTTACTATATGTGATCCAAGTAACGCACAGGAGATAGAAGAGGAGAGAAATCAACAAAGGGGAAGCACCAACGGGTATAGAGTGCGGAATATGTACGCAAGTTATTTTTTGTCTGAGAAAGGGACTGTTCCTTGGCAGAACCGTATGACCCTAGTGGATGAAAGTTAAGCATTAGAAAATTGTGAGGGTGACAGTTAAAGCTCCCATTAATTTCAAAAAGCTGCTTCAATTAATTACGTTTCATTTCTTTACTATTTCTTCAGTTTCACTTTTATGTAAAATTCATGTAATTTACTCGTACTTAAGTGTTATTAGTGTTAAACATTTCGCCATTTACTATTAAAATTTGTGTTAAATATGCTTGTTATTTACCATTGTAATTATACTATTAATTTAGGCTATTTAATATGTTGCTTCATTATGTTCCATAAAATTCCAGTTCTAATGCATTTGGTTATTATTTCCTAAGGACGCATAATACATATAGGTTCGTTCCAACAACAGTCAGGAACCGTCCGTAACCATCGTGAGCATGCGCAGTACAGAAAAAGCATTCCAACACAATCCGAACCAGTCCTGAACCGGAAACATGTACCTACTGCAGTCGGGAGTTACAACAAACTTTTGACACGGGTTCGGAATTCTATTTTCTGCAATTAGAATTAGCTTGAAACGAGCATCCCGTTCTTAGCAAATATGAGCACAGTTATAGCATCTCTGGATTTAGTACATAACGATCAGCGAAAGCATTCCAACAGCGTCCAGTCCAGTTTCAATCCCATAGCAGCTGCTCAACTAGCGCATGCGCATAAGATGGTACAGGGACCGTGTATGAACTGATCCATGAACCGCTTGTTGGAACGAACCTAATGTTTTAGGTTACATGTTACAAATGCTTACATAAACGTCATTTTGTATGTTTATGATTATTTCACGAGCCACCATAATGAATTGTACTAAAATTCAATAAAGAATGATAGTATATAGCAGAGGAGTAGAGCTAAGTACAAATTATTATTAGGCCTATTAACTATTACTCGCCTGATGCTTTCATTTCACTTGCAATTTCCTCCCACATTTTATAAACCATATTATTGTCATGATATTGTTTTAATGTTGGATTATACAGAACGGGCCTTTCCTGTACTAGACAAACAAATTTATCAGCATCGAGCTCCATGATGAATGACTACTACGCAACAATAGTCAGTGTTGTCAACTCGATTCTTAAAAATCTGCTGTGACGCCACGCAGAAACCGCTAAATTGCTATATTATCAATGTAAAATTATATTATTTTGCCGCTGAGAGTGCTAAAAATACCCGTTAAATCCCTATATCAGCAATAGAAATTTCATAAATTTTTACCCGCTAAACTAACGCCGAAAAACGCTAGATCTAGCGGGAAAACCGCTGAATTGGAAACACTGACAATAGTATCTGTAGACAAGGAAGCTTGCTATCGCGGACGTGGCTATTAACGCATGCGCAGTACGCTTCAGCCATCAGACAGTCTCCTCGCGACGAACTTCAAGCCGTCATTCAATATTGTCTCTTCGTGTCTCCTCGTGTCTCCCCGCGACCGTCGCGCCGCGTCTGATTCTGTGTGCACCACATCATAAGAAAACAATGGGAGACAAGTACCATGAGACAAAATGTCGCGTCGCGCCGCGTCTGATTCTGTGTGCATCCGGCCTTACTGTTTATAGTTATGTTAAATGATGCTGGACAATTTGTAAACTGTAATTCTAAAGTTATTTTGTATGCAGATGATACAACTTTCCTAAATGTTAATAGGTCACTTGATATTCTTACAGAACAAACAGAAAGCACATTACATCAGTGTAAAGTTTGGTTTCATAAAATGGTTTTTTTATCAATGATGAAAAAACACAAATGCTGACATTTACTAAAAAAGATATTAGTGAGGGTAACCAAGAGGATATTATATTAAACTGTTAGGTTTCCTCATAGATAGACATCTATCTTGGAAATCACATATTAGATATGTATGCATTAAGTTATCTTCTGTAACCTATTTGTTAAAAAAATTGATGAACATTGTTAGTTTTGAATATGTTCGAAATGCATACTTTGCCTTTTTTCAAAGTGTGTTCAGATATGGACCTATTTTGTGGGGAAATTCTAGTGATATTACAGACATTTTATTAATTCAAAAGAAAGTTATTAGACTACTGACAGCTTCAAAAATTAGAACACACTGTAGACCTCTGTTCATACAGACAGGTATTCAGACCATCATAAATCTGTACATATATGATGTTCTAGTGTTTATGAAAGAACATTTGCAAGATTTTAATATGAGAAGTGAGGTACACAATCATACAACGAGGAATAGGAAATTATTAGATTATCCACTTTGTAGACTTAGTGTGACAAAAAATACTATAAATTGATTGGAATCAAATTATTTAATAAGCTCCCTATAAACATTCAACTTCTTCCTGTTCAAATTTATAAAACAAAATTGTACAGTTGGTTAATTAAAAACCCACTTTACTCAATAAATGAGTTCTTTGAAATTGACATACATTTTTAAACAATGCAGTTTTAAAAGTTTTAAATGTTGTTGTTTCTTAATTTTTTTTAATAATGAGATTTTAAATTAAACCTAGTGGTAAATCAATTTAAATTTCAATGTATTAATGAACAGAGCAAATTGCACTACCTTATGTTGCATTTTTAAAGTTTATAATTAGCCTCTGTTTGTAGTATTCTTAATTAGTTATTAAACATATGACAATTAGTACTTGATACTGTCTTTTATCTAGTAAATATAGTACTTTTAACTTTATATTATGTAATTTGATAAATATCTACATTGTTTTTATAATTAAATTTTTATTTTGTATATCTATGAAATGTATTGCAGTAAGATTGTAACATTTGACAATGTCTATAGTGAAGTTTTCCATTCAATGACAATAAAGATGATTATTATTATTATTATTATTATTATTATTATTATTATTATTATTATTATTATTATTATTATTATTATTATTATTATTATAAACAGGAGCATATTAACGAGGTTCTACTGTACTTTAAAAGGCGCACAAATCATGTTCTGGCTTACATTTTGTCACAAAATTATGTTTCATGTAGCACTGCTTTTCAATTGCATCCAACGGAGGAAAATTGGTGTTGTTAAAGTCAACAAATTTTTCGACAATTTTTGCAACCATATATCTAATTTGAGCAAAAGTCATGAACAATAAACAACGGTTCACTGGATATTATATCATCTCATGTGAACCTACTAGGGAAGAAAATAGCAGACGAACTGGCGAATAAAGGAACAACCCAACTACAGAAATGTATCAAATTTGAAATCATATACAAGAATCACAAAAAATAATATAAAAAATAACCATATGTACAGGTAAGAGGTGCCTGAAATGAATACAAGCAGCAAGAAAAGATGCAGTAGCAATGTTTAGACTCAACACACATCATGATTGTTTGGCAGGCAAACTGCACAAAATTAACTTCAAGGACTCACCATCATGCACCATCTGTAGAGATCCAATCTATACTATGGGTACAATCCAATGTAATAGAACGACACAACAGGATAGAATCGAATTTACTAGTAGTTTAATAGGATGTAAGAAAGAATGTTATCTAATGAACGCCATTGGAATAAAAAAAAAAACATCTGAACCCTCAAGTAAAAGACAATGTATTGACTGCAAAACTGATAATAGGATTACAGTACTTGAATTTTTGTGATATTGTATTAAATAATATTTTATTTGAATTTTCCGGTCATCTATGAGCTTCTAAACCGTTTTTTGTGAATAATTTTGATAATTATAGTAAGACTTTTCCCGAACATGAACCCAAAACAACTAGTCAATGCTGTCTTGTATTCACGAGAAGATTTGCGGGTTGCTATAGATTTGCTACATTTAACATGAATAACAAGATGCGCACTTTTTCTGAATGTTTTCCTACCTTGAAAATATTGTGTAATCGAAGCAATGACCACTATAGAAAATGAATGATGTTTCTCTACATTCAATAAAATGAAGATATTTAATGAAAATGGAACAATAACAGAGATTAAATGCACTGACTGTGCTGTCCATAGAAAAAGGATGATCCATGGAATTCTGATTTCAACAAGCAAATATTTCAAAGATTTGCCACAGCTAAAAAAGAAGGGTAAATCTGATAATATAAGCATTTACCACTATTTATTACTTTCCATGTAACACACAGGTACAGTATCCATGATACATAGGCTATTTATACACGAATTTCATTTAGGTGTGTACCTATGTCGGTATTTAGTCCATTGTGTGACTCCCCTATATGAAATCTCAGGAGCCCCCATATTGGTGGGATTTGGATGTGCAATCCTTGAACAAAATATCTGTAACCAATCTATTGGTACTCTTAGTAACACTGCAGCTGAAATGTTTTCAGAGTAAAAATAAAATCACTTCAGGAACTGTCGACAGTGTCATACAAATCTCCAATACATCACTAGAGAATAATACACTCACAATTACATTGATGCCTCTGATGGCTAGAATGTACACTTAGCGGCAAAAAGAATGGGCCAGCCGACAATTTCTAAGTTCCAGAGACATGACATTGCGCATGCTCATCTCGTTGAAGCCGTAGTTCACTAGATAACACATAATTAAACCATTTAAATTTGCTGTATTTTGTTTAAGAGTCTAAAATATGTAATAAAATCGAATGGCGGGTTGATTCTAGATATATCAGGGCCCTTGAAGAGTGAAATAATAATAAAATTGATAAATACAAAATCAACCGGAGCAAATATGAACAGGAAAACCATGTATTATGCGAAACTGTTACTAACGGTCACAGTAGCGTAAGTCGTTACGGTATTGGTCTCTGGAACATGTTGAGTTGATAGTAGTAGCTCAAGGTTCGAATCTCCCCCAATCTTTTTTTTTTAATTACAAATTTGCCACCATATGTGTCCCGCAAAACTATAATTATGTGGCAATCTCTCTTAGAATATGCCCAAACTATGATAAATAATAAACCTCCCTCTCTCTTTCAAGCAATACTGCTATATGTTAATACAACTTTTTGTCTCAGCATTACGCTTGAAGATGGCACAGAAACAATAACTCATTGCCCTGGTTCGCATAGGTTATTCTGCGTTCGATTGGAGAAATGTCATTTTCTCCGACAAGGTAATTGTCTCCAATAGCAACAATAGTATTGCCCTATACTTGTTTTTTTGAAAGATGGGACATGACAGTTAAGCGGCCGAGCTTGGAACTACAGTGCTATGTTGCCAATATGGACTAACATGCTGCCAGCTGATGGAAGCTAGCAATTGACGTTAAGACGGCTGACGTTAAAAACATTTATTGACAATTGACGCTAAGGTAAGAAAACAATACAAAATCGACAGAGAATCAAACATGAAACGTACCAATGCTAACACTGTGTGCACAATAAATGTCGCCAAGAGAGCTATTAAGCTAATTAAGCACTCACCACTTGGGAACGGTGAGTTTGGCAACTCGACCATTGTTACCATAGCAACAGGCCTACCACGCTATGTGACATTCAGTTGTTTTTCCGATCGCAACGCTCCTGTCATATACCATCTTTCAAAAAAACAAGTATAGTTTATTGTATGAATGGCCACCGATATGATGAACGCTTTGTGAGACGAATTATTAACAAGTTGGGTTGCGTGAGGGTTGAGTGTTGGGGGTGGATGTCATACTATGGGGCAGGACTTATGGAACGCATCCACGGGCGGTTTACGGCAGAAGTCTACGAACACATTTTGGCAAATGTAATGATCCCTTCCGCCCAAAAACGATATCCAGAAGGAACATTTTTCTTCCAGCAGGATAATCATCCGATACACACAGCCAACCGAATTCAAAAATGGTTTACGAGGAGGTGTGATGTCGACCAAGTCGACTGGCCTCCAAATTCACTAGATATGAATCTGATTCAAAATTTGTGGGCTGCGGTCAAAAGGATCCTACGCTCTAATTGGGCAAAATAACCACCCATTCGGACACCTGAGGAATTGTGGGACAGAGTTCTAGATGCGTGGGAGGAGATGGCCAAGAATTTAGACCTGTTCCATAATCTTGTGGACTCCATGCCGCGCAGAATGAGAGCAGTTGTTGACGCAGGTGGTTTGTGGACGAGATACTAGTCCCCACCACAGGCTTTGTTTTGTTAATATATTAAAAAATTGTTTGTTTTTGTTAATTTAATTATTTATTTGTGTTTGATATGCGTCCAGTTTTTTAGGATGTGATACAATTATTTTTGTTTATACAGGCCAAGTCTCACCTATTAATAGTCCATAGGTGATGGGCAATAATATTTTTACAAGGCAGGCATAACGAAGTTTGTTAACAAATGCCATTTCACATTTAAACTAATAAATTAAGTAAAAGTTAAAATTTAAAAAAATAATAATTTTATCGTACCGGGAAGCGAACTCACAACCTCTGGTACAGATGTCAGACTTCTTACCACTGGGCCACACACTGCTCGCAAGGTTTACTGCATTATAGACGGACGACTTTCAATGAAGAGACACCACAGCAATGCCTTGTAGTGGATTATGTTTACATGAGTGAACCGCGTGATAGAACTTAGCATTTCTATCGACCAAGAGTCAGCCCATTCTTTTTGACGCTAAGTGTACATCTATTATCAGGCAGTACATCTCACTTGACGATATGTCAGAGGAACAACAACTATTTGTATGCATCTGAAGTCTGATTAGTGTAATATGTAGCTAATTGGTGATGTATGCAGTGGAGGGGGAAAGGAACTAGCCACCCTACCCCATTATTTCCTGGCCTAGTTGCATCATAAATGGTGCCTTGTTGGTATCACTTGTGAGGTTGAGATCTGTTTTCGGACAGTTGACTAAACAACAACATACAATGGTTGAAGGACATGATGATAATCATGGTAATGAAGAGGTGGATAAACTGCTAAACTCTCCTCAGAACAAATCTGTTTAGGGCAAGAATCTGTCATCCAGAACTTCCTGACAACAATAAACACAATGTTATCCAATACTTACAAAAGTTGGTTAAACAATATAAGCTGTTGGGAAGTGCTGTATATATTAGCACCCTCACTAAATGGAGCCAGATATTCCATAAAATTATCGTATAAGAATCTGCGAATAATTGTAGAAATTCTAACAGTTCACTGGACCTTAAAAAAGCACTTGCATGCAATTGGTCTAACTGATAATTTTGACCGTTATATAGATGCAAGTTAGAAAGCAAACGAGTGGAAAATGTTCTGCACAACTGTCTTATTTTCGCAAAATAAACAGATGTGTGCTGAGAAATTTGTATTTAACATGATCATCAATAATCTGCAACAATCCAATTTCGAGCAATCTCAAGTTCAAATGCATTTAGGATAGTTTGAGTGATGTACGAGTGATTGAGGAGCTCCTAAGAAGGTAGCACAATGGGCCTTTCTGTGTGGACTATGTGCAAGGGACTTACCTCACCCATCCTATTTCGCAAACCAATTCAGTCCCTCAAGTGCAAACAGGTGTTGCCACAAGATGTCCCTCATCCAGCAACGGGAACATTCACCCGAAATGCCAGCAGTATTAACCACTGATCATCCTCATCTGTCTGGGTTGGTCATGAAAGTTGCACACAGAATCAGTAAACTGGCTGCTCATCTCCACTTGTAATTGGCAAATCTTGTACAGTAGTCCTTACCCTGAAAGTATATAATATACTTTTTTTAATGACATGAATTTATATACAAAGATGAGTAGAGAGAAATGGTGTGTATCGAAAGGAAATTTGTAATATTGAGAGGAAAATGGATAACTCCAGAAATATATCCATCCTTCTTTTTTGACAATCCAAAGTTAGCACTGGAAATCAACCACAACTCTGCATATATTGACGGCTCAGTTCAATAGTGTTTAAGTAAAAAAAATCAACTTTTTCAGGAGGAACATTTAAAAGTTTTAATCCTTTATAATAAAACAAATTTTAATCGTACTTTTCTATAACTTTACTCCAAGATGAACATGTGTTGTACAAAATTATATCAGGAACAATATTTAAAATATCAATATAAATAGTTATAATTTTAACAGGTTTTCAGAGTTATCGTTGTACTGAATTACACAAATAATTACAATTTTAATAGATTTTAAGAGTTATCGTAGTATTTAACAATCCATAATCATATTTTGCTTATAACTAAAGAAAAATTATCATAACTGCATGATTAGGAATAAAATGGCATATCCCACTCTGAAATAATTAACTTAATTGGACTTCCTATCGCCTACAACCATTTTGATACCTTTTTTATGATTTAGAGTGTTATGTGCCATTTTTATACTCAGCCACTAAAATAATTTATTGTATTTATTTAATTTGTTTACAAATGTTTTAATTTAGTACATGTTATCAGAGTCATCTTCAAATTCTGTTCGGTCTTTTCCTCTTCCCGTTCTTTCTGCTGGAAGACTTTGGTAAAATCCCCAGTGTCATTTAGGAATAACATACTTTTCGCATAAAGAGATTGAATTTTTAATTTTTGCCATGGAAATTTTTTGTTGCTGTTTGAAAGCAGGTTGCAGCATTTGCACATCACTCCTACCCCCATTTTATGCCTTACATGGAATTTCTGGAATTCATCATCCTTGTAAGAAGTTTTATACAACACTGCATATGGTAATTATTTTTTCACTTTTATGATTTTAATCTCTCCCCAGTTTAGCTTATCACTCTTTCCATCAACATTGAAATTTTTGCAAGTGTTCTGTTTGATTGTCTTTAGGTTGAAAAAATCATCAGAGGTCATTTCTTTCACTACATAGGGATCATCAGTTTTATTGGTTAATATATTTTGTAGAATGACAGAGGTCCGCTCTGAAGGTATTGTAATTGGACCACTTTTAAGCATCCTTTTCTTTTTCTATTGTGACATGCAACTGTCACCCACATTTTGTGTATGTCCGGCTATCAGGTACTTGTAGGTGGTAGAATATACTATTTTGAGGTCATCACACAGTGTAAATACAGTGACGGTTTAAATTTATTTTTATTCTATCCTGAGCAGTTTCCACTGTAAAATTCCACATCTCGTGTTTCACAGTGCTCCTTAAGATAATCGAATACACAACTCCCTACTTCATTTGCATCTCCGTATCCAACTCCATGTCAAGTGTAGCAATAATCTTTCCTGTCACCTGTACTGAATATTGTGAAGTTGTAACTCGCCAAACATCGTTTATAATACAGAGTGAAATAATGCCATTGTGTTGGAAGAACAGCTTGAAGATCGTAGCAACTAACAGAACATTTTTTGTGGCTAACTCAACATCTCTTCTTGTTTCTTCTCTACTTAATTGTTTCTCTATATTATGAAGCTTTAACTTACGAAGACACTGGTCGTTTTTGGTGAGAAAAATGAGATATTTAATTCTATTTGGAATACACTAATCATACAAATGAGGTTTTGCACAGGGTTTTCCATTTCAAATACATATTTCCTTATAAAGGCAGTACGTCATACTTAAATTTAAACTGACATAAATATTCCCTACATGTTTTAATCCTACAAAAATGTGAAGGAAGCCATGGAAATGAGCCATTATGTTTCCTGATGTAATTTTTAATGACCACACCCACTTCTTTATAATTATGACGTTTCCCCTGTTTTCCTTCCTCAACTACACCCTCTGAAGAAGTTTTCTTGTGGGTTGTTGCAATAACTGAGTTACTTATATCTAAACAATAAAATTAATAAAAAAAAAGGTTTTTGCATACTCTGATTCTTGTACCATCTACTTCAAAATAATAAGCAAAGTTGTTGTCCCTAGAACTTTCTGATTTTGGAAATGTGTATTTAGGAATTATTTGAGTCATGTCTTAGCTATGAAGTTTCAGCTCTTGTTTTTCGTCTCCCATAGCTCAAAATGTCTTGTAAATGATTTCTCGTTGCTCTGGTGTTATCTTTCCAGTACATGTTACCCCACAACTTTTTAAATTATAGCCAGTGGCAGCTGGTAGTTGAAAAATCTGATCGTTTACATTCATAAAATCTGTATATTATAACTTATTATATATGCCTTCCGGCCAGAATTAGGCTATATAGTTACTGCATAAATATGTCATGGGCACAACATAACATAGAACGTTCGGAAGTAAACATATAATTTTATAAGAATAATATCCAAGCTAAACCAAACCATTCCTAAAACGAGAAAATATTTAAAATAATGTAACAGACAACAAAAAATTCTTAAAAAACCTCCTCTTTACTGAGGATCAAGTCATATTAGCTAGTGACGAGGATACGTTACAAAGGGGACTATTTGAATTATATAAAATTACGAAAGATATGAATCCAACTATTTCGAAAGAAAAAACAAAAGTAATGGCATTTATGGGCAAAAGGGTGGTGAGATCAAAGGTAGTAGTGGAAAACTATATCATAGAACAAGGTAATACTTTTAACTTCCTTGGCTGCCATCTTCTCATGAGAAAGATATTGATTATGAAATTGCCAAATGTAATAATATATGTGGGACCATTAGAAGAACACTCCGAAATAAAACAAGGAACGATACACAGATTAAACTATATAAAGTTATGGCAATACCAACGGGCTTATATGCGAGTGAAACTTGGACCTTAAAAGAGAAAGAAAGAAGCCAACTACAGGCAGCTGAAATGCGATTTCTTCGAAGTGTAGTAGGAGTAACTCGACTGGATCACATCAGAAATGAAGAAATAAGAAACAATCTAAAAATTAACAGCCTGTTAGAAACTGTAGATGAGTATAAACAGAAATGGTGAGAACACATACAACGCATGAGCCAAGATAGAACCCCGAAAATAATCGCTGACTATGTACCCACTGGCAAAAGAAGTATCGGCCGACCAGCAAAAAGGTGGATACAAGAAATAAAGGAGCTGCAACGGGCTTAAAGCCTACAGCTTGAAGCAGAAGAAGAAGACGATGTAACAGACCAGTATTGCAATACTTTAAAAAAAACGCAATAACTTAATTGTAGAGAAAATCTTTGTCTCCCCTTGTTACTTATGAACAACAAACAAAACAAATATTTTTGTCTTCTTTTTTTTCTTTTCCACATCCGTACACAATCACTGAAAATTCTGTGGTGTTCGGGTAAAGGGGTATAAGTCTTTTTTTGTCCAGGTGGAATTTTGTTCCCCAAATGAACACACAAGTTAAATTATACAAGTGGGTGTGCAAAAATCAAAGAATACTAGCAGTTGATGTGTTTTATTTGTGTAGAAAATTATTTGTAATAAGGGTTCCAAGTTTAATTTTCATTTATCTCCGAACTCATTTTTATGACTTATCTCCCTTTACTCAAACACCACAGAATTGTCATATATTGTACGTCTGGAATAAATTTCTATTAAGCGACCTGGTCTTTTTTAACACATTTTAAAATTTCAAAGAATGGAGTTGGTCTGCCAAGACAATTAATCAAAGATTTTTCTTTCAAAGTACGCACTGAAAACGTCCGTTTTAATAAACAAATTTGCGATATTCATCTTTGTCAACTAAAATATGGAAGCCACCTTCAAGCATTATCTCGCACAACACAATAGTTAGCACTAGGCCTAATTAAATATTGATACGTGCTAGTTGTAAGTGAATACTCAAACAAATAACCTGAAAGCAGTTACAATCATAAAGAATCGGAACCGGAAATAAAATATTTGAATTAAGACGGAAGAGATTACACCACAGTCTAGTATATACAGTCACGAAGCTCAATACATAGTAAATATGCGTCCATAAATAGTTGCTAACCACTAGGATCGCTAGTATTGCCTCATTACAGACAATGCGAAATAGTACCGGCACAGTCTATTGTTCCTAGCACCCTCACAACTCAAGCTTCTTGACTGCATATACTAGACTGTGATTACACCATCAGATAAAGTGAAGGAAAACCTATTTTTCTCACCAGAACAAGAGCGAGCGAGGTTTTAGTTTCTGTCTCTTTCATTCACTGCCACCCCTCAGCCCCTAACCTGGCTGATAGCTACTGCCTCCTGTCCTGTATGTTAAGAACTTAGCATTTCATTTACCAACAACTATCAAGCTGTGCTAGAAAAACTCCCGCTCATCCCTTCACCCTGAAAAGGATCCTAAGATCCACCCAGTTCCCATAAGAAGTACATGCGTTCACTACGATGAGGCTCTTGCAAATGATTCGCGCGATTTTCCGAAGCAAACTAATCATGTTCCTATGATATAGTAGACAAAACTAAATCAATCCAACTCTTATTTTAAGCAGTTTATGGCTTCTAAAATTCTTGGTTGTAGCACAAACTTTCTACAGCCTTAAGTAGCCGCCCTGATAATAGCCATATTTCAACCGCTTTTAAAATGATTCTAATTTAACACTACGACATCTCAACATATTCTATCTTCATAGTGTATCCAGCTATTTGCTGGCAACACGTGTTCCACTATGTTTCACTATGAATTTCCTCTTCTTACAAATGATGGGTAAAAAGCACGATGCTGATTGTACAGAGTGTAACAAAAGTTTCTGGTACAGTGAAAATTTTATAATTTTTTTTCAAACATTTGATGGTAAATATCACATTTTCAGCCAAATTAATAATAAAGGATTGCATCACACCACAATCAAGTAGTACCAACTCCTACACCAAAAAATTTGGTCATGCTTCCTGAGAAAATGGAAATTAACAAGAGAATAATTATAACATACTGTTACAAAAACTTTTGTTACACTCTGTATATTTCAGCAGCCACATTCCAAAGATGAGGTGATGTATTCAGTATATATTGGAGAGAATTGTCCAAGGTTACAGGGATTGCAGATTTTAGATTAGTTCTATGGATGTTTGTGACAGGGCAGTTTAAGAGGATATGTTCCAAATCTTCTTCGTTATTGTTGCACCAGCAATAACTTCTAGAGGCAACAAGATTAAAGCAGTGAAGATAAGGCCTGCACTGGCTCTTGATAAGAAAGTTTGTATGTGTCTGGGAATGTTGCGGAACATTTGTAAATCATTAGGTTTCTTTTGAATGTTTTGAAGTAACTTACTTGATTTTTATCAGAAGAAAGCCATAATTCGACCCATAAATTTGTTAAATGAGAATTAACTGCAGAATATGCGCTGGTTAAAAGAAGTTATTTGCATAGGTTTGGGCCCCAGAGATGTTACCTGTTTAGCAATATTATCTACAATCTCATTTCCAGTAATGTCGCAATGACTAGGTATCCATTGGAATACTATTTCTTTTTGAAGATTTAGTTTATTTAATATTTTTTGTATAGAGATTGTAATTTGTGCATAGGAAGTTGGAGTATATTTCATTATATTTAGAATAGCTCCCATCGAGTCACTGAAAATGCATACAAGTATATCAGATAAGGTAGAGACATGTAAAAGAGCTGCCTCTATGGCCAGTAGTTCTGTTTCGAGACTAAGGGAGATGAACCTGATATATTATATTTCTCGTATTTTGGGATATACCGTATTTGCTCGCGTAATTTGCGCACTTTTTAATTAACTTTGGCCACTGAAAAATTGGGGTGCGTAAAATATGCGCAGTTTTCAAATAAGAGGTCCTGTTTTGAGTTTATCTCAATTAGTATATGTATAGGTAAGTATTTACGGTAGGGCTAATTTTCTATACCGGTAACTTGTCTCTACCAAGGACAAGCATTGTTAAAGTAGCGGGACTTTGGGGTTTCTTTCTGAAGCAGGTACTTCAGTTGCTGGTGAATGACCTACGATGAACTGTAGGGAAGGAAAATCCCTACTACACTGAAAAAATATGTACGTAATCCCTACTACAATGAAAAAAATATGTATGTAAAATGTGTGTGCAAAATACACAGAGCAAAAGTAAAGTTCAAAATAATCCCTTAAAAAGTAGTGTGCGCAAAATATGCGGGGGCGCAAATTACGCGAGCAAATACGGTAATAGCCTGCGCCTGAAAGTCCATTATCAGGATTCCATGACCCATCAGTATAGATATGAAGAAAATTTTCATATTTGCTACAGATTACTTCCATGGCACTATATTTTAAAACATGTGGTGCATCATTCTTAGTATAATCATCAGGGATATTAATATAACACTTTGGCCTTTTCCACATCCATGGTGGAGTTTCATTGACAACTAAATATTGTTCCATCGTTAAACAAGTTACATTAAAGTAACATCTTCCATTTGTATATTATAAAACTTGCTGAAGTTGTGATCCATTATTTGAAAAAACATACATCATCTTGACGAAGACTGAAACTTAAGGTGAATTTTAAGAATTTTCTCACGTATATATGTATAACCAAACAGGTTGGACATTACATTCAATTTCTATTGCACATGTTGAGGTGGTTTTAGGCACTCCCAAACACAGTTTTAATGCAGCGTTTTGGAATGTAGTAATTTTCTTCAGGTGTGTCATAGCACTATTGCATTGAAGATGTGTAATGTTCCTTAAACGCACACTGTGTAATACTACGACAACTCAACTTGTAGCAGTATTGAATTGAGAAGTGTGCAATTTTCTTTAAATGGACTACCACATTATGTGCTCTGGTGTTGGCTGTATGGCGAGCAGCACATAGTGCAATATTGATATGAAAAGATTTCTGAAAACTTAATCCTTCCAGGACAATAACTCAAAAACGACAGTTCTCACACTATTGAACTGAGCCGTCGATATGGTTGTGATGGCTAGCAATGTTGCAACATGAATGAATCTTTTTACACATTCTATTTAACAATTCACTTCCGAAGACAGGTCCAAAATCTGTTCTGTTTTGCTATACACAGTAATATAACGAAAATATGCACCTACACACACATTAGCATTACCCTAACAAATGCATTAATCTCCAGGTTTTTAATTTCTGTATAAAATACTAATATATTCTGATGTGTTTTCGTTATATCCTCTTTGTATTTGTCATTGTTGATTGTGGTCTAATGTTTACCGTGCTTGGTGTTGGATTTATGATTTGCCGACTCAAACCTGAGCCAATTTTGAAGAATGATGAAAATCCACAGCATAAATTCCTTTAGAAGTAGAGACGAATATGTCCTACTCATTAAAAATGATTTTATTCGGACTGCTTATCTAGGCCAGGCAAGAAAGATATATAAGTAGGGATCCCTTTGAAATACGTCTAAAGCCAGGTCGAAACGAGAATTTGAATGCCTCACATCATGCATTTAACTCCGAGGGGGAAAAACTGAAGTTAAGTGGGAAGCAGTGATGTGCACTCACTTGTGTATATAAACTATTTAATGCTCAACTTTGCAAGATTATGAAATGTGATATTTCAGGAATGTGTGCAGAAGTAAAGTGACCATAATTACATCAGCCAAAAGTGGGACATCTCTCATCACCCCCTACTTCAATGGAGAGAGATCCTTTTATGGAAGTTTAGTACAGAAGGGCACATGCCCAATATTATGAAATTAACAAATAATTTTACAATAAAACAATACCATAATACACAATGAAAAAATGTACAATAAAACAGTACACAATGTTCCTATGTAGACTAGTCAAAGGTAATCATGTTCTGTTGCCTTATATGAAGATAGTGTGGAGCACCTGTCCTGAGTAAGCTAAGTGGTAGGGGGAAGATGACCAGTCTGCATAGGAAACCATGTAGGGGAGAGTTGCCGAATTTGGAGCGTTGCCTAAATTGGACCGCAGTTGTATTTCCATATACAGAAGTATTTCAAACATTTCAGTTGGCACCACTGCTTGCTGACGCTGCCTAAGGAGCTCATCTCGAAGTTCAGTGAGCTGCAACCATCTTAGCGAATAGGATTGCCGTTAATGTGTTTTGGTATTTTCTCTTACAGTTTTTACACTACGGATCTTAAGCTTTTATATACAGTAGGAGTAAGTAATAACAATTTCTATACTATACGTTACAAGTATTTTTCATTAGCTACTATCTGCGTGTTTTAAAACTAGTTTTTAATTTCATGTGTTTGTTTAGTGTCGTCTGTTTGCATAAGTGAACAAGTTGCCTAGGTTGGACCTCTGCACGTTGCCTGGATTGGACTAGTCCAATTTAGGAAATTGTTAGTATTTTTTTTTTTCAACATGAATATAAAGCATTATATTATGGTCAATGTTAAGAAAAAATAATGTATTGGCGGATTCTGTGTCTTTATGTTTCCAAGATGTCAAAAAAGGGAACCTACCAGAAATGAAATGATGCTTTGAAGATGGCGGTAGCAGCATAAAGAAATGGTGACTATGGACTCAACGAGTGTGCTCGCATATATGGAGTGCCATAGACTATGCTGATTGTAAAAACGCTTTCCAATGAAGTCCTTCAGAAGGCAAGCAACCTTCAATTGAGATATGGAGAAAATTATTGCCGACCACATTCTCTTGTTTGAAGAAAGGTTTTATGGGTTGGCAATCAAAGATATGCATAAGCTTGCTTTTGATGTCGCAGGAAAATATGATGCTCCCTATACTTTTAACAAGGAGGAAAAAATGGCTGGAAAGAAGTGGTTCTGTGCTTCTATGAAGCGAAACTCAAAACTTTTTTTCTCCGTCACCCAGAAGGAGCATAAATGACCCGAGCTAAGCGGTTCAATAGGGAGAGTGTTATCCAGTTTTCCGACCTGCTGAAAAAAAAAACTGTCGATGAGAATGGTATCACAGCAAATAGGCCTACTGTGTTCAACATTGACGAATGTGGATTTACAACGGTGCAAAAGAGGCAACAGAAAGTTATAGCTCAGAAAGAGAAACACCAAGTTGGAGCCGTAAGTGGTGAAAGAGGTGTAAACACCACAGTAGCCTGTGTTGTCAATGTGGCGGGGTTCCTTATACTGCCACTGGTAATTTTCAAACGCAAGAGGAAATCATGTCACCTTTTTATTTTTTATGTCTACGTTTCCTTATTCACAGGAGTTTCGTAGCCAAACAAACAGGGACTTTCCAATTTTATGTAGGCCTAACATTTTTTTTTTTTTTTTTTTTTTTTTTCTATGAGTCTTCCTGTAATTTTGAAATAGGCTATGTAACCGAGACAAGCAACTAATATAAAACTAATTCACTGCAAAGAGAAATATTCTGAGTGTAACAATCAGCTTGAATGCAATAGTGTTTCTGTAATTAATTTATCTTGTTTTTCTTTAATTTTTCATCAAAGTACAGAGAATTGTGTAACTTCTTTCACCAAATGTTAATATCTGATATATTTTAACGTAAAATTTGGTGAATTAAAGATATTTATAATAAATACCCTTCTTCTACTTATTTGTTTACTATTACTAATGTATTTTTGCGAGGTCCAAATTGGGACACTATGAGTCCAAATTAGGCAACCGGTTTCCCAATTTGGACCATTTCCATGATTTTGGTTTTACTTTTTTATATTTATTAGGAATTGTGTAATTTAAAATATAAGACTATAGGATGAAAGTACATAGAATGTAGAATGTACTACAACATATTTTGATTTAATTTAATCATTATTAAAGACATGGGATTAAAAAACAAAAAACTGGTCCAATATAGGCAACCTTCCCCTACAGACCTGTCCAGTGCTGTCATGGAGGCCATACGGGGCCATACATCATATGGGTACCTACAATTTTTTTTAATTAATCGTATGGGGAAAATAAAATTTTGTCTGTATGGAGCCATACGGCATATGGGTGCCTAAGTTTTGTACACGAAGATCTGTACAGATCTTAGATCATTTCTTGCTGTTCCTAATGTATTTTGTTTGATGTTCATAAACAAAAATTGTCCACCTCTGCAGCAATGGAATCCAGAATTATATAAAATAATTGTTGAAAAACAAGAAGTGCTGCAAATACACACTCCAAGATTCATTGAGACCAGTGGTGATATTCAAAAAGTTTAACAACCAGTTCTCTCATGTATACCATGTTAAAAATATACGGTATATGTTCATGTTAATTGCAAATATTACCTAGAAATAATTTAACAACCGGTTCAGTGTGACTGGCCGAATATCACCACTGATCGAGATAAGTGTGCAACTACAGTGGTGCCTACATGGTGTATTCAGAGAGAGAGGGAGAGGGAGAGGGGAAGGGGAGGGGGAGGGGAATGGGAAGGGGAGGGAGGGGAGGGGAGGGGAGGGAGAGCCCCCCCTTGCATTATGTAATGAATGCAATGAGCAAGAAATTGTGGCAAAGCATACACAGCTTGTGCCAATGTATCATGAAATGGTTTTATTAAATTTATTATTCCAGTCTTATTTATTTGAAGTTTTTACTGCATTAAAGAAGTCGCGATTATCAAGTAAATAACTACAAATGTCGCTGCAACTAAACATCCTGAAACTGAAACAAATGAGCATAACACAACACTCTTGTTATGGTACAGAATCTGACTCTCATCCATCCACTGTGAAGACATAAAACTTAAAAACTTAACATTGGCATTGTGTGCTGGGAGTGAGAAGAAATGTACTATGCTATGTTTAGGGATTCACTGAACTGTCCATAACATGACAAGAATAAAAAAAGTCGTGAGCATTTTGCTCATCCCAGGTTACCTGTCAGTTTCAATTTCATTTTATGCAAATAAGTTGGTATGAATTATTTAATTAAATAATGATCTGTCATCTGAAATATCTTTATCTCTCAACTATTTAACAGGTTTTTCAATTATACCTACTGACCAATTTTCAATTTATGTTTTTTTTTACGACAGCCGTGAAAATATGGAAAATTAGATAGTCTTATCATACTCAAAGTTAAATAATGAATTGCAGTATAATAAAATACAGATAAATTATCTGAAACCTCTTCACTGACTGAATGTCACAACGATCTGATGGCTGTTTGACATCAAATGGAAAAAAATTCTTAGGTTTTTAAATGTTGCATTTAAAAACCAGAACAAAAGGCAATTTTCTTTTAAAAAATGGGAAAAAATTTATCTGCCCTTAAAACAGGACAATCCGATTAATAGGGACATATGTCCATCCTAAGGAGAATAATTGCTTTCTCCAGAACACTGTAGTTGTATCTCTAATTATATAAAAATATATATCTGATAATTATGCCTATCGCCTATCAAACACCACGTAAAGCATTATTTTTTTTTTTACTGTAACAGTTTATGCACAGTTATAAGTATCGCAGATCTTTTTGGCCCCTGAAATTTTTAATTTTAAGCAAAGAAGCAAGTCACTATCCAACTTCTACATTGTCTATCAATCAGCTGCAGCCCGCAATTGTTACCCACCTGCCAATCATCGTGACATTAGAAGTACAGTCAGAATTCGTGTAAATAAACCTATAATGCCAATAAGTCACGAACACTAAATGTAATAGTGTGTGCTTATTGTTGTTTAGTCAACTGTCCGAAAAGAGGTTTGTACCTCACAAGTGATACCAAGAAGGCACCACTTATGAGGTAACTAGGCCATAAGTGGTCAGTTCCTTTCCCGCTCCATTGCATACATCACCGACTAGCTATATACAGTAGCGTGCAAATTAATCCGAACACGACTCATTTTTACATTTTCTGTCATTGTTGGCCTCACAGCTGCTCATACCACTTTAATTGGCATCTGTAGTACGTGTAATTCCATTGTTGAAGGTCTGTCGTTATTATTTTTTTATAATATGTGACATTTTGCCTGTCATTTTGTACTTTTAAGCATTTCAGTTGTGTTGAAGACTTAATACTGCAATCCTGTGTACATTCTGTCGTCTTCACAAATGGATACAACTCCACGAAAATGGTCTAAAATTATAACATTAGCAGAGCATTCTTCTATGACACAGAGGCAAATTGCTACAGAATGTCACATCGGTTTGGCTACTGTTAATTCGATCATAAAACGACACAGGGAGACTGGATCCATCACACCCCAGAAAAAAGGAAACTGTGGCCGGAAAAGGAAGACTTCACCTGCAGATGATCCTTTAATTGTCAGGAAAAGTAAATTAAATCCTAGACTAACTGCTGTCGACTTAACCCGCGAGTTAATGGCTACCACTGGGGCGAATATTCACGTCACAACAGTGTGGCGTAGGCTTTTTGAAGCTGGACGAAGGGCTCGTAAGCCTATTAAGAAGCAACTGCTAACCCCTGTTATGTGCAAAAAACGCTTAATGTGGGCAAAATTACATCAACACTGGATAGTGAATGACTGGAAGAATGTACTTTTTTCCGATGAGTCTCATTTCGAGGTCCATGATCACAGTGTTTCTTACGTACGGAAAGGATCCGAAAAAGTAACAGCAGATCATCTCTAACAAGCACCCAAATACCCCCCTAAAGTAATGTTTTGGGGTTGTTTTACACATGAAGGGCCTGGAGCATTAATACCTATCAAGGGAATGATGAATTCTGACAAATATATTCACTTATTGGAAACCAGAATCGTACCCCAGCTGCAAAAATCATTTCCGGATGGCAGAGGTGTGTTCCAACAAGACCTGGCACCATGCCGTACGTCTCGAAAAACTACAGAATTCTTCAACAAGAAGAATATTCAGGTACTCCCCTGGCCAGGCAACTCACCCGACATCAACCCCATTGAGAACTTGTGGTCAATTTGCAAAAGAAGAATGCAAAAAATGGATTGTTCTACAAAGCAGGAGATGATTTCTGCCCTCATTGGTGTATGGTTTCGCAATGAAGAAATGAAGAATATTTGTGGGAAATTAGTGGAATCCATGCCAAATCGTCTCAGAGCTGTTATTAGGAACAAGGGAGGCCACATAGATTACTGAGGTATGTCTTAGATCAGACATGGGCATTTAAAGAGATGTGCCGTACTACTCTGATTGCTGCAACACGCATCACCTGTTAACGTAATACTCAGCGGTGGATCGCGTGAAGTATTGAAACACGAAACGTTAAGTAATTAAGCAGGACAAGAAGATACAGTTTTCTGCAAATGTTATTTTTATGAATAATGACAATGAAAGAAAACAAATTTTCCACAACAAGTACAAACTATTTTACAAAAAGCTGAAACATAACTGTATTTCTAATATTTAAACAATTACGCAAAAACCTTATAAAATCACATAAAAAGTACAATTCTGCAACAGTTAAAATGTAATGCCATAATCTGAACCTATTTATTTTGAAAGGGCATCAGTCACTGATTTGCATCATTTGAAAATAAAATTAAGGAACTAAGAAAAAATAGATTCTTAACAAAATATCAAGCACATTACTAAGAAACAGAAAAACAACAATTACGCTATTTTTTAAATTTCTTACTGAAGTTCTTTGTTGTTTTTGTCAATTTACGTCAATTGACTCATGCCCTTAAAAGAAAGGGTTCATTTATTCTTCTTCATCACGTAAATCAGCAAATATTTCAAAATTTGGAGTTATGTCAGACATTGCAATTGTGAGCTGATGGAATAAATTTTCGTCTGAAATGCGTTATCTTGATTTGGATTTTACAATGGCCAACTGAGAAAAAAACTGTTCACAAATAAAGGTTGAGCCAAACATAGAAGCAATTTTCATAACAAAACTCCCAAGATGTGAATATTTTACTTTGCAAAGTTGTTTATATATATATATATATATATATATATATATCTAAACGAGCCATATTTGTGCACTTGCACTTGGTAAACATGTCACTTTTCAGTCGAAGAACTTCTAACTGAAGGTCTAATCTTACACATTGATCATTAACGGAGAATGCATTAAAAATAATAGAAATTCATTCTCTAATTTATTGAAATCACTGAATCTTTTGTCTGTGAATTCATTTATTACATTTTCAAATATTTGATAGAAGTGGCTAATGTTAACATCGGGTGATAGATTAAGTGATTTTAAAGAAGGAAAATGATAAAATTCTCTCTGAATTAACTGCATCAGAAATAGACGCAGTTGTGACACATGTGTACGATATTTTTATCTTTTGCTTGAAGAGAAATGTTGAAATCGGTAAGAGTGCAGGTTATGTCGCACAGGAAAGCCAAATCAATGACCCATCTCTCGTCTGTCAATTCATTTATCGTTTCACCCCGAAAAGGAAACGCATTATGATTATAATGCCGCTTTACAAGCAAAATACATTAAGTCAGAAATATTACTTCTGAGAAAAAGGAATAGGCCTATGTATTTTACATACTGCATATGTATAAAGTTAGAATTGGAAAATAAAATACAATTAAAAAGAAATAACTTACTCAAATTAATAATATTTTGAGGATTCAGTTTTGTTGGAATAAAAGCGCCTTTTTCTCAGACGTAATATTTTTACTTAATGTGTTTTGTTTGTAAACCGACGATATTATTACGTTACTACTACTTACTACCCACCACCACCACCACATCACCACCACCACCAGTATTATTATCCCAATTATTATAAAAATAAAATAAAAAAATATTCTATTAAAACGAGTCTTTTCATAATGTTGCTGAACGTGCTAGTAAAATTTTGTAGCATAATAAGCACCTAACGCTTTCCCCTTCTTCACAATAAAAGAATTCATTTTCCCATTCTTTGTGGAAATAATATTTTTCGACTTTTTTACTTCAGGAGCTTCCTCAGAGACCGACTTTTTTCTAGTGAAATCCACCGCTGTACCTCAACTGGTCGGACAGGTTCCCTGCGTAAACAGGGGTGTGGAGGGAGGGAGATCACGTCATTCCATTCGACTCTGTTCGACATGTACTACTGATGCCCACGTCTGTCTTAAATCCTTTTTTTTATCCCGTTTGAGTGTTTTTGCATAAGTAATTACGTTGTTCGGATTAATTTGCACGCTACTGTATTATACTAGTCAGACTTCAGATGCATACAAACAGATGTTCTTCCTCTAACACATATCGTCAAGTGAGACGTACTGCCTGATAATAGGTGTACATATCAGCCACAACCTCAACCAGAGGACCATTTATTGTTATTGTTAGAAATCTCTGCCACTACACTATCACTACTGTTTTCATTGTATATGATCTCCATCCTATCCTCTTAACATTGTGACTTCTATGTATATAATTATTTTTCTCGTAGATGATGAATCGACCTTTCTTTCTAAACTTTATGACTGATAGAGATGACATTCTTTGCCTCGCGATCAGTACCTGGGTGGCTCTGAAATTAAGTGGAAATTCAGGTCTGAATTTAAAAAAAAGAAAAGAAGAAACATTCAATACTTCTGTAAAATAATTATGATTCAATTCATTTATTTTTATGAAATTATAAAAAAGCATTATGTTGAACTCAAGAGAAAAATAATTTCTTCAAAAAACAAAATTTTAATTTTTTGAAAGGCATGGAAGTGACAGCAGCTTCCATGTAGGTGACACGCTTTAACATGAAGGTGATGATACTCCATGAAAGTAACCAATGCATTTCAAATTGTTCATTTCTAAGGTCCTGTGAAGCCACTGTCCCTGTTTCTAACTCACATTCAGAATAACTGCTGTGGTAGAACAAATTCATTCACTCTCCTGGAGTTTTCATGACCTGATTATCTCATTAAGGAAGTTTTAGACATTTTTTGCAATCCTCTTTTCAACTACTGATATATATTTATTATGTACATGGGACAATTATCTTATGTTTATTTAGAATGTACAGAAGTAATAAAATTATATGCTTTGAAGGATACGTTGTCCAGAACATCTTAATGGTTCGAAATAACCAATCATACAGTGCACACATGCTTGTTCTGGACCACAGTTGGTACAAATTAGGCAGCATATCTGAAGTGAGTTCGTCCTTGCAAAGCTCCAGACAACCTGATGAGCTCGCATTATGCCAGGAAAAGTTGGAATTCTTTAAGGAAGGGCTAAGTCCATTTTTTCTATTTCCTCGGGTTCAACTACAAATAGTTTGATTGACTTTGTTTCCTTGGATAGCATTTCCACTAGCTTCTCAAAGTTAAAAATATCAGTGTCTTCTCCTATTATCCTGTTTGTTTTCCTTTTCAATACTCCACCAATGCCATCAGGAGCCCCTTTCCCATGACCATTCTCAGTGTAATTCCAAACAAGTCCTTTCTTGCAAAACCTGCTAAGATATTTAAGCATGAAGTAAACCATTTTATTACTTCGATATTGAGTGGTGGGGCTATCGCTGAGGAAATTGATTGTATTTATTGCACCTGTCACATTTTGAGCATAATTAAGAATTAAGAACTAGCAGGCCTGATCTTCATTTGATCTTTCACTTGTATTCTATTAATGAGCGACTTCCTTCCTGGCCTATCTTTATTAGCCCCTTCAGTTGGACTCACATCTGTCAAAGATTTGAACTTCTCTTTTAATTTCCGTGGCACTTGATCTGCGAAATACAAAAAGAGATAAAAAGAGACACAATTCACCACAACCTCCTGCCTCAATTCCTGTTACGGTTTTTTTATTTTATTGAGTTATTTTACGACGCTGTATCAACATCTAGGTTATTCAGCGTCTGAATGATATGAAGGTGATAATGCCGGTGAAATGAGTCCGGGGTCCAACACCGAAAGTTACCCAACATTTGCTCGTATTGGGTTGAGGGAAAACCCCGGAAAAAACCTCAACCAGGTAACTTGCCCCGACCGGGACTCGAACCCGGGCCACCTAGTTACGCAGCCAGACGCGCTGACCGTTACTCCATAGGTGTGGACCCTGTTACGGTACTTGGCTTAAATAAGAACAGTAACAATAGTCACATTGAATTGTGTTTATTTGATTGGATTTAATCAAGTGTAGTAATACAGATAGAGAATTAACTGAATAAAATATCCGGCAGTGAAATGTCACTACAAGAAATGAAAAATTATGTCTATATTTTACCTAAAATTATGAGAATGAAGAACACAATCAAACTGAGATTTGAAATTTATAACAATTATTTTGTGAGCAACCAAATTAAATACAGATTTAATGAGACTTATTTCATATCTAAAGACATTCAGTTTTACACATGACAATCAAACAACTGTTCCTTAAATTCAGTAGCATGGACCTATTTTATTATTTATGTAAAGTAAACTGTAAAGTGTTTATATTATTGAAAAGGTTGGTTTGAACCATGGAAAATATACTTTTATCCTGATAAAATTATTATTCTATAATTAAGGGACCTTATTATAACATAAATTGTGTCTCAGCTCAATTAGTATCTTTATTTGTCACTTCCATGGCATCAGTGTCACATCCAAGGAACTCTGTTATCCATAGAGGTGACTTCCATGGATGTGACAAACTTCTTATTTCCCTCCAATATTTCTAACCTATACGAGTAAATAACTTAACCATAAGATTTTTAATAAAGATAGAAAAATACATAAAATAAAACTTTGTTATAAAGAAACTTCAAATAAAATTAGTAAATTCAAGTTATTGAAAACATGGAGGTGACATTCAAAAAAAGTACGCCTTATTTTCCCTATGTAATTTTGTTAAAAACAAGAAATAAATAATTCGTTACCTTCTATCACAAAGATCCTCAGACAAAACAGAAAATTCATGCTTCATCCAAGCCCATGTCCATGCTTGTGTTGCATACTAGTGATTTTTCACTGAACCTGCAATGCAATTCCATGGAGGTGACACTACCTTCATGGATGCAGTTTTATGGGTTTGCAAAAATAAAATAGGTTTATGTCTCTTTTTGAGCTATTTAAAATAATAATAATAGATAAGGTATTTTGATTTATTTACAATAGTTAAACATTAACTTCCTTTACAGTAAGACATGCAATAACCGAGTTTTTTTGTAAGATGGGGCAGTGAACATTACATCGAGGTGACATCCTGCATATATTTTCATTAATATTCAGTAAATTCTGTTAAAAATCTATAAATTATTACTCTCTGGCTTTTAATGATGGCAATTCACTTGAGAACACATAATAAAAAGAAAACTATATTTTTAATAGAATACAAAACAGAAGAAACAAAAATGCGAACACAAATTTCCACTTAATTTCAGAACTACCCACCTACACTTTTATTTCTCCTCGTCTTCTTACAATTGAACTCAAACTCTCTTATAGTGCTCCCCAATTAATGGCGAGTGATTTCACGTAAAATGGGTAATAACTTCGAAATTGTAGGAGAAATTTTGTGCAAAAGATAGAATTCGTGAATTCTTCATCATATGACTCATTTGTCAAAGTCATCAATATTAGTAGCGATCTTTTTCCATCGCTTATTTCTTTCCTGATGCACTCATTAATGCTCCTTCAGCTCCATGTTATTTTTGCTTAGGTAAAATCCTCTTCACCTTTGTTAGAGACACCTTGTTTACTTCTGCTACTTTCTGTATCTTATTTTTGACGACTCTACTTATTTCTTCATAAAATTGTGCACATTGAGAATGATCTCTCTTGTTCATCCCCTTTTAATAGGTCTACCATATTTTAATTTAAAAAGCATCAGTGGCAACTCACCTACAGGTCAACTTCTTCTAAGCAACTAAACACATTTTCTTTAGTGTCATTGCTACTCCCTTTTCTACCCCAGTCCCTTTGCTTGACCCAACCCTCCACCGGACCACCACCTTAAAGGTATGTTTGCTAACTTTCTCTTTCCTCACAAGTGTCAAAAAGATCTGCGATACTTATATCTGCAATGCTTTTGTTTTAGAGAAAGTTATAAATCACTTCCTAATACAATGCACTGAAACAATCTAATAGTCAACAGAAGAATAATGGGTTTCAGTTCATCTGTGCCATTCTTACTGGAAAAATTTTGGTTCTTTTCCATATCTCAGCACTCTTAGTGACAAGGTTAGGTAGGGTTTGATGAGTAGGTAAATAAGTGACTTTGCCCCACTGTCATTGATAAGGTTAGGAAGAGTTTGATGAGGGTGGTACTAAACGAAGCCCCTTCTTCTGCATTTTCAGAATTACCCGTCATTTTTTCCCAACCCGCATGGGCAAAGGGATTTCCTGTTGACATCATATTGTAAAACATCTGTGTTTAGTGATCAGTCACTCACTCCTCTGGCATAAATAGTTCCTGATCTGGAGCAATTCTTTGTTTACTCCTTACAAGAAATTGAGTCATTCATCACACCCAAAGACAGTGGAGGGATAGATCAGCGATACGAGAATCCTGCCATGTGGCTACTTGAAGCCAGGTTGAAGGAGTGGCAGAAAAGTTTCTCCTCTGCTGTAGCAATGTTATCACTCTATAAAAACAAATGCAAAGGTGAACTGTGCATCATATGTTAGTGTATGTTGCAAGCACAAGTGTTGCTATTTATTATTCTCATCAATATCTACTATTAATAATATTATAGATTTATAGTTTAGATATTGCCAAGCAGGTTGCAGAAACGATAGTATTTGAGAGACTTAATGGTCATTCGTTTCTTTTTAATCAATTTTCAACTCACAACCCCACTACTGCATACCATCCTAAAAATGGAATTTGCATAAAATACTGATTTCTATGAAACTTTTTCTTGTTTAGTACAGTTGGATGCATTGTTTAGAAGGTAAGTTATTATATTATATTGTATTATAACAGGGAGCGTCAAGTGACTACACTCTCGTGCGTACGTACAAACCCTCAAGCCCTGACGTACGGCTGCGGGCAAGGGTAGCTGTTTCCACAGTGGCGGAGCTAAGAACTTGTATGTGAACCAAATTTGTGATAAGAATATAAATTAATTTGAGATTTTAATTGAAGCAAACTTTCACTGTTAATTGCACTATACTGAAAACAGTACTCTATACAATTTGGTACAGTTAACTATATACGAAATAAATTCTTGCATGTTTGCACAATAATGAAACAAAACAAAATATACACTTTTATACAGATTAACATACTATGAAATAAAACTCTTCACTGTTTGTCTTCTTCTCATTGCTATACAATTCAGTTAACAAAATAAAACAACAGTACAAACGTTGTTATTAAAATACAATTCTCTAATTATAGTACTTTTTCTTATACATCAGAGATCCTCGGCGATTTTTGCAGTTTTCTGTTAGTAAGCAGCTTTTCAATTCGCGGAGCTATTGTTTTAGTACCAACCAATCGCAAACATGCTTTCTATAATTCATTACTTAGTTGTCTTCTGTAACGTGACTTCGTAAACTTCATTAAAGAAAACAGTGTTTCGCATATGTAGGTTGTCCCGAACATGCACAACATTCTTGTAGCGAGATTGTGCAGTTTAGGAAACCATTCTCGTGAAAAACAAGTATAGAAATGGTTAATACTTTTTCTGTTTTGATACTTATCCTTTAGCTCAATATCGCTTTGTAAATCAAGTATTTCTAGTTGTAGTTCAGCAGGAATATCCAGGACACTCACTGGAAAGGTGTTGCAAATATATTAAATTGTTGTTCAAGTTCTCTAATATTTTGAAATCTACCTTCGAAGTCTTCGCACAATTGTTGCATTATTCTTTTATATTCTTCCATGTCCAAGGCTTCTAACAGGTTTTCCATGTACATCCATAAAGAAGGCAGTTTCATTTCTAAGTGCGAAAAAACGTTCCAGAACTTTTCCTCGACTTATCCACCTTACCTCGGTATGGTAGAGTAAATCACCATACTCACTGTTAATATCATCAAGCAGTGCCCTGAACTCCATGTGATTAAGTCCTTTAGACTTTATGAAATTAATTGTTCGCACATCATCATCCATTGCATTGCTAAGGTTCATGTTTTTAGCACATAAATTTTCCTGGTGCAAAATGCAGTGCACCAATGCACCCAAGCGAAGTTGACAGGTTCCACCTATGACAGACTGCAGTGTACAACTATGCTGCCCGCAGTGGAAGCCGTAAGCAGGCCTGTATGCCCTCTCGTGATCTTGACTCGACCTGGCAGAGTCTGTATTATAATGTTGGCAGTGTTTGAATTTCGCACGAACATTTGTCCATACCAACTAATTGTAGACAAGATGGCAGGAAAGTAGTATGTTGTGACACACCGCAGGTAAGTACATTCTTAGTTACTATGTAATGGTGATACAGAAATCTGATTTTCATTTTCACATAATAAGTTGAATACTTCAGTTTTCGTGTGGTATATAACAACAATAAAATTTTCTTATATGTTGTTAGGTACAAGGTGAAATAATGTGCCATTCTAAAAATAGGACACCATACCATGTGCACTCCTGTAGTATTCTTTACAATATGTATATGGTTTCCATTACATTCTTTCATTTCCAGTTTAACCGTGAGTGAAATTCTGGGGTTAACTGAAAATCAAAATAATAGTAAGAATCTAATATATATGACCCCTCCAGAAGATTTCCATGATACAGATAAAGACAGTGATAAATCGGACGACGAACATGAGGCTAATTTGAATAATGTTGGCAGTAAAATGCTACTTAGTAAAGTGGAATTTAAAAAAAATATGTACCGGTAATGAAGGTAATGAAGATGACATTGCTGATGAAAGTATGCCAGTGTCTTCTAACACAACAGCTGCAACAACTCATTTTGGAAACACATTAGACAAAAATGAAGCTGGGGTTTCTCGTACAAGTTATTGTTGTTCGAAGAGAAGGAAGAAATATATGAAAATTTCCAGGACAGCGAAAGTAATTCCAGGCTAGAAGTACAGGCTTTATTTCCTAAAATACACATATCCAAGGAAACGTTTCTCAATATTTTTATATGATAATTAATATGATTTTTATGCACAGGCGACCATGCAACTGAAACTTATTCTAATTTACTATGAATTAAATTACAGAGTAATTGCAAAAGCCTAATTCTGATCAAATTCACAGTGAAAACCTAAAAACTCATCCAATTGCAAAACATACAAAACCAGTTCATTCTTAACCCTAGAAGAACCAACCAGTCATTTTGACCCATTTCGATATTTAATTTATTTGTATGTCCTCTGTGTATTAGTTCATCAGTTTCTTTCTTTGAGACTTTTATTGAATTTATTCTCTTTAGATCCCCTGAAAATTTCAAGTCCTAAACTGTATTATTTATGGGTGTAACAAGTACAGCTACCTAGAACGACCAACACAGGTCATTTTGACCGATCTGCATTCTGTTGTTTTCATGCAGCAGCAAACTACAAATATTGCTGTTTTATGATCACCTTCTGCCATCTAACAATGAACTCAATACACTGTTTCCATGTGGCAAGTTTATTGAATGTATGCAGCAAATATTTCATATTACCGAAAATATTCCCTTTACGTAGACAGGTTAATACTCGAAAAGTACAAACGACAATAAGGAGTTTATAACCAGTGCTGTCGTGGGGGCCATATGGGACCAAACGGTGTAGGGTAACCTACAATTTTTTAATGCATCACATGTGGAAGAGAGAATTTTTCCCGTACATAGCCATACAATGTATGGGTGCCTAAGTTTTGTACATGGACATGTATATTTTGTACACAAAGTTCTGTACGCAGCCATACTATGTATTGATGCCTAAGTTTTGTACATGGACATGTATATTTTGTACACAAAGATCTGTATTGATTTTATATCATTTCTTGCTGTTCCTAATATCTTCTTTGATATTCATAAACATAAATGATCCACCGCTACATATATGAAAGAATGATTCAAAAACCTATACACGCTCCAGGATTCATCAAGACAAGTGTACATCTACTGTGAGAGCATCATGGAATCTTCTGTACATCAAGTTGATTTTGCAGTTAAAAGATAAAGCAGAGCAATTTCTTAACTTATTCTTTAACATGAAGATATCCATTAAATGACTGTCGGAGGGATATAGAGGAAGAATATTTGAAGGAGAAGGAACAAGGGTGGAGCGTATGGTCAAGAAAAAATTTACCATGACAGCACTGTTTATAACCACTTTTCTGTGACATTACAATACAGACAATACATTTTGGAAGATGGCAGCAATTCTTTTGACAACTGTGTGAAGTATTTCATTAGTCTATCTCAAGATTCCTATTCGCCATTTACTGTAGTTCTTTGCAAGCATGGCAAACATGGCATGAAAGGGTTTGAGCAATGATGAACTTCTGGCACGAAAGATTATGAGCGATGAAGTAGTCTGCATTATTCAGAAACATTGTTAGAAATAGTTTCGGAGAGAGAATGCCGAGTTAGTGTTTGTGACGAAGATGAGAATGAGACTGGTGATCCTAATTATATCTCAGCAGTGTCCAGGAAACCAGGGAGGAAGACCTGTCAGATTGTCTGCACGAAGTATAGAAATAACACACCACATGTCTACACAAATTGTAACAAGTTTTTGTGTGGCCAATGTTCTGAAAGAATCATGTACTGTTCAAATTTCACGAGAGGATCCCTGCAAGGAGAATATGTTTCTTGTGGGGTAAGAGGAGAGAGTAAGTCAGTAACTCAGAATTCTTGAAGGAGCAGGTGGATGGGAGTGGTGTCATTGGCCGACTGGTACAAACAAGGCTCAGTCAATGGCTGACCGGTTCTGTGTCGGGGATAGTTTATAAGAGTGGGGGAAAACTCGCAATCCTTGCTCGGATCTTCTCGTGAAATGCGGACTGTCGTCATCGTCGTCGTCGTCGTTGTTGTATAGTCAACTGTACGAAGACAGGTCTGAACCTTACAAGCAACACCAAGAAGGTACCACTTATGAGGCAACTAGGCCAAGAGATAATAGGGTATATCGCCAGAGCTACAGATTACATTAGTCGGACTTCAAATGTATACAAACAATTTTTCTTCCTCTGACACATAACGTCAAGTGTGTCTGATAATAGTGTACATGTACATATCAGCCAGAACCTCAATCAGAGGATTAGATGTGATTATAATAACAAATAGACGATAGATACATTCAGAAAACACAAAATATATATTTCCACAATATTTACCGTAATGTAAAACTGAGTGAACATGAATAATTCATTGCACTTGATGTTAAGAACAGAATTGCATCTGAGAAATGGTAGAATTAATATGCTAGTAGTTATTGTATTGTATTTTTTTTACTTGGTTATTTAAGACGCTGTATCAACTACGAGGTTATTTAGCGTTGATAGAATTGGTGATAGCAAGATATTTGGCGAAATAAGGCCGAGGATTCGCCATAGATTACCTGACATTTGCCTTACGGTTGGGAAAAACATCGGAAAAAACCCAACCAGGTAATCAGCCCAAGTGAGAATCGAACCTGCGCCCGAGTGCAACTCCGGATCGGAAGGCAAGCGCCTTATTGTATTGTATTTATTTACATTCCACGGTAATTGTAGATTGCTTCAAAGCTAGAATATTGAACATGTCAAACGAAAAAAAAAAAATCTTAATATTACTATAAAGTCTTAATTATAGACACAGTCTAGTTGAAATATATACAGAAGAGTTTTACAATATAGTCTATTAGTACAACGCAAAGTTTTAGTATCAATACTTAATACAACACAAATATTCATGAAGCATTGTTGAATGTCATGAAGTCACCTAAAGAATAGAAAGTGTGAGAAATTAGGTACTTCTTTAATTTGGCCCTAAATAATATTATGTTATACACAGTTAATAAAACAAATTTTTTTCATCCTAGCATAACATAATTTTTTCTTAGAAGAATGTATACTGGTCTCAAATTATTATCTGAAATTAACTCTCAACTTTTTAATTAGAGTCAATAAGTCTGTCATGCAGGTCAAAATGACCAGTGTCGGTCGTACTAGGTAGATTGAAAGTCCCAGTCCTCCTAGTGTTAACACTACGAGGATCAGGTGCAACATCTATCTACAAGAACCAAACCCATCATTCTTAAGGGTACCAGTTCATTGGGTTTTCTTTACAAACATTAAACACTTTTCAATAGAAATATTTCTTTTATTACTGTTTACATTACCTATGATTGAGGTTCTGGCTGATAAGTACATCTATTATCAGGCAGTACATCTTACTTGACGACATGTGTCAGAGGAAGAACATTGTTTGTATACATCTGAAGTGTGATTATTGCAATGTGTTTCTAGTCAGCGATGTATGCAATGGAGGGGGAAAGTAACTGGCCACCCTAACCCATTATCTCCTAGCCTAGTTGTCTGATAAGGGGTGCCTTTTTGGTATCACTTGTAAGGTTCAGACCTGTTTTCGGAAAGTTAACTGAATGAATACTGTTTTCATATTCTATACGGAAAAAAACACACACACAAGCACGCACGCATACACACACAGTCTTGCTTAGAGGGATCGAGAAATAAATGCTCACCATTTAAAATCAGATGAAGATATCGTTGTGATTTACATCTGACAAGATGCAGAAACAGTCCAAGTTTATGCACCAATGATTTAAAAACAGATGCATGTTCATGTGCATGCACACTAACATTTATCGTGGAAACAAGCCTAGCACCATTCAGTACAACAATCTGCCATTGGACCATTCTTCTTCATCGAGGCAACAGTCACAGGAAATGTGTATCTGGAAATGTTGCAGAACTTTTGTTGTTGATCAACTTTCCCAGAATCGGTTTTTCAGCAACATGGGGCTCCACCCCATTACTATGGAGCAGTGCGTGGCTTCTTGATTGCAAACTTTCCCAATAGCTTGATTGGAAGGGGACAACCCTTGCCTGGCCACCTAGGTCAACCAACTTGACACCCATTGACCTTCCTCTGGGGCTTTGTGACAAGTGTTGTGTACCAACGTGATACAGCTGACACTTTGGAAAAACTGAGACAAGCATTATAAATGCAGCTGCGCTAACACTAGGGAACAAATGAGAACTTTTTTTCTGCGGTATAAATGTAAATATGCATCTTTTACTAATTTCGGTGTGCTGAATTCAAAAATGCATTTTGTTTTGCCATACCACGTCAGGTTTTTTTGGCAATTTAGCAAAACGTTATTTTGCCACAAAATAAAATTATAAGTTACAGCTTGTTCATAGAAAGCATATAATTATTTTGTGTTAACACATTCATCTATTTTTTTCTACGATGTATAACAATAAAATAAACTGTTAAGAATTCACAGAAACTTAAGCCTATATACTGTACAAGGAAAACATTTTACTAAACTAAATTATAAGAGCAGAGAGCTCACCTTCAGAATGTAGCCTATGTTAGACGTCTCGGTTTCGCTTTTTCTCTTTCCATGAAATCTTACTGTTTGTGAAGTCCTCGAGTATTCTCTGCAATACTTCAACAGTAATCGGGAATCATATTTGCATCTCAACGTCCCTGGTAGTGTTGCTCTACCTCTTTTAGATCTGTGGAACCTTTCACCTTGCTCTTCCCTGAGGGCTCCTAAATTCGCAGGAAAGTAATTTATATGGTCCACTAGAAAGTGAAGCTTTAGGTTCATGTTACAACCGAGCACTTTGAACTTGTCCAACATGTTTTCTACATTTCCTTTGTACCATAGATCCTTCAAGTTACCAAGAAATTTCTTCACAACTTCTTTGAATGCGTTCCATGCACTTTCTTCTGTTTCTTTCATTGTAAGTACTAGTGAAATTGTGGTCCATCATCAGCTTTCGAATTTGTGGGCCATCAAATATTCACTCCCTGATTTCAGCGTGTGACAATGAAGAAGAGTTCGTACATAAGTATTGGAAGGAAGAAAGATTTTTGTCTAGTGCCTTGACAAACTGCTTCATAACTCCCAGTTTTATATGTAAGTTAACAGGGGGAGTATTTATTTTCTTACGAGCAACGAGACTTACATTGTTAATATTTTTGTCTGCTGGCGTTAGTTGCTTTCTTTCAGGCCAGTATACAATGTTCCAATGTTTGTTCCTGGCCCTGCTATCCACTTGCACAGGAAGCACGGAAATTTTGTGTATCCTCCCTGTTGTCCCAATAGAACCTTCAGGTCACTGCATATTTGCCACTCATGTTCATGATATTTAATTTTTTCGAGAACCAGTCTTAATGTTTCATATGATTCCACTAGGACTGTAGAATGTGGAAATGGCATGGATGCTAATTTATTGCCGTTAAGAAGCAATATTGCCTTAAGACTACTTTTCGAAGAATCAATAAAACCCTCCAACTTTTGGGTTCATATACCACCTCTCCCAAGTGTTTTAGTATATTTCTCACAACTGTACAATATACCATCTATTGTCCTGTGTTCAGTATTTCCGGAAAAGTTTTTCACGATTCCTGTACCACGAAAATGTAACTCCAGGTGCCAACATGTTCTTCTCATGCAGTCTAGAGCCTATTAATTCACTTTTCTTTTTGGCGAGTCCTAATTCCCTTACCAAATCATTCAGCTCGGGTTGGGTAAATTTTTTTGGTGAATTGTCAAATTCGTTTGGATCAGAAGACATCTCAGTATCTTCGTTCGAGGAACTGCTTTCAGATTCACTGTCTTCCAAGTTTGCTGGTGGTGTAGGTACAGGTAAGCCCATGAGAAACAGGCCTCAAAGCTGATTGAAGATTTGGATACTTAATTGATTTCTTGTTTTCCTTGTTGTAACCAGTAACATTATACATACAAAAATAACAGTCATCATAGTGATTCCTCTGCTCATCCCATACCATTGATATAGCAAATGGCATTGCTTTCCGTTTTTCTGCATATCAGTAACGCAATCCTTCTACACAATTGTTACAGGCACTTTGAGATGCAAATGATTTATCCATGTCACCAACTTTTACTTTGAAGTAACCAAAATATAGCTTCTTTACAAACGAATATATTTTACGAACTTTTCCATCGAACATATAACCCCACAAATACAGTAAAACTTCTAAGAATTTTGTATACAGTGTCTCCTACGCAATCCTGATGTACTCGCCATATTCAGTTTTTAAAATCACGCTTTTGCACTACGATTCTAGGGACTACACTGTAACAAAATTCACACGTGTTCACAGAAGTAAGCCAGCTGCTCAACTGACAAGATTTAAGAACTGTTTATTAGGGTTTTCTGTAAAGAACAACTTCCCGGCAAAGTGAGAAAGGGGATGGGGTGATTGGGCATGGGATGATGAAACATCATTCTGAGATAAATATTAGACCAAAATATTTAGTTGTGGAAATTTAGTGCCATCAGCTTGGGGGCACCTCGGCTTAATGTATAGTGAATACTGCGCGGCAATAAATATCGAAAAATTGAAATTTCGAGAAAACTAGACGTGATATATAAAAAATGAAATCATTTTCGGACTCAGGGCATCGATTTCCATATGAATTACCAACTTTCTATTTTACCGCAGAACAGTTGTTCCTTAGTGTAATCACCCCACAAATGTTATGGGACACTTGGCAGAAGGTTGAGTACCTTTTAGATGTCTTCAGGGTAGCTCGAGGCGCACACATCAAGTTGCACTGACCATTCTCCGAAACTCGGAGAGCTTCACATCAAGTTATACAAAAAGTTATGTTATAAAACCATTATTTATACTTTAAATTAGCACTTAGTTCTCGATCCCTCTAATCGGGACACAGTGTATTATAGGATATGAAATTCTCTAAAACTTAAAATCTACAAAGTTCTTCTTTAACCAATTTAAGATTAAATGAAGAATGCGTGACATTACATTTTAAACAAAAATGAACATATAAACAAAAAAAGAGGAAAACAGAAGAACACTCAAATAGGACAGCTTTCATTATGGTTTATCCAAAGCCACCAGCTGCATCATAACACTTCACATATGTACACTCGGCACTTGCTAAGCATGACCCACAGACATATTAGAAGCACTTTTCATACAAGTTTTTGCTTTTTTTTTTTTTGTGGCCTTGTGGCTGCATATCTAGCTGCTTGTTCTTCTCTCAACTTGAATATGAACTGGTGCTGAGATACTGTGTCACTGTGCATTCATTACGGTCATGTCCAAGTAATTTAAAAAAAAAGTCCTTGGGCTACATTTTGCATGCGTTATTCACTATGTGAAATCAAGCCACTTGCTGTGCGACATCGGCACCACACCACTGTCTTAGGTAATTTCATTACTGTACTTCTCGTTGATGGTAACTGCAGCAATCCTGTGGAAACTTAATCTTCCTGACAAGATGAAAATATCTCAAATAGTTATATTTATAGAAGAGTATTCTCTCCAAAAAGTATTGAGGTTTTTGTTAGGGAAGTGAAGCATAAAGACTGGATTGCCAGTTTAGAATCTCACTATAGAAATTGCAGAGGGGATGATTTATTTGATGTTTTTTTTTTATATTTTTATTGACCTTTTTAACTTTTATTTTCCGGAAGAAGTGATAAAGATTAAAAGAACAGAAGTAGGACACAAAAAAGCAGATGGTTTACCAAGGAACTGGAATATATGAAAAATAGGATGATACTACTATCGTCCATATATAAACTTTCTGGGAAGGAAGAAGACACAGTTGAATATAAGAAAGCAAGGAAAACTTATAAGGATTCATTAATAGAAACAAAAAAACAGAGAAATGCTATTTTCATTGAATCAGCCAACAACAAATGTAGAGCTGCATGGAACTTGATAAAGACAGAATGTAACAAAGGTGACAAAAATCAAAATATACCAATTGAACCCAATGAAATGAACAGGTATTTTCTTGAATCTATGGAGCATATCATTTCAGAGATCAGTTCTTCACACATAACAGCAGAAGTTCTTCTAACAAGCACACTTGTGCAAGTGCCAGAGATGGGTTTTAAATGGCAGTATACATCATGTGAGGATATAGTTAATATTGTGAACAAAGTGAAAGCATCAAACAGCAAAGATATTTATACAGTATCCAATAATTTCCAGAAGCAAGTGATTAATTATATCGTACATACTTTGACAGTGTGCATCAATGATTGTCTGGAAACGGGGATATTTCCAAATAGTCAAAAATACTTGAGGATTTACCCAATATACAAGAAAGGTGAGAAAGAGAATCCAAGTAGTTATAGGCCGGTATCTATTACTCCTATTTTCGGAAAAGTGTTAGAATGTGTAATGAAGACTCAATTGGCAAATTGTTTTGGAGAAAATAACTTATTGTGTCATACGCAGTTTGGTTTTTGTAAAGGTAGAACAACAGCTGATACTATTTTATCACTGCTGGAATCAGCATACAATGGTTTTGAAGATAAAATGTACTCTGAGATCACGTTATACGACCTTACAAAAGCTTTTGACTGCGTTTCACATGAAATTTTAAGACTTAAGCTACAATACTATGGTATAAATGGAAGGGAGTTGGATCTCCTCTCATCATACATGTCTGGTAGAAAACAAATAGTAGAAATTCAAGGGGTCAGGTCTTTTGAAGGAGAAGTGCAACATGGTGTCCCACAGGGTTCCATCTTAGGACCTTTCTTATTCCTAATTATTGTATATGATTTAAGTTACAACATTATGGCTAAATCAACATTATATGCAGATGACATCCTGTAGTCTACATTTTCATTCTGACACAATTTGTCGATTTTGTCAATTTTACACATATTACGGGGTTGTTCACTTTCTGATTCTCCATCCAACATTGCCATCAAATACTCAATTTCTTCTTCTGTTAAATAACTTCTTGAAATAGAGGTTTCCATTGCGAAACAAACCAAATATTTGCTGACAAAAACAGCGCTCAAGTGCAAAAACAATATTGTAATTTATTCTGGCCTTTCCTTACAGAACTATCCAGCAAGGGAGGACCTACCAGTAGCTATGCTACCACCTGCTTAGCTCGGTAAGTCTGTAAGACACACAAGCCCAACCACCACTATAATATTTGGATCCCTGGGGGGTGGGGGGTGGGGGGAAGGATAAAAGTGATTTTAATTAAAGTGTGGAACTAGTGGGTTCTTATCACCATGACATGGCACATCCTCAGGTTTTTTTAAAGTTGGTTATTAAACGATGCTGTATCAACTATGAGGTCATTTAGCATCGATGAGATTGGTGATAGCGAGATGGTATTTGGCAAAATGAGGCCGAGGATTCGCCATAGATTATCTGGCATTCACCTTACGGTTGGGGAAAACCTCGCAAAAAACCCAACCAGTTAATCAGCCCAAGCGGGGATCGAATCCGCGCCCGAGTGCAACTTCAGACCGGCAAGCAAGCGCCTTAACCAACTGAGCTATGCTGGTGGCTATCCTCAGGTTGTGGATAGAGGAGACGGCCTCCAGATATGAAGTGTAACTGCGAATATATTGAATAAGCAGTGATGGACAAATGATAAGGGGTGGTCCTCCAGCTTGGGGTTGAACGAAGGGCTAACAACCCATCACCGTAAAAAAAAACAGCTTGTTACGAAACCCCCAACATAAACCTCAGAATGGGACTGATTCTATGGCACGACCACAGCAAAAATGTAAAGTTATGAAATTTGGTACTTGCAATGTCACGAATTGTTATAGAACAGGAGGAGTAACATTAGTAGTAAAAGAACTAGCTAGATACAGAATACACTTTGTGGGAGTACAGGAGGTTACTTATATGGGAATGGCATATCAGAAGTAGATTACTTGTTGTACTATGGGGAAGGAAACAATAATCGCCAATTAGGAAGAGGATTTTTTTATTCATGAAGGAATAATACTGTAACAGCAGTATAAAAGATCGAATTTATCGGTGACAGGTTATTTTAAGGGTAAACTGTGTGATAACGTAGTTATAATTATACTCATCCCCCTACAGAAGAGAAGGACGACCATATAAAAGATAGCTTCTATGAGGAACTGGAACACACATTTGATCAGTTATCTAGGTATCACATAAATATTTTATTGGGGAATTTCAATGATAAAGTAGGATGGGAAGATGTTTTTAAACCGACTATTGGAAAAGAGAGTCTACACGTAACTAGTAATATTAATGGAGGTAGGTTAGTCAACTTTGCCATATCAAAAAATTGTAATTGTCAAAAGTACAACAATTCTCCATAAGGATACAGATTTGGACTTCCACAGATGAATTGACACACAACCAAATAGATCACATCATGATAGATAAACGAAGACATACTAGAATAGTAGACATTCGAACCTTCAGGGGGCAGACTGTAATTCTGACCATTATTTGGTAATTGGAGAATTAAGAGAAAGACTGTCAGTAGCCAAGCGAGTAGAGTAACAAGTTAATATTAACAGACGAGGAAACTAAGCAACATTATTAGGTCGAAATTTCAAATAGGTTTGCTGCTTTAGGAAGTCCCAACAAAGTTGAGAAGAAGTTACATATTAATAGCGTGTGGGAAAATATCAGAGATAATATAAAAATTGCTGCTGAGCAGAACATAGAGTATTATGAAATTAAGAAAAAGGAATCATAGCTTGATGAAGATTGTTGCATGGTAGTAGAAAGAAGGATACAAGCAAAATTGAAATTCTTAAAGGATCCAGTCCAGGTGAATGGAGATAATTATTTCAATGAAAGACAGGAAGCAAGTAGTACATTTAGGAACAAAAAGAGAGATTACTTGAAGGAAAAATTGAATGAAGTAGAAACAAACAGTAAGAATAAAAACACTAGAGTTTTATATAAGGGCATAAAAGAATTTAAGAAAGGATATCAGGCAAGGACAGGCGCTTTAAACGTTTTACGTAAGGACGTTGTGTGTTTTTAACTAGGCCTATAATTAAAGTTGTGATTTATAATGGCGGAAAATAGTGTTAATGTTCTCCAGACAACCAACTTTTCATCTCTTCCATTAGAAAAAAAAAACTTGAAATAAAGGCTCTGGGAAGACCACTTCCACTTTTATCAATTTCTCAGGGTCGATCATGTAAGGGTAAATCATTTTGTAGAGTGTTCAGGCCTCAAATTTATGAAAGAAATAACTGGATCTGTGGATGTGTAGTCACAAACAAATTGTTCTGTTTGCCGTGTTTGCTTTTTGCTAAAGAAAGTGATGCTAGTTGGGTTAAAACAGGGGTGTGTGATTTAAATCATCTGACTTACACGAAGAATCTGTGGTTCATAAGAATGCAACATTGGATCTGTCAATGCTTGGGAAAACATATATCAGGGAACAACTTGACAATGCTTTCAGGAGAAATATTGAAAGACATAATGACGTAGTGAGAAAAAATTGGTATGTGTTATCGAAAATTATCGATTGTGTCAAGTTTTGTGGTGAATTTGAATTAGCACTGCGAGGATATGATGAAAAAACATCATCATCAAACCTGGGAATCTTTAGAGGTTTAATCAATTTCACATCTGCGTTAGACGGTGTCTTACACTCACTACAGCAACTGTTTTCAAGGGAACATCAAAATCGATACAGAATGATCTGTTGAGTTGCATGCTTCAAATGTGTCGTGAACAAATATTGGCCGAAATAGCTAATGCTGATTTTTTTTCTGTGATAGCAGAAGAAACGTCACATGTGTCATCAAAGTATCAACTGGTGGTGGTGATTCTCTATGTGTTGCTGAACGGGAAACCGGTGGAAAGATTTTGGACTTTCTCGAATCCATCTGGTCATGACGCTCTTTCCTTGGCGAACTGCATCAAGGATGTTCTTGCAGAGATTCTCAAAACTGATAAAGAGAAACTAATCTCTCAAAGCTATGATGGTGCAAATGTCATGAGTGGATGTAATGCTAGAGTTCAAACCCTAGTACAACAGGATTACCCTTACGCTTACCTCATTCACTGTTACGCCCACGAATTAAACTTGATCATGGCTAAGGCTGCTAGTCAGAACACTCAGGTCCGCGTATTTTTCGCCAACACTGGAGAAATACCCTTGTTCTTTGCCGGCTCACCTCAAAGGATCGCCATCTTTGATGAAATTGTCGGGAAAAGAGTTCCGCACGGTTCCAATACCAGATGGAATTTTAACTCGAGAACTGTCCAAGTGGTATATGAAAATAAAGACGCTATTCTGGAGTGCCTGGAGAAAATTGAAAATACAAGTAAACAAAATTTAACCATTAACCAAGCTCAAGGCTTGTGGTTGAAAATGGAACTTTCTTCTTTTAATTTTTGGTTGGAAATTTTCTACAGGATTATGCCTCATGTAGATATACTCTACAACCAAATACAAAAAAGCACAGCTGATTCGTTAAAAATCAAGAATGCAATTTCTTCATTTGAAATAGAAGTAATGAAAATTCGAAATACCATCGATAACATTGCAGCTGAATATGAAGAGGACAATAAGACAAACAGACATCGTGAAAACACCCACATCTCTCGCAACCTGGCAGCGAAAGAAGTTTGTGACTTGATTCTAAATCAGGTACGAGTGAGATTTTCATTTACAAATCACATGTTGGCACCAAATCTTTTCGACTCGAAACACTTTCCAAATTATAACAAAATGTTCCCTGAGAAAAATCTGAAATCTGTAATAGAAACATATCCATTCTTAAATTCCAACAACTGAAATCTGAGTTGCAAGTGATCTACATGAGAAATGACTTCAGAAATGTGTCCGGTGTTGTTGATCTTTTGCAATTCCTCATCGAAAATAACGTGGTAGAGTCATTCAGTGAAGTGTCGAAGCTCCTGAAAATAATAGCAACAGTGCCTATGTCTACCTCGGAAGCAGAAAGATGTTTTTCTACATTAGTGGATAAAACGTTTCTTCGAAGTATGATGGAGGAAGAACGTCTAACGGCCTTAGCAATGCTATCCATTGAAAAATCCATCCAGAATGTGTGGATTTCAACGAGAGAGTGATCAACATATTTTCAACAAAAAAAGGAGAGAAGGATGGATTTTCACTACAAAAATTCAACAGCAACATCATCGTTTTCCGAATTACTGGGTTAGATGAGTATTTGATTCTTACAGTTTGATTTTATGTTTATTTTTTCTGGGAACGAGTTCATACACTCGAAAACAGTAATGCTATAAATTAATGTCGTAACTTATTTAGAAGTACCGATATTCAATATGTGAACCCCCAACATCAAATCTCACGAGCCGCCACTGGGCAAGGATAAACGTGATCAAGGATTACAATAGTGACTTGCTTGCAGACATTCATTCCATTTTGAACAGACAGAAAAAATATTTTGGGCAATTGCTAAATGTACATAGACAAAATAGAAATGTTCGGGACAAAATTCAAATACAAGCTGCTGAACCATTTATATCCGAAGTCACACTTTCTAAAGTCGAAATTTCGATAGAAAAGCTGAAAAAGAACAAATCTCCAGGTACTGTACTGATAAAATTCCAGCAGAATTAATACAAGAGGATGGAAACCCATTATCTAGAGAAATTTATAAGCTTGTACTTGCTATTTGGGAAAAGAAAATTGTACCAGAACAATGTAAAGAGTCCATAATTGCACCTATCTTTAAAAAGGGGGAAAAGACTAACTGTAGTGACTTTCGAGGAATATCACTTTTGTTGATGTATAAAATTTTGTCCAGTATTCTTTGGAGAAGATTAACTCCATCAGTGGCGTATACTGGTTAAAGGGTTTGGGCTACCACTGACCCTATTATTACACAAAATATATTTTAAAATCCCTATAATAAAATTCCTTACATATTTATGTGAATTCCAGACGTCTTGATTGGGACGAAAATACGTTGATGACTTCGTCCTTGAAATTACAGTTGGGCCACTTGCAAAGTTTCTGTAGAAATGACTATTCAATGGACATCAGTGTCAAGCCGGATAAACGTTCTTGTGTATGAGTTGATCTACAGTAGGATTTTATTCTCTTCAACGCAGAAAATGTTCTTTCTACCGATGCTGACGTAACTGGTATTGTCACAATTAATGTCGCCAATTTAAGGACTTCAGGAATAACTTGGTTCAGCTGGTTTTCATATATGGCAGATAATATTTCATGGATAGGTTTGTTCGAAAAATCAAAGACTTCTGCTGAATATATTACACTTAATTCATTTTTCAAACGTATTTGATCAAAGTGACTGTTATAGGACTGAAATAATTTGTTTAGTGACTCATTCGGGAAGTTTTCTCTATAAGCAGAACATTTTTGAGAATCTAGAAGATGTGTGAACTGAAGCTTTCCATAATCAGAAAATCTGTCAGTAATTTCCATGTGCATACGATCTAGTATGCTGTAGTACAGCTGCCTGTATTTCAATTCATCATCTCCTTTTCTTCGCTTTAATGGTGGTTCCATTGTATTGGCTGAAGAATTTTCATTTTCCATATTACTCCATATGGACGGAAACCCACTACGTCTGAACTCGGATATAGTATTTTTTTAACTTTGATACCTCTTGCAAGTAGTATGCTATGTCTAGACTTTTTGTCTGAAGAATATTGTAGAGCACATCTGTATGTGCGAACACTCTAGCATAGACTTCAAGAAGAAATATATTCTGAAACTGTGTGAAAAAATTCAAAAAACCTTGAGCCTGCACAATTACAGCATCATCCCAGTTTTCTTCAGAGTCATTATAAATGATATTTTTAAAGAAAGCAGTCCGTTTTTCTCTGTATTCCTTTACTGTATTTACAAGCCGAGATGTAAAATTCAATCTAGTTGGTGCTACTTTTGGGAGTTTCTTGTTCATAAATTCCTTGAGTTTTCTGATCTTTTAGGAGATGATGAGAAAAATGCAGCTAAACCCGACAGTGTTTTGAAAAAAATGCGGCATTCTGGAATGGATGAAGTAGTTTGTTGCAAAACTAAATTGAGAACATGGCTGTAACAATGGACAAATAGTGCTTGAGGATACTTTTCTTGAACTTTTGTTTTCAAGCCATTAATATTTCCCGCCATAACTGAAGCAGCATCGCATGTCTGTGCAATTAACTTATTGCCGACATTGTATTCTGCTGTAACACCTTCCACATGCTGAAACAAAGCAGCAGCAGTTTTGTCGAACTGACATTTGTGAATCCTATAAACCGTTCTTGAACATTGGCAGTACTGTCGACGTATCTTAAAACAGTGGACAATTGACTCTGATTAGAGCAGTAACTTGTTTCATCAACAACAATGGCCACAAAAGGTTTTATGTTCTTTATCATAACCCCACTTATAGCAAATATTAAGTCATTCTGAGTTGCGGGAGAAGTATCACGAAATACTGTTGAACTCTCAAGATGATTGGCCAGTAAATGGTCAAATTCACTTAAGTAATTTAAATATTCAATATAATTTCCTATATTGTCTGATTCCACACTCTCGTTATGACCCCGAAAAGCCAATTCTTGTTTTCCTAGAAAGAAGACTGCGTTAATAAGACGCAGTAAAATCTCCCGATTTTTTTTTCACAAGAGCATTGTGTTGGTTGATGTGTAGAGCTTTTTGCTTATCTAGCTGTAAATCAAGTCTTGTCTTTCCAAAGTTTGCAAAGTTCATGCTACTACAAATATGAGCTTTTGATTTGTCGTATTCTAGGACTGCCGTTCGAAGGGATTTCATATTAGAAAACCCCTCTTTTGACCACACATTAGTTTTGCGGCTAAATAACAAACATGGCCAGCAAAATAGTTTAGACAGTTTAGAAGTACCACACAACCAATTCCACTTACCATATGATGTTGAAGTGAAATGGCATGTGTACTCACGCTGTTTTTCTTTTACGTCCATGGACAAATTTAACTCAGGAGTTGGTCTTTCAATTTTCACAATTTCAACTTTCTCGTTGTTATGTACGACGGTTAAAAGGCACTTTTAATAAACCTTCTATTACACAGTCATTTTCAACACAAACCTCTCCAGAAACTTGTTCTGCCATATTTTTCACAATATCACTTAATTGGGAAATTAAAAACTTAATAATTCACAATTAATGTAACTCTTAGACACTCGAACAAATCACAGATTTAAAATAATGCACTTCAAGAACACAATCACATTCAGAGCTAGCGTACTAAGCGTATTGTTGCTTTGCGCCTGCGAAGAAACCGATCACGAGAGCGGCAACTAGCCCTGCCTACACTGCACGATAGAAACAGTAGGGAGCGGGGGGACGGGCAGTTGTGCGAAGGACAGCATTAGCAGAACGGTCACAGGCTACCTCACGTAGCAAGCGGTTTCTCCAGCGATGCCGCCTTGACAACTTGTTTCTTTTCGAGAGCAGAAAGCGCATATAAATCTAACAATTACTTTAATTTTAATTACTACGGTAAAACTAATAATACAAAATTATTACATTATGTTATATTATAAACTTTTTCTTTTGTAATTTCCTTGGGCTACCACCGGTAGCCCCGGTAGTCCGCAAAATACGCCCCTGAACTCCATATGTAGATGAAATTATTGGGTATCATCGTGGTTTTAGGCATAATAGATCGACTATTGATCAGATTTTTTTGTATTTGGCAGATATATAAGGGCGCAGTACATCAGTTATTCATAGATTTCAAAAAGGCATATGACTCGGTTAAGTGATAAGTTTTATATAGCCTAATATTCTTATTGAATTTGGTATTCCCAAGAAACTAGTTCGATTAATTAAAATGTATCTCAGTGAAATGTACAGGAGAGTCTGTATAAGCCAGTTTCTATCTGATGCTTTTTCAATTCACTGCAGGCTAAAGCAAGGAGATGCACTATTGCCTTTACTTTTTAACTTTGCTCTAGAATATGCCATTAGGAAAGTCCAGGATAATAGGTTTCGGAATTTAATGGATTACTTCAGGTGCTTGTTTATGTGGATGACGTGAATATGTTAGAAGAAAATCCACAAACTATTAGAGAAAACACAGGAATTTTACTTGAAGCAAATAAAGATATAGATTTGCAAGTAAATCCCGAAAAGACAAAGTATATGATTATGTCTCGTGATCAGAACATAGTACGAAATGAAAATATAAAATTGGAAATTTGTCTTTCAAAGAGGTGGAAAAATGAAATATCTTGGAGCAACAGTAACAAATATAAATAACACTCGAGAGAAAATTAAACGCAAAATAAATATTGGAATTGCCTGTTATCATTCGGATGAGCAGCTTTTGTAATCCAGCCTGCTCATAAAAAAAGCTGAAACTTAGAATTTATATAACATTTATATGACCAGTTGCTCTGTATGGTTGTGAAACTTGGACTTCCACTTTGAGAGAGGAACAGAGACTAGGATGCTTGAGAATAAGATGCTTAGGAAAATATTTGGGGCTAAGAGGAATGAAGTTACAGGAGAATGGAGAAAGTTACACAATGCAGTACTGCATGCATTGTATTCTTCACCTTACATAATTAGAAACATTAAATCCAGACGTTTGAGATGGGCAGGCCATGTAGCACATATGGGAGAATCCAGAAATGCATATAGAGTATTAGCTGGGAGGCCAGAGGAAAAAAGGCCTTGGGGAGTTCGAGACATAGATGGGAGCATAATATTGAAACGGATTTTCAAGGGAGGTGGGATATGATGTTAGGGACTGACTTAATCTTATTCAGGATGGGGACCGATGGCAGGCTTATGTGAGGGAGACAATAAGCTTCCAGGTTCTCTAAACGCCATTTGTAAGTAAATTAGGTGGAACTAGTGTCCTATCTACCTCAGAAAAAGGAAAAATTGAAATCCGCACATACTATCATTAATGTTGACTTTGATAAGTGCGTTATGTGCTATATCATGCATGACTTACGTGAATGAATATTGGGTCCCAACAAGACGCAAATAATTACAGACAATAACAAATAGATAAATTTTCGTGGGGTATGAGTTTGCTTCTGCAATTAATAAAAAACTAGGGTTTAAATGGAGTGCCAAAATGGAAGAAAGGATTTAATATACAGAGCTCATATTGTAGGTTGGCGATATTGTTACCTTGGAAAAATGCAAGATCTAAGGCAGGCCTGCAGAACTGTAGCTCCTGAGAGCACTGCTATACTCCCCTTTCTTACCCCACCCACCTTTTCTACCAGCGCTGTCATGACGTTCTAGTTACGCTCGGCTGCATTAACATTCATTCATGGCGGCAGGTATATAATACGCTATCAAGAATTTACAAATGAACAGATAATAAAATCCTTAGAAACATACCTTTAGAAAGTAAGAGAAAAATGAATGAGGGAAATAAATAAATTAAAAGACATGTAAAATAAATTTTAATATGTATGTGTGCTAATAATATAAGAAGGTCTACCTATGTGTATCGTCCTATTACTAGTAAAGCCGATTAAATCCACTTTTTGTGTAAAATAAGTTAAGTACAGTCCCTGACATGTCTTTTCGTGCTCTGTATTCTACTAAAATGAAATAAGTCCGAAATGTTACTTGCAGGCAACAAACCAATTACTTTATTTGAAGAATTTATTATGATTTTTTCATGCATTAATAAAGTTTTAATTCCTGTTTTTACAAAACTTGTATTACTGGTCTTAACTGGTTTTACTAATAATAGGACGATAAATAAATTGTACGTTGATAATTAAGTGGTAGCTATATAACCAGATGTCAATGCTGTCATTCAACATTGTAACACACTCCAGCCAAATGAATGAATGAATGAATGAATGAATGAATAAATAAATAAATAAATAAATAAATAAATAAATAAATAAATACATAAGTAAATAAGTAAGTAAGAAAGTAAGAAATCAAGTAAGTAAATAAATAAATAAATAAATAAATGAATAAATAAGTAAAGAAGTAAGTAAGAAAGTAAGAAATTAAGTAAGTAAATAAATAAATAAGTAATTAAGTAAATAAGTAGGCCTAAATAAGTAAATAAGTAAGTAAATAAGAAAATAAGTAAATAAGTAAACAAACAAACAAATAATACCCGTACTGCAGTTTAAAGAGAACTGAAACATGGCAAAATCTAAACCCGTGAAGGAATACTACTTCCAAAGGAATTAGTAATATGATTATTTTGTTGTTGAAGACGAATGAATTGCTTGTTTACTGTGTCCCATCCAATTTATTTCCACTTGTCATTTCAATATTAAACTACATTTCAACAAAGTCTATATTAAGAATTATGGAATGCACAAACATTCTGGTAAGTTCATTATTACGAACTGTATATTGATTATTTATTTATATACTGTAAAATTAAGTACGTCACACGTTGTGTTCATTTTGAATTCAAATTAATAGTGACTTTCAAGGTTCATTACTTAAATGCTACAAATTTATGTTTCCATAGGTGATGGTAGGAGGAAAGTTTTCGAAAATCTAAAACAGGTTAGGTGCAAAGAAATCGCAAAGAAACTATCGACAGGAAATCTAGCATAATTGTAAAACTTGAAACGAGATAACGCATTATAAAAACAATGAATTTATTACAATCCTTTTTGAAAATTACATGCCACCACTGATGGACTTTTGACGACAAGAGAAGGTAAATAACTCTACGCGGAAGTCGATCATCCCCAATAGAAGTGGAGTGAAGCTGACGTCATATTTCCCCTTCTTACGAGTTCTGCAGGCCTGATCTAAGGCAAAGTGGAAGAGAAATTTTCTTCTTTGCTGAAACATGGATTGAAAAAATGAAGAGGAATTCGGAGTTCAAACAAATTTTAATGCTGATAAGACATTAATAATAGTCCATGTGGACAGGGTCAGTTACAGAGTAACACTGCAAAGCTTGAAGATCGCGGTTGCGACACTCTATGGGGTCGTGGATTTTCTACACTCATCTAATCGTTCCTGCCCTGGGGTTTATTCAGCCTCTAACAGAAATGTGTACCAGGGGCATTTCCTTTGGGGCAAAGATGGCGGACACATAGGACTGACACCCTTACTGCCACTAAGGCTGCTGGTCTGTACAGATGTGAGCCCTAAACTCCAGCCAGCCTCTATACCGATTTGGCCTGTAATGGGGATGATTGACTTTTATGTGGACATTAAAAACGATATTCTACAAAATTCTCTCCTAATTTACAAAGCTGGAACATTCACTGGAGATTATCACGGATAGATGAACACTGCGAATTTTGAAAAAAATGGGTTACTGAAATACTTGCCCACATCAATAAGTGAGTAATGGAGAAATTTGCTCCTGCTAAAAGTAGAAGGATAAAATTTATCTACAAGAAATGAAATAACAAGGTAAGCTTTGGATAAATGTGATTTATTTTTGAGGCACTGAAAGTTCTACCAAGAGATTTTCCAAAATGTTGGACAAAAGCTCAGTGTCGGTACAATTAGCCTATCTTGAGAAAGAAAACAGCTGGTTGATTGTAAGGAATGGAAAAACTTGTTTGTTCTACTGTGTTCAAGTTTGTAAGCTGGACTTAGGTTCATCCCAAGGCACATGCTTAAAATCAGCCAAAGAGTGGGTCGATTGTGACATTAGAGCTTTTGGAAACATGAAGGAAAAACAGCAAAATGATCTATGGATAAAGATACATGAACCTAAAAGCACTACTACTCATATAATATCAGAACAGATTAAGAATGATGCTAATAAGAAGTCTTTAGAAACTGGAGTATACAAGATGAATGTGGTTCAATATGAAATAACTACCAGAGTTTAGGTCAGCATATAAAATTGGAAAATTTGGTAGATTGCTCATTGTTTTTCCAGCCAATATTGAAGTTCAACAGTTAAATGGATCACACATGGACAGTTTTTTACATTCTAGATTTAGCCGCACTAATATCTTGAATCACATCTACAGAAATGAGAATTAGAATAGCCAACATATAATTTCAAACAATATTAAATTCAGTGTCATGGTAGACAAATCAACGACTATCAGCAATAAGCCTGTACTGGTCATGTTTAAAATGTGCAATGACAGAAAGTACACCTATGCATTCTTTCTGTTGGGACATAATTTAAATTAAAGACACAATTAGCAGTTTGATCAAGAATGCTATAATACTGAATCTGATTTTCTATGGTTCTCATTAAGTTTCTCTTAAAATTGGTTGGATTCGCTTGTGATGGAGCATCCGTTATTTTGAAAGGAAAATATGTTGTTTCCATTGAGTTACGTATGTCCTCAAAACATCAAACACAACTACAAGGCCGCAACTGAGTTGAGTGAAAAGTTCAGTAAATTTGGGAAGATATTTTCTCTTAGATGGGCTGCCTCCATTACCAGGAAGTCAGTGTAGGAAAGCTATAGAGTTGTCAGATTTATCTACACTTCTGCAAAGGAGAGATATAACAATTCCAGAAGTTGTTAAAGCTATCAAACATATTTTTATGGTACATTCGAGAGGATCTTATGCTGAGGAGGTATTCCATGCTTTCAAACAAAAGTTGAAATAAACCCTGGACAATTTTGCAGAAGCCTGGCACAAAACTTCAAGCAGAGGCTTATTACCAATCCCATACAAGCAACCAACTTACATTTACAATCTAACAAGCAAACATTCTAATGGGGACAGATAAAAAAGTTAATTTTTTTTCTTCCACCATGTTAAGAATGTCAAAAGAAGCGCTAATACAAATTTTGGCTACTAGACCGCAATTATGAGGCTGTCCAGAAAGTGATTTTTCCTGGGGCCGTTTACAGAAGAAAAGCACAATTGCATGGAAAGATTTATTGAAACAGATACAGCAATTGTTGCGCCATTTGTCTTACCATGGGATCAATTTTTGTATCCTTGTGTCATAGAAGTCAGCCGCCTGGGATCAGAACCAGTGTTTGACAGCCGTATGCATCTGACGAATGTCTCAATTCCGGTGGAAATATGTTGAAAAATAGCTCAATAATTGCTGTGTCTGTTCCAATAAATTTTTCCAATAAATTTGTGTTTCCTTTCTGTTAACGACCCCTGGTGAATTAATTTTTTTACAGCCCTCGTAATTCCAGTCGAGTGGCCAAAATTTGACATTATTAACATTTGACATTGACTTTTTTATCTGCCCCCATCAGAATGTTTGCTTGTAAAGATTAGTGATACAGAAATGGAAGAAAGACAGAAAAAAGAGACTGTTGAAAGATTTGGCTGTTGTAAATACAAACAAATATAACCTGAACATTTACATCTTGAAGACAAGCGAAAGTACATTCAGGCCTTCAGGAAATATACTGACATCAACGTGAAACCACCAGAAATTTGTAGTTTTTCATGCATTGTTGTTATTGGTTAGTCAACTATCCGAAGACAGGTTTGAAACTCATAAGTGACAGCAATAAAGCATCACTCATGAGGCAACTAACCCAGAAGATAATGGGGAGGGTTGCCAGTTTCTTTCCCCCTCCATTGCATACATCTCAAACTAGTGACATATTACACCAATCAAACAATTGTGCTTTCTCTGGCACATATCGTCAAATGAGATATACTGCTTGGTAACAGATGTACAGATACGGAATTAAAATTTGGAGCGAGTCTTGTTAGGAGCCCACCTGTATGGTGGTGCAGGCAACAACTTCGCACAAATATCCACAAGTAGGTGCTCTCTTGTTTACTGCACATGCACAGTGTGTTGTAATCGAAACTTATTCAATAAGGGAACTCCAAATTTTATTTCCGTATCTGTACACATCAGTTAGAACCTCAATCAGTCCAGTTACATATTATAGTTTCTATCTCAAGTTCAACTAAAGAATGTGAATGAGCATTACTTTAATGAACGATATGTGTACTAAGAAAAGGAATACTCTTCTAGTAAAAGAATTTCTAGGCTTTTGTTCCTAAAAAGTGTTGAGTCATCAGTGTCAGCGTTTAATTCCTTACTTATGTGCATTAGTGGCTGTGATCTGGAAGGAGGTCTGCAGAGGCAACTGCATGACGAAGAAATAACTTTGGAAAAGAAGTGCAGTACGAGTCTATATGGAGTCTAGTTAGACTAAGGAGATTTCAACAATACCCCCTAAAATTTGTTTCCAACTACAGCACTGCTTAAAGGCATAAATAACTGAGCACGAATATACATAATGTCAAGGAAGTACAAAATCTAGATTTATATTGTCTTGCTACTGCGCTAGAAAACAGGTCTGAACATATCACTGCATGCAAAAGGAGCCAAGTTTAGCTCACTAGCTTAGTATGTTTAGTGTTCTCTTAGTTTTAAAGTCCTTACTAAACTTCAGGCAACTTGTAAATAATGATTGCGTTACATTAAAATGTGAATAATATGAAAACTTTTAAGTGAAAGATAGTTGAAGGGTACACGGGAAAAACGATCAAGGTAATAAAAAAAATCGAAATTGAGTTAATAATGCTATCTTATAGTGGAAAAGAAGTACTATCATGTGGTCTAGTTAGTAATAAGAAATCATCGTTCTTGACATTCCACTACGTCAATTTCTATTAAATACACACATAACAAAGTATTAAGTGCTTAAACTTCAAAATTCGTTTTTCTCGAAACTTTCTAAAATGGACCTTGATCGTTATTCCGACGTACCCTTCAGTTGAAAAGTCGCGGTCATTTTTTCACTTATTGTAATATTTAAAAATTATTTTCATGTGTAGGCTTTCTTACTGTGAAAAATGGCAGTGCAAGAAAATTAAGTGGGCAGTGTTTGCTGTGAATATTGTAATCATTTTGAAGAGAAAAGACATAAAAAACCTGTACACTAAGGAATGTAAGTGAATGAATGTGCTTGGTTCCGAAAAATATAGAAATGAGAATCAAAATATGCGACGTATGTAGAATGGAACTTGGGTAAAAAATCAAAGATGACCCAGAAACTATTCTAAAAGATGAACCTCATGTCAGTTCAATGCAAGGGAATAGTGAAAATGAATATATGTTTATGAGTCCTGATACAGCTTTGGTCTATTTAAATACATCCTTGGAACTCGTAGGAGAATCATCAATTAGGAAAAAGGAACTTATAGTTGACTCTTACAAAAAATAAAATTGGTAAAGTTAAAATGACTTAAAAAAACATTTAGCGGTATTGCATCTAAAAATGTAGAGGAAGAAATTTCACCAAGTGTGCAAGAAGAATCAGAAATTATAACACAGTTAAAACAAACGTTTTTGCAACCTTCAAGTTGAAGTGAGAAAATGAGAATGTTGTCTGTCTTACCCGTTAGCTGGAGCTGAACAGAATACAAATTCAGTTTGGGATTAGTGAATATAAGGCCAGAGCTGTAAAAGAAATAGTCAAGGGAAAGGGTGTTTTATCTACAGGAAATATCAAGCCAAGGAACATTTTATATGAAACTACAGCTCAACGTGTAGTTAATTTCTGATGCTAATGCTACAGCTCTTTGGCCCGTTTTCTGGCCATGGCCTTCTCAACTTTTTCCTCCATTCTTTTTTTCTTGTAGCTGCTTTGTAGTTCCTAACAAGGAACAGGTTGGCATCGTCTTTCTGAACCACGTCATCCCATCTGCCTCGAGGTCTCCCAGCTCGTCTTTTGCCTCCAAAGTGTCCCTCATGAACTTTGATTGGGATGCACTCATCCTCCATCCTCACAAGATGTCCAGCCCATTGTAATCTTGTAATGAGTATGTACAGTAAGTTGACAATGCTATATCGTCATGTAAGGTGTAAAGTTCATGGTTATTCATGATTCTCCACACTCCATTAGACAACTCTAGGCCAAATATCTTTCTTAAGATTTTTATTTCGAAGCAGTCAATCATATTTATCTCTCCCTGCAGGAATGTCCAAGTTTCACATCCATATGTGATAATACTACGAATCAGCACTTTATACAAAGAGTGATTTGCTCTCTGGATAGTTGTGCCTATTGAACTCACTTTTTTTTTTTTCTGGTTGGAACTATGGCTTTAGTTTTAGATTCATTTATGTTCAAACCAATTTGCTTCCCTGCTGCATCTATGGCTTCCAGAGCCTCTTTCATTGCATCAAGAGATCTTCCCATCAGATTGAGCTCATCCGCATAGCTGACAATTAGTAGAGATTTATATTCGTGAGTATTGATACCTTCGATGTTTAGTTCGGTCTTTCTAATTATATATTTCAATATCAGGTTAAACAGCATTGGGGCCAGCCCATCTCCTTGTTGTAGTCCTTGGTTCACTTGAAAAAATTCTAAGTTCTTCTTGAATATTCAGACATACAACAGCCGAATTAATTTTTCAGGAACAGTTAATTTCTAAAATAGTAGACTGATGTCTGGGATGAAGGATTTTGTTACTGTTCGAGATGGCAAAAGGTCAAAAAATTCAATTACAAATGAGGTTAGTGTTAGGAAATCTGAATCAAATATACAAAATGTTTAAAGAAGGGCATCCAACACATCCTATTGGTTTGTAAACATTTTGTGATTTAACGTCCAAAAATTGTATGTTAGCAGGAAAAAGTGGAACTTACACAGTTTGTGTCTGTAACACACTCAACAGAATATCAAGTCAATGATGAATGGGTCTAACATATACACATTTGTTTTAGATGGAGATTATACACTTACCAAATTACCAAATCTGTCTATACAATACTGTTTGTTATATAAATTTTGAGAATGAGCTTCATCAGAAATTTGAAAATGAAATGATAGACGAGTAACGTAGATGGACATCTGTAGATAGATGTATATTGGAAACTATTACAAAGAAACTAATGATTTTATTGAGGAATTTACTGAAGACCTGATGAAATTAAAAACCCTCTCTTTTGCTGCTGGCATGCAAAAGGAGAATTATAATGGTAAGAAAGAATGAAGACAAAACCCTACTCCCTAAGCACTGAAAAAATCCATGGAAGAGCCTGTAATAACAGACAGCTTGACTGCAGATTTAAAACAAATTGAATCTGGGTTTGTCAGTGTTAACTACAATGGTTCATGCTGGCTTGCTTGTATACTGGCAAAAAAAAAAAAAAACGAAATTCAGAAGGAATCAAAGTAAGTTTCTTACATCCTAAGTCCTGCACCACCGTTTTACTACCCAAAACCGGATATTCTGGATGTGGAAACTGAAACTATTTTGAAAAAGACTGACCCTAAGACAGCGACAGGAAGAAATTACACAGCCGGACAAATATTACATATTTACATATTTAACAGGAGTAAGTCCACTAGTTCATAAATTAATTATATTCAAGTGTTAAAAGTGGTGTACGCAAGATTCAAAATGGGTCATAAGTTAACTCATAAGAGTTTCAATTAGATTTTGCTGTACTAATGATAACTGAATTCTACTGGCACATTTATTGAAACTGATAACAGATATGTTTAAACAGTGATTTTTTTGTGAAATAGAAAATCTTATTTTTATCAATAATGGTTCTTTTCTTAACATGGATTTTTTTAAATCGTTCCATTCAACTTTTCCACCAAGTTAGCTGTGTACCAGGCAAGGTTGCTATGATTTATTATAACTAGAGTCCTATGTTTGGTTACCTAAAGCCTTCAAGTGACCCGCAACAGCGTAGGTAGGTATGGATTAAAGATTGGTAGCACCAGACCTTAATATACATTTCTGGTTTGCTGTTCAGTGAACACTCGAAAACAAAATAAAGCTAGGCATTTGGAGATCAGTTCTCTAATAGAAGAATTTGATAGCCAGCACTTCATTAGGAAAGAAGAATATGTATTATATCAAAAGAAGGAGAATTTTTTCATTTGAAACACTTTAATTTTTTACAGTCATTGATTGTAATGTATAGAGACTCATAAAGCATGCACTCATAATTTGTTTTAATTCAAGTTTGTGCTGGCATTTATGTTTTTTTATTTGATAATTCCAACTTTTAATTAAAATCCAAAGTATATTAATGCGTTTTACCTATCAGCCATTCCATGCTAAACTGAGCCTGGACATTATTTTTTAAAGTTTAGTATTTCTTTCCGGAGACTAATAATAACAAACCCTTATTATGTATATTTTACAGTAGAAAAAGTTCAACAACTTAGTTCACTGTGTATGTGTTTATTTTATGAACAAATGTGAAGTGTGTACATACTGAACTTCAGTGTGAAAAATGACCTATGTTGAGAGTCCTTGAATTGTTCCCTTTTTCATCAATCAGTTGATCTGGTGTCATCTTATCTACAGCAGTAGTTTTCTTTCTCATTTTAGGAATTCAGTCTAAAAGCAGGTGAGGTAAATAATGAGTTTCAATTACATTAATGGTAACAGTTGTGTGTGTCACACCGGTCTCAAAAATTACTCTAAAGTTTATTTTATTTATTAATAAGGAACTATATAAGAAATAAAAGTTTGCAGAAATAAGGTTGAGTCACTGGTCAATACAATCTGAATATTACTTTGCTTGATTCAGAAATAAGACATAATAAAGCTCTGATTGATATCTGTCATACCCATCCTACAGAGTATGACTGAGGTTATTAAACTTTATTTACTATTATTTATGGAAAAGTGAATTAAATTAAATTAAGTTGAATTTTATAAGAGACTTCTGTGCTTTGTATGTGTTCATGTCATATAGGCTCATTCTCACAAATAAGGATAGTTAAAAAAAAAAAAAGAATGAATTTTGTTCTTGAACCAAAACAGAAGACATTTCAAATGCTTTTCTTCTTATTCTTCGTATATGAATACAGAAAAGAGAGAAAAGTGGAGAACATCAAAACAGAATTGAAGAAAGAAACAATGAAAATGAAGAAGCCAAAAAAGTTTTACTTGTTGAAGGAAAGGGAGAGAGATGGGAAGAGGCGAGCAAATGCAAAGAAATGTTTATCTGCAGACAATAACAAACTGATGGTCAAAGGACGTAAGGATACTGTAAGACAGAAGAGAGCAATAGGCAAAGGCTGGAAATGGAACTCCTGAGTTTGGTTCTTACAAATGTGTGCAGTCACTTCGTTTGTAATGCAGTTAAAAGAATGAAGAATGTGCTTCCTATAAGCCCGAGTAAAAACAGGCAGTTATTTAAAAAGTTTTGGAAGCAAATCCAGATGTTCCAAGTACAGTGTTCGAGAAAAGAAAGAAATTGTGGAACGAGGTTCTAGCAGTTGAAGAAGATGGTGAGGTTAAAATTATGTGCTTGAGAATGTGTGACAGAGAAAATGCTCAGATTTTCAGAATGGATGAAAATAATGTCTTATGTTTCATATGAACAACTGATAGGTATTCTTCCGGAACCAACTATAAAGGTTACAGGAAAAAAGACTCTATTATATATTTTATAGAAGTACTGATGTTCTCGAACAATCTAAGAACTAAGTCTACTTTAGTTGATTTCTTTGTTTATGTTTGTTGTAATGTTGTTAAAATATTTTATTACAATTACTGCTATTTAATTTAGTGTTCCCTAAGATCATAGGATCATTTTTAGTTTCAAATTTTAATTATTTTCATATACAACAAATATAACTTCACAGTGTCACATCTGTCCATCTGGAAAGTGTCACACCCGTCATGTACATAATTATTTATAAAATGTTATGATCCAGATATAAATGTGCAATTATTACAGGAAACATTTATAACATTAAATAACTTTTAGTACAAAAATTCTCAAGATATTTGTTTTATTAAGTTTACAGAATTTTCTTGTTTTCATTAGAGGTGTTCACTGCAAGTGCATATTTTTGTCACACCCATCCTCGGACATTTACGATGCTGCTATCTTAAGTATAGTGTAACAGTATGGTTGGATGGTTTATATTGTAATCCGGCAGAATGTAAATTTGGGTATCTTTCCTGAATATGTATGTTTACAAAAGTGACTTTCGGTGTATCAGTTTTTGTCTAATTCTGTGCACATGCATCGACTGCCTTCGGCCCCCCACCTGGATGGTGGAGGGGAGGGGGATCGTCGTGTGGAGTACGGTTGGAACACGAGGCAGTTGGAGATCTGCCCTGATAAGGGTGGTTAAGACGAGAGGATCAATTGAGCTGGAGAGATCAACTGGGTTCTTGTTGACTTTGGTATGTAATAAGATTACACCAGAAGTCGGGAGGTTGTAAGTCGGGAGGTTGTTATTTTGGTGGCATGGGTTATGTTGGGTTGAGAGAGTTTAAATGGATATGTAAAAAAGCTGTTGTTGGATGAGATGAAGCAAGTCTTAATGACCTGATTTTTAACTGATTAGTAATTATTCAAAATCCAAGATATTCTTGTTACTTTTGATTTTTTTTTTTTTAAGTTTTGTTGTTAATTCTGTTTAACAGAAAGGAAATAATAAAAGGAGACATTATAAATTTTGGGATTTTCTGAACTTATTAAAGTTTCCAATCAAGACACTGATATAGTGAGTAACAGTTTCAATAGTTAGAATTCTGTGACATTAATTACACAGCAGGTGCAAGGATTAATGTACTACACTGTGATCCAGGTATGAGTGTTGTAGCATGCACTCCAAAAAATCGGGGTGCAGTAAACTATTTAAAAATGTTATGCAAATGTCACACCCGTCCACATGGAATGGCTGCTATTGTAAAAATCAGAGGTAGACAAATTCCGGGTAGCATGAAACCATGGTAACTAAAAATTTTTATGTGGTGTCTGAATTGTTTATAGAGTTCAAAAATTTCTTAAAACTTTGATTTCTTTCATGTCACTACTACTAATACATAATGTCAGCAAAAGCCGTTGTAAGAAGAAATTCCAGTGTGCTTTTAAGATTAATGTTGTTACATTTCGTTGTTGATTTTATTAAATCTCCTGTGTGACAGTATGGAGCATAATTTTTCAGGAGTAAGAAAAAATTAATTATTAAACACCACTGATCCTCAATGATGTCATTGATATCCAACATATTCAACAACGTTTTGTGCCGAATTATATACTTTTATGTAGGCCTATTCATATTTAATTTCTTTCTTCTTCCTCCTGAAAAAAATTAACCTCTGTACTGTCACATAGGAGGTTTCATACAATCAACGACGAATTATTGCGCAGCTCAAAATTTTGTCACTACATAGCTTCAGTGAAGAGCACAGATTGTTTCTGAGAGTGTGTGTTTGCACTCTATAGATATTTAATATATTTCAATAGCCCTAAATGTATCTTTATATTAGCTCGAATGGTTTTCTCATTGCATGTGTGGGCTCCTGGAAATTGTTAGTTTTGTCTAACCATGGTGAAATATTATCTTTTATTGCATATAAGCCTTTAAATAAATACTTCGTTAATTTTGTTATTCACTTCAAGTGATATTTTGCACATGATTACTATGCGTTGTTCACCAACTTATACACACAAATACACGAATAAATACCAGAATAAGTACCAGAGCATGCAGGGAGACACTGCAGCATGAACTGTCACTCACAACTTGCTCTGCATACCAAGAGTATACTCTATGTACACCTAACTTGTATTCAAAGTAACCAAATGCTGGAATCTAGTTATAACATAACTACATTATAATCAGTGAATGGTAAGTTAGGCAGCTGATTTATTTACTGTTTTTTTTTTTTTTTTCAGATTTATATAGAAAATGTCCTAAGTCTGTTTTGGAATGTTTAATGAGTACGTTTGGACAGATTTCAAAATTTGTTAAAACTGATCCTACCATGTGAATTTATTACTCATGCATTTGTATTTTTGGACAATTATTTTCTTATGAATCCATAGTTACTCCACCATCAAACTCGGTATGCACTTAGCCATTGTAATGAAGGATAACATTAATATATTCAAGAAAATAAAAAGGGGTATTTTTGAGATCTCCAAAAATAAAAATTTGAAAACAAGAACCAAGAAAGTTTTTTCGTAAAACTGGGTTAAGTTGCATATTTAATTAAAATTCATTAAAAAAGAATACAGAAGAATGGAGAAAGGCTATAGAATCCTGAATGTGGGTGCAGGATGAAGTTCTTGCAATCTACCAGTAGATCATGAGGACCTTCAAAGTCAATCGCGACATATAGCATATATGAATATAAGGGATGGTGTTATTTGCTTTTTTGGGTAACTATATTTTACAATTAGGCCAAAGCAATGAGTATTTTTCAGCGAATATTGTAGAGGAGAGGAGAGATTGTGTCTGTTGTGCCCAAGGATTATGATAAGCAATCATAACTTTGTTATGACCATAAGCAATACATTTTCACTTTACTTGAAAGTAATGAAATCGTAATTATTAAAACATTCAGTTGAAGATATGCTTTGACATGTGACAGAGATCGCTTCCTGTTTCGATAGATTTCAGAGTACAGCTTAGCTAACTCAGCAGAGTCCAGTCCTTGAACAAGACAGGAAATGCGTACACTTGCATTTTAGCAGTCTTTTTAGCAACATCTGACATATAACGAAAGATTATGCAGCGTCTCTTGGCAGACATTTTAATTGGTGATCATTCCGAACTCTGGATTTCTATTGGGTAAATCAAAAACAGAGATTCAATAGTGAGAGTTCCTTAAATCTGTATTGTTCTAAGTGACAACAGGAAATGCCAATCTGAAATAATGGTTAAGAATCGGAAGCGCGGTGTTTAGTGAATGCAATACTGTCTTTTTAGAAGATTCGGGGCAAAATAGCGTCACTCTGTTACGTCACAAAGGACGCGGTTCGGGAACTTATAAATGGACATGAAACGTCCAAATCGCGGTCATTAGTTATTGGTCAAGACAGCGGTCATGCAGTAGCGGTCGTAACTTCCCGACGTCCAGGAAGAAGTTCAGAAAATAGCATCATCTGCGAACAGCACCAGGGTTCGCCCTACAGTCAACTGTAAGTAAAGTCTTCAGTTCAACTCTTTTACTTTATATCTAACTAGTTCATTTTGGTACTTTAAAATTAACAGCAACTTTGATACTTTCTAAATCGTTCAATCTAAATATTCAATATTCTATCTGTAATAAATTGATATCTTATTAATAAACTTAGTAATAGTGAATTTCTACACTTGTGATTATTTCGAAAGCCTGAGATCACATTCTAAGTAGGAATCCCTCCTATCCATAAGCAAGTACCGTTTATAAATCATATCAGAGAGGTAGGAAGTAGAACGCAGTGTCTGATTCGTTTGTGTTGTCTTGATAGTAGATTATAACTCGTGATTATCTCAAACATAAGCCTTCCACCCCTGTCGTGGCAAGTGGTACGACAAAATACTGGTGTCAGATATGGAATAATAAAATATTGGTGTCATATGTGGTACAACATGTCTATTGACGTGATTTCACAACTGAAAAGCAGCTTAAGCTCTTATTTCTCACTTTAGTTTGTAGAATGTATAGGTTTGATTGATACAGCGAAACTAGCAATATTTTTAAGAATGATCTTCAGTGAGTGTTCAGTGAAAGAGGAAATGGGTCATTCTCACAAAACCCATCACATTTCTTTCCCCTGCATAGATTTCTGTAATATCTTGTAACTTGAAAAATGTCTCCTGTGTAAAGAATACAGCACTATTACACCTACTTATCCACCCTAAAGTTAGGTCGATATTACATTTTCCTACTGCCATGCATAGCTTGGAATATCCAAATATGTGGACACTGTGGATGTCCAGCACTACAGAATATAAATTTCAATGAATATCACCTTTAAACTATCAATCCGAATGGAAACAGACACATTGTATTGAAAAGTGCGTTAAAGGAATTAAACATCCCATAGACAACAGTTTTATAAAAGTGCCCAATGTCACTACAGAAGTGGTGTAGTTTTTTGTCCACGACTTTTTAGCTTTGCCATGGAACGGATGATTCTTCACTTTGAATTTGCCGCTTTAAAAGAGAAGTTCAATGTGGTGCTTCCAGAACATTCGGGAGATAAAGACAGTGAATTGCCAGTGCTTTCTCAGACATAAAAAAAATCTGCACTTGCGTATCAAGTTCAAAAACAGCATCGAATAGCAAGTGTTCATTTTTTTAAGTGGACACCGTGGATAAAGTGCCAGCTCAACTACGCAAGGAGGAATTACCAACTGCTGGGTAAGTAATGACTTCATAGGCTATTTATGAAGTATGATCGGAAAAATTAATATGCTTAAAAGTAATTAGAACACACCAGTGCGAAGTCTGAAATGTGGACACCGTGGGAGTGGACACTGTGGCTGTAAACACCGTGTATTTATTTAGAATGGGATATTTAGTTCACAGGCCATGATAATTATTATTGATGTGATGTTTAAGATGTAGCTGGAAAATACGGTCTCTACATAGTCTCTACATAGTTCTATATGGATACAATATTGCGATTGTATCATGTATCTGTATTACATGATGAGTGGTGGTGAACTGACTAAAGGATGGAAAAAATACGAGAATAAGGGAAGGACAAGAAAAATAAGCTTAAAGAAAGAAATTTATAAAAGTAAGAAATCTGACTTTTCAAGAAATGTCAGAAGTCGAAACGTGCAACTTGCAAGGAAAATAGAACCAGAGTGGTTAATGATGGAAGCAGATCCTGAAAAGCACGCTGCTTACATAGCAGCGGAGAGTAAGATATGAGCTGAAAGGAAAAAGGAAGGAAAAATTAAGACAGTTTCAAACATATTCAACAATGTAATCGTAGTAATTTGGGAAAGGATATAAAAAGCTCTCCTGCTAATAAAAAGTAGTGAAGTTATTCGAAAACTAAAAGCCGAAACATTAAGCTTAAATGTTTAAGAGAAAAATTGGAGAAGCTTTTTCACGTGTAAAAAAAATGAAATAGGCCTATGCTATATTCCATCTCGTATCACAGAGAAGAAAAAACCAAACCACACACTGCAGTTCGTACTTTGCTAAGAGGGCGTCCAGTTCCTTCTGACATAAAGAAGAAACTGATCCTTGGAGAGTTGCTAGAACAACAATTAAAATCATTTTCTTCTGTAGAATATAAAAGTAAACAATTAGTAAGACGCATCATAAGTGGCAAAATAATTAAGACGTATGAAATGCTGCAGCACTGTAAGAGAGTAGTTTCTCGCACAGCTGTTCGCCAGAATAATTCCTACAGACATAAGCGTAGCCACAGTTTGGAGTACAAGCATCACGTGATACAATAAAGATGCATCAGTATAGTGGTGAGAAGAAAATAACAATTTGTTAATTTTCAATGAATTGAGTTATATGTGTAAATTTCACTGTGGTATGAGTCATCGAAAATTTTCTTTTTGTGTAAAGGAGTTGGTTTGTGTCTTCTACAGAAGTTGTTCTTATTTTTTTTGTAGGGCATAAGTGTGTATGTACTTATAAAAGAATCAGAATTAAAGGTAAAATATTTATCATTCTTGTTATTACTCTAACCGTAAATCATTTCTTATTTCTATTTCAATATCTTCATGAAATAAGTGAAATCAGTCACCGGTGTAGCTCGGTCGGCTGAGGAGCTTGCCTGATGATCCGGAGTTTCGCTCAGGCTTGGGTTCGATTCCCGCTTGGACTGATACCTGGTTGGGTTTTTTCCGAGGTTTCGTCAACCGTAAGGTGACTCAGGTAATCTATGGCGAATCCCTGGTCTCATCCAGCCAAATACCATCTCGCCATCACCAATTCCATCAACGCTAAATAACCGAGTAGTTGATATAGCGTCGTTAAATGACCAAGTAAAAAAGTGTAATCCAATATGGTATTATTATTTATAAACATATAAATTAATATGCTTATCACTGTTAGCGATACTTCACATTATTAATCAAAAATGTTTGCGAGCGAACATAAATACTTATTTCCTTTTGTAACATGGCTCAATCGCATTATATCTAATAACAATCAGTTAATATTATTATGAATAATAAAGTTTGTGACTTATTTATTTTCAGTATTGATTTCAAGTCAGTGTGTAAATCAAATTGCCTTTACGGAACCAAAGGAATAATCCATGGATTAAAACTGTAGACACCGTGGAGATGCTGTGGACACTGTGGAATCTGAAAATTGATTTTGTTTTATTTCTTGTAGGACACGAAGATTTAGACATGGCCACTAACACACCTGACTTATCTTTCACACCTTTAACCAATACCTAGCAAAAAATTAATCTCTTTACAATTTCAATTGTTGCCATTTTTGGGTTCCAAAAGTGACGGGTTTCATGAGAATGACCCAAATCTGAAAAATTATTCCATTGAAGGGACATGCAACAGAACAGGATTTTACTCTGAATTCAAGAACTTCACCTCTTCAGAAAGTATTTCAGTCAGCAAGCTTGTACGTATCACAACAGTTGGAGCACCAGCTTTTACTGGTATTCATAATGGTTTCCTTGGTTTGTGCAGAAAAGATATAGTTTCCCGAAAGTTTTGTCCTACCACTGTATAATTTACCAGCAAACTTCGTGTTCAAAAATTTGTAAATTAAGCAAGGTTATGAAACTGTTAACCAAGTGAGGGTGAATGCTCTCAAAGATACTTGTTCAGAGCCCTGACAGATGAACTCATTTGTGAGTAGAGTATCCTGCTTCTTCATACAGAAGTTCGCTGGCTCGGCAGAGAATGAGTACTGTAGGGCTTCAATGACTTGCTACCGGCAATAGTGATATTTTTTAGAGAAAATGGTTTTCAGTACCCTCAACTTGAAGACTCTTGAGTAGCTTCCAGACTTTGTCTTTCTAGTCTATGCAACGGAGAAAGTCAATGAACTGAATCTTAATCTTCAGAAGAAAGAGAAAATCTTGGTGAGATGATATTTGATATATAATAGCCATAAATAATATAAACACTTGGGCATGTAAATGGAAATTATCTACATCACACTCAAAAACCGAATACACTGTATTTACAAGAAGATATAGTCTGAAAAACTATAAACCTCCCATTTTCATCAACAATCTGCAAATCCCATATAATCCAACTCCAAAAGTTCTCGGCATTATTTTTGATGAAAAGCTCCTATGGCACACACATATCAATCATATTATTACACGATGTGTGCCTAAACTCAATCTTTTAAAAATTGTTGCAAACAAAAAATAGGGGTCTGATATCATAACAATGAGATCGTTTTAGATAGCTTATATAAGATCCAAATTATTATATGGATGTGAAGTTTGGGGTGGTACATCAAAGACACACCTGAAGAAAATTACTACATTCCAAAACGTGCATTAAAACTGTGTTTGGGAGTGCCTAAAACCACCTCAACATGTGCAACAGAAATTGAATGTAATGTCCAACCTGTTTGGTTATATATACGTGAGAAAATTCTTAAAATTCACCTTAAGCTTCAGTCTTCGTCAAGATGTTGTATGTTTTTCAAATAATGGATCACAACTTCAGCAAGTTTTATAATATACAAATGGAAGATGTTCCTTTAAATGTAACTTGTTTAACGATGGAACATAATTTAGTTGTCAATGAAACTCCACCATGGATGTGGAAAAAGCCAAAGTGTTATATTAATATCCCTGGCGATTATACTAAGAATGATGCACCACATGTTTTAAAATCTAGTGCCCTGGAACTAATCTGTAACAAATATGGAAATTTTCTTCATATCTATACTGATGGGTTAAGGAATCCTGATGATGGACTTTCAGGCACAGGGTATTATATCCCAAAATATAAGAGAAATATTATATAGCATGTTCATCTCCCTCTAGTCTCGAAACAGAACTACTGGCAATAGAGGCAGCTCTTCTACATGTCTCTACCTTATCTGATATACTTGTATATATTTTCAGTGACTCGATGGGAGCTATTCTAAATATCATGAAATATACTGCAATTTCCTCTGCACAAATAACAATCTCTATACAAAAAATGTTAAATAAACTAAATCTTCAAAAAGAAATAGTATTCCAATGGATACCTAGTCATTACGGTATTACTGGAAATGAGATTGTAGATAATATTGCTAAACAGGCAACATCTTTGGGGCCCAAACCTATGCAAATAACTTCTTTAACCAGTGCATATTCTGCAGTTAATTCTCATTTAACAAATTTATGGGTCGAATTATGGCTTTCTTCTGATAAAGGCCAAGTACTTCAAAACATTCAAAAGAAACCTAATGATTTACAAATGTTCTGCAACATTCCCAGACACATACAAACTTTCTTGGCAAGAGCCAGGACAGGCCATATTGTCACTCAGAAGTATCTTCACCGCTTCAATTTTGTTGACTCTAGTAGTTGTTGCTGGTGCAACAATAACGAAGAAGATTTGGAACATATCCTCTTAAACTGCCCTGTCACAAGCACCCATAGAACTAATCTAAAATCTGCAATCCCTGTAGCCTTGGACAATTCTCTCCAGTACATATTGAATACACCTCATCTTTGGAATCTGGCTGCTGAAATATACTAGCATCGTGCTTTTTACCCATCATTTGTAAGAAGAGGAAATTCATAGTGAGACATAGTGGAACACATGTTGTCAGCAAATGGCTGGATACACTACAAAGATTGATTGATATTTGATATATAAGCATTCTCCAAGAAACTTGAACTCTGGGAGTAAAAACTCAGAAGTGGAGATTTAAAACACTCTCCTTGGTTGAAGGAATGTATTGAAAATATAAAAACTTCTTATTCCTACACTGGTGTCAGTCATCTTGATAATCTCTCCATCCTGAGAAGATATTTTCAGCATCGGTTTAAAGGCTTCAAAAATTGATTTTCTGGCACATTTTGTTTCAAGTCTTTCCATGAACATTGATGTTGAATTTTCTAATCATGTCACAGAGATTTCAAAGAATACATTGCAGCCCTGGAAATAGAACTGATAACATTTCAGAGTGACTTGTCACTGAAGAGTATGGCTGCATCAAGTCCAGTGTCTGTCTGGTCCCTTGTGGCAAAATAAAAATATCCCATTTTAGCATGGGTGACTTTACGGATAAATATTTTGTTTTCCTCAAACTTTGTGAGTAATTTTTTCTACTATGAATCTAGTCAAAAACAACTGTCGAAACAGACTAATTGATTCTCACCTGGGCAACTGCATCTGAATGGCATTCATTAGCTATAACCTACATTTAGAAAGAAATAGTGAATGAACAGGAGTGTCACTCTTTCCACTAACAAGGGCATGCTTGTCTTCACAGTCTTTCATTTTCCTTATGGGAATGACCATTTTCCTGTAATGTTACGGAATAATATTTTTTCTAAACATAATTAATTCTTGAATAATTTCAAGGGAAAAATTGTTCCGGGACCAGGTATCAATCCCAGAACCTTTGGCTCAATGCACCAATGCTCTTACCAACTAAGCTACCCAGGAACTTCACCCGAAACCGTCTCAATTTTTCCCTTTATGTCCACATAACTCGAATGGGCTGACAAGATGCCAGAAACCCACATTGAGTGTGCACAAACTATGTGTGACTTGAAATTGTAGCTTTCTGTTAATGTACCTACAGTAACACATATTATGCAAATCTAGCTTTCAGGTAAAGCTCCCTGTGAAGCAGACTTGAAATTTCTCCCTTGAAATTATTCAAAACTGCTTCACAGGGAACTTTACCTGAAAACTAGATTTGCATAATTAATTACTGTTTGTGTTTTCAGCACATTTGTCTGTAGTAGATCACCAGCCAGATGAAAATTTTCAAAGTAGCTCCTAAGTAAAGGTAGTTTTGCGACCACTGTCCTAGGACATTGCAAAACCTGATAATGAAAATAAAAGAGCTTTGAAATGAGCTATAGCAGGCTGTTCTAGTACCAATGGTTCAAGAGCTACATGCATTTGTGTAATCGACAACTGCATAAAAAATCACTTTTTTTGTGCAGATTAATAAAACAGAAACTATTATTTAAAAAAAAAATCTAAAATGTTGGGTTTTCACTTATATTTAAAGGTACAACTTGGAATTAAAATCTCACTGAAACCTGAAATATCAAGGTTTAAAAAAAATTCTTCACTAAATGACTTGACATGAAATGAGCCCAGGAGAATAATTTTGAAATAGTAACTTCCTGCACTTCTATTCATAATAATGGTAGGTGTCTGTGTGTGATGTACATAATTATATTTCTTTTGAGGTCTCTTTTTATCTCTGCGTCTTTTAGCATCGTTTTCGATGCTTCCAAGTTTATTTAAAAATCATGAGTAGATAAGAGGCATCTTAGCTGAAATTTAACTTAAACATTGTCTCAGATGTGAACATGGTTATTATTTATTAATATGTGTATTTCTGTCAATGTGATTATGAACTCTTTATGGGTTTCATTAACATTGTTAGTTCTTTTAAGATAACCAACAACTGATTTTGCATTGAGCTGCACAGAATAGTCTCTTACAGTTTTCAAGAGCTTATATTATAGTAGCACTTCGGTCGCTGAGAAAGATGATGTTTTTCAACAATTACTTTAGTATTCCTACATGCTCTAGATTTTCTTCTTGATCCATATGTATGTTCCTCTGCACCCTCAAATGCTGACTTTTAAGTATAATCGATGGCAGAAAAGCAAGATGAAGATATGGTTGACTACTTCCCTACCTCTCCAGAGCTAGAGGCAGCAAAGAATATTGCTATAATCAAACAGGTCAAATCCTAGCAAGAGGAGCTGCCCTCCAACCACTCTTTCAGATGAAGACAATAAAGGCTTTGTGTGGCCACTATCAATTTGCAAAATAGCCTGGAAAAAATAATGCGAAACCAAGCAGGTTTGAAGAAGACTAAGATGTATGAAGTATTAGAGAATGACTCATCTTCCAAAATGAGTGTCGTATGCAACTGTGTAATTGTGTCAGTTCCTTCAAGCCAATAAACCTCAAGAGACATTCCTCGTCAAATTGAACATCTACGAAACATTACATCTTTTATATTTTCTAATTTATCTGTAAGCATTCTGTGTGTCAAATTAAAAGACTAGTGTTTTTGCCTCATTTTCTTATTATTTTGACATTTATAGAGACTAGAATTTTGCCAGTATTAGCACGGAATATTATACTGAACCGCGTATTGCTCTGAATGTATGAGAGACAGGCATATTGTAATTACCTCATTTTAAAACTTAAGAAAATTACGTCCTTTCCAGATAAACCTTGATATTTTTATAATTAAAATGTGTTCATGACTGTGTTAATAGAAGATTTATATACAGATTTTGGGATGATATCAATGGCTTAAAAATATGAAAAAAAAATATTATTAGATTCCTTGTTAATATATATAAGTGACAACGAGCCACTGAAAAGTTATTTCTCTATTCCATTTTGAATGCATGGACTCACATGTAGCTCATAATTCCTCAGTGCAGTCCTTTTTATTATATACATCTCATTAGTAGTGATATTTTCACAACATCCATCTAGAAGCAAGTATATATTATTGGGACGAGAAGAGATCTCAATTGTCGAGACTTCCTGTTAATCCTAAATAATGTGAAAAAGAAACTGAGCAAATTAGACCCTTGTTAGTTCTTGAACGATGGCTCCTTTGTAATACTGATATTTGCAGATAAAAGTGTATTTTGAGTGTAACTAAAAGGCTATAGTGTCGGCTTTCCATGCTGGTAACACAGGTTCGAATCCTGATGCGTCAAACTGGAATTTGTGGGGGACAAAGTGTTTTGTGGTAAGTTTTCGAGATTTGCTTCTGCTTCCCCTACCAGCATTCCATCACTGCTCCATTGATCATCATCATCATATGGTGTTACGTAGATCATTTCCTATCATGCACAAAAGGCAACACCTTCATAGCAGCTGAAAAATACCACAAGCTTTGGAGCATCGCCCATTAGATGAGAATGTTTGAGAGAATGACACAAGTCAAGTGCCCACTGTAAGTTAAAAAAGAAAGTATATTTCGATTATTCGATACATTATAACAGCAATGTCTGGTGAAAACCGAAAGAAGAACCCAAGAAAGAAAATCTTTCACAGACAGTAAAATATGGTGGTGGTGGAGTCATTGTGTAGGGTTGCATGACAGCATCAGGTGTAGAAAACCATCTATTTCATTGCTAGATCTTTTGTACTTTCATCTATGAACTCATTGATATCGATTTTAAAATTTAAATTCTATTTAAGAATTAGATCTAGGTCTTTGATAAAACACAGGTGAAGTTTCAAGAATGTATACTGTATTGAACATTTGGTTGTACAGATGCTCTACGAAAAATTATGAAACTGTATTTTTAATATTCAATGCACAATTATTTAGTCCGAGTATACTCCAGGTAACGAGACTGTGTATATCATGTAATGCGATTAAAATGTCTTCATAGCTTATACAGTATTAAATGCAAAAAAAAAAAAAATAAATAAATAAATAAATAAATAAATAAATAAAAAAAAAAAATAAAATAATAATAATAATAATAATAATAATAATAATAATAATAATAATAATAATAATTACATGCCTTAACTTTTTCTCAGTTCATTCACACGTACCTGCTATATATCTAATTTTAGGCTTCATGCTATTCTTTATTTCTACAACCAATAAAGCTTAATAAATATAAAATTTAGATAGTCTTCTCACGTAGTACAGAAGAGAGAGTAATCTAACAGGAAGGAGTGGCAGCAGAGGTGCTTCAATGTTTATTGACAGTAGTCTATCTATCCCTTCAATGTCTTAGGATCTGTACATGCATTCTGCTCGTATGCAGCAGAGTGTACTCTTGCACAAAGAGTACGACTTGGTCTCACTGTTATAGGGCATGAAAGTATTTTGCAGAAAATCTATACTTCTCTGCAGATCCTCCATTTCTGTAATCCTTACTGAACAAATTTGGAACCTACCAGGCTAGCAGACATGTGTTAATCATAATTATACAATATTCTGTTCGTCAGTCTATAAATTTCTGTAATATTTTCGTATTCCGTTTAATCCTTTCTATTATGTAGCAGTCGTCAAGGGTTTGACATTTGTGCAAAGTTTAATATATGCCACTCCATATGTGTATCAACAAAATTGTAAGTTTATATTACAGCCATTTAAATATGGAAGGATTTTACTACACTTGTCTACATAACAAAGTACATTCTTCGACTCAGGTCCACTGTAACTCTCAAACGATTCTTTTCAAACGTAAATAAGGTCCATTAAAATATTTCAATGATGCAAAATTTGTTAATATGACCATCTGGTATGATGACCTTCATACGGACAACCATTCATTTTTCGTAATTCTAGAGATATTTTAAGGATGAACATGTCTTGCAATTGCTATATAACAGTTTAATACGTAGAAAATTAGAATGCATTTCAATTTTGTGGTCACATGTATATAAAATAATATTATTTACCGTTTATAGAAACAAATTCAGAAGACTTTCCTTTAATATACTGTACCTATTTGAGAAAATGAATATGGTAGATGCGCTTTAATTAATAAAATTTCTAATAATGCATTATTAAAGGAATTTCATTATTTAGGCCTAACTGGGATTCTTTTATTATAGGCTATCGCTTAATTTTCGTCAAGTTTGACAAACGATGACGTCAGAGCACTGATGTCACAACATGGCCGATGTAAACCAACACGACGAGTAAATAAAACTCACTGAGATATCACCTCAACTAACCCACTAACCTTCTCACATACGTCGACCTCATGTCACTGAGATATCACTTCAACTAACCCACTAACCTTCTCACATAAGTTGACCTCATGTCACTGAGATATCACCTCAACTAACCCACTAACCTTCTAACATACGTCGACAACATGACATCACCCCATTCTCCAATCTAGTCAACATATATTCTCATGAACACACTACCGATATCCTATAGTCATATAGACCCAATAAATCAATATAACTTTTACAGTGCTCAATCTCTTATAGTAACTTGCACAGGGGTTACATTCATTCACTTCGTCCTTTGCCCTAATTGCATGGAAGCTACTGCAATTGTAAGGTTTTAATGAGTTGAAAATGGATTATGACCATTCAGACTCTCAAATACTCCCATTTCTGCAGTAAACTTGGCAAATGTCCATACATAACCCTTTAAATTTAATGTTGACTCATCAGCAGACAAGTATTGCGTTGGATTATAAAATTCTAAAAATCTTGAATCCACGTAGTCTATAACATTCTTTACCTTGCTGGTACGGGACTGCATTTTTCTATCTGGAGTTCCGTCCGTGGGAGGAGGAGAGACGTGAAAGCCCCAATATATCTGCAAAACTCTTTTTCTCGAAAATATATCCTTGTAGAATCGAGAGGAGTCGAGCCATTGTTCGGAGAAAAAAATCTTTCACGGAATTGTCGCTCAACACGTCCTTGCTAGTAGACGCCATTGCACTAAACCAATACACCGATAATGCTACTAAGTTTACGATTATTATATCATGCATAAATCATCGTTTGAACACCACTTAAGTAACACTACTGTACAGAGGAAGGCTCCATGCTACACTAACACAATTTTCGTCTCGCAGCTACATTACAGTTTGTTCATAAACTTCGCGAGAAATGTGTCTTTATTTGCATGTGTACATATGTATCACATTTATAGAGCTCCAGTATTTATTAAGTTTTCATATAACACTCAGGAAAAGTATGTATAATACATATTATACACAAATTTTATTTGTGCCTGTGTATAGTTTATGCCTATACTGCCATCACTGCCTGTGTCTGCAATACTTAGTCCATTATGTGACTTCCCTACATGAAACCTCAAAGCTGCCCACTGGCGGGAATACTAGATTTGGATTTACAATCCGAACAAAATGGCCTCAGAACAAATCTTCTAGGGGCCAGAATAAGTAATCCTGAACTCCCTGACAACAATAGCAGAATGTTATTCAACAATACTACACGAAACTTACAAAAGTTGGATAAACAATATAAGCTGACGAGAAGAAACTGCTGTATATATTACCACTCTCACTAAAGGCAGCCAGATATTCCTTACATTTATCGCGTAAGAATCTACGACTAATTGAAGAAATTCTTACAGGTCACTGTACCTTAAAGAAGCACTTGCATGCAATGGGTTCAACTGACAATTTTGACTTTTGTAGTTTCATGTCAGAAAACAACAAAAGATTGAAACATGTTCCGCACCACTGTCTTATTTTCGCAAAATTAAAATATGTGCTGGAAAATTTCATTTAACATGGAAACCAATCATCTGCAACAATCCAATATTGAGCATTCTCAATGTTGTACGCATCTAGAATAGTTGAGTGATGCACGAGTCATTGAGGAGCTGCTAAGGTAGACAATGGGCCCTCGTGAGTGGACAATGTGCACGTAGACTTACCTCACCCACCCCCTTCACAATCCAATTCAGTCCCTCAGGTGCATGCAGGTGTTACTACAAGATATCCCTCATCCAGCAATGGGAACGTACACCCAAAATGTCAGCAGATAGTACTTGCTGCATCTTCAGCTGTCTCTGGAGTACAGTCATGAGAGTTGTACAGAGAAGCAGTAAACTGGCTGGTCATTGGCACCTGTTGGCAAAGCTTTTACTCCTTACCCTGAAACATTTTTTTTTATGACATGAAACTATACATAGAAAAGAATAGTCGCAAAGAAATTTGTAATTTTGAGAGGAAAAGCAATAACCACGGAAAAACTCGCATCCTACTGTTTTGTCCAGCCCTAGTTACCATTACAGTTCACACTGGAATCAAACACAAGTTTGCACTTATGGCTGTGATGACTAACGAGGTTGCAACATGTGAATGCATCTTTTGAGACATTCAATTTAACAATTCACTCCCGAAGACAACTCCAAGAACTGTTCTATTGTGTTATACATATCTGTGGTATTTGGTCAGAACATGATAACTCCAAAAAAAGCTGTTTTGAGATACAAGCATTTTTATTTTCACTTTTCCTTTAAAAATCCGAATTATAGTTTACATACAAATTTGAATGAAAATAACATAGATTAGGGCACTGTTTAATTATATGCACATGCTCATGCTTTTGTATAGCTTCTAAGTAGTCTATTGGTATACCTTATTTTATTTCAAGGAGTGCAGTTCGGTGGCTCCTTTGAACACCCACTTACAGATTTATGACTTTCTACACAAACAACTCTGACAGTTCCATCCTGTCCCTTCGTCCCAACATTGCACAGTTGTCACAATCCTGGTGACCTTCGAAATTATGCAGTGAAACTGACGGGATTCTTGAAATTGGGAAAAGATCCGGCAACTCTGCCTCCACGTGGATTTGACGGGCACCTGTCAATTCTTCTGAACGAGGGTTGTGATTGGTTACTAACAAGAGAAGGCAATATTTCCGTCACAGTAAGGAAGACATTTATTTATGACAATCAATTAGTAGGGGGCAGTAGAAGGTCTGTCGGCAAAGTCCTTTCTATGAAACTGCACTCCATGAAAAAAAATAAAGTATAAATGTAGATAGCACGAAATGGTCATTTTGGAGTTCTGACCAAACACCACAGATATAAGTAACATGGAGAAAATATGCACTTAAATCAGTTATTCTTGAAATGAACCAAGTCTACTTTTTAAAGTTTTGAGACAATCGATAAAGAAAACTGTTTTTGAGACTAATTCAAAACATTCTCGGGCTTCCAAGCCAAGTAATAAGTTGGTGATCCACCAACGTTTCGAGGTTGTTCATCTTCCTCATCTTCAGGGTTAACTGGTATTTAGGGGGATATCTTGCTCCTTGTTTATGGTGCCGGGGAGAGTAGCCAGCAGAGGACCTGGGCACTGATTGGCTGTCCGTGTTAATGCATTGCAGACCGTGGTGTGAACATGGCTGATGTGTTGCCTTGTGTTGTGCAGTGGAGCTAATTGACCGCTGGTCTCTCAGTAGACTCGGTGGACGTGTTCGCATGTGTCTTCCATTGATAATGGACCGCCATCTGGGTGTTGAGAAAATAAGGAGCAAGATATCCCCCTAATTACCAGTTAAACCTGAAGATGAGGAAGATGAACATCCTCGAAACGTTGGTGGATCACCAACTTATTACCTGGCTGGAAGTCCGAGAACATTTTGAATTATCATGTCACCAGGAAAGTTTCAGTAGTTGTTTTGAGACTGATATATCAAAGATTGAAAAAAATACAGTACTTTGTGCACATTAAATATTAGCATACAGAATTAGTTTTATACTAATAAGAACTTCGTACAGTTACTAGACTCTTTGTAACTTAGAAAACATAACATTGGACTTAGTTCCTTTCAACATGGAAATGTTCTATTTAAAAGAATCCAAGAAGAAAATTGTGCGTTTATTAAATAATCTGTAATACATTTCCAAAGAAAAAATCAATTATGAAACATGTTACTTGCATGACACAGTGTAGCTTAGATTATTATCACGTAATATATATGATGTGTACATTAGCAGTAGGTCTATACCTTTGCAATGAGAATAACTAAGAAACCATGACAAAACTTTTAAAATATCCATATTGTATGAGTCAGCTACCAAAATAATTATTCTGAGGTAAATACAGAACCACAATAGTAATAATAAAATTACTGTTCTCAATAAAATAGATTTTTTATTGAGTTGGCCATGGCAACATTTCAGTGAAGAAGTCTTTGCTATCACTTGATGCAGTAACATAACGATAAACTTTCCTCGAATTTCCTAGTTTCCTTGTTTTGAATGAAACTCTTCCTTCAGAATATGCTTTCAGCAACTGGCCAATAAGATCACATTATTTCGATCAGGTTTTGAAAGGTGGAAAGAGTGACTGATTGGACTCTCAATGAAAGGACGAGTTACAACAGATAATCGGTGAATGATTTCCTCAAATATTTTATCTTCAACTAAATCCATGCAAAGCTGATTGAATTAATGATTTCAGTTCTGAACTGGGCACCCATCTGAGTAAAGATGGAGTTTTTTCAACACCTTGTTTTACCTCTCCCACATGCTACATGTATATCTTGCAACTGCTGTCATTAAGGTTTTGAATAATGAAAACATTAACCCAGAGCTGTCTGAGATAGAAAATCTTCTGAACAGATATATGAGGGAGAGGGAAATTTTGCATGCAATCAATGCAATACATAATATTTCAACAGACTTAAAAATATTCAGAGCATGAGTGGAAGTTAGAGAAAGAAGTTTTTTTACTTCTTATGAACTTTTAATTCACTAAGTACTGTTAGCTTTATGTTTTGTGATGTGTGTGAAACTTTTCAAAACTAAACATGTAGTATGACAAGAATGACCACCTCAAATAAAGCACAAGGAATCTGAGTAATTAGTTCGTTCCAACACAAAGAGATGCAGCTTGCTTTCTAAATTTACGAATCGATAAAAAAATAAAATTGACAAAATTGTGGACTTTGTTCCTGTCAACAATGAAAGACATACACATTAGCATTACCAGTACCCCACCAAATGCATTAATCTGCAGCTTGTTAATTCCAGTATAAAAATATTATTCTAATGTGACCTGACCTGCTTTCCATTTGTCCTCTTGGTATTTCATTGTTCTTGATAGTGGTCTGATGGTTACCATTCTTGCTACTGGATCTACGGTTCATTGGTTCAAGCCCAAGCCAATTCTAAGAGTGATAAAAGCCCAGAGCTAAATTTCTTCAGAAGGGGAGACAAACATGCACTACTCGTTGAAAATAATTCTACTTGGCTTGCTGGTATAGGCCAGACAAAGTTACATAAGGATGGATCCCTTTGAAATATTTCTGCAGCCAGGTCAGCATGTGAAATGAAATGTCACATATCGTGCATGTGACTCTAAAGAGGAAAAAACAAAAAAACTGATGTTAAGAAGAACACAGTCATATAAATAGATGTAATATTGAATAACTCTTCTCGGGTTCTCAGCCAGGTGAGTTGGAGATTAGCTTCCAAGCTTTCGACGGCTAGCTAATCTCCAACTTACCTGGCTGAGAACCCGAGAAGAGTTATTCTACATCAAACGCCGGGAAAGCCTCAAGTCATACAGATGTAATATTGATCATGCTACAGGTAAGCAGTAGTGTATGTACTCACTTGTGCGTATAAGCTCTTCTAAGCTCAACTTTGCAAGATTATGACATACAATGTTTCAGTGTCGTGTACAGTATTACTAGGGTGACCAGCATATAGATATTATACAGTATGGACACTTCGCATTGGTACCTTCGACGTAGCAGGACTGATTTCAATGACCTTCAAACCAGTTTGAACTTGAGATTCTGCTTTCTCCCAGGAGTTGACACTGACATCACACCAGCTAGAGTCGACAGAGAGGAAATATAACACAATTAATACATTATAGGTACATTATGTACTTAAATGAAATAAATTGGACTGGTGAAATAATAAATCCGTCATTAACTGTAACGTCTAGACTCTAGAGTTCCTTTATAATTAGAGTTGAGACATTGACCCAATCAACAACTAATGATTTGATAGCGCTCAAATTGGAAAAACAAAACTCCCATTAGAAGTAAAACCATATACCTATATCATATTTTATACAAATATTAAACGAATTTGATATATAATTTTATTATGTATTATATTATTTTATAATATAATTTATTATATATAAAATATAAACAATTATTATTACAACTACTGTAGTTTGTCACCGAGAAATAACGAAAAGCTGTTAACCTCCATTTATTTCAAGCAAAGCGTTACTGGATTATGCAATAAGGTAGGCGATGTTTGTGTCCTGTGTCTCAACTCTATTCTCAGTTATTATCTTAGCGTGTGCTCGATTACACTAACCTCTAGCACTTGAAAGTGGAACTAAACGCCGGCGCACAGAGAAACAAAACACAGGAAAATTCGCTCAGTGTCCATTCTTTATAATCCCTATTCGCTGGGGTGACTATAACTGCATCAGCCAAAAGTGGAACACCTGCCATTATCATATTATGAGAAAGGTTAGGTAAGGTTAGATTAGGTGTGTATATTATTGCTATGTTGGCAACACTAAAACCCACTGATACATTAAAGAAATATGGCGGTATTCTTCGTTCATGCAAGACGATTTTCGTATATAAGTAAGGTAAGTATTTAGGGCAGGATGGGTGGGCTTACCACTCTCCCAGTGATTACATCAAATTATCCATTACTCAATAATTTCAATCCAAGGCATTTTGGAGGTATTTTATCAAGTTCCTGTAGTGGCTGGGACATAAGTGACATTCACCCATAATACTACGCACCTAATCAAACCTAATCTAACCTATCACATAATACTACACACCTGTAGTAACATTCCTTACATTTAGTATCATTTCATTTTCATGTATTGCCGGCTCTGCCAATCGTGCCGGTTTCCATGTAGTGGAAGTGGATCGTATTAATACTACTAATTTAAGGAAACAATGGCGACTTTCAAAATAATTACATTTTACATGTTTTGTGATATACTAAATGTGTTAATGTAGTAATAATTGTCTGGGTGTTTAAAAAATACGGGGCATAATTTCAGGTATGTATTTCCCACATGTAGACAATCAAAATAGTTCATTACAACATGTGTCCGGAAATGCTTTATTTCCGAGTTATGGCCTTCACAACATTGAAATTCACCAGAACGTCTTTCTTTCCGCAGGTCGTTGCCATCAAAGGAGACATTAAGAGGGCACTCTGACAGTTCATTCCAAGGCGAAGGTTACATTCAGTGTTGTGTAGGCATTAGACTGTGCGACATGTATTCAAATCAAGAGCTGGCAGAGATACACTTCATGTACGGTAAGGCGGACGGCAATGCTGCGCTGGCTCGTCATTTGTACCAGGAGAGGTACCCACAGCGACAATGTCGTCCAGATCGGAAGACATTTGTACGTCTCCATTACCGTCTGTGCAAGTATGGAAAATTTAACTCTCCTGGTTTGGGAAGGGGACGACCAAGATCTACAACTCCAGAAGTACAGGAGGTGCTTCTGGAGGCTGTGAACATGACTCCTTCTATCAGCACACGAAGGGTAGCGTTGCAAGTCAATGTTCCTCATACGACTGTCTGGAGACTGTTGAAAGAGTATTAATTGTATCCTTATCATTTGCAACGTGTACAGGCCCTGTCACCAGCAGATTACCCTGCACGAGTTAGGTTCTGTCAGTTGTTCTTGCAGCAGTGCGGTGTAAATCCGAACTTTCCTGCCTTAGTATTATTTACAGATGAAGCACACTTCACACGAGATGGCATAACAAATTTCCACAATCAGCATGTATGGGCGTATGAAAACCCACGTGCTACTGTTCCATCTCATCACCAGGTGTGGTTCTCCCTCAACATGTGGGCCGGTATCATTGGTGATCGATTAGTTGGACCCCATGTACTTGTAAACAGACTTACGGGGCAGGCGTACACAAACTTCCTGGAAAACACCATACCTCATGTTTTAGAAGACACTCCACTGATCAATCATCAACACATTCACTTCTTGCATGATGGCACTCCTGCACACTTCAGTCGTATGGCTAGCTGGTACTTGGATCGAAGGTTTCCTGATCGATGGATAGGTAGAGGTGGCCCAATTGCTTGGCCTCCACGCTCACCTGATCTGAACCCTCTCGATTTCTACTTGTGGGGCCATTTAAAATCATTGGTTTATTCGTCTCCGGTGCCTGATTTGGAATCCCTTCGGAATCAAATTGTGGCATGTTCTGAGGACATACGCAATACTCCTGGAGTTTGGGATCGTGTTCGCAGGTCAATGAGACAGCGATGTGAGGTCTGTATTCAAGCAGGAGGTGGACATTTTGAACATCTTCTGTAATGACAACGACCTGCGGAAAGAAAAACGTTCCGGTGAATTTCAATGTTGTGAAGGCCATAACTCGGAAATGAAGCATTTCCGGACACATGTTGTAATGAACTATTTTGATTGTCTACATGTGGGAAATACATACCTGAAATTATGCCCCGTATTTTTGAAACACTCTGTATATGGTACAGTAAGATTTTAAATGTGTTGTGATGAAAGTATTGAAAATTGGTTTATAGCGCCACATTAGCAGTGACAAAAGTGTGCAATATTCGTCCAGTGGCCGGTGGATGCTCTACGTTGACCCAAAAGTCTAAACTAACCAAATCTACGATGAAAGAGTAATGGAACGGAGAAAAATTCTCTCCGGCGCCGGGATTTGAACCCGGGTTTTCAGCTCTACGTGCTGATGCTTTATCCACTAAGCCACACCGGATACAACTCCGACGCCGGTTAGAATCGTCTAAGATTAAGCTCCAACTCTTGGGTTCCCTCTAGTGGCCTCCCTCTGCACTACGTCATAGATATCTATGAACGCAGGACCGAAGTCCACACATGTGCTGAGGTGCACTCGATATGAGTGACTAGTTGGCCGGGATCCGACGGAATAAGCGCCGTCTTAAATCATGAAGTGATTTACGCATATCATATATATTATTTTAATGTACCGAAGTACATATGATATTTCCATGCAGATAGTCTGCGTCATCATACGATGAAAGAGTAATGGAACGGAGAAAAATTCTCTCCGGCGCCGGGATTTAAACCCGGGTTTTCAGCTCTACGTGCTGATGCTTTATCCACTAAGCCAGACCGCATAAAACTCCGACGCCGGTTAGAATCGTCTCAGATTAAGCTCCAACTCTTGGGTTCCCTCTAGTGGCCGCCCTCTGCACTACGTCATAGATGTCTATGAACGCAGGACCGAAGTCCACACATGTGCTGAGGTGCACTCGATATGAGTGACTAGTTGGCCGGGATCCGACGGAATAAGCACCGTCTTAAATCACGAAGTGATTTACGCATATCATATATCATATATATTATTTTAATGTACCGAAGTACATATGATATTTCCATGCAGATATTCTGCGTCATCATACGGTGAAAGAGTAATTGAACGGAGAAAAATTCTCTCCGGCGCCGGGATTTGAACCCGGGTTTTCAGCTCTACGTGCTGATGCTTTATCGACTAAGCCACACCGGATACAACTCCGACGCCGGTTAGAATCGTCTCAGATTAAGCTCCAACTCTTGGGTTCCCTCTAGTGGCCGCCCTCTGCACTACGTCATAGATGTCTATTAACGCAGGACCGAAGTCCACACATGTGCTGAGGTGCACTCGATATGAGTGACTAGTTGGCCGGGATCCGACGGAATAAGCGCCGTCTTAAATCACGAAGTGATTTACGCATATCATATATCATATATATTATTTTAATGTACCGAAGTACATATGATATTTCTATGCAGATATTCTGCGTCATCATACGATGAAAGAGTAACGGAACGGAGAAAAATTCTCCCGGCGCCGCACAGTGTGTAATTTAGCGAGTCTAGCCAGCCAAAAATCATTTCTCGAAAACTAATCGCTCAATTTTCATAACATTTGGTATGTAACTTCAATTATTGCAGTAGACAAGTTTTCAATAATGAAAATGAAAATAGCAACTATTTTTACTGAAAATTAAATTAGTAATATTGTAAAAAAATCGATTTCAGTGAAAAAATAAATTAATGTTCATAATGTGGAATGCGCTTAAAATTGAAAGCGTAAGACGAAGGAATATTGCTACATTCTTAGTCGTTCAGACGTCATATGCATCCCCATCAGAATCTGTATCCTCGCTGCTAGTCTCGCCTTCGGCAGCACCGAGTAATAGAGGCTCGGAGAGAACAGCAGCACTACTATTAAAATCGACAGCGATTTTCTCTTTTTAATTTCTTTAAGCTGATGATGTAAGTGTCCAAAGAAATAAGTAGCCTCAGTAAAAGATCGGTATTTGTGTCTTTCTTGATGTTTTTCTTGCGAAGACTTCTCTGAAAAATCTAATATAGTATTTGTTCCTCGTTTCCTGGGCTTCCTCAGATAGTTTGCCAGTAGGTATAATAGTGTCATATGACCTTCTGCCCATGAGCCAAGAGTTTGTAAAGGGTTGTAGGCATATAATAGTATTTGTGCAAGCATAAATATAATTCCCTTGTCTCCCTTGCATACATGTCAAGTGCCCGTTCATCAGTATTGCAAAACATCAAGAAAAAGGTTTCTGATATGTGTGTAAACGACTTATTAAATTTCCATCTATTCCCGTAATATATGCGAAAGTGGAAACCTACCTGAAAAATCTTCTTGCGGTATTTGTATCATTTTTATTGCGACTGCTTTGTTTTATCACGCCAACAAGTAGTCCCCTTTCCTGCCTGAACCTATCCTATCTTCAGTGTTTCGCAATAAATAAAACGATGGATCTAAATTAACTGATACAAGATTTTGCATTTCCCTTAATTATTTATATTGATTAGAGGCCAACTGTAAATCAGTAATCAAAGCGAGAACCTTATTAGGTGACAATTGTTCGTCGTTCCTGCAAAATCAATTTTCACATTTTTTTCTCGATTTTGTCGCATGTTGAAGTGATGCAAGTAAAAGCTCCCCTACAATATTGGCCGCATCTCTTTTCCTAGAAGTTCTGAAACTCATATGGGCAGCAGAAAGCTTTTCTTCTGGTGATCTTTCTTTAAAAAGTGGACTAAATTTTTTCCGTTTTAATCTTTCGCTCAGTTCTCCGAAACGTTTACGTGGACGTCCCCGAATGCTTGTACGGGCAGACTCAAATTGGAATTGTTTTGTAGTAGATTTCAAAGTATTATATATTTTATTCTCAGACTTTGCATCTTGGTTCAAACATAGCACATTATATTTTAAGAAAATTTTCTCATTCATGTTGTATTTTTCCCACCGTAATCGAATTCTCGAGCACAGAAATTTAATTAATTTTTTTATTGACTGTAAAATGTCTTCAGAATAATCTTTGAGACGAAAATGTTCAATTATATTTGAGAATTTCACTTTTTTCTCGCTCTTGTTCCATACCTGGAAAACAGCTCTCCGGATTACGGAGCGCATGGTGTCTGAAAATAATTAATACTTTTTCTGTCTGCATCTGGTTGCGGAAATAAATCACGACGTCTTGCTCAGAAAAGCATAATGAATATGTCCACAAAATTTTAGCGAGGTGATAGAGGGCTACACCTTTTAAAATTCAACTCAAAATAATGTATTAAGATAGAACTTTGACTCTTTGCACATGTTCATTCAGACACTTATTCTAAACAATAAGATAATAATTTTTAGCAAAAGAATTAGTTTATTTGAAAGTATATATCTCTTTATAATATATCCACATTGTACATTAAAGAAATATATTATATTAACTCCCTCACTTTGCATCATCGAAATACAAACTGCGCGCCCGCCTCTGCAGCGTAAATGATCTTATCGCAGACATGCAACTTTCGCTCTGTTGTGAGGGTCCCCTAACAGATGTAAGTACTTGGATATTATACTTTGGAGTGTTATAAACACGTCTATATAAGAATTTAGGATTAAATATGGAGTGTGAAAAATGATTTTTGGCCGGCTAGATGCTTGAAATTACACACTGTGCGCCGGAGAGAATTTTTCTCCGTTCCATTACTCTTTCATCGTATGATGACGCAGAATATCTGCATGGAAATATCATATGTACTTCGGTACATTAAAATAATATATATGATATGCGTAAATCACTTCGTGATTTAAGACGGCGCTTATTCCGTCAGGTCCCGGCCAACTATTCACTCATATGGAGTGCACCTCAGCACATGTGTGGACTTCGGTCCTGCGTTCATAGACATCTATGACGTAGTGCAGAGGGCGGCCACTAGAGGGAACCCAAGAGTTGGAGCTTAATCTGAGACGATTCTAACCGGCGTCGGAGTTGTATCCGGTGTGGCTTAGTGGATAAAGCATCAGCACGTAGAGCTGAAAACCCGGGTTCAAATCCCGGCGCCGGAGAGAATTTTTCTCCGTTCCATTACTCTTTCATCGTATGATGACGCAGAATATCTGCATGGAAATATCATATGTACTTCGGTACATTAAAATAATATATATAACCAAATCTAACCTGCCACATTCGTATATGCAAAGTGTATAAGCCGAGTGATAAGGACAGTACCTCAGCGCTAGTTTAGCCTAAACTAGTTTATCAACAATAGATACTAACTCAGTGTTATGAAAAAAAAAACACTATAAAACCATTTGTAGAATCGCTTTGATCTGTTCCTCACTCCCGTTCACATTCATTTTCACATCTGATAGTGTATCATCTGATTAATCGTAAAAAATATGACGGATGTCTAATCCAAGAGAAGAGTAGCTACAGAACAGAAGACAATCTTACGGTACGTATTTTTATACTGGAGCCTCCAGTGTCGCGCGGTAGTCATCTTGATCCAACCCATCATTTCATTTGGTCTTCTGGTGTAGTTGTGTTGTTTCCAGTTTATGTAGAGTATTATTTTTGTAAATTTAAATATACCGACTGTGTGATGTATAGCTAAGAAGACAAGGAGTCCAAGTTACCTAAAATAACCTATCATGGTTAATATGTACGACAGACTAATGGTAGTATCCAGGAATTAGTCGCTGTTTTTTCGATCAATAAGCTGGACGACGTAATAGACCTATTGATGTCACGTATGTCCGCACATTAAATTGCAGTACGGAGAATTGTATTAATAAAAATGTGGCAATTTAACTTAGCTCACTGAGATTAATATACCGCTAAAGGAAGTAATGTAGTGAATCGATTTAATATAAGCTTACGTATAGTAAGACACGGCCGACTTGATGCTCGCTTTGCTTCTCCTTTACCAGCCTTGACAATTCATCTCGATCCCTGTATTAAAGCTGTAATCGAGAATATATGAAATTCCCGCCAGATGGCACTGAGTGCCAAGGATCGCTGAGGAATGTGTGTATGGTTCCTTGTATGGTTATACCACAGTTTAGTATATACAGTCGCGAAGCTCAATACGTAGTAAATATGCAAACATTAGATAGTTGCTCACCACTAGGATCGCTAATATCGCCTCATTACAGGCAATGCAAAATAGTACCGTCACAGTCTATTGCTTCTAGCACCCTCAAAACTCGAGCTTCGTGACTATATAGTAGACTGTGATTATACCACAGTCTAGTATAGCCTATACAGTCACGAAGCTCAATACTTACTATGCAAACATAGACAGTTGAAATATGCATCCATAGATAGTTGCTAGCCACCAGGATCGTTACTATCGCCTCATCATAGAGACTTTCCTCAGCAGACGATAAAATGTATTGTACTTTCGATATCGTGTTCTATTGAAAAAATTAACACCTTCCTTCCACTATTGAAATACGAAATGCATAAGGTTCATATATTATTTTCGTAAAGCATATATTATATTATATACACTCACCTTCCTGGATATTTCGGAAGAAGGATAACTAACCTCTTTTTCTTAGAATTTATAGTGCAACAAACGTCTCCTTGCCTCATATTATTATTCAAATTATTGTATTTTAGCCATTTACAGTTATTACAACCGATAACAAACATTTCACAGTTTACACAACTTTTCACGACAATGCGAAATACGGCACAGTCAATGCCTTTTCGATCTGGACCGCCGTAATGTATGTTCGAGTTTTCTATTTCAGTGTATGGAGCTCATTGAAATATTATATAACTTTATTACTTATCATTGGTAAGTTTTATTTAGTGTAATGTGTCCATAAGTTTCGTGTACTACTTGCTGCATAATATGTTGCAGAAATAAGCTAATTATAAAACTGTGTTATTTTAATGTGAAGAGAATTCTACATGTTAACATAATCTGTTCGCATCAACATTTTAAGTTAAGAATTGAAGCTATTTTGAGGTTTAATAAAAAAAATTTACATTGTGATTTTAATTTAGCACATTTACCTTCTTTAATTGTAGACAGAAAATTTACTATACCACTCCTATGAAATTAGTGTACATACGATTGTGTTACTTCGTCTGTTAAGTTTTTAGATAAATACAGTAATTCAGTCTCAATTGTAGTATTAAAACACAGACAAATTGAATGTGAGGTGTATCATACATGACAGTATGTTTAATCATAATGTATACTGTACTTGCGAATATAGTAATATAAGTTAACTATAGTAAACATAACCTATAATTTTCATACGACATAATATACCGGTACATAGACCTATGTAATGGCAGGGCATTGGAGACCACTAAAATTAGACAGAAAGGGGCAACTGGTACAGTAAACATAACCTATAATTTCAGCATATCTAAACAACTGTGCGGTGCAACTGAAAATTATTGAATCGTGCATAAATGAATGTACGGTACAAGAATTTCGCAATATTTAATCGAAATAAAGGCAGATATTACACATACGAACAACGTAATTTTCACACCAAAAATAATGTTACACCTTAACTCTCAAGTGAATTATGTCTGAAATGTCTCATAATCATTGTTTTAAATTTTATTAATGCAATTACACTACATTTTAGAGAAATGTGTTACTTTTTATGCATTCCAATTAATTTATATGGTTGAAACGTTGCCCTTCGTGATCGGGTTAAGGGAGTCACATGGTCTGCCTTACGGCCTGTATTAGATCACGATGGCAATAGCACAGTCTATTGTTCCTAGTACTCACAGCGCTCCAAGCGGCTAGCAACTATCGCGAGAAATGCAAAAAATCATCCCAAGCTTCGCGACTGTATATACTCGTATTCTATTTATTTGTCTATGGTATATATTAGACTGTGATTATACTTAGTAATGTTGTGCTTCTTTCTACTGGTATGTGAGTTTATTACGATGTGATTCAAAATGACGTAATGTTGTGCGCCACTGTGTACTTCGAATAGAAAAAAGAGTGGAAGAACAATATCACTCCTCGAATTTCCGAGTGATAGGGAAAGATGATTATGTGTCGTGACCGGAATATTGTACGAAATATAAAAATTGGAGATTTATCCTTCGAAGAGGGGGAAAAATTAAAATATTTTGGAGCAACAGTAACAAATATAAATGACACTCGGGAGGAAACTAAACGCAGAATAAACATGGGAAATGCCTCTTATTATTCGGTTGAGAAGCTTTTGTCAACTATACTAAAAGCCAGGTTATGAACCGACTAAACAGGAAGTAGTTGGATGGGCGAGAGGAAAGTGCGGGTTAGAGGGGTAGCCTGTGCAGTGATGACACGTTGATTGTGGGGGATGGAGGGGAGAACGAGAACGGAGCTTTTCATTGGACCTCGCGTGAAAATGTCGTATGCTAACGAAAATCTGGCAACGGAATCACGGAGACAGTGTAGCCAGTTCATTTGCAGTACCACGTGCATTACGAGTCGCATTTCGTACCAGCGTCATTAGCTCGTGCTTTCTTAAAAGCAGTAATATTAATTACTAATATTGTGGATAGTGTTATCGAGAACTATATACAGTAGTTATTTTAAACATATCGGTGACAAACGCTGAACACGCTTTGAATCTCGCCCCACTATGTGGCAACAGAGCTCAGAAAGAGACCAACAGAACGTGCTTCCGGTTTAGTCGGTTCATAACCTGGCTTTTAGTATAGTCTGCTGTCAAAAAATCTGAAAGTTAGATTTTATAAAACAGTTATATTACCAGTTGTTCTGTATGGTTGTGAAACTTGGACTCTCAATTTGAGAGAGGAACAGAGATTAAGGGTGTTTGAGAATAGGGTTCTTAGGAAAATATTTGGGGCTAAAAGGGATGAAGTTACTTGAGAATGGAGAAAGATACATAACGCAGAACTGCACGCATTGTATTCTTAACCTGACATAATTAGGAACATTAAATCCAGATGTTTGAGATGGGCAGGGCATGTAGTACGTATGGGCGAATCCAGAAATGCATATACAGTGTTAGTTGGGAGGCCGGAGGGAAAAAGACCTTTGGGGAGGCCGAGACGTAGATGGAAAGATAATATTAACATGGATTTGAGCAGGGGCGGCTTTAGAGGCAGTGCTATTGTGCCATGGCACTACCGGAACACAAGAGAAAAAAGGAGAATTCATATTTTCCGTGCAAAACCGGAGAGAAACAAGTTACGCTTGTACTTGCAAAGTCTACCGCCAATATTATCGTTGCCGCCAACCACGTTGTAACCAGTGTTTGCAGCATGGATCTGTGCCAGGCACTACATCCAATAAGAAATATAATGGGATGCGCGCGCATTATTCATCTCCTCCCGTCCATTTCAGCATCTAAAAATGTGCCAGGCACAGTTCACCGCTTTCGTTTTTAAATGCTTGGGTAGCTGTATACAACCCCATTTACTATCTCACTCCCTTACCTCGCACTCTCGTCTGTTTTCCCGCTTTGTCGGAATAAGTTTCTTAGAGGGGAGGATGCAAAAATAATGTAATAAAATCCTTGCCGGTTTCTTAAAATACTTTGTTTAAGAATGCTTTTATTTCAGTAAAATTCTAACTGTAGTGCGAAACTGTAAACCTGTGAAGTGTTATCGTGTTATGCAAGTTGTGAAGAAATCAAGTCAGTTATCACTTTATTAAAATTTCCGCTTTCAATATTAACATATTATGAAAACTAAATTCCTGTCATAGTAATATGCGTTACAAGAGCGGTATGTTAAATTTTTCATGTTCGAGGAAAAGTCTGAAAAAGCGAAACGTAGTTGAGCTTTTTAATTTCCGAGAATTGAAAGAAAACATACCGCTCGTGTATCGTACATTATTTTGTGCGAAGATCGTTTATTACATACCTGAAAGAGGAATTTCTAATTAGTTGCAATGAAATCTCCATCTTGGTTTCTGTTCAATGACGGCAATTTTGGAAAACAAAAATATCTATCTTCAACATTGTTGCTTTAAAATGTTTTCTGTGTTTACTATACTCCAGCAGGCCGTGATATACGTCTGTCTTTTTTTTCCCCCAGTCTATAAATGCGAACTTAAAACAAACGGCTTCCTTAATGTTACATGCATCACGAAATGCAGTAACTTTAGTGGAGTTGTACAGTTTACTTAATTTTTGCAAATATTTAAAAACAATAATTAACAGTGCAATTTAGGTGAAATTGCAGTGGTAAGTTTCCAATTTATAATTATTACTATACTGAACGTCTCTAAAAATAATATGTTAAAAGCCTAAAGCAGTAAAATGAATATGTCACTTAAGCGGTAAGAAGAGGGAAATTGTTATGTGTGTTCGGTTGGGAATATTGAATGTGGAATTTTAGACTTACCGCGGGTTGGTTTTGTGCGGAAACCAAGCAAATACGCACGATCTCGCACAAAATAATTTACTTATACGGCGTATAAATATTCACCAAAAACAACAAAGTGCTAAAGTTAACAGATCTGGCAAATTCAACTTGGTTGTTTATTAGGCCTATTAAAAATGGTTGTGTGGATGAGATAAGGAGAAGTGTTCTATTTCCCGTGTGTTCTATTCAGAGGTGAACGTAACTAGTCAAAAGGAGTCTTAAAGATTTATAACACTTAGGGCTAAGGTATAAACTAAAACACAAAAAATCAAAGGTTCATATGAATAACGTCTTTAGTTTGTCTGTGCTGGTTAAAGATAATACTGAAATTCAGTTAAACTTACATTACAGACTCGCGATTGCAAAACACAACGAGCAAGTTGAAGAAAACAGATATGTTCTAAATTTAATTATGAATTGTATAAAATTTTAACCAACAGTAAATTTAGTATTAACAAGGTACGACAAATGTGACGACTTAGAATACAGGGGCGTGTTTCATGAATTATTTCACTTCAGTTCTGAGTTAGGTAAAGACTTTAAAAAAGTTAAAAGAGCACTTAACCAAGTCAACAGCATTTAAGGGTACTTATAAAATCATTAAAAACGAGTTGCTTGACTGCATGTTGAAAGTGTATCATGTAGAAATAAAAAATAACTAATGATTATAGACTATGTTCCTGTCATTGTTTACCATACGACTGAAGTTTCAACTCTTCCTACTATTACGTTACGAGCCACCGGCGTAGCTCTGTCGGCCTGCAGATCCGGAGTTGCTCTCGGGCGCACGTTCGATTCCCGCTTGAGCTGATTACCTGGTTAGGCTTTTTCCGAGGTTTTCCCCAAACGTAAGGGAAATGTCAGGTAAGCTATGGTGAATCCTCGACCTCATCTCGCCAAATATCATATCATTATCACCAATCTCATCGACGCTAAATAACCTCGTAGTTGATATAACGTCGTTAAATAACCAAGTAAATAAATAAATTACGTTAGGCCTACATTATTGATGGAATGCCTGTCTATTAACCGACAAATGTGCACTTTTCCTCTAATTTGTCTGAACTTTGTGTACAGCTGTATACATTTTGGTAAGTTTAATAATAATAATAATAATAATAATAATAATAATAATAATAATAATAATAATAATAATGTCATTATTGTTACTGTTTATTATTATCCTTATCTCGGGCACTAGACATTAAATATTTATGAGCCGCCACTGGATTTGAGGGAGGTGGGATATGATGATAGGGAATGGATTAATCTTGCTCAGGATAGGGACCGATGGCGGGCTTATGTAAGAGCGGCAATGAACCTCGGGTTCCTTAAAAGCCATAAATAAGTAAGTAAGTAAGGGAAAGATGCGAAAAATGACTTAAAGTGATTTCACGGCACGACAGTGTTCCAAAAGCAACTCCCCATCTTCAGTCGTTTGTAGTTTACATTTCTGGGAAGAAGATTATTCTAATAATGGGAAATTTAGACGATTAAAACCAAATGCTGTGCTAACAATATTCCCTCATTATCCTAGGTATAAAGTGACAGATATCAAAAGACTATGACGAACAATTACTAAAACTGACCTCCCTCCGCCCAAGAAACGCAAATATTTTAGTAATATTGGTTTTTCACCATTTGAACAAGATGTTCCGAGTGGCTCAGCAATCAGTTAATGACATTTCCTTCTTGCATGTTGAAAATAACCATAAAGCGACGCAAACAGACGCTGTCAAAATTGACGAGCTAAAAAGAAATATGAACAGATTGCATGTGAATATTACACGACTTAATCATGTGTTACAAGAGAAGCAAGATGAGATAAGAAAAACAACCCAAATACTCCAACTAATTAAAAGAGATCCGTTACATAAAAAGCTGGAAAATGTAAAGGAAGAGGCCGATGAAGGCAGTATTCATGCCAAATGTATCCTAGATCAGCTGCTTAATCATCGAAAGAGAATACCAAACAAGAATATATTAGAAAATTTGTGTTCGGAAATTGAGCCGTTACTGTGTAGATGTCCTCTCTCGCAATGCCAATTTGTGATGAAGACGGCCAAAAACGACTTGCTAATATCATTATTGTGAAATCTATTAGACCACTTCTAGATAACATTGCAGCGGCTTTCACTGAAAAGCTTTTTTCCTTCGAAGAATGCGGCTTATAATCCACTGAGTCGCAAAATCTAGAAACTATGATTCTTGAATCTGCAATATCAAGTGGAATGTATCAGTGCAGTGAGTGAAATTATAAAACTTAGTACAAATTATGGTAAACAATTACCCAAGTGTTTACTTTGAAACATCACAGTTTAGCCTAGGGGTGCTACCCAGCGAATGAACTACAAAATTACGCCTCTGTCATCATATTATTTAAACTGAACAGGTTGCTATGTGTTATCTACCCTGCTTTTAAATTCACTCTTTTACCATAACTGACAGAACTAAACATAATAATACTTATTATTTTTTATTTATTATTTATAAGTAGACAGTGGATGCGGGATGACTTAAGGAAAAGTGAAGTTGTTTCGTATCAGAGTGTATGGCATGTGCCGCGCCGTCCGTCTTTTGTGTACGTGTGCGAGTACAGCAGCGTACAAAACGAATGAACCCCGATCTGTTCATAGTAACATTGCAACGCAATGTGTGCAGCTGTGTTATCCTGCTAAAGTATTTAGTACGCGTTGAATATGTTGTGCTGATCCATTCATAATGCCAAAACTTTAAATTCACTCAGAGATACGAAATGCAATTAAGAAGTATGAGAGTGACATTTTATGTATTAACGAAGACAATATCGTGTGTAATGTATGTAAAATTGAAATAAAAACCAGAACAACTCAGGCTATAGAGAAACATTGCAACAGTACATCGCACAGGAAATGCGTTGAAATGAAATCTGAAGAACCATCATCATCATCATCATCATCATCATCATCTAGTTGTGCGGGTCTAACAACACGTGCAACATGATGCTCAGTACAAATATTCCTCTAAAGAAATTGAGTGATCCCCATTTTAGAGGTTTTCTTCAGAAATTCTCTCAATACAAAAAATGTTTAAGCGATAGGCGAAGACGATTCAGCTTCGACAACTTACGAGAATATATCGTCGTTTACTGCAACGCTGGTAATTAAATCAATGATGACGAGGACTGGACCTTGCAAGATATGTACTACAGTACGTTATTTTTCTTTTCCTTCTCATTGTACGGAGATATAGTAGCATGTTGACGTCATCTGTTTACGTTTAAAACCTGTTCAGCCAATGGTCTGAATGAAAAAATGTAACATATAGGAAATGTGCACTTACATTCAACAATAAGTCATCCCGCATCCACTGTCTATTTAGAAGTGTTATTATTACTCTTTAATAATTTATTTTAATTCATATTGACTATTTCTTCTGTGGACACCAATCCTTGGCAGACAGCGCCTCGTGGTGGAATTGAGAAATTAACCAATTTCAGAATAAGATTACTATTGTCAAGGCCGTATACAGAGAAGCGAAGGGAGCATCAAGTCGGTCATGAGTAAGATAATTGATAGTGGATAAATGAGGATGGGCTCGCGACAGAAAGAACTTGGCTGTGAGATCGAACTACACATGCGCGAACTTCTCAAGCAGTGCCAACGTGATCCTTATGTGGATTTATTTTCGCGTCACATTCCACATCAAATCAGTAAGTTCCCTTCGTACTCCGGTTACATATCTTGCATATATGAAGGTTCGCGCTTGGGTAGTTTGATCTCACAGCCAAGTTCTTTCTGTCGTGTGCCGCACGTGATAAATATAGTAACGCCATCATTCGGATATTTATCATTTAGATTCTTGTACAATATAAATTAATTACTTCGTGATTCATTTGCCATATTAACTGTAATAAGTTTAATAGCAAACTAATGGATTCAATTATTTTATGTAATAATAAAGTCATATGTTTAATAGGTACCTTTGGAAGTATTTGATGTTAATTTTTTAGTAAGTTATTTTACGACGTTTTATCAACATCTTGGGTTATTTAGCATCTGAATGAGATAAGGTGATAATGCCGGTGAAATGAGTCCGGGATCCAGCACCGATAGTTACCCAGCATTTGCTCATATTGGGTTGAGGGAAAACCGCGGAAAAAACCTCAAGCAGGTAACTTGCCCCGACCGGGATTCGAATCCGGGACATCTGGTTTCGCAGCGAGACGCGTTAACCGTAACTCCACAGGCATGGACTTGATGTTAATTGTGCGTAAGTAAAATGTGTACGGTTTTATTCATCAACAAATTTGTATTTTGTGGCGTAATGTCTATGATAATGGTTTACTAAACGAAACTTCCTACGAACGAATTCCGGCGTATTAAAAAATAAGTCATATAGTCCAATGTAATATAAAATAGTAGAATAAACTAGGTAGAGAGAGAGAGAGAGTAGAGGAAAATATGTGAGGAAGAGATTGCAGTGGATGGGAGAAAAAGAAGTGAGAGGAAGTGAGGGGAAGCGGTGGCGATAGCCCTTAATTAAATTCTTATTTTGAAGTATTGCCTTCGTGCGAGACTTCATCTAGCGCGTCATCGATTTCCTATTAACTGGAAAAAGAGCTACGAATTCTTGGATCTTACTAATTAATGGCATTATATACGTAAATATCGGATGTTGTCTGTAGTTCATTAATATTTAAATTCGTAATTTCATACAAGCGGTGTAAGCCTACTGGGTACAAAGGCAAACCACGAAGCACATCTTAATGGCATTATGCTTAAGATGCTACGATCTAGGCTAAAGAATATAAAAAAGCGACTTTAAATTATTTTTCAAAATATTATTAATAATTAATATGTAAGGTATACAAATTTCTGTAATTGAATAAGAGACACCTACCTTTTCCCCTAACTTAACATCACTGGAAGTATTACTTGTTGTCTTTGTGTATTTAATTGGTTATAATGCTGTTTTTCTTTTCATTAAGAGCCAGTGGCGGTTTAGGCGTGATAGCGTATAAGCAGGAGGTGGGTGGGGGCGGTAGTACCCCCAACAAACAAAATTATATTCCGAATTAAGTTGGGATATGACTAATGCATTACCGGTAATCTATTAGGTGGAATATAGAACTAAAGCTGGATCAATTCTCGGCTAAGTCAAAGGTATCACCTGAATTTTCCGTGCGCTAGTTTCGTCTACCCTTATCCTACTATATGATATGAAAGGAAGATAATATTTATTTTTATTTCTACTATATACTGTATTATTATGACGTCAGTTAGGATGTGTAGTCCTACAAAAAACCACCCGTTACACGCTTATCCACAATAGCTGGAATTTAGTACATCGTTTCTATGAAATTACATTTAAATTTAACTTCTACTGTAAACAGCTTTCGAAATGATCTTGAGATCAAAGCTGTTCGGACACCACTTGTTGTCGTTGGAGCACAGTTCGTTCCAGTCACTTTAGGAAGGAGGATATGAATCGCACGACCTTATCATAATATGAACCGTTCAGAGCAGAAGTGGTGTAAGTCAAAATTGAGTGATGAGGATTATAGTAAACATTCTGTAAAATACAGCGCAAAGGGGCAATTATTATGTCCTTCGTGCTATCCACTGACTACTAATAGTTTAAATAAAATGAATTTTATTTGCTACTTTGCGCTGTATTTTACAGAATGTTTACTTTAACCCTCATCACCCATTTTTTACTTATGCCACTTGTGCTCTCAACGGCTCATATGTCTGTATCAGAAAAGCGGCGGCGGTGTCTGTATTTCCAGCCGGTAGAATCCGAGAAAGAGCTAATATTTTCCCAATCAACAGTGTTGTCGACTCCGATTGAAAAACGCGAGCTAAATTTTCGCTTAAAGAGTCAGAAATAGCTGCAAAGGGGTTAATTTTAGAATTGAGAGTTTTAAAACTATAATTTAATATTAAAAGCTTTCTATATTAAAATGTTGCCAAAACGACAAACCGTAGAGAAATACACATGGAAAAGTTCAATTAAATGTGCAGAAAAGTTATAATTTTAAATATGGCATGACTTCATTCATAATTCAATATAACACACTGTGTAAAGAAAAATATCTGTCAGCAGTTATAGGCCTGGCAATGGAAAATTATTTACCTTTTATGTTGTACATGGTGACTCCTGGGTCCTTAATCATCGGATTTTAATATTCTCCACCCATTTCTTCGTCATCCAACACATCACTGCTGATTGAAGCTGTTGTTCTTTCTGGAGCTGTAGTCGCACCAGACGCATCACGTTGGTACTCTACGTACATTTGGTCCCGATTAATGTTAACATTTCAGATGGGAATACGTACGTGTAACATTCTTTACCACTTTTAAAAATCTAAATCGAATAGCTAAAATCGCCGATAGAAAGGGGAGCTTCACAAAGCTCATATTCAAACAAGATTTTCAGTTTTAGAGTTTCCAACTTACTTACTTACTTACTTACTTACTTACAAATGGCTTTTAAGGAACCCGCAGGTTCATTGCCGCCCTCACATAAGTCCGCCATCGGTCCCTATCCTGTGCAAGATTAATCCAGTCTCTATCATCATATCCCACCTCCCTCAAATCCATTTTAATATTATCCTCCCATATACGTTTCGGCCTTCCCAAAAGGAATTTTTCCCTCCGGCCTCCCAACTAACACTCTATATGCATTTCTTGATTTCTTGAGTTTCCATCACATATTTCAAATCACCCACTCATTTCAACACTTACCATTTACACTGCTGCAATGTCTTAATCTTCTTTTTGCACACAAAACAATTCTTTCCTTAAGTTTCTTATTCTTCTTTGACAGAACTTGAATTTCATTTCAAAGATTTTTGTATCTCTCCTTAAGAGACACATCAAAGGTTAAAGGTACCATTCACTATTGAAATTCATTTTCATTATCAGCTTCCAATGACATGGTGGAGGTCCCAGCTTCAACTACAACTGTCACAGTGGAGAGAGAGAAGCATTTCAGCATAAGCTTACTTCCGTTTTACTAGTCTTCTTTCCTGAAAATAATAATTTATATAAGTAACATAACAAGCTTACTTTATGCAGAATAGCGAATAGGAATACAGTACCAATATTATTATGGTTAATTATTAGTTTAATGCTCATTATAGTAATTCAGGTTCTCCTTCAGTTTCCCATAAAAGGTATCATCTGTTAGAGACTTCTGGGTTTTCGTGAGGCTGAAAGTTTGAATTCAAATATCTAAGTTTTTGTAGAATCAAGAAAGAGAATTGCGATGCGCAAACGTGATGCGGGGTAACGTGAATGGGGTTCAAGCTTTGTTTAGATGAAATGATGGGGACGTGTGGAAGTGTTGGTGGAATAATAAAGGAAAACGGGAAGTACCTCTAAAAAGAAATCTCTATTCAAAGTCTTTGTCCACCACAAATTCCATCACGACCTGGCTTGGTTCGATCCCGGGCGCTTGGACGGAAGACCAGTGTGGTAGCACTTGTGCCACAAACGCGTTGAATGAGACATTGAGTAACCACAAACCCCATTCACTGTATTTGGTTTATCCGTTAACTTTGCTTATCAATGTATCGAAGGATACTGGGCGTGGAGGATGACATTAAAAGTAGGCCAAACTCAGAAGTGGATCATTCCATCGTTCCGGACATGACGCTGGGACTACATTTTTTGAGTTAAACCCGTTAATTACGTTTATTTCTGTGATATTTTTTTCGGGGAAGATGTTCTTGAATCTGTCCTCTTTCGATTGACACAAAAAAGTTTTTATGATGAGTTCGCGACGAAAATTGGTTTCGTTCCGGACATGACGCATTTCAGACACGCTTATTTTCCCTTTTTGGAAAACCCTAAACCTCTGCGAATATTTTTAAATTTTTGAAATGGAAAAAAAAGGGAAGTTACTCATTCTTCATGATTTATTTTAACACTTTTTAGAACTTTATACGAAGAAAACTTTGCCAGAAAATAAGTGAAACATGCGTTCCGGACATGAGAGAAATTCGTTCCGGACATGACGTCCGAAAATGCCCTTATAAAAAGTTATGAAATTGTATATATTCCTAACATGCTGTTATATTATTACTTAAAGATTACACTAACAATGTGAAAAACCTGACTCAGGCGTGTACAATTACAATAAAAAAACTTTTTTTAACAAATTTGGGACTTCAAATACATCACTGACGTATGAATTTCAATTACTTTGAATAGCTCAACTATCATACATTAATTAATTTATAGTATTAATTTCTCAAATTTCAAGACTACGAATTCACTGTAACTGTTATGACTTATTTAAAATATAACCAGACTTGTTTTAAGTTCATTTCTCAAATATTAACCTAATTATAATTACTTCAAATGCCAGATATTAATGTTTTTGCATTGAGAATGTTTATACTGTACAATACCTTCTCCTATGACCTATTCCTATAGGCTCATATAATGTCTGTTTTTATAGTTCATGTATCGAAGGTATTCGTCTCACATTTTCCCACAAGAGATGTCAGTTGCATTACCTTTGACCTTTTCCTCAGTGATAAGGTAAGCATAATATTTATTCCTTTAGTTTCTGATGACGCAAGCCTAGCGCATGCTTCTTCAGAAAAACGATACCTATTAAAATTGTTTATAAACCCCTTCACAGTTCCACATACTGTACTCCAACCACGAGAAAGTCTCCAGGGAATGAGACGCAGCGGGATGATGCTGTGAATGAATGTTGATGTCATAAGATGTCATAAGGTCACACACGTGGGTACTCGTATCTCTATTGGCTATCTCTCAAAGGACAAACGATAACACTGATATACACATTTTTATACTACCCTAGTTACAAAATTATATCACGGTTAATTTCCTGGTCTTTTAATCCCTCCATAAAGGAAATAACATATGCAAGAGAGCGCATGATTTTTAAGCTGACGTTATAACGGTAATATTATCTATCTACTTCGCTCCAATAGATGACGCAATAGTAAGCACATTCCTTTCTCGGTTTATCTCCTGGTTGGAGAACAGTATACCGTCTACAGCACTATGCGATGACCACTAAAAAGCTCCATATCCAGCTAACAATGTGCCTAGACCTAGAGTTTATTGTTGTCAAATACTCGTACTGTAAATAAAATTGAACCGCTGTTTGAATTGTGAGGGAGCTCTATCTCAGAAGAAATGAAATGTTTTAATGTATCTTTATTATTTTGAATTGAAGGTATAGCTCGCGCAAGGAACGATAACCGAAAAGCGATTGTGGCGTTGCTGTCTGTTTTGACGTGTGTATGTAGGCACGCCGAGGGGGCGAGAGGTGCCGGCAGATGGAAGTACTGTCTCTTCCAAGAAGATGAACAAATGAGGACATCGCTGTGGAAATAAAGGACGTAGCAAAGAGAAAAATTCGACGCTAATTAAACGCGCAAAGCCACCGGCGTGGCTCAGTCGGTTAAGGTGCTTGCCTGTCGGTCTAAAGTTGCGCTCGGGAGCGGGTTCGATCCCCGTTTGGGCTGATTACCCGGTTGATTACCCGGTTTTCCCCAACCGTAAGGTGAATGCCAGGTAATCTATGGCGAATCCTCGGCCTCATCTCACCCAAATACCATCTCGCTATCACCAATCTCACCGACGCTAAATAACCTCGTAGTTGATATGTCATTGCATAACCAACTAAAAAAAATAAACGCGTAACATATGTTTACGAATGAAATAATAGTACAGCCGTGAAAATTGAAATTTGATCCTGACACCAATGCGCACTTTGTACCTCATCTTGGTATTGGACTATGTAGTTTTCAGCGAAATGTACCTGTATTACCATGTTTTCACCATCAGCACAATTACGAATTTTCCTTAAATGTAACGACTGTCGCTTTGTCACACACCAGTGAATGATGAACTTGGACAGCGTTTTCAACATATCCACAATCTCACTCAAGGTACCAGTTCTTGCTACCTTTACTGTTTTTCATCTTTAAATAGCAATTAACTTATGTAACGACACGGGGTTAGCTATATTTATACTAAAAATGTTCAATGTTTCCGTGCTCAGAAACGGATAGTGAATTAAATTAAGGCAAAGATAAGTTTAATTTATTTTAATGTACGGTATATTGGTTAGTTTCCGTTTCATTTTTTAAATTTGATTTCTTTTTCTGTAATTTGGTACTCAGTTTAAATATTACGCATTATTCATGATAAATGTGCAATTAACTCACAACTAAAGAATTTCTCCTCCACTCCTCTTCAATGCAAGTTGGATTTTTTATTGGTTTCGATAATGATACGCTGGAAACAAATCAATCCACTATTGATCCTACTTCATTTAATTGAACACTGCGTACATTGAATGAACAAATAGTGGATAAGGGACATGGGTGGCCCGTGATTCAGAAGACAAGTGAAGTGTTGACAACTGTATGTGACAAGGAATAACATTTTTTCTAGGCCTATCTTACCTTATCTCTTGTAGAGTAGGTCAATTCTCCTGTTCTTCAGGGCCGCGAATTTGTCAATGTCATCTAAAAAGCTGGGTTGTCCTTCAAGTTCCGAAAGATTTTTTATTTCAGTAGGTTATTTTACGACACTTTATCAACATCTTAGGTTATTTAGCGTCTAAATGAGATGAAAATGATAATGCCGGTGAAATGAGTCCGGGGTCCAGCACCGAAAGTTACCCAGCATTTGCTCATATTGGCTTGAAGGAAAACCTCGGAAAAAACCTCCACCAGGTAACTTGCCCCCACCGGGAATCGAACCCGGGCCACCTCGTTTCTCGGTTAGACGCGCTAACTGTTACTCCACAGGTGTAGACGTTCCGAAAGAAGTTCTCTATGAATAGAAATGTTGGCCAAGGAGGACAAACGCTGCTGGAAAATTGTATTCCGCAAATAAGTTTTTATTCTCTTTAGACACGAAAAACTTCTTTCTACGGACACATTGATGGATGGCAAAGACACTACAAGTGAAAACAACCTATACACTTCCTGGAATACGTTTTGATGAACATCACTCTGACGTAACATTTCCAATGCTTTCAAAGCGTTAACGCCACTGTAATCGCTATCACCATAAAGAAGTTCATTTTGTAAACGTTGATTTTTTTAAATATGGATGGGTAGCACTCAATCATTTTCTGCAAAGCACCTGATGGAAATTCCTTAGAATAGTCTTTAAATTTTGTTGTATCTACCAAACTCAGAAATGTTTGCTCAAGTCATGAAACTCAGTATTAATTTGTGACAGAATATTGTCTACTATCTCGTAAATGTATTTGAAGAAAGTGTCTTCATTGGATAATTGGGCATGCTGTCTTTTATGGATGCAGTTACTTCTCACTTTTGCTTGACGAAATGTTTTGTTCCAGTATTCTTCATTTCTTTTAATATTAATCAAATCGTAAGTACCTCGAATTTTAGCTGCACAGTAACGTATATCTAAACCAGTGGTCGTCAGCACTCGCTGAAATGTGCAACGGGTACGCGGTGCCGTCCCATGTGCAGTGTCGTGCAACAGGGAGAGAGAGTATAATATTATTAATATCTGCTAGCACTACGCAGTGCACCCAGCGAATAGGGATTATAAAGAACGGACACTGAGCGAATTTTCCTGTGTTTTGTTTCTCTGTGCGCCAGCGTTTAGTTCCACTTTCAAGCGCTAGAGGTTAGTGTAACCGAGCATACGCTAAGATAATAATTGAGAATAGAGTTGAGACACAGGATCCAAACATCGTCTACCTTACTGCATAATCCAGTAACGCTTTGCTTCAAATAAATTCAAGTTAACAGCTTTTCCTTATTTCTCAGTGACAAACTAGTTGTAATAATAATATTTTATATTTCAGATATAGGCTACTAAATTATATTATAAAATAATATAATACATTATAAAATTAAGTATCGAATTCGTTTAATATTTGTATATAATATTATATAGGTATATGGTTTTACTTCTCGTAAGAGTTTTGTTTTTCCATTTTCAGCGCTATCAAATCATTACATATTTTGATTGTTGTTAGGGTCAACGTCTCAACTCTCATTATAAAAGAACTCTAGAGTCTATACATTACAGTTAATGACGGATTTAATATTTTATGGATCCAATTTATTTTATTTGAGTACATAATGTACCTAGATGTATTAATTATATGTGTTATACTTCCGCTGTGCCGACTGCTAGCTGGTGTGATGTCAGCGCCAACTCTAGGGAGAAAGCAGAATCTGACGCTTTAGCTGGCTTGAAGGTCATTGAAATCAGTCCGGCTACATCAAAGGTACCGACGCGAAGTGTCCATTCTTTATAATCCCTATTCGCTGGTGCACCATGGTGCACTGCGTTTTCCGCGGGTAAAAGATGCTAGCCCCAGCGTGCTCTTTGCTGACGACCCCTGATCTAAAAATTTCTTTTGCAGAACATCATACAAAACATCAGTTAGACTGAATGTGTCATAAAAACCAGAGCCAAAAACTGAATTCAAATTCATTCATGTCATTCAAGAACCCTCCGCATTGACGGATGAAAGTACCGTCAGTTCCAGGATTTATTTTTATTTCTTCAAAAACCTCTTTTAAACCGTTCCAATTCTCTACTACTGTTTTGAGTATTTTGGAGTTCGATGTCCACTTGGTTTCACAGGTGTTGGAATTCGCCTTCCAACTATCGAATTTAGAATGTGGTTACGTTTACCTGAATGGTGAAAAGTGGGAATTCCGCTTAGGTTTGCAAAGAAAATTCGGCAACTTGAAAGACTGTTGCAACTCTCTTGCAGAACTAAATTCAAACGATGCGCTAGACAATGAATGAAGATAGCTTGTGGTACTTGATCTTTGACTTTCTTCTGTAGGCCATTTAAGTGGCCTGACATTACACTAGCGCCATCGTAACACTGTCCTATCAATTTATTACGATAATTCAAAGGCCCTAAGATGATGTCTATTAGTTCAAACAGGGCTTGTGCAGTCCGATCAGAACTTACGTCATAAAAACCTAAGAAACGCTCCACCAGTTTACCATGTGAAGTCACGAATCTTACTACTGTATTATAGAGCACTGACAGTTTAGAACAATGTCCGTCGCATTGTCAATTTGCAAGGAAAAAAATTCAATTTCATTTACTTCTTTCTTGATTTGGTTACATACGTAGTCTGAAATACATTGAATTAGTTCGTTCTGTATTGTCTTAGACTCGCCGCTGAATACACATTTAATTTTATTGTATTGATTTCTAACTTCGTTGGAACTTACAGAGAGCAAAGTTTGGAGCAGTTCTTTGAAATTACCGCGGTTATGTGACGAAACCTGTTCATCATGTTCTCGAAATGGCAACTCTTGTTTCGCTAAATATACAGGGTGTTTCAAAACTACGGGGCATAATTTCAGGTATGTATTTCCCACATGTAGACAATCAAAATAGTTAATTACAACATGTGTCCGGAAATTCTTCATTTCCGAGTTATGGCCTTCACAACATTGAAATTCACCGGAACGTTTTTCTTTCCGCAGGTCGTTGTCATTACAGAAGATGTTCAAAATGTCCACCTCCTGCTTGAATACAGACCTCACATCGATGTCTCATTGACCTGCGAACACGATTTCAAACTCCAGGACTATTGCGTATGTCCTCAGAACATGCCACAATTCGATTCCGAAGGGATTCCAAATCAGGCACCGGAGACGAATAAACCAATGATTTTAAATGGCCCCACAAGTAGAAATCGAGAGGGTTCAGATCAGGTGAGCGTGGAGGCCAAGCAATTGGGCCACCTCTACCTATCCATCGATCAGGAAACCTTCGATCCAAGTACCGGCGAGCCGTACGACTGAAGTGTGCAGGAGTGCCATCATGCAAGAAGTGAATGTGTTGACGATTGATCAGTGGAGTGTCTTCTAAAACATGAGGTATGGTGTTTTCCAGGAAGTTTGTGTACGCCTGCCCCGTAAGTCTGTTTACAAGTACATGGGGTCCAACTAATCGATCACCAATGATACCGGCCCACATGTTGAGGGAGAACCACACCTGGTGATGAGATGGAACAGTTTCACGTGGGTTTTCATATGCCCATACATCTTCACCTGTTGTGAAGGCCATAACTCGGAAATAAAGCATTTCCGGACACATGTTGTAATGAACTATTTTGATTGTCCACATGTGGGAAATACATACCTGAAATTATGCCCCGTATTTTTGAAACACCCTTTATAACGGCTTGAACCACAACTTTCATAAAGTTCCTGTTTAACCGAACATTCTCATTAAATATTTTAATACACAATAAGGACGATTCCTGCAACGCATCGCGAATTGAGTTCAAATTTCTTTCGACTTGTTTCAATTGCAATGCGCACTTCAAATGCTCACTCGAATCCCCATGTTTGTGAAATGCACGAGTTGAATTCGCAAAATCACCAAAACCCGCGTTATTCCAAACGTTCTTTTTCACTCCTAATAAAAGGCAAGCCTAGCAGAAACGTTTTTGTAGAAAAACACTGCCACATAACCAGGTATACCCTCCATACCAAGTACTTTTAAAATGCAATTGAATTCCGGACATTTTTCTGTTTTTTAATAGGCACTGATAAATGTGGAGTGGGGCGATTAAACACTAATAAGTCTTTCTTATCCTCCTCGCGCCAACGAGAAAAGGGTGTCTAATAAATTACACACTACATCGCTTTCTGGATTCAGTCGCAAAATCACTTATGAAAATCACTAAATAATACACAAATAACAAAATTAACTTGTTTCTCTCACAAAGAAATGGATAAAACTGACAATGGGTTTGCACTTGTCGCCTTGTCGGGGTTGGGCGGGTTGGACAAGCGAGGGGTGTTTAGAAACCTGTTTATTTATCCCTTGAATAGGCAAAGAAACGGCTCATCCATCCTTGGGGGGGTCAATGCTCGTTAACATGGTAACTTACAAGAAGGCTGTGTACTATAAATGTGGGAAAAGAAGCCTTTCTTCTTGAAAATCAGCAGCTACAAAAATTACATTGTATAGTGGGTGAGTGTCAGCAAGCGAGACGAAAGGGAAACTGTGTCTGTGCAGCGATACACCCAGACGCTTCATGAGGCTTTCGTCTTTCAGATAGCGACAGGAGATTTGTGAGCAGATTATAACTATGATAAGATGAAAATGCGTAATTATTGTGATCATAATTTTAAATTGTAGATGAAGAGCCACTTCAGTCACTTCACCTTTGCGAGCCGCGCCTGATAAGGGAAGGTGAGAAGTAATATTATTGCAGCATTATCATAATCCTAGTTATAATACTTCATTTGAATAAATACGTAAGAACGACGCAATTATTCTGTCTCGAAAATCAAACTAGAATTTTCGTTCCGGACATGACGCACATTCAATTCACAAAAAGTGTCCTTAAATGAAAAAAAAAATAGAAATAAATCGCTTATATAGTTTTTGATGACAAATTACATGTTCTAGGAGGAAATAAATTTAAAAAAAAATTCAACGGTTACCTTTTTATAGAGAAAAAAAAAGTCAATTTCTTTCCAGACCTGACGCAGTAGAGTTACCGTTAGATATCAGTCCATAAGATTTTCGAATCAAACGGGCACTCTAATGATAAAGAAAGTTTTAAAGTTCCTTGTGAACTTGGTCCCGTCATTAAATCATAATTCCTAAGTATTATATGATCAATTAAACAATATATTTTGTCAACTTTCGCAATATACATTCTTCAAATTTACTTCAATATCCGTTTTCCTATGCAAAAACGTTTGTCATATCCGAAAAGTAGTGAGTTTAGGATTTCATACATATATCACATGATGCGATTTGGATAGTTTCGAAAATGAACATGGAGGTTGATATTTTCGTGGAATGACCCAAGTAAGGGAAACGAAATAAAGGTGAGGATATCAGCACGTAAAAGACTCTACTGATAAAAGAGCTGCGGGCGAACCTTCAGGAACCAACGGCGCAGCTGAGTCGGCAAAGTCGCTTGCCTGCCGATCCGGAGTTGCGCTCGGGAGCGGGTTCGATTCCCTCTTGGGCTGATTATGTTAAAAATGTTATGTTTTATTTAACGACGCTAGCAACTGCAGAGGTTATATCAGCGTCGCCGGATGTGCCGGAATTTTGTTCCGCAGGATTTCTTTTACATGCCAGTAAATCTACTGACATGAGCCTATCGCATTTAAGCACACTTAAATGCCATCGACCTGGCCCGGGATCGAACCCGCAACCTTGGCCAGCGCTATACCATCTCGCCAACCAGGTCGACTGGTTGAGTTTTTTCCGGGGTGTTCCCCAACTGTAAGGCAAATGTTACGTAATCTATGGCGAATCCTCAGCCTCGTTTCGCCAAATATTGTCGGACCATCGAATCTGTGCCCCTTCAGCGCTGTCGTCGTTCTTGAAAAAGTTAACGCCTATACTCACTCCATTCCACCCGCTTTCCTCCCACCACGTCAAACAGCAGACCACGATCCTTGCCGAATAGGGATGTTGCCAAACTTCCGTCAAACGTTGTTATAAATAACTGGTCCTCCATGTTACAATATAATTTCTTTCACTCAAAATACATATTGTATTTCTACATATTTTTAAACCTAAATCGCATGTCTCGAATCACTTTCCGTAGAGTTTCTCTCCAACCTTGGAAATTATTGCTTCTCTGGCAATCTTCAGTAATTTCAGTAATTTCTTCAATGTCGGAACTTCTTTCTGCAAGGTATTAAATTCTTGTATCTTTTTTCTTAAAATATACATCGGTTCATATGATCTACAACAAGTAAAGGTTCCCTTGGTCTGTTCTTCCCTGGTGATTCTAACTTTTCATCTCCTGCACAGACTCCTCCTCTCCTGATTTTCTTTATTAGGCGCTATGACCTGTCTATATAAATTATATAACACATTGTATTAGTATTAGTTAAGTAAGTAATTTTAATACGTAATCAATTGAAATAAAATAAGCCTCACCAGTGATCGCAGCTGCTTTTATAGTTGGCTTATTTATAGGAAAGAGAAGACTTGTTTGTTTCTCTTCATCGCAAAATGCTATTACTTGGTTAATAATATTTTTTTTCACCACTCCGTCACAGCCTAATACATATTAGACTGTGACTCCGTGCTGCAGTATTCATGTTGAGTTGACAACACTGGACTGCAAGTGCAAATAAACTTTCCCGCAAGAAGGCTCAAAATTGTGAATAGTGGGGGAGAGAAAGGGAGAGAGATAGGAATGCAGGGAGAGAAATGAATTACCGAGGCTGAGAAGGAATTAGGGTTCATTTCGCATATCTTACGGTGGCACAGATCCGATGGTCCGACAATATCATCTTGATATCACCAAGCTAAATAAATAACCCCGTAGTTGATAGAGCGTCGTTAAGTAACCAAGTAAAATAAAATAAAATCTTCAGGCCACATTTTGCCGCAAGCAAATCTTCGGACTACTTTTTGCCGTAGGGAAATCTTCAGGCTACTTCTTGCCTAATTACAAAATGTGAAGATAGGGCAATGAACTCGTGTTTGTAGCCTATATCTTCCAAGTTTGTCCCATCCTGCAAATATAATCAAAGTCATAGGAACCCCGGCCGAGGTCTATGGATTTACAAAGACGAGAACAGTCCTTTACATGACTTCCTTTGCAAAGGAAATAAAGCAGAGGTTCCCGTGTCCTTGTCATATACTTCACTTAGGCCCGATTGTATAAACCATTTAATCTTAGATCAGAGGTTAAATTGATCCTTGTTTCAGCTGAACTTAGAATTTTGTGTTGTATAAAGTCTAATCTGAGATTAATTTGTCTCAAACTAAAGTCAACTTTGACTGAAGAAATTTCTCCGATTAAGTTAGATGATCCAAGTTCAGTTATTTATTTTCCGTTTGAAATATACGAGTGACAAGTTGTGCAAATAAAATATCCATTATTATTAATATTAATAGATATATTAGGTACATTTATATATATTTCTTTCAATTACTTGCCTTAATACACAAACATTCTTATATTTTATAAGGCTCTATCGTGTTCAGCAGTATCAAATAACATAACCTATAATTATATTATGTTTATAACAACCATTAATTATTTATGGATATGATAGATACATTCATAAATGTTCAATTAACTGTATTACTAAACGAACATTGTCGTTTTATAAAGCTTTATTATGTTTAGCAGTATCAAACACCATAACATGATAACAACTTGGAGAACAGTCAGCCTTCTTCTTATTGTCCGCCATTATTTACAATGCACAAAAAAAAACAGTGTCTGCAACAGAGTGTACGGAAAATCGCCAAAAAGTAGTTGTAAAGTCGCTAGATTTCTCATTATCAACAAAGAAAGCTTACATTTTGTCACTATGGGGTGCTAAAAAGATCACTAAATCCCTATTTAAGCAATATAAAAGTTAAAAGAAATTGTTGTTGAAAAAGAGTTAAAGTCGCTAGATTGGCTACACTGAACAAACCTGTATAACATGGTCCGCGCATCACGTATTTCACCTGTTTATGCGATGTTGCCAAATCCTTTTCACGTGAACTTAGATTGCATTTGAACCAAGGTAATTTGATCGCAGAAAAGTTTTATACAATAGAAGAAGTGTCTGAACTCGGTTCACTTTTCGATCTTCGATCAAAGATGATCTTTAGTCAGAGAGTTTTATACAATTGGGCCTTAAAAGATTCCTATCCCTGATTAAGGCTCAAAGCAAAATTTTACCGAAATGTTTCGCCCACGTCGAAAGTTTGGTAATATCACTATATATATATATATATATATATATATATATATATATATATATATATATATATTAATGTAACCACGCCCACAGGAAATTAAATGTCTTGTACTGTATATCCACGAACAGAAAAAACAAACAAACCTGCAATAAGGTTCGCACTCTCTAGCAACATCACAATGACTCACATCGCCGTGTCTGTGGCACAAGCCATAGCGCACTGGCCTTCCATCCAGTCGTCCCGAGTTAGATCTCCGGGAAGGTCATAATGGAATTTATTAAGGACAAAAGCAGACATTGCAGAAGGTCTTTCACGGGATATTCCCGTTTTTCCTCTACCATTCCACCAATATCCCACACCTCTCTTCCATTTCATGAATCAACTGCACAGTTCAAATCATCTAAGGAAGGGACTTGTCTGTCAGGGATGAGGCAGATAACCAAACTTTCCCCATCAGCTTCACCCAGCTCAACTGTCGGACTTCAACAGTCATCGCGTACAGAGTGGAAATCGTATGAATGCATTAGTATCAAGAGCAGATTTTTTTAGGTTATCGGTAACAAAATTATCTCAATCCATTTTGATCTTTCAGAAGAAGGATTTGGCATAAAGAAAATTTGTGTTTAATATGTGCGTCTCATTTATGGACAAGTTTTAGTTATGGACATATTTTCACAAGGAAGTATGTACACTGAATACGTAATAATTGCTTTACTGTCTTAATATTATGGTAAATTAGTATGCAAGAAGTAAGAATATGTAAGAAAATTGCAAGGAGAACAAATTATTCCTTTTTATAATTTTTTCACAAATCGCTCCAATTTTATGTAGTTTCGTTTCAAGATAAGTAATTAATAAATTTATCGTGACTGAACATCAGATTAATCTGGCGAATACATAAAGAATTCTTCGCCAATACAGCTGGTCAGTTGTGTTTTTTTTAGATATTTTAGTTGGTTATTTAAACATCCTGTACCAACTACTCGGTTATTCAGCGTCGATGGGATTGGTGATAGCGAAATGAGGCCGATGATTTGCCAAGATTACCTGATATTCGCCTTACAGTGGGGAAAACCTCGGAAAAATCCCAAGCAGGAAATCAGTCCAAGGTGAATCGAAACAGCGGGAATCTAACTCGCGTTAGAGCGCAACTCCGGATCGGCAGACAAGCGCCTCAGCCGACTGAGCCAATCCAGTGGCTTTCAGTTGTGTTGATACAATGTAGAACTATAGGTAGTCTACAATAAAGTCAGTATTGTCAATATTTCCGAAGAACACGTTGTGAACCAATGAAGGACAATGCTACAGTTTCCACGCGCAAATGTGGACACTTCTTATATTTATGGAGATTCAAAATTGAATTCCCATGAAGCAGTATGGCTCTATCGGCGGTTAGCGCGTCTGACTGTAAAATGAGAAGGCCCAGGTTCATATCCTGATTGGAAGAAATTACCTGGTTGGGTTTTTCCAGGGTTTTCCCTCAACAAACTGAAGCAGAATTGCTGAGTAACTTTCGGCGTTGGACCTCGGACTCATTTCGCCATCATTAACTCACATATCATCATCATCATCATCATCCATACAATGGCCCGAGCTCAGTAAACGGTGCGGCGTGTTGTACTTGTACAAGAACACGGCCGTTCGGCTACCCAATCATTCACAGAATAGGAGTGGTAAGCACAATAAGGCTGCAGTGCAAGCCTTCGGGTCCCTCCTCTGTACAAGGGGAAAAAAGGCTCTACCGGAATCGATTTCCTACCAAAATGCTACCTAATCTAAAAAAAAATTCGTTCCTGTGAAAACGCAAGTCTTAAAAATAGTGTTTTGTTCTTGTAAGATATTAAAATATGTCCCAATCTATGAATTAAATAGGCCTACGTACGTGATCCGATAACTCAAGTTACCTAAATTCATTCTTACGAATGTAAAATGGTTCATCTTTTAAATCGGAACTGCTTGAGACAGTGGACAGCGCAATAACTTGCGTCAGTGCCGTTGTACAAAAACACAAGGTTATAGGTTGCGTAGTTACCTACCCCTCAATGTAGTAAAAAAAAAAACCACGGCGGTGTCGCAAGATTAGCAAATCCATCCTTTAAAACAACTTAATTATTTCAGTAAATCTTATAGATAGAGAAAAGTTCATTTGGAGGTTTGTTTAGTTTTATTCCTACATATTTCCAGTTGAAATTAATGCTCTTATACCCCTCCCACTCTGTATATTTGGCGCACAATGAGTTAAATTAAGCTTAAGTGCAGACAGGGGTCTATTTCAGACCTGTCTCTGACGGCGTCAAGGTACTATTTTTTCATGCCGGACGGCACCAGTTCACTTTTCTAATTTTCAAATTATCGCCAAATTTTGCATTTATAAAAAAGTCGTATTCTAGTCATATATAAACATTTTCATAGTGAGGTCTACACCGCAGACATATTTTTTTTATCCAGCTTCGAAACCATGTATTTTGTTCTGACACTCCTTAAGTATTCCTGCTGAAATGGTTATGATGAGGGACCATATTTTGTCCCAGGGGACTACGGAGATAAGGTTAAAGCACAGTCTAATACATACAGTCACGAAACTTCAACACTTTTTCTGCCAACATTCGCGACACTAGCGCCCAAGCGGCAGGCAAGGCACTGGTTATAGTCTCGTTCATCCAGCATATGCTTTAAAGGGATGAGAGATGTTATAATAACGTTTTAATCATGCATCGGAATAAAGGCAATGTGTGCAATGACGAAAATTGCAGTAACAAGTTTAAATCTCCGAATTTGTCGTTCTTCAGATTCCCTAAAGACCAAGAGAAAATCATAACTCAGTCATAACCAATAATCCACGTTGTAGGTAGCCTACGTATTGTATTCTATAAAACATTTATTAGTTATGTTACCTATTTGTATGTCAGGAAGGAGAGTTTAAATAAAAACAAAGTAAATACCTGTTACAGTATATTATTTTTTTGCAGAAATCATATGTGTAAATGTGTAACCATTCCGATTTTGGATAATGTATCTAAAGTTTTTAATGCAAGTAATTCCATAATTTTTGTATTCGTGTTTTTTTCTTTATATTTTTCAAAAGTTGAACGTTATATTGCATTCAAGTAGGGATCATGATATTAATTTTTCAAGAATTCATGGATTATTGTAATCCTTTTGCAAAATATTCACTTATTGAATAAATCCAGACTGTGTCGATAAATTTCTGATGTGTTGGTGTAGATTCATGTGGCAGACGTATTAAGTTTTCAAGAGCCTTTTTAAATTTAATATAAAAAGCAATCTTTTCTGTAATAATTTGCATGACTGTTATTGGTGTTGATTTTATATTCCCAGTGATTATTTGAGCCGTTCAGAGCAGAAGTGGTGTAAGTCAAAATTAGGTAATGAGGTTTAAAGTAAATATTCTGTAAAATACAGCGCAAAGTAGCAATTAATATATCCTTCATGCTATTCACTGACTACTAATAGTTTAAATAAATTCAATATTAACTGCTACTTTGCGCTGTATTTTAAAGAATGTTTACTTCAACCCTCATTACTCATTTTGACTTACACCACTTCTGCTCTGAAAATAAAATTAGGCCTAGATTTTCTGAGTTAATTGAAGTCACAATTTTTTCAACAAAATTGTGTGTTCATTTATTTGTTCTCACCTACGTCATATTAACAGTAAGGGCATGTAAATTACGTATTATATAAGTAGGATAAGTTAAAATTAAGCTTATGTGTGAAAACTGGAAATGTAATGTAAAATGCGGTAAACTTGACATAAACATTTAAACCATAATATCAGCACTATTTGTGACTCAAAATAATAAAGGAAATACCGGTTCTTAAGAAATGAAAAATAATGAACTTCATAAATCAATGTCTGTCATATTAAGGTTTAAATATTCCCCTTCTTATTTTCAAGTTTACCTCAGCGGCCGAGTTTGCCCCAATTTGCGGTATGGAAAATAGTTAATTTCTCAGGAAATAGGGAGAGGAGTTCACCACGCAATGTACCCTACGAGATAGGCTATGCCCTACAATTTTGAAGCTATTAATTTTGACTCTTCTCACAGGAAATATAGAGTTCCAATGATTCATAAATATATTTAGGAATGAATTTAATTAACCATCCACGTACGAACAATTACATTATTTCAAACCATGATACGTGAACAGGACCATGATTCAGTTGTAAGGAGCAGAAAGAATTACGTTTATTCCCAGCTTCTGAAACTTGTAGATTAACTGCGTGTGAAATTCTTCTAGGATTCTAAAGTAAAATTAATAAGAATCATATACACTTATACTGTATAGCATAAAAATATAAAACAAATTACGCAAAACCCTTTTTCTGATATGTTATCATGTGTCGTGTGCACACTTTTAACTTGCCTGCCGCTAGAGGGCTACTGTCGCGCCAGCTGTCAAATGTTGGCATATTTTATACGTATGAGTTGCGTGACTGTATTAGACTGTGGTTAAAGGCTGGTTCACAATAAACCGGGAACGAGAACCAGAATGAAAACGAGAAGCAGAGGACGTGAATATGAAAATTTTTTATTCACAATAAACCGAGAACGTAGACGACTATGCATATCGATATGCATGTCAATAACGATATGTAAAATCGATATTACGCATTCTGATGTTATTTGTGTATAATTGACCCAACGAGCAGAGAATGTATTCTGTGCTCGTTGAATTGACCAATGGCGTTCTATCATGAGTACAAGGCAGCCAACATAAACACAGGTTAACCAACTTCGAAATTTCAACTGAAACATTTCATTAGTTACGGTACTATAAATACGCCCATGCATCTTTATTATCACAACCTATTTTAAGTCTACCATAACGTAAAATAATTAGAGAAAAAACATTTGTAATAGAACAACAGTAGTTATTGAACTGAAGCATGAATATGTAGTGTGTAATACAACCAATACAATAATAAAATATGATTCACTTACGATCGGTGTTCAAAGATACAGCTATTGAAAGCCACATATTCTACTTCATTTTCTCATCTTTATACGAGGCGCGCCGCTTATCTTAAACGTGAGGATTTTCCTCAACATTCAATATTAGAATCTCATCAAATAAAACTTGCTCCATGATGCACAGCACAGAACAAAATAATGCATAGGTTATGTCACGGTCTTCTTGCTACAAAATATACGACAAAATAGCTTTTAGATGGCAATAGAATGAATCTAGTGGGCTGTGATCGGAAACGTGAACGCCGAAGTTGAAACTTGGCCAACTCTCCGTTCCCGATCCCGGGCTCCGGCAAACTTTTCGTTAATTGTGAATGCTCACATTTAAATGTACACATTTTAACAATTTTACCGTTTTCGTTTTCGTTCCGATTCTCGTTTCCAGTTTATTGTGAACCAGCCTTAAGTTGTTCATAGACTATACTGACGTGAAATCATGTTCGCGCATGCCACAGGTACCTACCTACTATCAGGGAACACTTGCATGTTGTTTGTACTGCAGTTGACGTTCTATTTAGGATTCAAAACTAGATCTCATAGACCGTTTAGAACGCATTATAATGACAAAGATTAATATTACGATGATCTTTCCCACAACTTAAATTATTTTGTTCATTTATTTTTACTGGAAAAGTTAAAGTCATAAGGCCTTCTCTTCTACTCAACCAGTATAAAAATGCATAGCAAACATAAATAACATCAGTACAGACAACAATGGAATAATAATAATAATAATAATAATAATAATAATAATAATAATAATAACAGAAACAGCAATACTAGATGTATGATGAAAGAGTGATGGAACGGAGAAAAATTCTCTCCGGCGCCGGGATTTGAACCCGAGTTTTCAGCTCTACGTGCTGATGCTTTCTCCACTAAGCCACGCCGGATACAACCCCGACGCTGGTTAGAATCGTCTCAGATTAAGCTCCATCTCTTGGGTTCCCTCTAGTGGCCGCCCTCTCCACTACGTCATAGATGTCTATGAACGCAGGACCGAAGTCCATACATGTGTTGAGGTGCACTCGAATGAATGACTGGTTGGCCAGGATCCGACGGTATGGGCGCCGTCTTAAATCACTAAGTGATTTTTACGCATATCATATATATATATATATATATATATATATATATATATATATATATATATATATATATATATATAGATGTACCGAAGTACATATGATATTTCCATGCAGATATTCTGCGTCATCATATGATGAAAGAGTCATGGAACGGAGAAAAATTCTTTCCGGCGCCGGGATTTGAACCCGGGTTTTCAGCTCTACGTGCTGATGCTTTATCCACTAAGCCACGCCGGATACAACCCCGACGCCGGTTAGAATCGTCTCAGATTAAGCTCCATCTCTTGGGTTCCCTCTAGTGGCCGCCCTCTCCACTACGTCATAGATGTCTATGAACGCAGGACCGAAGTCCATACATGTGTTGAGGTGCACTCGAATGAATGACTGGTTGGCCGGGATCCGACGGTATGGGCGCCGTCTTAAATCACAAAGTGATTTTTACGCATATCATATATATATTTTGATGTACCGAAGTACAGCTGTCAAAAAAAAAAGTGGCCGCACTCGTGAACAGCGAATATTTTCAAAGTGCACTTCGGGTCGCGGCGATGTTACACGATGCATGTGCTTGTACAAGCAGTTCCGGAACTATGAAAGTGTTCCATATCTACGCCTCGTAGACCAGCGGTAGAGTGCTTGTTTAATGATTCAAAGGTCGTGGGTTCGGGCCTTGTTAAAGTTTTCATTTTATTTTTTAATCTTTCTTTAGCGATGTAAATGATATTCAAATTATCATTTATATCCAGTTATCGTTCTTTATGGATATCACGTTGTTTATATTTTGTTATCGTTCTTTCGAGATATGAACAAAATTCAGGTCATCATTTGTATTCTGTTATCGTATTATAACGATATGAATAATAATTATTATTGTATTTCCAATGGGGGTTAGCCGTATTTTACATATGTATGTTAGGGCTATAGTTTTATACACAAAAAAGATAAGCATAAAGAGAAATGGAAAAGAAAATTAAATTAGCTTACGCGATGTAAACAAAACGTAAACAATCCGTAAATTAGGCATTGCGATTGCAAAACAAATATCAGGTATCAATTTGTAACATACAAAAACATTAACAACACACATACGTAACACTTCTATAACACAAATATGCAGCTTTCCGTACCATACATCATAAATTAATACACAATAGTCACACAAACACAATCAAACCATAATTACGACATTGCGACGACATCAAGCATCACATAACTGACTCACATACATAACAAATCAAGCATCCGTTACAACACATACACTTCAACATAGTAACCACACTTTTAAAAGTTACAAATTTGGCTCCAAGAAGAATAAATAGGACACTGTTACTAATTACTATTCTTCTACAATTTCTTAAATACATCTGTAATAAATCTGTGAAATTCCGATATGAATAATATTCAGGTTTTTTATATTGTTATCGTTCTTTAGCGATTTAAATAATATTCAAGTTATCATTTATATTCTGTTTTCCTTCATTAGCATTATAAAACAATATTCAAGTTATTTATATTGTTATTGTTCTTTCGCAATATATTAATTAAACAAACCGATATTTATCATTTATATTCTGTTATCGTTCTTTAGTGAGACTGTATAAATAATATTCAAGTTATTTATATTGTAATCGTTCTTTAGCGATATAAATAACATAAATTTAATATTAGGTTTGGAAAAATCCAGTTGCATAATACTGGTATTAGTTTTTCTTTTTGTATTATTACATACAATTGAACCACAATAAAATGAAAAGGAGTAACGAGGAATTGAACCTGAGACGTTGACATCTAAATTCCGACGTTCGTCCGCTGAGCTACGAGAGCAAAAGTGTGGAAACATTTTTGGAAAAATTGGCCCAATCACACTCTAAGATCTTCTGATGATTCGTAGAAGCTAGTCCAGGATGCGGGGGGCAAAGGCTAATTGAGATTTCCCGGTCTCTGACCGGGTCAAACATCCTGATAGAATTAATATTTAACCCTTGCCGTGACTTTCGGTGAAGTCCGGAGGGCCCAATTAGTCAAATCCACTCTCCTCATCTCCACGCTTGGGCCCCTTGGAATTTAATAAAATGCGAAAGAGATTGTGGTGTGCGGAAAGCAACGGGATGTTACCGCATTTAGGCCTATCCTTCCTAAGAAAACTGCAAACATGAACAAAGGAAGCTTTTAATAGAAGAAGAAGGATCTTCTGCGGACCTCTGGAAAAAGAACTAAGGAAGAGACTAGTGAAGTGCTTTGTGTGGAGTGTGGCATTGTATGGGGAAGGAACATGGACATTACGACGAAATGAAGGGAAACGAATTGAAGCATTTGAAATGTGGATGTGGAGAAGAACGGTGCGTGTAAAGTGGACAGGCAGAATAAGAAATAAAATTGTGTGAAGAGTGAAGAAAGAATGATGCTGAAACTGATTAGAAAGAGAAAAAGGAATTGGTTGGGTCTCTGGTTGAAAAGAATAATGGACGACATTAGGATATGTGGATCATATGCGGAGACTAAGAGGAAGGCAGAAAATAGGAAAGATTGGAGATTGCTGGGTTTGCAGTTAAAGACCTGCCCATGGACAGAACATTTATGTGTGTATGTTCAGAATGCCTGGAATATCGTGTCTAAGAACAGTCGCTATTTGCAAAGACTAGTCAATTCCATGCCCACTCGACTGCAAGATGATCGAGATAAGAGGAAGATACACTAAATATTGAATTGTGGCTTTTTGTTTTGTTTTTTGAACGCTTAATTGTTTGAATATTTTAAGGTCGACGCCAGTAAATTTGTTATGTTTATGCCACGAAAGATATTTTATTGAGAATAAAATCTTTTTTCTTTCCATTTGCAGCCACAATATCATAATGATAATGATAAAGTCATGGCATAATATATTAATGAACCTGATGTTAATTACTAAAATAATCATAAAAGAAAAAGGAGCCATTATGTCTAGTTTGTCTCTCTCAAAAACAGAACAAAAAAGGACATAAAAAGCACGAGTTTCTAGTCGAACGCAGGACCTCATGAATAAGACGCCTGAATGCTACCATTATGCTATCGAATAACACACAGTATACTTCAATTATAACTGTAGATATCAGGCAACGTGGTCCAACAACATGTATCATCGCCTGTCTCCGAATTGTAGCGAAGATACCCGAAGGGAACTTTGATACAGGAGAGCGGCCACTTTTTCTTTTGACAGCTGTACATATGATATTTCCATGCAGATATTCTGCGTCATCATATGATGAAAGAATGATGGAACGGAGAAAAATTCTCTCCGGCGCCGGGATTTGAACCCGGGTTTTCAGCTCTACGTGCTGATGCTTTATCCACTAAGCCACGCCGGATACAACCCCGACGCCGGTTAGAATCGTCTCAGATTAAGCTCCATCTCTTGGGTTCCCTCTAGTGGCCGCCCTCTCCACTAGGTCATAGATGTCTATGAACGCAGGACCGAAGTCCATACATGTGTTGAGGTGCACTCGAATGAATGACTGGTTGGCCGGGATCCGACGGTATGGACGCCGTCTTAAATTACAAAGTGATTTTTACGCATATCATATATATTTTGATGTACCTAAGTACATATGATATTTCCATGCAGATATTCTGCGTCATCATATGATTAAAGAGTGATGGAACGGCGTGGCTTAGTGGATAAAGCATCAGCACGTAGAGCTTAAAACCCGGGTTCAAATCCCGGCGCCGGAGAGAATTTTTCTCCGTTCCATCACTCTTTCATCATATGATGACGCAGAATATCTGCATAGAAATATCATATGTACTTCGGTACATAAAAAAAAAATATATATATATATATGATATGCGTAAAAATCACTTTGTGATTTAAGACGGCGCCCATACCGTCGGATCCCGGCCAACCAGTCATTCATTCGAGTGCACCTCAACACATGTATGGACTTCGGTCCTGCGTTCATAGACATCTATGACGTAGTGGAGAGGGCGGCCACTAGAGGGAACCCAAGAGATGGAGCTTAATCTGAGACGATTCTAACCGGTGTCGGGGTTGTATCCGGCGTGGCTTAGTGCATAAAGCATCAGCACGTAGAGCTGAAAACCCGGGTTCAAATTCCGGCGGCGGAGAGAATTTTTCTCCGTTCCATCTCTCTTTCATCATATGAGACGCAGAATATCTGCATGGAATTATCATATGTACTTCGGTACATCAAAATATATATAAATACTAGATGTGTTAAATTACATGTACGAGTAATTCTAAGAGTTAAACAATTACAATTTAGTGTTAAATAAGACAGTTTGGATCAAGGGAATGATAAACATAATAAAGGAAAATGTGTATATATATATATATATATATATATATATATATATATATATATATATCGCTGTTTGGAAGAAGAATGATGTAACTGCAAAATTGGGAGTGAATATTAAAACATCTCTATCCGACTAGTGCTATTTAAAGGTAACCAAAAATTAAAATATTTTGCTTCATTTCGATTATCGTATTTTTTTCAAATGTTTATTTATTTATATCTAAAAATATAATTTATATCTAAATAAGCTTCTGATTTTGCTCCTTCTGAAAAACATTCTATGTAGCACTTATGTCTTTGTCTCTCCGGAATAGCGATATTAAAAATAGAAAGCATATTATACAAAAGTTGTATTTGAAACAAGATCATACTCTAAAGACGAAAATGTCTTTTTGACAATCGGCTTTTGAAAGTATTCAATGTTTGGCAGTCCCTTCACACCATGTACATTAAAATACGCATTTTTTTTTACAATTTACCACTATTATAAAGAATGTTGGCTTACATTAATTAAACATTACTTACACTATTATATACTATTTACAAAATAAATAGGCTATAGTATTACGAAATAAAATACCTTGCATTACAATACACAACACTGCACATAATAGTGTAAATAATGTTAGATCAATGTAGGCCTACATTCTTTATGATAGTGTAAATTGTAAAAATAAGTACTTTAGTCAGCATAAGATGAAGATAGGTAATTGTGTCCCGTGAAGGGAAAAGGCCTCCTGTTAGTTGGGAAGCTCTAACTTTTCTAACGCGGTGAGCTAATTCTGCTTAGAATTTGGACTTGATTATACAGAGTGTCTCCAACCTTCAGGGTCAAAATTATATATCTGGTAGAGGACACTATGCTGAGCATTTTGACATAAGGAAGCAGTGATCGGAAATGCATTTTTCAGGAGATATAAGGACTTGAACAAGTAATAAGATTGAAGAACATTTTTGCAAGCTGCTTTAATTTTCACACACATAAACAACTTACATCTCATAGCACCTGTTCAAAGTGGTGATAACCCGCCCTGATGCAACCAAAACAATGCATGGAATTTTGCTCCTCTCTCTTACGTATCCCTGGTGTCTGATGTACAATGAGGCAGGCAGGTAAGAATCTGTTACCCAGATGATTATGGATATGAAGTGGTAGTATAAAGGTACGTTTTCCTCGGTGCGGCTATTGCGTTGATCGTTCAACGATTATTGTTGAACGATGAAACGTTGAACGATAATCGTTGGTTACCATTTTGCTCGGAGCGTCTACGATTTGTTGATTTTTCACTAGTCGCGTGTTTTCATTCGCAATCGCATTGTTCTAGAGCAGCCGTGGCGAAAATGTGATCGTGCGCCGAGCCACTGTGTAACCTGCAACGTGCATAGCACCTATAGAGGGAGACCGGCACCCGAAGGGGAAGTAAAGCAACTGTCTGACTTATTAACGGATTTTCATTTTCCTTACGTCAAGCACTCAAATATAATTTTATACAGTACAAGGCTACAAACTAATGTTTAGTACGTGTAACGAAGAAAGAAATGAATAAGAAAACATAGGACACATTATCACAACCTAAAATTAACTGTCTTCAGAGTGTCTCTGCGACAGAGTTTCAAAATCAGGAATTATGTCACTTACTGCCAGTCGTAGTTGATCACGAAGGTATTTGTCTGTCAGTCATGATCTATATTTGGTTTTTATTATTTCCATTGTTGAAAATAATTTTTCACAAACGTAAGTTATAGCGAACATGGCTTCAACAGAGCAAACGAATGAACGAAGCTTCGGATATTTATTTATTTATTTTTTGGGAAAGATTTTAAAAGCTTAACAATTTTCAAGTCCTTACATATAACTTTCATTTAACATCACGTTGTAAATCTGTGAGTTTAAATTGAAGATGTAACCGTATTATTTGTCCATGTGCTGAAAAAGGATCGACGTACAGAGGTAATAATAATAATAATAATAATAATAATAATAATAATAATAATAATAATAATAATAATAATAACACTTAAACCTTTTAATGTTTCATGAGTAACATGTAGCATAATGCCGTTTTATGTTACACAACCGTTTTCCTCGTAATACAGTGAAACCTGCCTTTGCGGTCACTTCATTTAAACGGCCACCTCGCCAAAAGGCCACTTTTCTCAGGAACTAATTGGATTTTCCATAAGATCAATACAAATTCTCTCTTCATTTAGCGGCCACCTCATGCACCGGCCAGCAGCTGGGGTCTATTTGGATTGGAACCTGACTATAATAGTCACTGTGCAACAAAAATCTTTTCACGGATACTGTCTGACCTATTTTTTCGATAGTTAGAGGACAGGAAGCAATATCACGAGGACAATAGCTAAGTGTACAACAGTACACCCTCCATATCTTGGGGTTAGTTGGTTACTGTTTTATGACTCTTTTGTCACTTTCCACTCCGAGCCTGCAAAGCTATAAATTCTTACTCGTTTTTAAAGGATTGAAACACGATCTTTGTCTATCGAAAATGTCACAGTATGTTTTAGGTTCAGTAGTTAACCATTCAAATCTTTTAGTTTTTTTTTTCCTCTTTCTATCTTTCTCTATTTGGAACAGCTTCTACGAATTTTTTTCTTTTTTTTTTTCCATTCAGTTGATTCAGAGGAACTGTGAAGTTAATTTGAGAGAGAAATCATGTCTAACAATAAATCTAGTTGCAAGAATGGAAGAAGCTGGCATTAATATGCACGATTGTTGTACGCGCACAGTAGTAAAAAGTCAATGAAATTCAGTATTTTCATGCTGATTCACAAAAACCGCAACCTTCGTCAAGCGGTCACCTGATAAAACGGCCATTTTACAATATAACTTCAGATGGCTGCTTTAGACAGGTTTCACTACTTGTGAACAAATCATACATTTAATATTCTCATCATATTGGCAGCAAAAAAATGCGACCTCCCATCCTACTTTGAAACTTTCGTTTTTGTAGAGGTACCGTACATTGTTTCGAGAGAGACATTGCGACGATACGCCACTCGCAGGTCAGAGACAAATACAAATGGAACGGAGTTTGACTCCAGTGAGTGAGAGGGTGGGGGTTGGAGGAGGTAGGAAGCAAGAGAAATGCATAGCTATCATTGCGAGCCACAATGTGCTCGTGAGTCACATTTTCGCCACGCCTGTTCTAAAGGAAGATTGTGTTTAACAGAATGAGTTTAATGAGTAGACGTAAAAGATTACTTAAATGCCTTTAATTGAGGAGATGGAAGACGACGAAATACTTCTCCATACGTATGGGATGAAACGAGCTCAATAATGAAGAGAGACTGTATCAACAATTTAAATAACCTAATTAGTAACTTAATTTTCCAACTTTATTGACAAACTGAGACCATATATTGTCCTTGACCCTTTGATCCTTGTAGGACGCATGTGACAGCTGCCACAGTGAGGGATGATTCGCCACTTCCTCGAGAAGAGTTTCATCATCCGCGTCAGAAAACGAAGGAGCCATGATACAAGTCTTTCTCACAATAAACGTTAGCGACTGACGATTATATTCAACCTTTTTCTGAACGACTATTCAAGACGTACAATCGTCGTTAACGACTCTAGAGGTAGTCGCTCGAAGGAAAACAGCTCCATAGGAAATACAAAGAAATAGTGCTCAACGATTATCGTTGCATGATCATCGTTGAACGATCATCGCAATAGTCGCACCGAGGAAAACATACTTTTACAACTACATTCTCTTGCAAAGAACAAGATATTTAATGTTTTATTTCCAAAACAACATACACCTCATAGCAACAACTTAGATCTCAGAGCAGTTGTTGAAAGTAGCGACTATGTCTCAATACATGCATTACAACGACGCATTAAATTTTGTAAGCAATAACAAATATTATCATGGAAGCGCCAGGCAGTTATTTGTTATGATTTATGAATATTAAAGCAGCTTACAGAAACGTCCCTCGCATACACTTTCAAGATCTCGTGGCATCCGAAATACCCATTTCCGACCACTGGTTCGTTATGTTAAAATTCTCAGTTTAGAGTCCTCTATCATTTGTATAATTTTGACTCTGAAGGTTGAAGACACCCTGTATATTGAACATTATTTTAGTGGGAACAGTGTAAATAATTTAAATTATAAATATTAGTGTAACTGTTAAAGTGGTCCATGTTTTGTTCTGCATAACTTTACAAAGATTAGCGTGAGCAGTCAAGTATTTCGCCTGCTAGATGAATGCACTCGTCCACTACTATAAAATCTCCAGTAATACTTAATCCTTGTAGCCTCCTGGGACAAAGTACGGTCCCTGGTGGTGGTGGTGGTGGTGGTGGTGGTGGTGGTGGTGGTGATGGTGGTGGTGGTGATGATGATGATGACGACGACGACGAAAAAGAAGATAACTACTGCTGGTACTACAGAAATCCTAGAGACAGGCCACTTTCTTTTTTAGAAATACACCATTGATTTTGAGCGCAAGTAGGCCTATCCGTTCCGAGTCCGGCCCTCGATAAACCAAGCCAAGCGACAGACATGGGTATAAAATTGTCAACACTGCGTGTTCAGTCATGAACTTTGGCGGAGTGAAGGACTGCCACGATTGCAATGAAATTGCCGTCTGCGCTAGTCAGGAAATTACACGGAATATAAATTTAAATACACACAACGATTTAATTATGCCATTCATAACTCTTATTACTTTCATTGCATTTTCAACGGAAGTGTCGCCTGGGTGTCGCAGTCGGTAAAGTGCTGGCCTTCTGTGCCCGGGGGTGAGGGTTCGATCCCTGCCTATGTCGATGACATTTAAGTGTGCTTAAATGCGACAGGTTCATTACAGTAGATTTACTGGTATGTAACAGAACTCGTGCGAGACGAAATTCCGGCACACCGATGAAGCTGATATAACCTCGGCAGTTGCCAGCGTCGTTAAATAAAACATAATTTACAATTTTCAACGGAAGTATGAAACAATGCACTACGTCAGAAGAGTTACCAAGAGCCTCCGGTGGTCTAGAACTTATCAAACTAGGCGTCATATCTGGAGTTCACGGGTTCATATTTGACGCTAAGCAATAATCACAGCTTTTTTTCAGGAAATAAAAAAAGTTGTGAGTCCTGTGTGATTTAAAGTAAACTAAATCCATGGCGATACAGCCCATGAAGGGCCAAGACCTACCAGCCGGCTGCTGGCCTCACGTCCACATGCTGAAGCAGAGGTGGACGATCATCCATCCATAATGGAGGTATCGTGCGGTTAGCACGATGATCCCCCCAGCCGTTACAGCTGGTTTGCGAAACCGGACTTTCGCTACCTATTGCAGCTCCCCAAGTGCATCACGATGCTGGGTGGGCACCAGTCCCATACACTGGCCGAAATTTCATGAGAAAATTTCTTCCCCCATGGGGATTCGAACCAGCGCGCATTCAGTAACGCGAGTCCTAGGCAGGATGCCTTAGACCACGACACCACGGCGCGGGACCTCGTGTAATGTACAACACGGTCTGGCCGCGAAACCAGGTGGCCCGGGTTCGTGGTCGGGGCAAGCTACCTGGTTGAAGTTTTTTCCGGGGTTTTCCCTCAACCCAATATGAGCAAATGCTGGGTAACTTTCGGTGTTGGACTCCTGGTTGAGATTTTGTCCGGAGTTTTCACTCAACCCAATATGAGCAAATGCTGGGTAACTTTCGGTGCTGGATCCCGGACTCATTTCACCGGTATTGTCACCTTCATCTCATTCAGATGCTAAATAACCTAAGATGTTGATAAAGCGTCGTAAAATAACCTACTAAAAATGTACAACACTTAAAAGAACAATACCTGATGTTATATAAATGTCATACTAATTAGTGATTACTCTAATTTATAATGATTACTAACAAAAGTCTGTTCAAATATATATTCTTTTTTTAAATTTTAAGTGTGAAACTTCAGTATTGGGCCACAGCAAACATAGTGGCGGGCCGCGAGTTGTGCACCGGTGGCATAGACCCTACCATGCCATACCCATGTATGAGAAAGCTACAAAACAGAGAAAATTATGATTCGTCAGATCCACTATCATAACCTGCCTTAGCAGACTATGCCGTAAAAAAGTTTTACCTACAGTCCATTCACTGCCTTTTCAGCTTCAAGGGCCGCTGTCTTGCAGTCGGTCCCCGCGACCGGCGGCAGCGTTTTCTGCTTACAAACGGACGACTTTTAGCCGCCAAGATCGGCGACACGCAATGGTTCAAAACATAAATTTAGCTGTATATAATTAATATATTTTCTCCTATTTAACAGATTATCATGTACCTTTGTACAGTAGTTACAAGTAGTGCATTTTTTGTATACAAACTGTGATTACGTTTGTACCTGTAGAAACGAAACTACCCGCTATAGGAGGTGCGTTTAGAAAAAAATAACTTTTCTCCTATTTAACAGATATTCATGAACCTTTGTACAGTAGGTACAGGTAGTATATTTTTTATACAAACTTTGATAACGTTTTTATAAGGGAAACTACCCCTTATGGAGTACACCTAAAGAAAGTTAAAAACTTTTCTCCTACGTAACAGATTTTCATAAAACTTTGTGCAATAGTTTCGGATAGTATATTTGTTTGTATACAAACTCTGATTACGTTGGTACAAGGAGAACTACCCCTTACAGAGAGTGTATTTAGAGAAAAATTAATAACTTTCTCCTATTTAACAGATTTTCATGAAACTTTACAGTAGTTACAGGTAGTATATATTGTGACAGCGACATGAGATTCGAACTCACGACCAGCGTCCCGCAAGAGAGAAGATCGCGCGGAGCACTTTGGGACGGCGCGCGGCGAAGAGGGGAAAGGGCCAACGCGGCGAGAGAGTGGAGAGAGAGTGCGCGCGCATCTGGTGCTGGTAGAGAGGAGAGGGCTCGGGATTTTTCTGGAGTGCCATCTCTAGAGAAGCGTGGAACCTTCGAGGCTACGTCGCTGTGGTTATAAATTACGGACGCGAAGGAACGACAGAGTTTTCAGTTGATTAGTCAGCCAGTCAGTGAGAAAGCCAGAGCAAGCAAGCCAGTCTTGTGAACCGGAGTTCGACTCGAGTGTGCGTCCGCATCTGCGTCAGCATCCGAAGGCCTGAGTTCGAGTGCAGTGGACCGCAGTTGGAGGGACCTGAGTTCGAGTACAGTGAACTGTCTCTGGAGGTCTGTGGTTCGAGATACTGTGAACTCGAGTGACTGAGCTAGAAGAACTGTGAACTGAGAACTGATAGTTCTGATTTGTAAATAGTGCTTTGTAAATATTAGTTAAGATTAACAGTTCATTGTTATTCGTACTAGTCCAAGTAAATTGTCATTGTCGTCGGTGGAGTGCTATAAGGAATACTGTGTTAAGTGAAAATCCAATTGTTGACGAGAGCGTTTAAGGCGAATTGTAGAAAGGAATTATTGTTGGAACAATAAAACCTTATTGTTGAGTTTGAAATAAAATTCACAATATGTTTTGTATAGACATTCTTGTTACGTTTGAGGGAAACTACCTCTCATAAGGGGTGCATTTAGAGGAAATTAATAACTTTTCTCCTATCTACCAGATTTTCATTAAACTTTGCACAGTAGTGATAGGTAGTATATTTGTTTTGTATAATAACTCTCATTACATCTATGTATGTAAAAGAAACTGTGCCATTGTAGGGGTGAATGCAGGTAAAATTTGTAGCTTTTCTCATACGAAACAGATTTTCATCAAAACTGTACAGTGGTTAAGGGTAACATAGGTATTTGTTTTGTATACAAGCTCTAATTATATTTGTGTAAAGAAACCTACCCCATTATAGGAGTGAATTTAAACAAATTTAATAAGTTTTCTTCTATCTAACAGATTATGATCAAACTGTACAGTAGTTAGAGGTAACATATTTATTTTGTAACAAGGGGCATAGTTTTCTCAGAAGTTAGTAGAATAGGTTTTTATAACAGCTGACATGTACGCTCTTTATATTTTGTGGCACGTTTCTGTGTAGTAATTGTAATTTCCTTGACAAAATAAGCAGCATCTTTCTTTCCCTGATCATTCAAGCTTATCTGTGTAAGAAAGAGAAGTTACTCCTTGTTTTGAGATTGAATTTAACGACCTGTATAAACCAATAGATAATTTAGCGTCGATGAGATTGGTGATAACGAGATATTATTTGGCGAGATGGGACCGAAGATTCGCCACAGATTACCTGACATTCGCTTACGGTTGAAGAAAATCTAAGAAAAAACCCAACAGGTAATCAGTTCAAGCGGGAATCGAACCTACGCCCGAGTGCAACTCCGGATCGACAGGCGAACACCTCAACCGACTGACTCCGGTGGCCTGCAGTATGTTCCTACCTTTCCTTCTGTCATACCTCTCAGAAGATTCAGAAAAAAGTTTCCTAGGTCTGCACCGTCTATCACTTTTTCCAACAGATGATTGAATGAGGACCCTGACATTATGAAGTACTGAAAAAATTATCTTCATGGGCTCGAAGCTCGTGAAAAAGGCAGTAAAATTGGCCATATGCGCTCATTGAGTGAGAATCCGATGTATCCAATATTTTCTATGTTTAACACGTCTTTTTCTAGGACGGAGGAGAAATAATAAAAGTTCTTCCTCGACGTGCATTATTATAATGCGAGTGAATAATGACACACCTTTTGCAGTTCGACTGCCGCCGGAACCGACGAGACACAACGCCCGTATCGGTTGCAGAGTCGCTCGTGTCGACTGATTCTGCCGTCGAAGAACCGTTCATGTCGGCGGCAGACCGACTGCTTTTTGCAGTCGACCTTGGCGGCTAAAAGTCGCTCGTGTGTAAGGGCCCTTTTGGTGATAGTGAGTCAGTGCACACAGTCGAAGAGGGTGCAACATATGGCGTCCGTGGGAAGACCCGTCAAGTGAAAAATAGTTATGGATAATAGTAAATAATAGTGGCAATCAAATGCATCCCCCATAGGTAGTGTAAAACCTGTTCAGAAACAAGCTGCGCATATTATTCAAAATGTTTTCACATATTTTAAAAAATGCTGGAAACCTATCACCAGTAACAGAGGCAGTTAATGCGAAAGGAGTACCATTATCGACAGTGTAAAGAATAATTTCACTGGACTTGTCAGGCTTAGAAACCCCGACAAAAAATACAGGGTGTGTAAAAAACTGGCCAAAATAGACGATTTCGATCTTGATTTGATTCGGTCAACCGTGTACCAACTTTATGAACAACAGACAGCGCCTAACATTGATAACATTCTTTCCGCGGTGAGAACGAAAACAAACGACACGGGATATGAATTTCGGTATGACAGGACAACGCTATATAAAATTCTACGATCTATGGGTATTAAATTCAAGACACAGAACAAATGAATACCTGTAATGGAATCCCGAAAAATACAAATATGGCGTTCCGAGTACCTAACTAAAATTGGGTATTATGGACAAAAAGGGTATCAAGATCTGTACTTATATGAGACATGATACGATACGCATACTGGTATATTTCGTCGATGAACTGATGGTACTAATTCGTGTGACGCAATATTTTCTACCGGGTAGGGGGAAAGACTTTTGATTTTACACATTGGAGAAAGGATAGGATTCGAATGTATTATTTGTAATGGAACTGGTAATTCAATGTCCTGTAGGCATATCTGTACCCATACATACATAAAATGTAACATTACTGACATAAACATGTTTGAATTAAGTGCCGTATATATATATATATATATATATATATATATATATATATATATATCTGCTAATATCTAATTATGAAGGACGCTCACAATAATTATTTAAATTGACTTGATACATTTTACAACAACAATAATCCTACAATAGTATTTCACAATATTGATTCTTGTGACAAGTACACAAACAATAATGTACTATGTAATTTAAACATATTCCAGTTAAATACATGTAGCATTAATATGAATTTCTCTGAATTATGTGTAATATTGCAAAGATATACCTGTATCTGTTTGTTATGATGTTGAATTGTTGGTAACATTGTATGGATATATAAAATAATTCATTTCGGGAACACACTACACGACATCTGGCAACGCTGCAAACTCTCTTGGTTACAGGCTGGCACTTGCCATGCGCCTCCTGGGGTAAACGAAACAGGAAGAAGGAGAGGTGCAAACTCCCTCTCCTTCTGTCTTAACCAGCTGAAAAGGCAGTAGAGATGGGGTAAAACGTGATTTTTTACTCACGGTGAAGCAGTGACAGCTCATTTTCGATCACGGTGATTTTAATCAGTGATCCAGTGATTAGAGGTGATTTCCAGTTGCCAGTGATGACGACGAGAGATCGGATCAGCTGATCACTAGTAGAGCAGTGATCTAGTGAGTGGGGGCAATTGGGAGTGATTTCTCACTACGAAGTGCGAGCAATCAACTGTTTTGAATTACTGGTGAAGGTGATTATAATCGTAGATGCATTAGTGTTAAAATAAGTAAAGGAGTAAGATATTATGGGTGCACTGACAATGGAGAGAAGAAACAGAACTAACTCAGAAGAAATATATTATGGGGAAATCAGACACATTAGTTGACATTATTTGCGGATTTTAAACATAAGAATATTTAACTTAAATACCGCTATTGTGTAATTTTCATTTGGCTGCATGTATAATAAAGGTGATAAACTGATAAGTGTGGTTCAATCAAGTGATATTTGTAGGCCTGCATTGTTACATCAACCTTAATAATTCTGGCCTCTTCTTTCTTTATATTCACACATTCCACAGCTATAGTATGCTTAAACTACTACAATATACGGTAAATATTAGTGGTAATTATCCGGGAAAGTTACATCTAAGAAGGCAAAATGTTCTTTAGCTTAACTGACTTCTGTGATATAGGCCTATATAATGATAAACAAGTGGCTTTAGTTTGCAGGTACAAATTCTTTCAAAATATAAATCGTTTATGCTTGCCAATTGCACTGTTGTAGCCTCCCTTCTTTTGGTTACTTAACGACGCTATATCAACTACTTGGTTATTTTGTCAATTTAGTGTCGATGGAATTGGTGATGAGATGGTATGCGACGAAAGATGAGGTCGAGGATTCGCCATAGGTTACCTGACATTCGCCTTATGGTTTAAAAAATCTGGGAATTAGTCCAAGCGGGAATCGAACCCACATCCGAGCGCAACTCCGTACCAGCAAGCAAACGCGCTACTGCCTGAGCTACGCCGGTGACCCTTTTCTTGTTACTAGGGCTAATTAATTTTTTCGTGAATGAAAAAAAAAATCCGATTTTTTAATTGTGCTTCTGTAATTTCACCAAGCTGACAAGTGAAATTTTTCCTCACTGGTGAGCCACCATAACATGTTTAAAGCTCCGCTAATCCGCTAATTACCAACATTACATGAGAGAGGTCCAGGACGAATTAATAGAGAAATGACCATTTCTCTAGTATTGCGTCATGGACCTCTAGAGTGTTATATTTGAAACAAGTAGGGGGCAGAATATATAGCTATCTATCGAACTATATTTATGTTGAAAGCAACCTAGTTCTTAAAAATCTACATATCACTAAGTTGTTCAACTTAGCACTGAAATTTCAATATTTTCTTTCATCACAAATCATTATAAGCTTACAAAGAACAAAAATCCATGTTGTAATGTCAAGTAGTTAAAACATTGCTCAACAGGTGGCAGAAGACTGCAATGTAAGACATTGAGCTGAATGTTGATATCACTGACGAAATAGTGATTCGTTGCAGTTGTTTCTGGTGCAATGAGTAATTCACCGCTTGACCACTGCTTCACTGGTTAGTGAACAGTTCACTCACTGGAGTGAAAGTGATTTTTATTCACCGGTGAAAAATCGCTGCTAGTGATTTTTTCATCCATCTCTAAAAGGCAGTGATTGGACTGTACGGCTTTGTACTACAAGTGTTTTCGTCACCAACAGATAGAAAAATTATGGAATACCGCGAAGACTTTCAAAGAATATTCAACACTCAGAATGTATTTCCATTTAAAGTTTTGTTATACAAGTTTAACCGAAGAGCCAAACGGTGGTTAAACATAACTTTAAGTAGTAGTAAGGCCTATATCAAATAGTTAACGCTTTCAGTTCTAGAGAATATCTATCGCAGTATCTAATTAGTACGGTTCGGATAAAGTAGCTGTATCAGGATAGGCATCCTTGGTCTTTGCGTTTTGTTCACAAACATTAACTACTGGGAAAAGCGCCACCCACCCCTAGCTAAAACATACGTGAATGGACTGTACAGCCATAGTTAATGTTTGTAAACAAAACGCACGGACCAAGGATGCCGATCCGATCCTGATGTAGCTACTTTATCCGAACCGTACTGATTTGTGAAATGTTACTAGTCAGAGATGTAAGCAATGGGGGAAAGGAACTGAACTGGTCACCCTACTGCATAATCTCCTGGCTTAGTTGCCTCAAGGGTAATTTCTTATTGATATCACTTATGAGGTTCCAACCAGTCTTCGGACTGCTGAATACATACATATATTTACGCAGAAGATTAACGTGGCTAGAAATGTTCGACAACTTGTCCTGTATTAGGGACACGACTCTTTTGGATGCTAGGAATCTACGACACGAGACCCTACAGGTCTAGGCCTACTTCTCTCTTCTAGGAGGAAGCTAACTAAGAATTGTATTTCTCTTTGAGCCCAGTACGCACGTGCTCTAGGAGACATTAGGTTAGGCACTATTACATTAATTTTAAATTCACTTGGTTCATCTTCCACGTGTATCAACTACGCTTTAGCAGTCTTCCTTTAAGGTTTGAATTCAAATTCTGAAAACAATTCCATTTTAATTAGTTGTACTTGTTAGTACAAACCCCTAAGTGCATATGCATGGTCTCAAAAGCAGAGTCCGCCTGGGTAGCGCAGTTGGTATAGCGCTGGCCTTCTGTGCCTAAGGTTGCGGGTTCGATCCTGGCCGAGGTCGATTGCATTTAAGTGTGCTTAAATGCGACACACTCGTGTCAGTAGATTTAGTGGCATTTAAAAGAACTCCTGCGGGACAAAATTCCGGCACATCGGCGACGCTGATATAACCTCGGCAGTTGCGAGCGTCGTTAAATAAATCATAATATTAATATCAAAAGCAGCAGCTCTCTTGGCATTTTACATAAAACTACCACTCACTTGTGAATTAATTAATGATTAATGGATTATTTACTAGTAGTAGCGTATAATAATGAAATTACCAATAATAATAATAATAATAATAATAATAATAATAATAATAATAATAATAATAATAATAATAATAATAATCCAATTAGCCTTGTTTGTACTCACTACGCGACAATTTATAAAATTTAGAATTGGTATCGGTGAAAAATCCTATTTACACTTGAGCATGAAAAGTATAACAGAATTACAGTAGTTTATTCCTTTCCGTGATAAAGGAAAGCACATTTAGTTTCTCTGCTACGATGTTTTTTCGCTATGGTTTCGAGTTTAAGTACATGAAAAAGTTACGATTAAAATCTCAAGATTTTCCACACACGAGAGTGTACTTCCCTATAACAAAAATAATAGTGAATAACTGTTGGTACAAAAGTCATTGGAGTCAGAATTGAAAAATATCAAATTCAAAGCTTAATGCTTTAAATGAGTACACGGGAAAAACGATCAAAGTCAATTACCCTAAGTTGATGTCATCATCTAATTCAGTATATCACTGCAAAATTCACTCCTGCTCCTAGAAAGGATGACAGTATCCGTGGTGATAATTCTCCTTTACCAATTTTGATAAGAAAAACATATATTTTTCAGAAATATACTGAATTAGATGATATCACCCTTAAGAGAACTGTGACTTTGATTGTTTTCCACTGTAGTCTTCAAATAATTATTTATCTTACAAAGTTGGCGGCGCCTTTTCTCGACAATACTTATTCATAACTCCTTGACTTGGTTAGGGGAGTACGTAGAGACTATTAAAATAAAGCGAAACGCAAAAATGTCTATTTTAGCTAGTTAATATTTACGACTTTAAGGTATATATTCTTGGGTAGACTTAAACGTACGATATAGTTGACAGGGGACGCAGTATATTAGTGTCAGATCGTAGGGATCGTGTTGCGCTGTTTTTTTACACTCCGCCGGCGTATATTTTCGTAATTATAGCGAGTAAATTGGTAAGTTAGGTTATGTTAGAGATGAAGGGATAACTAAGTGACGTGAGGCTGAGGAATGTAACAAAGTTAGAGTGGGTTATATGAGGCGATAGCTAAGTGTTAGGAGACCGAAGGCTGTGGTAAGATTAGGGTGGGGAGGGGGTAACTAAATGACAGGATACCGAGAATTATGAGAAGGTTGGAATGGGTTAGATGAGTGAATAACTGATATGTAGCCGAGGACTGTCACAAGGTTAGAGTGGGTTAGATGAGGGGATGGCTAAGTAGAGGCCGAAGAATATGACAATGTTATTAGAGTGGGTTAGATGAGGGGATTTCAGGCCGAGGACTGTGACAAGTTTAGGGTGAGTTAGATGGTGGGATAACTAAGTGACCGGAGACCTAGGACAATGACAAGATTAGATTTATTTATTATTGCTTTCTTATCAATTTTAATAGATTGTACGTATTCCCCAAATCAAATCAAGGAGATTTAAATATATTTTTGATAAAACATGCCATCAGGTAAAGTAAATAATTACCATAGTTTATCAAACTTGATTTGTTGGTTAAAGGCTGCAGTCTTTGCTTTGCTCTTTAACATTACGTTGAATAGGAAGTACTTTGTAAGTCACTCATTATAAAAACGTTGCATAATGTCGCAAAGTTGTACACCCAACTACTGTCTTACACTGGGAAGTTTACAGTACCTCTGAAAGGAATGTAGACATGATAGTGACAACGCTGGGAAGTTTACAGTACCTCTGAAAGGAATGTAGACATGATAGTGACAACGCTGGGAAGTTTACAGTACCTCTGAAAGGAATGTAGACATGATAGTGACAACGCTGGGAATTGTACTGTATCTCTGAAAGGAATGTAGACATGATAGCGACAACGCTGGGAAGTTTACAGTACCTCTGAAAGAAATGTAGACATGAGTGGCAATCACAATACTCTACAATACAACTATAAAGAAAATAACTAAAACTCCTTCTGTGCTCGAGGTTGCGGGTTCGATCCCGGCCCAGGTCGATGGTATTTAAGTGTGCTTAAATGCGACAGGCTCATGTCAGTAGATTTACTGGCATGTAAAAGAACTCCTGCGGGACAAATTTCCGGCACACCGGCGACGCTGATATAACCTCGGCAGTTGCGAGCGTTGTTAAATAAACCATAATTTAATTTTCAATTTCATATGTAGATATATATATATATATATATATATATATATATATATATATATATAGTTTCTTAATGACGGGATGAAGGACGGGAGGTGAGGTGGCAGAGGGAAGAATGTTGGTGATATGAATGCTGATAGTAATCATTAAAAATATACAGACTTCATCAGTTTCTGCTGGTCATTGCTCTTGTGCTTAGAATGTGAGAAGTTAAGCTTTTAATTATAATTCGCACTAGATTGAGCAGTTATAAAGTCATTTTATTAAAATAATTACTAGACTACCCTTTAATAAAATTTACGTACGCATATTGTTACTAATGTTTTCGTCATAAGAGTCATGCTACTGGGATGCTTATCTAGCTCAGCTTTTGAAAACCAGCTGCGGGGTCATTGTACTGACCACATGATATTCCCGTTCTTGTTCTGGTTGGATGATCGTTCACCTCTGCAGAGCCATGCGGTCGGCCTTCATGGGCTATTAACTTACTATATATTGATGACTGCGTGTTAGTGAAACGATTACTACTACATCCTCTCTGTCTGAACTACGTCATTAGTAGCTAATAGCCTAGATCATATATACTAACAGATAACTCCTTTATATAGACTTTCGAGTTATTTTTTTTTTTTTTTTTTGTTAAATTCGTCAACTTTTGGATACAGTATCGAAATCTTGGGTGATCTCCCGACTGTTCCTAATTACTTTTACTTATTGCTGAGAGGTAGTTCATTTATGATGCTGCACTCCCGTCATAACCAGGATGAACAGCGTGAAAACAAATTTGACAGATAACTATGAGAAGAGGAACAAAGGTGTACGATGTCTTGTGTAGTACTGAGGGTTATAAGTTCCTAGTTTTGATACATACACATTTTGGTGGGAATGTGCCTGTTTATAAAATGTTTCAGCGAATCTCCTAATGATAACTGGGATACTTTCTACTTTTAGATCTTGATGTATCTCTTCGTTTCTTGTGTACCACCCGCTGTTATGAATTACACGTAATACTTTATTTTGTACAACTCGAATGGGATCTAATGTTGTCTTAGGTGCGTATCCCCATACTGTAGAACCATACAAAAGCACTGATCTAATCAGCAATTTATAAATTGTTACTTTTTTAGATGTTGACAATGCACGTGTTTTTAAAAGGGGATACAGTTGTACCATTCTTGCTATTGTTTTTGCTCGTATATTTGCAATGTTGGTATGCCATAACAGACGACTGTCCAAATGGATTCCAAGATACTTAACAGAATCCTGAAATTCAAGGGCAGTACCATACAGTGTGAGTTTAGTTTGTGGTACACTTCGAGTTCTACTGAAGGCTATGACTTGACTCTTCATTGTATTTACAGTTAAGCGCCAATGTTGGAACCATTCTTCTAAAAGGTGGACATGCCGTTGAAGTCGACCAATGGCTAGATCGGCATTACGATGTGTAGTGTATGCTAGTGTATCATCTGCATATAAGGCTAACCTGGTGACGTCAGTTTCTGGAAGATCTGAAGTATATGCACAATATAAGTAAGGGCCCAGTACTTTCGAGTTAGCAGTTGGGGGCCGGCTTGATGTAGTTCAATAATCGTTAACAGATGGCACAATGACCAACACCATCACGAGACACGAACTCTGAACCGGTCTGGTCGGTCTAAATCGATTATTTCTTGCTTACGAGATTATCTCGTAAGCAACGTATGTACCACTGCCATCGTGATCGTGATCTGCCATCTATAGATCACGATGGCAGTGTATGTACTGTCGACAACCAAAGAGTTTGTAATACTTGTTATATATTACAAACTCTTTGTCGACAACTGATGACCATGGATAAATATTATTGGCCTATATGACCTTGGAAAGTTCGGAACGAGGCAGCTAAATATAGTTGTCACGTGGGCGAAGCGAAGAGATAAGATAAAGTACGCCTTTGTATTGAATAGAATACAATACAGTCTCTCGGCGCAAAGTTAATGTACCTATATAGAATATAGAATATGTAGACCATGTTATAAAGTTATCGGTCGGCTAAATTATGATTCGTTATCTCTTCTGTTTTTATATATTTGTCGTGAATATTATTTATATTATCAACTGAGTGTATAACATAATTTATCCGTTAATTGATATTTTACTAATGATAAATCCAAAGAACAATGGGAAATAAGGGACCAAACACTGAAAAATAAATAAAATAAGAGAATTTGACGTTCATAATTATAATGTTGTCGGAGTTTCGTTATACTTTACTTTGAATTATTTTAACTTGAACCACAAAAAACGTATGAAAATTAATGTTAACATTACCTATTTAGTTATGATAGTAGTATATTGGAAAATTTGTGCATATAGCCTGATTACAATATATAAGTAATACTATCCTAACCTAAGCAATAGTAGTCTTGTTTATTTCATACATGTTCGTATAATTATAGAGGCCTAATCCATTACCAAGAAATACCCCTTCCCTCACATTTTCAATACTGTTTACCTCAAAAGGCCTTCACACCTTATTAGACACTGGATTAAAATAGTCATGTTGATGTAGGCCTACAACATTACATTTTTTTGTCACTACTCCTGATCCCATTTTAACAGTTTCAGGTTTTGTAATTTGTAACAATACTAACAATACTGATGGGTCATTCCATAGTGACACACATAACATTTTCGAAGTAACTATGATCTTCACAGGATATTTAATTAAATACTTAAGAGTTTATGAAAGAGACATCACTGTCTTTTAACGTAAGATTCCAAAATATAAACAGAAAATCTTAATGAAAAGGAATAATTAATCATGCAAAAAATATGAAATATTATATGGTGTGACGAACATTTTCTTGCCACTTAATTTATTATCAAAATGGAAAATGTTCATATTATTGTGCCAATTGACATAAATAGTTGTTTTCCAAAGAATTAAGACACTTGTGTAGTACATGTAACTGCTGACATACTTTAATGAAAAAAAAAAACAGTGCCATTAACAAATAAAATATTACGAATTATATTGTGACACACGAACATTTCTGCCAAGTTGATTACTATTTTTTTCAGATGCATATCGAGATTTATACACAGTGCCTACAGTTCTTATTATACAAAGCAACACTTGATTACACTAAAATACACATTCAGATTTAAAATGTCCTTGGTTATTTACAACCATATGTGGTGATATCTCCTGTGTAATATCATGTGATGAATACACCACTTTTCCTCCCATTTGTAGTACTTTCCTTTCTTGAACATCACGGAAACTTTAAATTCGCCACCACAAGCTTTTGTAACTTCCTCTGCTTATCGGACGTCTTTTTTTTTAAATTGATTATTTAACGATGTTGCATTAACTACTAGGTTATTTAGCCTCGATGGGATTGGTGATAGTGAAATGATATTTGGCGAGATGAGGTTGAGGATTTGCCATAGATTACATGACATTCGCCTTACAATTGGGGAAAACCTCGAAAAAACCTCAACCAGGTAACTTGCCCCAATCAGGATTTGAACCCGGGCCCACTCATTTCACGGTCAGATATGCCTACCATTACTCCACAGCAGTGGACCGAACATGGGTTATGTACATTAATTCTTTTGACTTTCGGTTAGCTTTCTTAAGAATATGCATAAAGAAATGTAAGTTAGTGCTTTCCAGGCTATCCTTGTAATATTAGTGACTTATTTCAACCAGTTTGTTACTAAAATATATACAGTACCTGAGTGTTTACTTGTGGCACTGGTGATCCATTTAATTGGTATATGAGACGAATTTAATTTTGTGTTTTACAGAAGGATACATATTGATTTACTTTTGCTCACATTGATTTTAATTTTATTTGTTGTAGTCCAGTTTTCAATAACGTCAAGATAGTTTTGCAAGGCGGTGATATGAGATTTATCACTAATTTTTTCTATATATTATACAGCCATCCACGAATAACCTTGCCTGAGAAGTGGAATTTCTATTCAAATCCTGCAATAATTTTCAGCAAATATTTTGCACCGAGAAGCTATTATACATTTAATTTTAATTCTGAGACCAGTGAAATATAGGCCAATTTTATTAGAAAGGTGCATGTATAATTATCCAATAGTATGATGTTATCTGCAACAAAAACTAAAGGGCATGAAAGAAAAGAAGAAAACATTAATGCTGTGGTTCTTAGAGTTCCATTAGAGTTACACGTTCATTGTCCACTGAAAGATGTATTTCTCTATTGAAGTGTAAAAGAGAAACTCTCATAAATTATGCCAGAAACAAAGAAAGGCACCACCCAAATATGTAGGATAATTAATTTAATAATATTATTACCGGGACTTGAAAAAAAGCAATCATATGTAATGGGTGGGGAAAAAAATACTTTTTAATCGCGCTTCTATAGTTCGACAATGCTGACTATTCAGAGTTTTGCCTGACAGGTGAGCTACCATAAATTCCTTGAAGTCCTAGTTATTATGTGTGTCTATTGTCAAGAGTCCATTTTATTTATACTTGTTAAGACATCATTCATAGACTAGTTACCGCTTTCAGTTTTGATACTACATACATTGAAATTAATCTATTATTCGTCCTATTTATACATTTATATTCAATGATTCGGTCTATCTTCATAACACATCTCATCAACAATACTCGATAAAGAGTTGAATTAGCTTCCATGCTGCGTTGTCATGTTCCTATAGCAGAAATATTAAATAGAAATTCCTTAAAACAGATTTATATTCACTCCTATGCCTTTATATACAATACAAGTACATATATTGTATTTCTTAAGATTTGGTTACTTTATAAACAGTATGTTAGTGCAAGAACTCTTTTTTTCATATTTAATAATTCTGCATGTGTCAATAAATATGCTTGAGACCTCTGTCTCTCTGAATTACTCTTTACTAACTGGAAACATATTCCAAATTTATATTTTAAAAAAGTATTAAAATATCCTCACAATTTAGAGCATAACAATTCCCGAAATAATCATCCTACATTAAATTACTAAGGTAAAAATGATTCAATCTCTCGCTTGTAACAATACCTTTATGGTCCTAATAAATTAAGAAATAATTTAGGTACATCCAACAGATTTATTTTAAAATGGCCTGCAGTTATTATTTTGAATTTTATTGTACCTTACAAATTTGAGTTAAGGTACAATAAAATTTCATCAAGCTTCAAACAAAGTAATTCCATCTTTCCAACAGGGGGACAATAAATACTTAAAGTAATGCTAAACTCGAAAAACTTATTGATGCAACTTAATTTCATATTCTATACCACTGGCACCAAAAAAAAAAAAAGCGTCCTATTGTTCATACTGATTCAAGATGAATGGTTTCTTAGTGTTTGTCCATTCCACTTCTTTTTATTGTGCTTCCCATTTCTATTTCTATCATTTTTAGTAGGTACTTCACATGTAGTATGTGTTTTACTTCAATACATATAATGACCATGAAAATATTTGGATATGTCTTACAAAATTCTTGCTGAAGACCATTGTAGTAACATTCTGCCACATCTGTAGTTTGTACATTTCGAAATTTTCGTGCTTCAGCCCAGAATTCAGGCGGGGGGAGGGGAGGTTGATGTGCCAATGTAGTTTTCCAGAATATAATATTCAAAACATTCTCTAATAGGAGGGGCCTCTGATATTAGCTCTGCAAAAAATCTGATACCGGTACTTCTGTTGCTGGTAAATAAGAAAGAACTAAATATAAAAATTTTTAACCACTTTCGAATTTCAGGTGCTTTGTGTCTCAGCTGCTGGTTTGATATACTGTTTGTTTCCTTTAATTTTCCAGAGCAAAACTGTCCTAAGCGAAATTTACACTCTGTAATTTTAACACTGGGAACATTTATTTTGGCAGCATTGTGTGATGCTATTTCATAATATAACAAGAGCTTTGAAATGATTAACTGCTAACTACTTACCTGGGTGAAGATAGCACTGAAGTGGTTCCTGTGATTTCTGAAGTGAAAACCATTCAATTTATAAGGAATTTTTTTTGTGGAGATGCAGTTGATTGTATATGCAAGCCTAGATCATATAGTATATATGATCTAGGATGCAAGGTGTAAAAGTGCCTAAACTAACTGACCCCAGTGCTGTCATGGAGGCCACACGAGGCCATATATCGTATGGAACCTACAATTTTTTTTAAATTAATCGTATGGGGAAATGAAAATTTTGTCTGTAAGGAGCCATACGGCATATGGGTGCCTAAGTTTTTTACGTGGAGATCTATACCAAAGACGTTATATAGTATACTAGACTCACACAGAGCGCTGGTGTGCTGTCCAAAATTGAAACCAGTCTGCGCATGTTTACGCCGCCATGCTACTGGTAGAAATAGAGCGGTAAACACAATTGTTCGTTTTGTCTCTGGTGTTTTTAGTGAACAGTTTGAAAGTAATGGCAATAGAATTTTGAAAGATGATAAATATTATCGCCGCGGACTCATGCTTAACATGTCGGCATCATACAATAACGTGCGGTGTGCTTTTAAAACAATTTTGCCGACCGATTGTTGCTCTGTAGGTTTCACTCTAAGTGTCACGTCTACTTCCTCTATAAGAATAAGCACTAGTTTGTTATATTGTTAAATGGATATTATTAGTATAATTATTATTATATCATATACGAGTACGCTGGCTTTCTTAACTCTTAATAATAACTCTTTAATAATAATTTTTAATCACATACCTTAATGTTCGTCCTCAGCACAAGACATTGCAACCTCGGTTTTAGTCCACGTGGATTAGACAAGTAAGTGTCATTTAATAATGGAAGCAGCTTATTGGTTGCAATATTGAAATTGAGGCGAGTGATTGGAGCGGCGACACAAGAAATTGAAAACAACAATGCAATTAAATGTCAAAGACCTGCCGAATGTTATGCACGAGGCCGCTCAAAGACCTGCCGAATGTTAACCACGAGAGCGCGGCGATAATACCATCCCTGTTTAATTTTCCAAGCCAGTTGCAAAAGGTACGATATAATATTATCTCTGTTGTTACAATATCAATATAATTAAAAATCAATCAGTAGTTTACGACAATAAGGAATATTTATCAGACTGTAGAGAAATCCCACTGAGTGAATTATTTAGACTAACACATCAGATGTTAAAACATTAGTGGAAAGATACATTTTTGTTTTTATTATGTAAATGAATTTATCTGCAAGATTATAAACTTTCATTCAAGATCCATAAATGGATAAATAAATATACAGATAATAAATAAATAAATAAATAAATAAATAAATAAATAAATAAATAAATAAATAAATAAATAAATAAATAAATAGCTATAATAGCTAAGCCCTCTTTGTGAACTTATGATTCAGAGTTCACCTATAAATAACTCTTTTACATTTTGCCGGACATATATTTTATTAACAAAAGCAATGAATGGCATTTTATTGATATTACATATGTGCATAAAAATTATGTACCATCACTCCGCAAGCAATGATAATATATCTATTTTATTTATTTAAAATAAAAATACAATACCGGTATGTAAAAAATCCACACATGAAAAGTATGTGGTTTTTTTTTATCTTGCATAAAGTTTTTAGGTCTTCACATTACCTATTGTTTGCAATTTATTAGGTACCGGTACCGATACTTTTTATAATTGATAGCATTCCCTTTATTAATTGAAGAATAAATTCAATGTAATTTGGCTAACTTCGCAAATTATATTTTGCCAGATTACCTAATGTCCTGTGGTCTAGAAGTATCGGTAATATAATTTTCGATTCTCTAAAACTTAACAACAGGTCTATACTGATTATCACATATTTATTTCACTTAAGAATTTGATTATAATAAGAACTTGTGTAATCAAGGTGCATATATTTATGTCTTGTGATCTAAGAGTAATTATGTTAATATAATATTAGAGTCTCTGAAACCTAACAATTTGCTGATTATCGTAAAATTATACAATCTATAATGTGTATTGTGTAGGCCTCTTTATGGATGTATGAGTATGTTTTCTATAAATTGCTGCGTACGTATTTTCTTTTCTTTAATGTTCTAATGCATATCAATGAAACTTTGAATATGTTTATTTCGTCTTAATTTTACGTTAAATGTCGAAAATGGCCATAATCTGTCAATTTTAGATCGTCACAGCGTTAAATTGCGTGATTTACGTACTACTATTATGCGTCTGCTCTCCAACAATATGGCGGCAAGCGCAGCGTTCAATTTGCCCCGGTTTCCTCGTTTCGCGCAGCCGCGACTGTAGGGGCTTGATCTATACAGATCTTAGATCATCTCTTGCTGTTCCTACTGTACCTACCGGTATTTTGTTTGATGTTCATAAACAAAAATTATCCACCTCTTCAGCACTGGAATCCAGAATTATATAAAATAATGGTTGAAAAACAAGAAGTGCTGCAAATATACACACCAAGATTCATCGAGACAAGTGTGCATCAATGGTGGTGCTACATGGTGTATTCTTTAAATCAAACTTGTACAATTAAATTGTAAAGCAAAGCAATTTTACTTCTTCTTTAATATTAAAAAATAATAATTAAATGACAATTGGAGAGATAGAGAGAGAGTAAAATATATTTCAAGGGAGAAAACAAGGGGTGGGGTGCATGGCCAAGAAAAAAATTACCATGACAGCACTGACCAAACCTAACCTGTTACAGGCTCATGTATGCAAGGTGTAGAAGCTGAGTATGAAGAAAACTACCTCAGCGCTAGTTTAACTCTTATAGATGAACTATATATATATATATATATATATATATATATATATATATATATATATAAAGAACTTCAAGTGTCAATATTGTCTCTAAGGTTTCTGTGTAACAAACTTCATTTAGAAATGTCCATCTGCGATTATGTTAACTGCAGAAGAAGGAAGAAATATTGTCGTAATATGAAGTTACTCAAATTTCCAATTAAGGACAAGGAAAGGCTACAACAATTATTTTTGATTTCATCCTTATAAATTGAACGATTTTCACTTCAGAAATCACCGTAACTACCTCAGCACTAGTTTAAGTAATTTAAGGACCAGTATAAATGAAATTTGATTAAAGTGAGAAAGAAATTCGTAAGGGAGGCGGTCAGGAGGCTTTGAGGTTGTCTACTAATTCGTTACAAACAACTATTATAGACTATTTCATTTGACTAACGATGATTTGTAGAGAGCAAAATACCTACAGTAGGGTAAAGATTCTAAATCAGTACGTTTATGAGAACGGATAATAAAGTGTCAAGAAAATAACAGAATTACCGTATATTGCAATTAACTCTGCATTGGCAGAGAAACCGCACAGGGTATCGTAAATCTGCTGAAAATTAGAAAATTGTGTAAAAAAATGCATTCAGAGCGAATTTTCCAGCCAGATAATATCTCGCCCACGTTATGGACATAATTCAATACCGTAAGACTGATATGAAACGAATACTAGAACAATTTGTTAACCAAAGACGATGTTCAGTAGTTATTTAACAACATACAGAGCAAATAAAAACACAAACGCATATTCTAGCAATAATTCAGATGAAAAGAAAATGATTAGTACGACCGCTTATTCGTAAAAAGAACACTGCCAGCTGTGTAGCCTACATGAAGCAATATATCAGGCCTACGTTAAGAACACGTTGAATTTAATGTGGACGAGAAACGTACAGTTATTATTTATCTGCTTCCATATCGCATCATACAATACACCTGTAAAATGAAAACATGTAGGCCTAGCAAAGAGGAAACATGTTTGGGGGGAGGGAGTTGTAATTCTTCCTCTTTCGGATAAATTTCAGAAGAGGGATACCTGCTTTTCCTTCATATTCAAATATTGTAATTTTGTGCACACAAAATAAATTAGTGCCTTTTCGTGAGCATCATGATGTGCATTCAACAAACGCAGACAAATCTGCTCTTTTTAGTATTTTGTGATAATTGTTGCTAGTGAGATATTGTATACTGAAAATTAAAAACAATTAGATATCGTACATCAAATGATGACAGATTATATATTGAACGCAAACAACATTATATCAGCCATGTACCAAAATGTCATCTATGTGTGTTGATGAATTTTGGTAAAACAAGCTTCTTTATGCTACAATTTAGCAACACATCAAAGTAACATAACCTCACATTACAATGAGAAAGAAATTTGGAGGTGGCATGACGTAAAAAGTCATCCCACAGTCGTATTACTCTATGTACTTTTCAGGTACTCTGCCATCTAGTGTTGGTTATTGCAAGCTCATTTCTCGACACAAGCGACGCATAGCGTCCGTTATTTTCCAGTTGCGTCCAAATTTAATATAAGCTTGATCGATCTGTTTTATATATGATCTAGGCTAATAGTAATTCATGCATCCAGCTGCAAGCACGCGATAAGAATGACAAAATACCATCCCCCGCACCGATGAGAATACCTCACCCCGCGGCAGACAGTACTATCTCGGTATAGTATACAGTATACAGTCACGAAGCTTGGGATGATTTTTTTCAATTATCGCGATAGTTGCTAGCCGCTTGGAGCGCTGTGTGTACTAGGAACAATCATTGAGCTCTATACTAAATGTTATAATGTTGAGATCACTGGGAACAATAGACTGTGACAGAGCCATCGTGATCTAATACAGGCCGTAAGGCAGACCATGTATCTCGCTTAACCCGATCACGAAGGGCGGCGTTTCAACCATATAAATTAGTAGGAATGCCTAAACAGTAACATATGTTTCTCTAAAATGTAGTGTAGTTCCATTAATAAAATTTAAAACAATTATTATGAGACACTTCTGACATAATTCACTTGCGAGTTAAAGTGTAATATTATTTATGGTGTGAAAATTACGTTGTTCGTACGTGTAATACCCGCCTTTATTTCGATTAAATATTGGGAAATTTTTGTACATTGATTTATGCACGATTCAATAATTTTCAGTTGCACCGCACGGATGTTTGGATATGTTGAAATTATAGGTTATGTTTACTGTATTAGTTGCCCCTTTCTGTCTAAATTTAGTGATCTCCAATGCCTTGCCATTCATATGGGAATTATTGGTTATGTTTATTATATATTTAACTTATATTCCTAAATTCGCAATTGTACATTATAATTAAGCATAATGTCATGGATGATACCCCTCACATTCAATTTATCTGTATTTTAATACTACAATTGAGTACTGAATTGTTGTATTTATCTACTACCTAAGAGACGAAGTAACAATTGTACGAACACTAATTTCATGGGAGTGGTATGGTAAATTTTTTGTCTAAAATTAAGGAAGATAAATTAGATGTGCTAAACTGAAATCACAATATAAATTCTTTTTTATTAAACCTCAAAATAGTTTCCATTCTAAACTTAAAATGTTGACGCGAACAGATTATGTTAACATGTAAAATTCTCTTCATATTAAAATAACACAGTTTTGTAATTATTTCGCAACATATTATGCAACAAGAAGTAAACGGAACTTATGGACACATTACACTAAATAAAGCTTAGCAATGATACGCAATAAAGTTATAATATAATAATTCACTGAGCTCCATACACTGAAATAGAAAACCCGAACAAATATTACGGCCTCTTCTAGATGGAAAAGGCATTGACTGTGCCGTATTTCGCATTTTTTGTGAAAAGCTATGTAAACTGTGAAATGTTCATTATCGGTTGTAACAACTGTAAATGACTAAAATACAATAATTTTAATAATAATAATATGGGACAAGTAGACGTTATACTTACTTACTTATGGCTTTTAAGGAACCCGGAGGTTCACTGCCGTCCTCACATAAGCCTGCCATATTCCCCTATCCTGAGCAAGATTAATCCAGTCCCTACCATCATATCCCACCTCCTTCAAATCCATTTTAATATTATCCTCCCATCTACGTCTCAGCCTCCCCAAAGTTCTTATTCCCTCCGTCCTTCCAATTAACACCCTTTATGCATTTATGGATTCGCCCATACGTGCCACATGCCCTGCCCATCTCAAACGTTTGTAGTACTATGAATTGTAAGAAAAATAGGTTAGAGTTATCCTTCTTCCGAAAGATCCGGGAAGGTGAGTTTATAAGATACAATATATATATATATATACTTTATGAAAATAATATTTCATCACGTGAATGCAAGAACTAGGTAACTCGAAATTTGCGTTTTTTAGTTACCTCTTTTATAGCATAGCAAAAATCGCACAAAATGTAATAGAAGAACTAGCTAACTGATCGAACGATAGCAGCGACATCTATTTTCCAATATAACAAATAGGTAAAAGAAAACGAGACATATTCCCTAGTGCAATTAATAAGTCAATAGGCAATGTCACAAAGTATGAAAAATCAAGTTACCTTGTTCTTGCATTCAGGTGACGATATAAACCTTATGTATTTCATATTTGAATAGTTGAAGGAAGGTGTTAATATTTCCAAAAGAACACGATGTCGAAAGTACAATGCATTTTATCGTCTGCTAAGGAAAAGGTCTGTGATGAGGCGATAGTAGCGATCCTGGTGGTTAGCAACTATCTATGGATGCATATTTATTATGTATTGAGCTTCGAAACTGTATATACTAGACTGTGGTACTATCGTTACTCCACATCGGTAGACTACCGAATAAAATTAATGCAATTGGGATATAAATGGCGGAAGCACAATTAATATTGTATGTCCACTTGTACTAATTTTCGGGAAACCTTCGGGGAAGTGTTTCCTATTTTATACATCTTATAGGAATAATGCGGCAAAATGTAATTGTTGTATTGATAATGCCCAATGCACATTTCATTATGGCGGGCTAGTGAGTGAGCCACGGGTTGAGGGGTAGAGAGTAGACAGAGAGAACAGCTGCCGTGCGGCGAGAGTGGGGATAACTTCCCCTACTGCAGTTCTGTTCTTTCAGATTTATATCACGTGAGTGTCGATTGCACATTTAATTTTGGCGAAATAGAGGTAGTTAATAGGTGTAATTTAGGTTTGTTGTGTGTTGTGTTGTGCTAAATACACAAGTGTCGAATGAATATTTCATTATGGTTGGCTTGGAAGTGAGCCACCGGAGCGGGGAGTAGACAGAACGTGCGGCTGCCGACCATGCGGCGAAAGTGGGGATAGCTTCCCCTATTGACGATCTGATCTTTCAGGTATAGGTCTTTCTTTCTTTAACCTCCCATTTTCTCCGACTTACACACCCCTGCGGGTTGGGGAAGGATATTCTTTAGATCGTACACTAGACATCTTAAAAATGCGAATCTCCCTGGACATGGGATCGGCATGACGTAGGACCACACTAGAGACATCACAGGGCAATCACAAAACAAAGGACAAACAGTCCCGTGGACGGAAGATAAATTTCTTCCATTGTTCACTCCGGGAATCGAATCTCAGGCCACTTGCTTGGGAAGCGCACGCTAACCATATAGCTACAACCGCGGACAGAATGTAAATAAAACATCCGGTCTAATTTAGGCACATATAACTGCGACGTCCAATACGACCAATCTCACGCCGTGCGACTGTATGTAAAGTAATTGTAGTTAATGAAAGGAGAACTTGTAAACATACCAATTTCCACATTGTAGGATAACTGAAGGACAATATTAGGGAAGACACGCTTAATCTCTCACGCATTAAGTTATAAAAGTGATATGCCTGTACCCTCTTTGCGAACATTTTCGTCTAGAGCTCTAAAGATACGAGGTGGGTGAATAATATTAATGGATTAATAAAAATCAAACTTTACCTGCTTGTCTTCCTCGGCGATAATCCTTGTTCCACCACATGCTCTTGTGTTTGCACTGAATATCTGTTTCTGTGCCACACAACACAGATCAGCACACAGAGTCACTGACGTCTAGAGATTGATAAAGAGAGTCACTCGGTTCCGTTTTCCTTTTCCACACAGAAAGGACTGTCTGTCTCACTCTTCGCTTCCCACTATCCTAAACTGACCAGTCCGAGCGCACTAAAGTAGAGCCTGGAAGAGCACAAACTTAGCGACAGGTGGGGACCCTGAAACGTACACACGAACTAGAAATACTCACTATATGCCTGTATTTAATTTACACAAGTCTTATACAGTTTACACACATTAATTATAAATACATTGGATTACATTATTTTCCCCTGTACAGTACATATCTACGTCTCAAGCTTTTACATTTACAAGATATTGAAGCCTATTTCAGCCATCTTATAATGCAGCCATGAAGCATGCCTAACCGAAGCCGCATTTCCGAATGTTTTTTAATTTATTGTTGAATGCACGTTTGTTAATAAAATTCACTTTGAATTTACTGTATTCTTGTATTTGGAGCAGCACATTGAGTGTGGTGAGTAAAACTGTCCATTGTACTGTTTATGATGAGACTCATGGCCAGTTTTTCCAAGTAATGTTTAATTTGACTTAACAAACGTTAAATTAACAGCTGGTTTATTTTAAACGTTTTGTTAAGATGTTTTCCATTTTTCCAACATAATTTTGTTTAAAATAACCAACGCTTAACTTTAACTGTTGTTAATACTATTGTAACTACTCAAGAGCAGTTGGTAATGATTTTGCATATATAAGACAACTTCTTATTGGCTGATATTATTATTTAAATTCTGTACTGTAGAGTAAGTCATGAAACATGTGTAAAATCGTAACCTGTTACAGTAGCCATGATTCATTCAGTACAGAGAGTTGATAAATGAAAGTTGCATTTATTACTATTGAATAATAATTATTATTATAATGGCCGGTTTGTCCAAGTATTGTTAGAACACTTAACGACTGTTAAACCTTCAACAGTTTGTTAAATACAGTTTTTCCATTTGTTCAACATCAGTTTGGCTTAACAGATTCTTAACCGAATGTTAACTTTAAATGTAGGATTTCAGGCCGTTAACTCATTTAACAAACAGTTAAACATGGCGGATAACACCACAGCTGTTCAGACAAAAGTTGTGAAAATAACATGTTATGTTTCTCTTTGAGGAATGTTTACAGTAAGGGCCGGTTTCACCAAGCTTCAGTAAATCAGTTCAAATGAAACATTAACTAGTACTAAACATTAAAATATTTACACGAGTACATTTTTATGTGCAGTCTCCGTAGACTTCAAGCGGAGAAGCTATATGTGCCTCGTCGCGCTAATTACGTCATGCCTCGTTGATGGAGTAGTCAGTAGCGAGTTGGCTTGTCATCTAGGGGGCCCGTGTTCGATTCTCGGCTACTTGTTTTTTATTAACGTAACTAATTTTTATACATGTTACCTTTCTTCATTTTTATAATTTTGTGTAGTGGAACGAATTATTTCACAACTCTGGCTACACTAGGAGAATTTAAAAAAACTCTTGGGAGATCAATTTTCTTCCCGAAATAAAACAAAGATAAACAAACAAATTAAAGAAAAATAAAATAAATACACATGTGGATCTAATACTTCATCCACATGCCACCGGCGTCTATCACTGCCTGGCATTTTCGGGGCATTGAGTCCACCAGATCGCGGAAATAGTTCTAGCCCTTAGCGAAATCTTTCCAGGTAGCCAGAACTTGATCCCAGAACTGATCCGGATTTTGAGGTGGGATGTCTCTATATTTGTCAATGCTCCTCTTTTTCATGCTTTTCCGTGAACCGTCTTTGAACGTTTATGGCGGTGTGCGCGGGGTGATTATCGTGCTGGAAAATTAAATTTCCATCGGAAAGAAAACGATTATAACTTCCAAGAATCCAGCTCTTTCGCTTCTGTTTTAAAGCCAGTGCAAACATATCATATCGCTAGCTATAACATAAATATAATAAATGAAATTTAATATACCAATTAAGTTTTCTTATGTTTGAATGCACATTATGAATTAATTTACTAATATTTCTTAGGTACCGGTATGTAGCTATAATAATCACTTTCATGTCTTAAAATAAAACTCAGTTGTATGTTACCTAGTTGACTAGTTTCAGCTTTGTCTCAGCCGTTTTTATGATATTCTAACCTATGATCAGTTTCTTCTAAAATTTTGAGTATCGGTACCACGATCTTCGTGATGCGGTATCTTTTTGTGAATTTTTATGTCATATAAATTTTCAAAATGATCGGTTTTTAAATGGTTAACATTATCTCCATTTGACTCTTAATTTTCGAGCAGTTCCAGATATAACAATTCTGCGTCGAAACGTTCCGCCATTTTATATTGCAACTAATGAATAATTAAAAATTTAAAGACGGAAATTTCTATCACTAAATTTAATGATAGTTTTACTGGTTCGTTAGGCTAAAGATGCTTGGTGAGATATAAAAATGATTTAATGAACAAGTAAATAAATTAATGAATCATTAAAACCTTAATGAAGCTTTGTGAAACCGGCCATAAGACTGGTAATATATAATTTAAAATATATTTTGGAATATTAATATAGGGAAGATAATCTTTATAAGTCAACTGATTATCATACTGACGCTTATTTCGATGCTGAGCTATTATCCATTTAATATTGAGGAATTGTGCGATCTCAACGTGGCAAGAAATTGAAGTCAGATTTTAATATCCTACAAACAGAAATAGGCCACTTGTTCCAATTCACCAGCTACTATTAACTCTAGATTCTATGTTACTGGCTCTTCAACTATAGCCGATGTCAATAGTACTTCAAAATACGCAGTGAGTAAATAATAAAATGTTTCAGCAGCAATTGCTTCTTTAGGACGAAATTACATATTATTTATACATGCAACTGAATTAGAGAATTTTATATGATACGGAATTCTCCTCGGGGTTTTGTGTACAGTTGACTACACGCACATTCGTGTAATTATTGTCACCTGGTGGTCATAATGCTGAGATTTTTCTAAACAGAAATTCATATTTAGCATTATAAAATATAACCATACTTATAATAATTATTAATATTCAATAGTAGTCAATGCAACTTTCATTTATCAACTCTCTGTACTGTATGAATCATGGCTACTGTAACAGGTTACGGTTTTACACATGTTTCATGACTTACTCTACAGTACAGAATTTAAATAATAATATCAGCCAATAAGAAGTTGTCTTATATATGCAAAACCATTACCAATTGCTGTTGAGTAGTTAGAATAGTATTAACGACAGTTAAAGTTAAGTGTTGGTTATTTTAAACAAAATTATGTTGGAAAAACGGAAAACCTCTTAGCAAAACGTTTAAAATAAACCAGCTGTTAATTTAACATTTGTTAAGCAAAATTAAACATTACTTGGAAAAACTGGCCATAAGTATGGTTATATTTTATAATGCTAAATATGAATTTCTGTTTAGAAAAGTCTCAGGATTATGACCACCAGGTGACAATAATTACACGAATGTGTGTGTAGTCAACTGTACAGAAAACCCCGAGGAGAATTCCGTATCATATAAAATTCTCTAATTTAGGTTCATGTATAAATTATATGTAATTTCGTCCTAAAGAAGCAATTGCTGCTGAAACATTTTATTATTTACTCACTGCGTATTCTGAAGCACTATTGACATCGGCTGTAGTTGAAGAGCTAGTAACATAGAATCTAGAGTTAATAGTAGCTAGTGAATTGGAACAAGTGGTCTATTTCAACTAGGTAACATACAACTGAGTTTTATTTTAAGACATGAAAGTATTTATTATAACTACATACCGGTACCTAAGAAATATTAGTAAATTAATACATAATGTGCATTCAAACATAACAAAACTTAATTGGTATATTAACTTTCATTTATTAGAATTATATTATAGCTAGCGATAAGATATGTTTGCACTGGCTTTAAAACAGAAGCGAAAGAGCTGGATTCTTGGAATTTATAATCGTTTTCTTTCCGATGGAAATTTAATTTTCCAGCACGATAATCACCCCGCGCACACCGCCATAAACATTCAAAGACGGTTCACGGAAAAGTATGAAAAAGAGGATTGACAAATATCGAGACATCTCACCTCAAAATCCAGATCAGTTCTGGGATCAAGTTCTGGTTACCTGGGAAGATTTCACTAAGGACCAGAACTATTTCCGCGATCTGGTGGACTCAATGCCCCGAAAATGCCAGGCAGTGATAGACGCCGATGGCATGTGGACAATGTATTAGATCCATATGTTTATTTCTTTTATTTTTCTTTAATTTGTTTGTTTATCTTTGTTTTATTTCGGGAAGAAAATTGATCACCTAAGATTTTTTTTTAAATTCTCCTAGTGGAGCCAGAGTTGCGAAATAATAAGTTCCACTACACAAAATTATAAAAATGAAGAAAGGTAACATGTATAAAAATTAGTTACGTTAAAAAAGAAAGTTATCGCCTAGAACCGAACACGGCCCCCTGGGATGGCAAGCCAACACGCTACTGACTACTTCATCCGGGTGTTATGACGTAACCAGCGCGACGAGGCACATATAGCTGCTAGGCTTGAAGTCTACGGACACAGCTCACATACAAATGTAATCGTGTAAATATTTCAATGTTCAGTACTAGTTAATGTTTCATTTGGACTGATTTACTGAAGCTTGGTGAAACCGTCCCTTACTCTAAACATTCCTCAAAGAGAAACATAACATGTTACTTTCACAACTTTTGTCTGAACGCTGTGGTGTTATCCGCCATGTTTAACTGTTTGTTAAATAAGTTAACGGCCTGAAATCCTACATTTAAAGTTAACAAACGGTTAAGAATCTGTTAAGCCAAGCTGGTGTTGAACAAATGGAAAAACTGTATTTAACAAACTGTTGAAGTTTTAACATTCGTTAAGTCTTCTAACAATACTTGGACAAACCGGCCACTTGACTGGAAACTTAAGGCCTAAAAGCTCATAACTAAGGCCAGGAAGTTCATGCTCTAAAAACATACTAAATATGTATGCAAGTATGCCTTTAAAACCCTTAAATTATATGCCAATAAAATATGCATTAATAGAAGTAAATATTTCTTGGTATATCACTAATAAATAATAATAATAATAATAATAATAATAATAATAATAAAATAATAATAATAATAAATGTAACAACATTCTAGGCTGAATTAGATGAGATTAAACTTATATTTATATTTGAGAAGTTGAAACATGTGATTCGATGTCCAAACCTTCCACAACCGACCGATAACGCGATAAACATTCCCATGTTACAGTGAGGCTAGGGCTCCACTAGCTAGCTGTGTTTGAAGGCTGCTGCGAGCTGTATTCTACTGCCTAGATTTATACTGCAAGAAGGTGGCTCTACTTAATGTAAATTTTCTGCTTGTGAAAGCCGTAGTCTACTGCTCCGCTCTGCTCTGGCCAGGCTCCACTCTTGCTATTCAGCTGAAAACAGCGTTGTGATGTTCTTTGTGTACTACAAGATCAAGCAAAAACTGCAGTGAAAATGAGCACACTATTTATCAAGGTGATTGTATGTTTGCTATTGGTTCGCCGTCGTCGAAGATTGCATCAAAGAAAATGGTGGATACATTCTATATATATTAGTAAGTTATTTTACGACGTTTTATCAACATCTCAGGTTATTTAACGTCTGAATGAGATGAAGGTGATAATGCCGGTGAAATGAGTCCGGGGTCCAGCACCTAAAGTTACCCAGCATTTGCTCATATTGGGTTGAGGGAAAACCCCGAAAAAACCTAAACCAGGTAACTTGCTCCGACCGGGAATCGAACCCGTGCCACCTGGTTTCGCGGCCAGACGCTCTAGCCGTTACTCCACAGATGTGGACCATCCAAAATTAAGTAACAGAAAACATGAAGGCACGTTTGCTGCAATGAATCACAAACTTAGGGAATATCCAGCTAAATTCTTTTAGTTCTACCGGATGTCGGAATTTTGTTCTAAGCATACGAAGTAATTGTTCTGTATGGTTGTGAATCTTGGACTCTCACTTTGAGAGAAGAACAGAGATTAAGGGTGTTTGAGAATAAGGTTCTTAGGAAAATATTTGGGGCTAAGATGACTGAAATTACAGGAGAATGGAGAAAGTTACACAACGCAGAACTGCACGCATTGTATTCTTCACCCGACATAATTAGGAGATAATAGGAACAGACGTTTGAGATGGGCAGGGCATGTAGCACGTATGGGCGAATCCAGAAATGCATATAGAGTGTTAGTTGGGAGACCGGAAGGAAAAAGAACTTTGTGAACGCCGAGACGTAGGATAATATTGAAATGGATTTGAGGGAGGTGGGATATGATGATAGAGACTGGATTTATCTTGCACAGGATAGGAATCGATGGCTGGCTTATGTGAGGGCGGCAATGAACCTGCGGGTTTTTTAAAAAGCCATTTTTAAGTAAATAAGCAAGCACACCAAGTAATGCTCATACATAGGGGGTGTTTCGGCTCATGGACAATTGGACAGACGTTCGAAACAGGAGCACGACACATCTAATCAAATCAGAGCTGAAAACTGAAGTCGACTTTAACGATTACGCGAGAAAAATCTGTCTCAAAATACTCGTAATTTAAGCCTAGTTGGCGAAGTGTAGAATAAAGTGGTTTTTAGTAGCTAACCGAACGAAATATTTGTCCATTTTATATGCGAAATTTTGTCGATTTCTTAATCTCACGTATTTTCTTCAAAACAAGTTGGCAACCCAAATTTGCAGTACAGGATACTTCACAATTTCAATAATTTATTTGCTCACTATCAAACTCCATTTTACAAATTGCAAACAATCAATCAACAATACTATTGTGACACAACTGCAAACACTGCGAAACGTAGACTGTTTTACTACAGCTGCCAGCTGACTACTACGGCCAGTGGAGCCAGGCTTCGGCGACAGATAACTGCACGAAAATGGAACATGTTCTATTCCTCCGGCAGTAGACCTGCCCATATAGCCGCCTAGACTTGTTTTGAGTGTATTTCATTTTCAGGCAGTAGTCTGCAACTCACAACAGCTGTCAAATACAGCTAGTGGAGCTCTAGCCTGATTCTCAACCGGTGTGCCGCGGCACATTACTATGTCGTGAGATTCGCTAGGTGTGCCGCGACACTTTTAACATTTTTCCTCGTAAAAGGAATTATAATAATTTCACCCATTATCAGTTTTCAAAAATAGAATATGGTGCTTTGATTTTAAAAATCCAAACTATGCATTTTTATGCAACATAAAATCAGCTTTTATAAGCTTAAACGCGAAAATATTCCACAATACTGTAAATATCATGAAATATTAAGCATTTATATAAAAAATATATAAAAATATGAAATGCAAATATATTCAACATAAAATTTGGTTTGACAAGCTGTTGATGATCGTGAAGATATTAATCAGCAATTAATTACAGTCAATGGAAAAATGTATGGAAATGCATGAACTTACCGGTTCTACTCATAACGCTGGAGAGAAACGACACTGGGAAGATACATATTCATTGTAAACATATTCGGCGAAGAATATAGCTATATTCAGAAATGCTACATTAGAAATTATATCTACGTATGCAACAGAAACTTCATTAGCTGGCACAAAGGCAAATCGAGAATTTTTTTCCCCTGACGCCTACTCAGAATTTTTCTTGGAATATTCACGTAAGAGAGTCCTGTTGCCTTGAGTATGTTTCAACCAATTCTGTATCAAGTGAAACGCACAACATAATATTATCATATTATCTTACACTGTTGAGTAGTTGCTTAGTCAACTGTCCGAAGACATCACTCATGAGGCAACTAAGCTTGAGATAATGGGATAGGTAACCAGTTCCTTTCCCCCTCCATTTCACACATCGCTGACTAGTACATATTACACCAATCAGACTTCAGATGTATACAAACAATTGGAGGGTTCCCTGCAAAAAGGGAATGGCTCCACTTTATGGTGAAATTAATATTTTGCTTGTTTCATATGTTAAAAGATATGCACAACCTTCTATTGCAAGAACGGTGTGATTCCCAGCATCTGGTAGTAAGTTTCATTGGAATTGGAGCAGAGCTCCCAATCGTTTCATTGCAAAAGAGGAGGCAGCTCACGAATCTGTATACAGAGTGAACCGTAAGTAGTGTCATTAATTTCAGAGGATTTCCTTTGAGATATTTCAAGCAAAAATATTTAATACAATTTTGCTATTTTTTTGCTTCTTTTTTGAGTTAAAAATTGTTTTATATTAAACATATCATAGCCTATTTTGCGAAAACCATTGATTTAATTCCCAATATGCTCAGTCATTTTAAGAGAGCATTATGATAAGTGATTGACAGAATTTTATAAATTTCATCCGTACAAATATAGCCTGAAAAGGAATTTTACAATGTTATATTTTTTGGATCAGTTTTCTGCACATTAATAAAACTAAACTAAATTCTTTCAATACTTTATTATTATAATATACTGATCTCTTAAAATGACCGAGTGTATTGGGAATTAAATTAAATCAATGCCTTTCCCAAAACAAGCCATGAAATGTTTCATATAAAACAATATTTAACTCGAAAAGGAAGCAAAAACGAGCAAAATTGTATTGAGCTTTGTCGAAATATCTCAAAGAATAACTCCCTGAAATTAATGACATTACTTACTGTTCAACCTGAATGTATAGGCTATGTAGGCCTATATATATATATGCTATGTCTTGTGTTGTAGTTTATGATATGATATTGACACTAATTGTGTGTTCAGTGCACAACGTGTCCAACTTTATTGCAAAAAGAGGTATCTCCATTATTTCTTTATATTTTACTCCGCCTAGATTGCTGATTATAATTAATTATTGAATGATAAAATGAAACTCCTAGGTACCTATGACATACTCTGAAACAAGAAAGAAGCTCAGTTAAAATTTCATTTTTTAGAATGTTTTTTGTAGTTTTCCACAACTTTGTGAAAGTGGAGCTACCTCGCTTTTGCAGGGAGCCCTTGAATTGTTCTTCCTCTGACACATATCGTCAATTGAGATGTTCTGCCTTATTATTATAGATTCACATATTAGACAGTACCTCAATCAGAGGTGAAATTAGCATTATGAACTGCTTTCTCAAAATCACAAAAGAAATTTGAAAATGTTAGCACAAGATCCAATTTTTTTTTTTTTTCACAGAGATCCCCAACAGTTACCCTTACATTGCAGTAAGTATTTTCGGTTTTATTTCTCAACAAGCAAAATACTAGCCGAAAATAAAAAATATTTTTGTAGTCTATTATAGTACAGCACAACTCTAATTCTGTATAAAATCCTTCACAGAAAGAGCCTACCTATTTTGGTTCACTAAGATCGCAGTGATGCAAGCGCACTAGGAGACGACCTATAATCACGGTAGTACCTACCACAAGTAAGTATGCAGTGTTATATAATGTATCATTTACTTTAATTCTAACAAGCAAACATTCTGATGGACGAGTCGGCCTGGGTAGCGCAGTCGGTATAGCGCTGGCCTTCTGTGCTCGAGATTGCGGGTTCGATCCCGGCCCATGTCGATGGCATTTAAGTGTGCTTAAATGCGACAGGCTCATGTCAGTAAATCTACTGCCATGTAAAATAACTCCTGCGGGACAAAATTCCGGTACACCGGCGACGCTGATATAACCTGGCAGTTGCGAGCGTCGTTAAATAAACCATCATCTTACGGCCGGTTTCTCCAAGTATTGTTAGACCATTTAACGAATGGTAAACTCTAAAGAGTTTGTTAAATATAGTTTTTTCATGTCTTCAACACTAGTTTGGCTTAACAGATTGTTAAGTGTTTGTTAATTTTAAATGTAGGATTTTAGGCAGTTAACTCATTTGACAGTTAGTTAAATATGGCAGATGACACCACAGCTGTTCAAATAGAAGTTGTGAAAATAATATTTTATGTCTCTCTTTAAGGAATGTTTCGTGAATGACTAACATAACATTTAAAAGACACTTTAGAGAGCTAATATAGGGAAGATAATCTTCAAAAGTGAATTGATTATTATCATATTGGCTGCTTATTTTGATACTGAACTGAGGCCCTAGCATTTATTGAATATTTAGAAAATGTGGGATCTTAACGTGGCAAGGTAACTAGGAATGATGATTTATATTACTACGCATGATACTCAATTTGTGACAATATAGATTTTCAAAACGAGTAGGCCTCAGAAATTTAAACCAGACTTGAAATTCTACAAACAGTAATAGACAACTTACTTCAATTCAGCACCTACTATTTATTCTTGATTCTATGATACTGGCTCTTTTAAAATAACTACTGTATAGCCAATGTCAATAGTGTTTCAAAATACACAGTGAGTATTATATTTAAACATTTTCAGCAAAAATCGCTTCTTTGAGAAGTCATATGTTAGCATTAGTACTATAACCTTACTTTGTAATAATATTATTATTCAATAGTAGTCGCCCACAACTTTCATTTGTCTTCTTCTTTATCGATCATGCCCTACTGTATCAGGTTATGATTATATACATGTTTCATGACTTACTCTACAATACAACATTTAAAGAATAATATCAGCCAATAAAAAATTGATTTACATGTGCAAAATCATTACCAACTGCTACTGAGCGGTTAAAATAATGTTAACGACTGTTATAGTGAAGTGTTGGTTGTTTTAAACAAAACGATGTTGAAGAAATGGAAAATACATTAACAAAACGTTAAAAATAAACTGACTGTTAATTTAACACTAGTTAGGCCAAATGAAACATTTCTTGGAGAAACTGGCCATTAATCTTCTGATGGAAGCAGATAGAAATGTTATATTTTTTCCTTCCACCATGCTAATAATGTCAAGACAAGTACTTACATACAAATTTTTGCCATTCGAACGCAATTACGAGGGCCGTAAGAACATGTTTCCCAGTAGCAGTTTACAGAAAGAAAACACAATTTCATGGAAAGATTTATTGGAACATATACAGCATTTGTTGAGCTATTTTTCAACATATTCACCACCGGAATTGAGACATTTTTCGCAGCAGTGGAACCACAGGAAAATTTAACATATTAATTTAATCATACATATTCTTTTTCAAGTATAGCATTGGAACTGTTTGAAATCTGATAATAAAATAATAATAAACATGATCAATATCATTATTAACATAGTTGTATATACGTATAATATTAAGCAATAAATATAATCCAGTTTCTTTGTTTTTACTTGGTTATTTAACGACGCTGTATCAACTACGAGGTTATTTAGCGTCGATGGGATTGGTGATAGCGATATATTTGGCGAGATGAGGCCGAGGCAGTTAGAATATGATTTTTGTATTTTATAAAAGTAGTTCGTAACCATGTTTGCGGAGCTTCTTTTCATTTTCGATCACTGATCATGATCAGTCAACCTCACTTCTTCACTGCCCATAAAAGGTCACATTAAAAAAAAAAAGTCTACTCGCTACAATTGCAGACAAAGCAATGGACCACACCGTGTTAAAATTTAGGAATTTCCCTGTCACCAGCTCTATATATACACTATCAAAAATAACGGAAAACATGCGGATTACTGCAGGTAACGCAAGGGTGGTGATCGGCGGGCAAAACCTAATCCTTAAAAGACTGCAAGTGTTATTGTTTGGCTTTTGTGTAAAGTCTGTGAAATAATTTTTCTTTCAGTGCATGACTTATGTGTGTAAGTGTTGGTATTGGTTAATGTTTTAAGAACAATTTCCGATATTTTTATTGTAATCATTTTATAACAGTCGAGTTTATTTTGTTACTAAAATGAAAAGTGCACATGTAGTTTGGTATATTAATGAGTCCAGTTAAATAAAATGACTTTATACGATAACATTGTGCAATGTTATAATTTGTGCAATGTTTGTCATTAAAAAGTTGAATAAGGCGCAAATAAGTACATTATTATTTTAAAAAGTAAAAAGGGCGCTCCCAGGTTGCACAAAAAAGTACCGGAGCGGCACGTGCTTGAACTAATGTAAAATGGCCGCTAAGAATGGTGGTATTGTTGACACGTTTTCAATGCCATCTATGTATCAGGCCACGAACTTCCACGAATGCATCTCATAGTTCTCTATTTAGAAATGTGCAATAGTTCTAATGTTGCAATATGTTCCATTCTACATATTCTAAGATTCCAAATATGACGAAACGAGAGAACCCCGAGAAAACCCCTCAACTGCTACCCTGTCGACCAAAAGTGTCATTTCGAACTTTTCAATGAAAAATGCCATGCCTGACCGAGACTCGAACCCGGACCGCCTGTGTGAAGGGCTGAAGGTCTGAGCACTCAGCCACCGCAGGGGTGTGCGTTAAAATATTACTCCTAGGTATAATAGAGTATTCTTACTAGTGGTGGTAATTGCTCCCCTCACCTAATTCAAAGTTCATGTTGTCGAGTAGTTAGGAACGCGCAATATCACGCAGGAGGTCTGTGTTTACCCATGAAAATACAGAGGGAACCTGAGCCCTGAATGTATCGTAGAATTGCTCGCTACACTTTATCACGTTTCAGTATAGAATTTAAAGATTTTCGGAAGTTTCTAACTCCATCCCGACTTAATTTAAATTCCTCGTCAGTGAAGACATACCTAATTGCTGGGTAACTATCGGCACTGGACTCTGGAGTCATTTCACTGGCATTATCACCTTCTTTTCATTCAGATTCTAGGTAAGTATAGCAGTTGATAAAGCGTCGTATAATAACCAATTTAAAAATAAACTTCTTGTGTTTCGTTGCAATAAATAAACCTGTTCGTATTAATAGCCTACATGATTTTGCAGAAGACTAGCAGTCCTCAATTAAATTTCAAAACATCAATTAGTATGTGACTTCAGTTATTTATATGATGATGACGATGTTAATATCTATTCTTACTCGTTCTCAATAATGTGAAATGTGCAACAGTTCTCAGAAAAATAATGTGGCTATCCTCTTATTTGTTGTGCGCACCAAGATGGAAGATGTGAGAAATGTGCAGATTTTTATCAAAATTATTCACAACGCTTCTAACTTTATCGATGTGTTCTGTATAATACTGTGCTGCACAGAGGCATGTGCCCCAGCGCGTCACAATTGGTTCTGACGGAATAGGAATATCGGGTGCCACTGCTTCAAATGCTCGTATTCGATTGGGTGCTTCACAAACACTCTTTTAATACAGGTTGAACCGTAAGTAATGTCATTATTTTCAGGGGGTTATTCTTTGAGATATTTCAAACAAAAAAGTTTAATATAATTTTGCTCGTTTTTGCTTCCTTTTCGAGATAAAAATTGTTTTACATGAAAAATTTCATTGTGTGTTTTGGGAAAGTTACTAATTTAATTTTCTGTGCACTCAGTTTAAGAGAACAGTATATGAATACGCTGTAGTCTATGGGCAAGATCAATATTTAGATTCATGAATAGAGAATCGCAATAATCAAAGTAGGGCATCACTAAAGTTTGGATCAGGTTCTTTTTAAAGCTTAGAGGTAAAACGTTGGATAAGTGTCTGAGGGAATGAATTATGGAAAAAGCTTTCTTACATGTGTAGGTCACTTGATTTTGAAAATTTAAATTTGAATCTAAATATACCCCTACATTTTTTACTGTCTTACTATATGTAATTGTGGTATTATTTATTTTTGTATTTGATACAATGGCTAGATCTATTTTGTTTAATGCTCGTTGGTGGCCCATTATTATGGCTTGCGATTTGTTTGGATTTAGTCTGAGTCCAAATTTTTGCGCTCATTGAGCTACAGATGCTAGATCTTCATTAATTCTGATCACAGAGTCATTGATTGTACAAGTTCGGGAATGAGTGTAAAGTTGTAAGTCGTCAGCGTATAGGTGGTGTTTAGAATATTTTAAGATCTTTGTTACGTCATTTATGTAAAGCGTAAAAAGTAATGGCCCAAGAACCGAGCCCTGAGGGATTCCGGCCTTGACGGTACGCCAATTGGAAGAATGACCACCGGCTGATACACATTGTTGGCGTTCGCGAAGGTAGGAATTGAACCAAGCTACGGCACTATTAGAAAGATTGTAGTTTTTGAGTTTACATAAAAAGAGATCCGTGCCAACTGTGTCGAAAGCTTTGCTGAAGTCTAGTAATGTCAGTAGCGTTAGTTCTCCTCTGTCACTGGCTTCTCGAGTGTCTTCAATCACTTTTAAAACGGCATTAGTAGTATTATGTCCTGTTCGGAAACCAGATTGGTAGTTATCAAGTAAGCAATGCTCATTGAGGTAGTCAGTCAGTTGCTATGTACTACGCGCTCCAGTGCTTTTGACAGACCCGGCAAGATGGTAATTGGTCTATAGTCGTTTGGGGATTCAGGAATTTTATTTTTCGGGATAGGTCTAATGAGAGCTTTTTTCCAAAATCTAGGATATGTAGAGGTTATGAGTGAGGCGTTAAAAATGTGGGTCAAGGTTGGTCTCACATATTCCTAACGGGTTACTTAACTGACTAATTGTCACAAACCTAAAATATTCATTTGTTAACATATTACTCGAAAACAATTGTGAGTATGTAGTAATGACGACTATACGAGATAATATGTTGACTTTTTCCACAGCACAAACCTGTAGCAATATAGGCCTAATTTGTGTGAAAGTGATGTCCCTTTCGTCAGATAGGTCTATTATGCGTCTATTACGTCCTGTGATATGGAACGCTATTTTTCATGTTGCAAACGCTGTTTGAGTGAGCATCGCAAAAATGTTTCCTTCGATACAGTCGTAATTCACTGCAATGCTGATTATAGCCAAAAATTTGACATTGCTACAGTCTCGGTATTGGAAGAAGCTATAAATTGAACTCTTGAAAAAAATGATGTGAAGTGTGTACAATGTGAATATGTAAACAATTGAAGATATAGACAATAAGTCCACACCTGTGAAGTAACGGTTAGCGCGTCTGGCCGCGAAACCAGGTGGCCCGGGTTCGATTCCCGGTCGGAGTAACGTGGTTGAGGTTTTATCCGGGGTTTTACCTCAACCCAATATGAGCAAATGCTGAGTAACTTTCGGTACTGGACCCCGGACTCATTTTACCGGCATTATCACCTTCATCTCATTCAGACGCTAAATAACCTAAGATTTGATAAAACGTCGTAAAATAACCTACTAAAATAAAATTTAAAAAGTAGACATAAATGTAAATAATATAATTATTATGCAACCCATCTATTTACTGCACACATCATGTTCCATGAACAAAATATACTTTTGTTCCAGAAAATTGTGACAGTGTACATTATTACTGTTCCTTTACATAATTTAAATGTTGGTTCACTTGTGCAACTGCCTTTGTATGTTTTCTGAACGACAATGTTCAATAACACTTTTTTATTATCAGTATCTTCATTAATCATCATTAAAGGTGGAAATTTACGCCACAACATAAGGATAGTTGGGTGGTTGTGTTTACAAGTAAACATTCTGGTGGGGACAGATAAAAAAGTTAAATTTTTTTCTTCCACAATGTTAATGTCAAAACAAATGCTTATACAAATTTTGGCCACTCGACCGCAATTACGAGGTCATTCAGAAAGTGATTTTCCCTGGGGTCGTTTACAGAAATAACACAATTGCATGGAAAGATTTATTGAAACAGATACAGCAATTGTTGCGCTATTTGTCAACATAACCCCCACTGGAATTGAGACATTTGTCATACCATGGGGATCAATTTTTGTATCCTTGTGTTGTAGAAGTCAGACCCCTGGGATAAGAACCCGCGTTTGACAGCCGTCTGCACCTTTCTGTCGATCCCATGATATGACAAATGTCTCAATTCCAGTGAGGAATATGTCGAAAAATAGCTCAATATTTGCTGTGTCTGTTCCAATAATTTTTCCAAAGAAATTGTGTTTCTTTTCTGTTAATGGCCCCTGGCGAACTTATTTTTAAGGCCCTCGTAATTGCGGTCGAGTGGCCAAACTTTGTATAAGCACTTCTTTTGACAATATTAACATGGTGAAAGAAAAAAAATAACTTTTTTTTATCTGCCCCCATCAGAATGTTTGCTTGTTAGATTTTGTTACATTATGAATGACGTGAAGCCTAAGGTATGGCCAGGTTACAACTGAAATGTGTTTTGTATCGCAGCGATTGAATGGGATATGTTTCTCGTGCGTACAACGAACATTCCACGCATACCTAACCTTGTAGTCTCTGTGGGTAAATTCCTATCTTTAATCATCATATTACTAAGCAAGGACAAATCATATCATACTGACCGAGTTGCCTGGAACTTGATATCTTATTGTCAAAGAGTGTTTTTTTGTGACTTGACAAGTAATGCTACACGTTGCGAACTAGAATAGAGGTTAAACCTTCGGCCATTAATAATAATTCACGGAATTCAGTACCTCTTTAGTATCTTATACTTGCTCATTTAGGATATTAGTAACTATGGCCATCTTATTTATTGCAGTGCACTTTGTACTATGAAGTTGGGGATATGTACAGTATATATATAGATGAGAAGGCGAAACTTGGTATGTAAGCCTTGCGAGAGGAGAAAGAATAAGTTATCAGAAAGAGTTGTTCCATGATGGTTAATGAGTCCAGTTACATAAAATGACTTTATACGATAACATTGTGCAATGTTATCATTTGTGCAATGTTTGTCATTAAAAAGTTGAATAATATGCAAGTAAGTCCATTATTATTTTAAAAAGTAAAAAGGACGCTCCCAGCTTGCAGAAAAAATTACCGGAACGGCGCATGCTTGAACTAAAGTAAAATGGTCGCTAAGAATGGAGACAATGTTGATACGTTTTCAAAGTCATCTATGTGTCAGGCCACGAACTTTGACGAATGCATCTCGTAGTTCCTAGTTAGAAATGTACAGGGATATCATTTTATTTTTACTTCAATTTTTATTGTACCTGAGCTTTTGAATGTACTTCACTCCCACCCCGTCTACTAGTAGACTTCCAAGCGTTCTCAACACAGAACCAAGCGTATACAGTCAAAGTCACCTTACGGTCATAGTAAACAAACAGTACTGAGTTAGTGAGTATAGTATGTTCCAGAAATATGTTCGCGTTTTCCAGTGACGAAAGAGCTTTCAATATTGAATCATATTCTCGCACATGTACTGCCGCCCGTTTGCCTATTTCGCATCCCGCTTTCCCCCACTCGCTTCTGCTCGCCACTCTGTAAAGGCTAGTGGCTGATCTTTTTTTAGCTCTTTTCTGAAAACATTAATTTCTGTTAGGAATTGGACGTTTACGCAATATTATACAACTGTTTAAATAATTTAAATAAAAGGGCCTCGTTAATTAATTATCACGTGATTTGCCTCCTTTCTACGACCTTGGGACAAAACCACTTGGGCGGACAGTAGATAGCATGTTTGAGTAATTTTATCTTTTCTGATCGGGAAGACGTGATGATTGAATTTACAGTACGTAAGGTACTCTTTTATAGAGTAGGTACAGAATTATTTCAACATGAGTTATTAGTACGAAAGACGAAACTGCTGATTGGAATTAGGTACAATAGTCTATAGTGCGATAATAGCCTATGCACAAAAGAACTGAAGCCTGTATCGAAATGGACGGCCACCATTTTCAAAATTGTGTTTAAATATCCATATTATGATTATTTTTAATGAATATGTCCGCATGGATAGCTCAGTTCGTGAGTGAAAAAAACTTATTAATATAGTACTGTATTTTGATTAAAGAAAAACCTAATGAAAATTATCGAACTCAAAATCGCCATATTTCCTACTTTACGTAAATAGATGAACTACTTTTCTTCCCTCCTGTACCTAGTAAAGTGATTTGTTTGTATTTTACGACACTATCATCGAACTCCAGTCGTGGAAGTGGGTAGCAAGCAGTGTTTCCGGTTCTCAAGCGTTAATACAAAGGTATAGTCAGGTTAATATTAGAAATGTTAGTAAAAATAAAATGATGTCCCTGTACAATAATTCTAATGTTGCAATATATTCCATTCTACATACTCTATTATCAGAACAGCAAAGTATAAGGTTGACTGCATTTTGTCCGAGAGTGACTATGCCAATGTTTGAGATTTCTCTTAACTTGCTTGTAATAGTGTGGGGTATAGGATTAGGCCTAAATTGATTTTTGGGAGAGGGTACAAAGATCCACTGCGACCTTCCAAGATGTGTTGCGCTCTCAAGCTAGGCGCATTCCCAAACCCACACCGGCTGATTACACTAAGGTTCGCTGCGTATCCAGGGTTTGAGTAGATCGTCCCTAGGTCAGCCCCCTTCCGTACGCCCCCATTCGGACTTTTCAATGAAAAATCCCATGCCTGACCGAGACTCGAACCCGGACGTTTCAATATAGAATTTCAAGATTTTTGGAAGTTTCTAACTCCATTCCGACTCAATGAAAATTCCTCGTCAGTAAAGACATACCTAATTGCTGGATAACTATCGGCGCTGGACCCTGGACTCATTTCGCTGGCATTATCACATTCATCTCATTCAGATACTAGATAACCATAGCAGTTGATAAAGCGTCGTAAAATAACCAATTTAAAAATAAACCTGTTCAATTTTGTTGCAAGAAATCAACCCGCTCCTATTGATATATGATTTTGCAGGACTCTAGCAGAGTCCTCACTTCAATTTGAAAACGTCAATTATATTAGTATGTGACTGAGTTATTTGTATGATGATGCTCTTACTCGTTTTCAATAATTTGAAATGTACAGCAGGTCTCACAAAAATAATGCTTATCCCTCTGGCTACCCTTTTATTTGTTGTGATATAGGTCTATTGCAGTAAATATTGTCTCTAATAAGGCTTAAAATCATATGCAATAATCTAGACCTTACTACTAGAAATCAGTTTTATTGGCTATTATTTGGTAATTGGAGAACTAGAGAAAAATTATCAATAGCCAAGCGAGTAGAGCAACAAGTTAATATTAGAAGCGTCAATATTCCGAAATTAAAGGACGAGGAAACATTATGAGGTCCAAATTTCAAATAAGTTTGCCGCTTTAGCAAATTCCGACCAAGTTGAGGAAGAGTTAGATGTTAATAACGTGTGGGAAAATATCCCGGATATCAAAATTGCAGCTGAGCAGAGCATAGGTTATTATGAAACTGAAAAAGAGAAACAGTGGTTTGATGAGGATTGTTCCATGGTAGTAGAAATTAGGAAGAAGGTAAAATTGAAATTCTTACAGGATCCAGTTGAGACGAATGGAGATAATTATTTCAATGGAAGACGGGAAAAAAGTCGTACACTTAAGAATAAAAAGAGAGATTACTTGAAAGAAAAACTGAATGAGGTAGAAACAAATAGCAAGAATAAAAAAAAATAAAATTGTATATAAGGCCATAAAGGAATTTAAGAACGGATATTAGGCAAGGGTAAATGTGATCAAGGATGAGACTGGTGACTTGCTTGCAGACTCTCATTCAATCCTGACCAAATGGAAAAACTATTTTGGGCAACTACTAAATCTATATAGGCCAAAAATAGAAATGATCGGGACGAAATTAAAAAAACAAACTGCTGAGCCATTTATACTCGAATCGACACTTTTTGAAGCCAAAATTGCATAAAAGATCTGAATATGTACAAGCTTTCAGATATCGATCAAATTCCAGCAGAACTAATACAAGAGGGCGGAAGCGCATTATCTAGTGAAATTTATAAGCTTTACTTGCTATATGGGACAAGGAAATTGTACCAGAACAGTGGAAGGAGTCCATAATTGTACTTATATTTAAGAACGGAGACAAGACTAACTGCAGTACATTTCGAGGAATATCACTTTTGTTCACGTCGTACAAAATTTGTCCAATATTCTTTTGAGGAGATTAACTCCATATGTAGATGAAATTATTGTGGACCATCAGTGTGGTTTTAGGCGTAACACTGTAGATCGACTATAGATAAGATTTTTTGTATTCGACAGATATTGGAGGAAAAAAAAAGAGTATAAGGGCATAGTACATCAGTTATTCATATATTTCAAAAAGGCACATGACTCGGTTAAGAGAGATGTTTTATATAATATTCTTATTGAATTTGGTATTCCCAAGAATCTAGTTCGATTAATTAAAACGTGTCTCAGTGAAACGTACAGCAGAGGCGATATAAGCCAGTTTCTGTCGGATGTTTTTCCAATTCACTGCGGGCTAAAGCAAGGAGATGCACTATCACCTTTCCTTTTCAACTTCACTCTAGAGCAGCGGTTCCCAAAGTGTGCTCCGCGGAGCCCTTGGGGCTCCGACCGCGGCAGTTATGAAAATGACAAAAATTTCTGCTTCATCAAGTCGCTAGTGCGTAAAACGTAAACTACTTCCATTAAGCGAATAGTACTTTCTCAGAAAGTAGTTTGATTTCTTCTTGCTAGATAGAAGCAGGAATAATAGATTTGGCAGAGTCATCAGCCATCAATCAGTGCTCAGCCAAAGGGGGATAACATCAGCTGTAACCTTACTTTCGAAGAAGATAGTGCGAATTATTTGGGATTGAGTTCAGAATATGCTGCACATCATCTTGCTTCAGAGTTTACGATGCCTTGTGTAGAGGTAACCAAAGGAAGTAAAAAACGAAAATATTGTGATTCATATTTGGATATGGGATTCACTGAATTTGCTGATGGACGTCCACAGTGTGTGAAACGTAACAAAGTTTGGCCAATATTTCTATGTTACTTGCCAAGCTTAGACAGCATTTCGAAACTCATCCTGACTTCACAAATAAAACTGCAGACTATTTCAAAAGAAAATGTGACGAACTCCATGCAGCTCAAACAAAAATGTTATCTCATGTAAAGACAAATAAATACAGAGTGATTTATATAGAACTGACACATTTCTTTCTTTAATTATTCCGTTGGAAATTCATTCAATGACCCAATTTTAGCACCAAATTAAGCAGAATGTTCTGGAGTTTCGATTCCTTGTCACTAGATGCGCAGATGTTTATGTTTTATTCCTATTGTTGGCAGCACTAGATGCGCAGATGTTTGTTTTATTCCTATTGTTGGCAGCTGTTTTCGACATTTTGTGTCAACGTGAAAATGCAGTACACATTAAATCAACGACTCTTCCTTGTGATGCAATACTGGATTACGAATTCAATTACAGCTACTCAAAGGGCATACCAGAGAGAAATTGGTGTTCGCAATCCTCCCAAAAGAAACACAATACTGGGACTGGTAAACAAATTGGAAACAACTGGATCTCTGGTGAGTGAAAAGGGCAAGCATCGTTCATCTAGGCTTCCCACGGTTGTTGTTGACGTAAGAGCACGACTGGAGCAGTCACCCAAAAAATAATAAGACGTTTGTCGCAGGAGACAGGGTACACCTACTCAGTGTGTCAGAGAGCTGCGAAAAGTGCAGGCCTGAAGCCATATAGGGTTACGGTCAGTGGCGGTGCGTCAATAAGAGCACAAGAGCACGTGAACAGCTTGTTTCCATTAATGCACGACTAGTTTTATTATTTGATACCGTATAGACTTAGCGGGGATGTATAATATCAGAATCGAGTATTTTAAACATCCCGCATCTTGCATAAACGTCTTATGTAAACTTGGCAACATCCGTTCACGTACAAGCCATGCTATTTTCGAGATGGTTACAGGAATTTCACGCATGCGCGGGAGAAAATTGTCTTTCGCTGGCCGCTTATGACTCGTCAAGAGCACAAAGCGTTAAGTGAACATGATGAGTATCTATCCTACAGATGTCAGGTCCATCGATGCCTATCGTTCACGTGCTATATCTCGAGGAGGAAATTTAATAGCCTGTAGATGTCAGCATCTGACTGTAGGAACGTTTACTTTACGCGGATGTGTGTACAGTGCTGCTACGAGTGTGTAGTTTATGAATTACTATACTTCAGTGTCGGCATAATAGCATAGTTTGACTTTCAAACACGTGCTGGCTGACTGTGGCGGTGGTATGAATTTAAGTGTCTGTATGGTAATGTATAATATTTAAGAATAATATTGTGACAGCGACGTGAGATTCGAACTCACGACCAGCGTCCCGCAAGAGAGCAGATCGCGCGTGAGCCGACACGGGCTCCACGCAGCACTGTGGGACGGCGCGCGGCGGAGAGAAGAGAGGGGAATGTGCCTACGCGGCGTGGGAGTTTGCGCGTGCATCTGGTGCTGGCAGAGAGGAGAAGAATCTGGATTGTTCTCTGGAGTGATATCTCTGGACACGCGTGGAACTTTCCAGGCTACGTCGCTGTGGTTATAAAAGACGAAACGCGAGAGAACTTGAGCAGTTTTTCAGTTTATTCAGCCATTCAGTGAGTAAACCAGTGAACAGAGCAAGCCAGCCAGTCTTGTGTACCGGAGTTCGACTTGAGTGTGCGTCCGCAACTGTGTCAGCATCCGAAGGCCTGAGTTCGAGTGCAGTGGACCGCAGTTGGAGGGACCTGAGTTCGAGTGCAGTGGACCGTCTCTGAAGGTCTGTGGTTCGAGATACTGTGAACTCTAGTGACTGAGCTAGAAGAACTGTGAACTGAGAACTGAGTTCTGATTTGTAAATAGTGCTTTGTGAACATTAGTTAAAATTAACAGTTCATTGTTGTTCGTAATAGTCCAAGTAAATTGTCATTGTCGTCAGTGGAGTGCTATAACGAATACTGTGTTAAGTGAAAATCCCATTGTTGACGAGAGCGTTTAAGGTGAATTGTAGAAAGGAATTATTGTTGAGATAATAAAGTTACATTGTTGTTTAGTTTAAAAAGTTACACTGGTGTCAGAATAGGGATATTATCGACAATGGAGAACCTACAGCAGATCCTGCAAGCCCTCACGGAAATGAAAGAAGAAATGAACAAACACATCAGTGAGGTGAAAAGCGACATAAGTGACGTGAAAGCAGAAATGAAAGACGACATGAAAAAGCACATCAGTGAGGTTAAGAACGACATAAGTGAAGTGAAAGGCGACATAAGCGGAGTGAAAGGCGACATAAGCGGAGTGAAAGGCGACATAAGCGGAGTGAAAGATGACGTCACTACGCAAATTGAAAGAGTTTCGGCCCACGTAGATGGAATTGTCGCCATCGTGAAAGACGAACTTAAGGCCGATTTGGATAAACTAAACCAGAATTTTACAACTATAAACGAGACAGTAAACGAATTGAGACAGGATGTAGACCATTTCGACGGCAAAATCCGCGATCTCGAGCGTCGTAAAGAGCAGACGAGCGAGTTGCTGGACAAGACGAGTGAGGTGATGGACAAACACGCTGAGGAAAACAAGTACATACTCGCGTTAATGGACCAACATGCCGAAGAAAACAAGCACATTCTCGCGTTGGTGGATCGCCAGGCTAGAGAACATAAACAGATAGTTGCCGAGGAGGTTCGACGTGCCACGCAAGAAGCGGCCACAGAATTGAGGACTCCATATAGTGGCCCTGCGGAACCATCGCATTCAGCCAGACATTACAACGTCAAGACGACGAAGTTCGACGGTACGACGTCTTGGGCGATATTCCGTCGCAAGTTCGAGGCCATCGCAGAGCACAAAGGGTGGACGCCGGCAGAGAAAACCACTCAGCTGCTGGCCGCACTTCAAGGACAGACATCGGAGATTCTTCACAGCGTTCCAGAAGATGGGACAGCCGTTGAGATAATGGCGGCATTGGAGGGACGTTATGGTGACCATCAACTTGCGGCAGCATTCAGGACCCAACTGAAAACGAGGGTCCAACAGTCAGTCGAGTCCCTGCAAGAATTCGCAATGGCGGTGGAACAACTGGATCATAAGGTCCTCAGGGGCCTACCTACTGACTTCATCGCTGGAGAGGCGGCCTACACCTTCGGTAGCGGAGTTCGAGACCCGGAAATAAGACAACAGCTACTCTTGGCAGAGCATCACACCATCAACGCAGCTGTGACGGCGGCCCTCAGGATGGAGGCAGCAAAGTTGACGGCGAACGTCTCGACGTCCCACCGGATTAGGAGCGTCGCGGCGGCCGACGTCGAGGAGCGTCAACCGAAATCACCCGAGCGACGAAGACGAGGAGTGCCCACCTGCTGGTCCTGCGGCGAACCTGGACACCTGAGGAGGGACTGTGACCGATCTGGTCACAGCAGGAAAACTAAAAGGGGCCGATGAGATGAGGGGCACGTCGGCGCCGTCATCACCATCCCCTCGGCTGATCTTGAAGACGGTTAACAGAAGATGCGACGATGGGCTGATTGCTGACGGATGGATAAGAGGCCGCCCATGCAGAGTACTGGTAGACACCGGGGCGTCGCTCACCATCGCCAGACCGGAAGTCGTCCATGGCCTACCTGGGAGGACGCCGCTGCGCCGATATGAGCTACGTACTGCCTCAGGCGAGAACCTGCCCATCCAGAAAGAGGTTTTCCTGGATCTGACATTGGGAAAGAGGAGACTGGAGATGTGGGTGTTCGTCGCCAACTTCACTGAAGACGTCATCCTGGGACTCCACGCCATGCGGATCTTCGATGCAACGGTGGACGTCCGGCGCCGTATCCTCCGTTTTGGTCAGGATGAAGTGTTCCTGAGCGACGTCGAAGACCAACCCATGGCCAGCAGACTCACCTTGGAGAATCAAGTGACAATCCCGGCAGGCTGCGAGATGGTGGTGACGGCAAGACTGGACGGACAACCTAAGAGAAACCTGCTCCTCGATTCGCAAACAACTCCGATAGATGGGGTTTATGTGGCCAGATCCCTACTCCCGAACAAGAAGGTGGTACCGGTGAGGATCCTTAATGTCACCAATCGGGACAAGGAGGTGCCTAGTGGAACTGTACTAGGTAGCGTCGAGCCGGTGGTGTCTGTGACGTCTCTGGCAGATAACGAGGAGTGCCACCGACCTCGTCCAGATCTACACCCATCACTGAAATAGCTGGCTCGAGAATTGGCGGAGAATTTAAGCAAAGGAGAAAGAAGACAAGTCCACGATCTACTGACAGAATTTCAAGACGTGTTCAGTCTGTCTGAAAACGACTACGGGAGAACGGAGAAAGTTCAGCACCGCATCAACACCGGAAATGCTCGCCCAATCAGACAACCTCCTCGACGCGTCCCTCTAGCTAAACAGAGGGAGATTGACAGCCAACTGGAGGGAATGAAAGCAAGAGGGGTCATAGAGAAATCCGACAGCCCTTGGTCATTACCTGTGGTGCTGGTGAAAAGAAGAAGAATGGGGACCTGCGTTTCTGCGTGGACTAGAGAAGACTGAATGCCGTCACCAGGAAAGACTGCTTTCCCCTTCCACGAATTGACGACACCTTGGACACCCTGGCCGGAGCAGAGTGGTTCTCGACGTTGGATCTCAAGTCAGGATACTGGCAGGTGGCGCTACATCCTGAGGACAAGGAGAAAACGGCATTCTCTACATGCCAGGGACTATGGCAGTTCACCGTTATGCCGTTCGGCCTCTGCAACGCCCCGGCTACATTCCAGAGACTAATGGAGTCCGTAATGAGAGGCCTGACATACGACACCTGTTTTCTGTACCTTGATGACGTCATCGTGGTGGGCAGGACTTTCGGCAAACAGCTGTTGAACCTGAGGAAAGTGTTCGAGAGACTGCGACAAGCCAGACTGAAGTTGAACCCGAAGAAATGTCATCTGTTCCAGAAGAAGGTCAGCTACCTTGGGCATGTAGTAGGGACCAACGGAGTGGCCACGGACCCGGAAAAGCTACAAGCCGTCAGAGAATGGCCGAGACCGAGGGATAAGCAGGAGTTGCGCCGCTTTCTCGGCCTCTGCACTTATTACAGAAGGTTCGTAGCTGAGTATGCCAACATCGCTAAGCCTCTAACCCAGCTGACCGAGGAGAAACGACAATTCCAATGGACGGACGAAGCGGAGTCATCCTTCCAGTCACTGAAAGAGGCGCTCTGCACTGCTCCTGTACTGGGATACCCCATACCTGGAAGGAAGTTCACACTCGACACGTACGCTAGCAACGTAGGCATCGGCGGAGTACTCTCTCAGGAACAGGACGAGCAAGAAAGGGTGATTGCCTACTTCAGCCGAATATTATCCAAGGCTGAGAGAAACTACTGCGCGACACGTAGAGAACTTCTTGCCATTGTGGAAGCCCTGAAGCATTTCCACAAATATTTGTATGGCCAGGAATTCCATCTGAGGACAGGCCATTCTGCACTCACCTGGGTATTGGGCTTCAAGAATCTGGAGGGGCAGACTGCCCGTTGTGTTCAACGTCTGCAGGAGTACAACTTCACCTCTGAACACCGACAAGGGAAGAAACATTCCAACGCTGATGCCATATCACGACGCTCGTGCCCGGATGGCTGCAAACACTGCCTGAAAGAAGAAGAGCGGGATGGCGCCTACGCAGTCCGAGCAATTGCCGCCCAGCCGAGCCCAGGATGGGATAACGTCGCCATAAGGAGGGAGCAGCTGGAGGACCCAAACATTGTACAGCTACTGCGTGATGTGGAGTCCGGCCAGAGACCAGTATGAGCCGATATCGCCAACCGTAGCACCACTTACAAGAGCTACTGGGCCCAGTGGGAATCCTTCACTGTCAAGGACGGTATCCTGAAGAGGTTTTGGGAGTCGGCCGATGGTAGGACCCGCATAGAACAACTTGTCCTGCCCAGGAGAAAGGTGAAGGAAGTGCTGGAGGAGACTCATGCTGGAGTGACTGGAGGCCACCTGGGAGCCAACAAGACACTGGACAAGTTAAGGCAGAGGTTCTATTGGTTGCATCAGAGAACCGACACGGAACAATGGTGCCGAAGATGCGACACCTGTGCAGCCACTCGCGGACCAAGGACACGCAGCAGGGTAGCCATGCAGCAGTACAACGTGGGAGCTCCCTTTGAGAGGATCGCCATCGACGTTGCTGGACCATTCTGAGTCACGTATCGAGGGAACCGCTACCTGCTAGTCGCCATGGATTACTTCACAAAATGGCCAGAGGTGTATGCGATTCCCAAACAAGAGGCTTCGACGGTGGCCGACGCGCTGCTTGACAACTTCATCTGCCGATTCGGGGTGCCCCGGGAATTGCATAGTGATCAGGGGCGCAACTTCGAATCCTACCTGATGGGAGAATTGCTCAAGCGTCTGGGGGTGCATAAAACCAGGACCACTCCCCTCCACCCACAGTCCGACGGCATGGTGGAACGATACATCAAAATCGTGGAGGAGCACCTGCGGAATGTGGTGTCCAACCATTAGCGAGACTGGGATGCCAGAGTTCCACTGTTCCTCTTGGCCTACAGAGCTTCGGTCCACGATACAACAGGGATGACACCGGGAAACATGGTCTTCGGGAGAGAGCTGCGCCTGCCCTGTGATCTGCTGTTTGGCACGCCACCCAGCGCCGACCAGCCAGCAACTGACTATGTGGCAGAACTAACCGAGAAGTTGAATGGAGTTCAACAACTGGCCAGAGAGCACCTCAAGATGGCCAGCGACAGGATGAAAGTGCGCTACGACAGATTAGCCAACTCTGCAGGATTCCAGGAGGGCGACCTGGTGTGGCTGTTTCGACCTACCAGGACCAAAGGGAAATCACCAAAGCTGCAGCGTGCCTGGGATGGACCATACCGCGTGGTGACACGGATCAACGACGTGGTGTACCGCATTCAGCGACAACGTCGAGGGAAAATGATGGTGGTGCATCTGGACCGATTAGCAGCCTACCAAGGGACTGCCCGGGACGAGCAGCCCTAAGGAGGGAGCAATGTGACAGCGACGTGAGATTCGAACTCACGACCGGCGTCCCGCAAGAGAGCAGATCGCGCGTGAGCCGACACGGGCTCCACGGAGCACTGAGGGACGGCGCGCGGCGGAGAGAAGAGAGGGGAAAGGGCCTTCGCGGCGAGGGAGTTTGCGCGCGCATCTGGTGCTGGCAGAGAGGAGAAGAATCTGGATTGTTCTCTGGAGTGATATCTCCGGACACGCGTGGAACTTTCCAGGCTACGTCGCTATGGTTATAAAAGAAGAAACGCGAGAGAACTTGAGCAGTTTTTCAGTTTATTCAGCCATTCAGTGAGTAAACCAGTGAACAGAGCAAGCCAGCCAGTCTTGTGTACAGGAGTTTGACTTGAGTGTGCGTCAGCAACTGTGTCAGCATCCGAAGGCCTGAGTTCGAGTGCAGTGGACCGCAGTTGGAGGGGCCTGAGTTCGAGTGCAGTGGACCGTCCCTGAAGGTCTGTGGTTCGAGATACTGTGAACTCTAGTGACTGAGCTAGAAGAACTGTGAACTGAGAACTGACAGTTCTGATTTGTAAATAGTGCTTTGTGAACATTAGTTAAAATTAACAGTTCATTGTTGTTCGTAATAGTCCAAGTAAATTGTCATTGTCGTCAGTGGAGTGCTATAACGAATACTGTGTTGAGTGAAAATCCCATTGTTGACGGGAGCGTTTAAGGTGAATTGTAGAAAGGAATTATTGTTGAGATAATAAAGTTACATTGTTGTTTAGTTTAAAAAGTTGCAATATTTACTGGCATGTGTTTATAGTAATCAATCTATGCGAATGGGATTACATTACTGGTATAGGCTATAGTGTATCAGTGTGTTGTGAATCAAAATATATTACTGAACACACGCGTTTGTAAATAACGGCACTGTGGTATATATTAATTTTTAACAAACCTAAACAATGAACTCTGTCCAAGTAATTTTGAACAGTAAAGAACTGGGTAAACTGGCTAACCAGGAAAAATTGGAAATAAAAAACTGGGTTTCATTATTATTATTATTATTATTATTATTATTATTATTATTATTATATGTTTTTTGAATTTATATACCATTTTTTTTCGATAGTGAAACATTGGAATCATGACATTTCATATTAGACTAAACGTACGATTTCAAATTCTCTTCGATTTTGGAACCACAAAATTGTGAACACACATAATATTTTATCACGAGCCGCCACTGGTTACGTTTGTTCAACAGCTACAGGAACCAGATAAGGATAAAAGATTGAATTATTGTCGTTGGTTTCAGACGTTCATTGTGCAAAATCCTGCCATATTGTCCATCACATGGTTCACAGATGAAGCATGGTTCCATTTATCTGGTTATGTGAACTCACGGAACTCACGCCATTGGGCCATCGAAAATCCACATGTCATCCATGAAGCACCTATGCACCCGGTTAAAATCGGAGTTTGGTACGCAATATCCGCACAGAGAATAGTGGGGCCAATTTTTTTTTTAACCAGACTGTGAACACTGCAGAGTACCGACTGATTTTCATGGAGTTTCTTGAGCAACTGGATGATTTAGAGCTGAGTGAAGGATATTTTGAACAAGATTGCGCTACATGCCATACATCATAAGAATCTATGGAACTAATTGCAAGTTTCTTTGACGACCGAATAATTTCCAGGAACCTGTGGCCACCGAGATCTCCGGATTTGACAACGCCGGACTTCTTTCTATGGTGTTACTTAAAAGACAGGGTTTACGCCACACGTCCCCAGACATTGGACGATCTGAAGCATAACATCACACAGGAGATTCAAGCTATTGACAACAGAGTTCTCCAACGAGTGGCCAGTAACATGGAACGACGTGTTGAGTTGTGCCTTATGCAGGATGGAGGACATTTTCAACATTTGCTATAGAGGTAAATAATCTCCCAAAATTCCTCTACATTTTAAGTATAATAAGATGTCGCTAGCACAATTCGTTTTGAAACAATTAATGAAAGAAATGTGTCAGTTCTATATAAATCACTCTGTATAAAGCACTCTAAGCGTCGTACTTGGTTAGTCATGACCTGTGCCTTACTGGTAAACCTGACATCCTTGCCGAAATTCTTATAAAACCACTATTAGTGAAGATAGTGAAGTGAATAGTGGACGAAAAAATACAAACTTGATCTCCAGTGTGCCCTTATCAAATAACACTGTGCGTAATTGGATCCAGGATCTATCAAATGATGTTAAAAATACCACAATTTCCCGTGTTAGTCAAACGAAATTTTTGCTACAACTTGACGAATCCACGGACATTGCCGGATTAGCTGTGCTAATGACGTTTGTGCGGTACGAATTTTCAGGTTCTTTTCATGAAGATATTTTGTTCTGCAAGCCATTGCCATCCTCTACAAGCGGTAGTAAATATTTTTTCCCTGATAGATGTCTTCATTGAAAACTCGACATCATGGTATTATTATGATGTACCGAAGTACATCATAATAATATGATATGCGTAAATAATCACTTAGTGACTGAAGACGGCGCTCATCCCGTCGGATCCCGGGCACTTAGTCACTCGTAATGAGTGTACCTCTGTACATAGTGCATTGGATATTGTGCCACTGTCATATAGTAAATGAGGGTAGGCACCAAAGGTAAAACTGAGAGACAGAACTTAAACTGAGGGGATTCGACCTGGCATTGGGACTGGAATCCGGTGTGGCTTGCGGCGGTCGTCGTCTGCCGCCCACGACGCCTTTTCTTGTCCTCGGCTGCCAGCCCCGTCGCGGTTTGGATATGGAGAGTATCTCAAGGCGGCACTTTGATGTCAATAATTAGCTATGTACACTAATTAATTTGGGCGCCAGCCTCCTCGAGATTACTCTGGTAGAGTATGTGTTTCCCAGGTCAGCTGCAAACGATTGGGACATGGGGTTGGGAGACTTGCTCGCTGATTGAAATGATGTAAGCGCACACCAGAAGTTGTTGGTAATAAATCTCTATGATAACGTTTATTACTATGAAGTGTTGGTTTTGGATTAGCAGAAATGCGTGTCCAAGTGTATAATATATTGCTCTCACTTCCTACAAGTTGGTAGACTAATTTCCGTCTTCGCGTAATTCTATGTTTAATACTATAACACCGGTAGTATAACGGAGAGTTGATAACTCGATGACAATTTATTCCTAATGTAATAATAATGATGAGAAAATAATTCAGACTTATAAGAATGATACAACACACGACTTCTTCCTATACCCTCTAAAAATTCTAATCCGTAAATTGTTATCCTTCCAGGTTAGGTTCGCCGATAATATGTGGAGTGCGTCCTCACCGCACGCGTCCTATCTGCCCTCTGTCTATCTGCCAAATCTATCCTCTACTTGCAACCACTAAATATCCAATTTCGCCCTTCTATCTATAAATCACGTGTCTCTGTTACGAATCCTGATTGGCCATGATTACTCTTACGTCACTTAAGCCGCGCTCTTCAAAAAATGTTCCTTAACTAGATCCTCCCCTACTTCCGGTGTTTTCTGACAACTCTCTAACATATTCCAGAGCATCTCCTTTTCGAACCTGGCTTGGCGTCATCTTGCTGACCACCCACAGGCAAAGTCCCCGAATTCCCCCAGCGGTAAATTCAACGCCTGAACACATGTATCCTGTCCGCGTAGCGTGGCTTCGGCATTTCTGCCCAGCTGTTACTTCCGTCTCACATTCTGGAACTTTCTTACACGCCCACGCTTCCTATCCATATAAGAGTATTAACACGAAATATTAATCCGATGAAAACCTCCTTATCCTATACGAGGAACCGCCTCAGGCTTAGTGGATAAAGTGTCAGGACGTAGAGCTGAAAACCTGGGTTCGAGTCATGGTGTTGAAGAGAATTTTTCTCTGTTCTATCCTCCTTCATCGATACCATGAGACAATTGCATTGACGTATGCACAGATGAAGCAAAGACCATGATAAGGCCTGTTTCTGGCACTGTTACAAGGGTCAAGAAAGTTTGAAAAAACTGTATAATTAGTCATTGTGCACTACACCGACACGACCTCGCAACGAAAAAAAAAATACTAACATTATTAAAGCGAGTACTACACAACGTCGCCTAAATTATCAATTTTCTTAAGGCACGACCTTTGCAGTGTAGGCTACTCAAAATCCTGTATGAAGATATGGGAAGTATACACAAGTCATTGTTATTAGTTATTTATTACACACAGGTGCGCTGGTTGTCGCTTGATAAGCGTTGTCTTCACTTTGGAATGACCCAAAGTGTTTGCTAGCAGATTATTTGAATGATTAGGAATGGTTGTACACATTGTTACTTGGCATACATTAAAAAAAATTAACGAATTCAGCAATCCATACAAGGGGAACAGAAGGCTATATCCAATGCTAATGACAAAATTGCCGCATTGAAGACAAAAATAACGTTCTACATGGAAAGAGTCTAGAATAAGGATCTGACATGTTTCTCATTGACTTCAAACTTTATAGAAGAAAATAACATAAAATGAATAACTCATTCATAGCAATAATAAAATAGCACCTTGATAATTTGCTTTAAAATATGAATTCATACCTTCCAAGGGACACCCAGGAATCGATTCGAAACAAATATGAGTGGATAGTAGATCCATTTCCAGTGAAGTTAAAACTATCAGCCCTCGATGCGCCCTCAAACCACTTCCCGAATTTTGGGCTGTTAGGGGAGGAACTTTCCATATTAAGTTCAAAAGCTAAATTGTTTGGATGCAGAAGACGATATGCATCTTCAACTGACTTCTTTGACACCAGACATTGACGAACTCTGTTGTAAGAAACAGGCACATTCTTCACATTAATTCGGGTTTAAATGTAACATTGTAACATTTTCTAAATATCTTAACTACCGGTACTACTTATAATTATCATTTTATAGATTTAAATAATATTGTCTCCAGTTCGTTTTTACTATTGTTTCTTTTATATATCAGTGGCGGCTGATTGACTGGGGCAAGTGAGGCCGAGCCTCAGTCACTTGGCTTAACTGAAATCAAATTTTGTTTTTATGTAATGTATCAGTTATTTGAATGAAACATATATCGCTGTAGAAGCATTTGAAAACTTTGTGATGTAGATAGATCTGTTTTGCGGTAAAATTTGTTCCTGAGGCCAGGATCGCTCATGCTGGGTCTGGCTTGTGATGTATATAGACCTGTTTTGCAGTGAAATTTGTTCATGAGGCCAGGATCGTTCGTGCCGGGTCTGCTTTTGGATTTTCGTTTGTCTTCGCTGGCTTTAGACGTTGGGCTTTAAACGTTGTAACTGAGGCACAATTCGTCTGGCCTGGTCAGGTTTCACTCCTCTCAACCATGGGCCGGCCTCAAGGGTAGAGTGGGGTGGGAATAGGGTGACTTGTCTTCCTAAATAGGCCATAAATAACAAACATTCCAGCTCTTTAGCAGGCAGAGACCCACACTATTCTCTCCTCTTATATCTTAGTTTATGACTTAAGCGAGGGCGTTGTACTATTGTACATCGTGTAGTGAATCTGGGCCAATGTTGTTATGTATTTCGGGAAAATATAAACAGAAACAAATGCGAGAAATAATGCTGGTGTAGTTAATTCATTGTTAGAGTGTCCTTTTTCGAGAAGAAATAATATTCAAAGAAAGGAAGTTTAAATAAAGAGAGAGCCGACCGAGATACCTACGACATCGCTGACAATTTTTCAGACAAATAATCTTAAAACGCGAGTTTATATTGCATCCTGGTATGGGCAACATAAATGGTTAAGTGGTAATGTGATGCAAAATAAACTTCTATGTTGGCCTTGTTCGTTGCTGTCAAGGGAAAAAAATAAAGAGAAAAGAAAGAAAGTGAAATTTCAACACATAATATGGGTTGCTTCATCACACTGAAACTATCACTGAAGCTCGCAGCATAACAGCTTATTTGGTGAGTGAAATTATTATTTTTCATTACTAATAATAATAATAATAATAATAATAATAATAATAATAATAATAATAATATAATAACAATAATACAGTAATAATGATATTAATAATATAACAACAATAATAATTAATATCATAAATAAACATTTTCTATCTGAGGCACTTAAACTAGTTGCATCTGGCCTCACCGAGGATTTGGATCACCGGCCGCTACTGATATATATATATATATATATATATATATATATATATATATACATATATACATATATATATATACACACACACACATATATACATATATATACACATTATTCATACTTTCGTATACATATCATGTGTATTATATTTCATAGAACGTATACAGACAGAACTAAACACTAAACATTTCTTGGGGCTCCACGAGAAACTTTTGCTTGAAAAAGGGCTCCGTGGCTTAAAAAGTTTGGGAACCGCTGCTCTAGAGTCTAGAGTGTGCCATTAGGAATGTTCAGGATAACAGAGAGGGTATGGATTTGAATGGTTTACATCAGCTGTTGTCTATGCGGATGACGTGAATATGTTAGGAGAAAAGCCACAAACGATTAGAGAAAACACGGGAATTTTATTTGGAGCAAGTAAAGAGATAGGTTTGGAAGTAAATCCCGAAAAGACAAACTATATTATTATGTCTCGTGACCAGAATGTTGTACGAAATGGAAATGTAAAAATTGAAAATTTATCCTTTGAAGAGCTGGAAAAAGTCCAATATCTTGGAGCAACAGTAACAAATGTAAATGACACTCGGGAAGAAATTAAATGCAGAATAAAATGGAAAATGCCTGTTATTAGTCGGTTGAGAAGCTTTTATGATCCAGTCTGCTCTCAAATAAGCTGAAAGTTAGAATTTATAAAACAGTTATATTGCCGGTTGTTCTGTGTGGTTGTGAAACTTGGACTTCGCTCTGAGAGAGGAACAGAGGTTAAGGGTGTTTGGGAATAAGGTGGTGAGGAAAATATTTGCGGCTAAGAAGGATGAAGTTACAGGAGAATGGAGAAAGTTCCACAACGCAGAACTACACGCATTGTATTTTCACTTGACATAATTAGGAACATTAAATCCAGACGTTTTTGATGAGCAGAGCATGTAACACGTATGGGCGAATCCAGAAATGCATATAGAGCATTTGTTGGGAGACCGGAGGGAAAAGGACCTTTGGGGAAGCAGAGACGTAAATGGGAGGATAATATTAAAATAGATTTGAGGGATGTGGGATATGATGGTGGAGACTGGATTAATCTTGCTCAGGATAGGGACCGATGGCGGGCTTATGAGCGGGCGGCAATGAACCTCCGGGTTTCTTAAAAGCCGTATGTAATAAGTTATAAATTATGGAAATATTTCTTGAAATATGAGATGAAATATGCGTATAGTATTGATATATACGAGGCGCATCCAGAAAGTAAGTTTCTCTAGTTTTTTTTTAAAAAAAGAACACACACTTTCAGGAAAACATTTATTGGCAACAGGTACAGCAATGTTTCAGCTATTTTTCAACATAGCCACCATCAGAATTGAGACACTTGTCGTATCGTTGGATCAACTTTTGTATCCCTCTGTCGTAGAACTCTGCCGCCTGTGAATGGAACCAGCGTGTGACAGACGTCTTCAGCTCTTCGTCGTTGCCAAAATGCTCACCGGAGGACAGGAATTTCTTGAGGTGCAAGAAAACGTGAAAATCGCTGTGAGCAAGATCAGGACTGTAGGGTGGATGATCAAACAACTCCCAGCCAAATTCCATCAAAACAGCTGCTGTGCGCCGAGCCGTATGTGGACGACCATTGTCATGGAGGAGCACAACACCTGCAGTAAGCATTCCACGCCTCTTGTTTTGAATGTCACATCGCAATTTTCGCAGTGTTTCACAGTAACGGTCAGCGTTCACTGTTTCACCTCTTGGAAGGAAGTCAATGAGCAGAATGCCCTTCCTGTCCCAGAACACAGTGCACACCACTTTCCGTACCGAGACCGTCTGTTTGAATTTCGTCCTGACCGGAGATCCATTATGCCGCCAATGCATTGACTGCTGCTTGGTTTCCAGGGTGAAGTGCGAAATCCAAGTCTCATCGCCCGTGACGCTCCTGTCGAGGAACTCGTCGCCGTCATCGTGATACCGTTGCAGTAATGTCAGCGCTGCTCCTAAACGTTGCATTTTGTGTTCGGGTGTCAGGTTTTTCGGCACCCACCTGGAACACACTTTTTTTTAACAGCAGGTGCTCAGTGACGATCTCATGCAACAAGGATCGCGATATCTGCGGAAAATGGCTGCTCAGCTCCGTAATCGTGAAGCGACGGTTCTCCATGATGCACTGCTGCACCAGCTCATCACGATCATCATTGATGAGGGACGGTCGCCCACTGCGCTCTTCATCATGGACACTTTGACGACCTTCGGAAAACTGCCTACACCAGTGACGCACCATCTGCTTACTCATGATGTTCGGCCCATAGACCTGACAGAGCTGCCGATGAATTTTCAATTGGCGCAATGCTTTGTGCATTAAAGAACTTTATCACCGACCGAACCTCGCAGGCGGCGGGATAAGGAATAAGAGCTTCCATTTCGGACCACTGCTGCCACGCTACTGGCACCAGGCGGGACCTGTCCGGCTGGCATATGATTGATACTCATAGATCTGTTACGCATGCGTAATTGACACGACTAATTACGTTTACTTTCAAGGGGAAAAAATCGGGAAATTTACTTTCTGGATGCGCCTCGTACATTGAGTAAATATGTTATAAAAAACATTTAATTTTAAAAAATCCTTACAATTAAAATTAATGTGGATGCCGTATTACAAATTTAAGGACACTTTCAGCAAATACATTCAGTTCTCCAGGCTGTTATCCTTCTTTCTATTGCTGTTTACAATTACTAAATATTTCAAATTTTCAACAGTTAGACTTCTTCTGTTGTTTATTAGATGTTTTTATACCGAAAAAGCTCCTCTCCACTTCACTTGAACTTAACGAAGCATATAGAAATGCTATGATTTGTTCTCTTGTTAATATTGTTTTACATTGCAACTCAGACTTTACCTGCTAAAATGTCTACAATCTTACATATTTGTCCATATACTCGATTTTTTTAATAACACTGTTTACTTTCTGTTCACTATTTCACCGTCGCATTCTGGAACTGCTGTCAGTCTAGAAACTGGTATTGAATGCATTTAATGAACTAGAGAGTGGTATCATTTGCATCCATTGAGGAAATAGCAGATCGAAGATGTGAGAACTGTGCATATATTTATAAAAAATATTCACAACGCCTCTAATTTTATCAATGTGTTCTCTATAATACTTTGCTACACAGAGTATGTGCCAAAGCGTGTCACAATGGTTCTAACGCAGGGATGTATAAACGATAGAATTACGTGCTTATACTACAAGCAATGCAAATCCAACAAGGTTCACTAATCAGCAAGATAAAGTACAATCATCGCTCTTAAGGAAATGTTGTGTGGATTCTTGAGAGCAAGCAGTGCAGGAGTTTTGACATCCTTATCTAATTGAAGAGGAATGTCGAATGCCACTGCTTCAAATGCTTGTATTCGATAGGGTGCTTTAACAAACACTCTCTTTATACAGAGTGAATCGTAAGTAATGTCATTAATTTCGGGGGTTATTCTTTCGAGATATTTCAAACAAAATAATTAATACAATTTTACTCGTTTTTGCTTCCTTTCTGATTAAAAAATGTTTTATGTGAAAAATTTCATTGCGTGTTTTGGGAAAGCCATTGATTTAACTTCCAATATGCTCAGTCAATTTAAGAGAACAGTGTATTACGGCAATAAATTATTGAAAGGATTTCAGTTTTGTCTTTAAATGTGCAGATATTTAATGGAAACAAATTTAAATTTAAATTAAAACAATTTAAAATTCTTTCTCGGAACGAAAGTTACATTTGTTCGGATCAAATTTTTGCACATTTAAAGGGAAAAACTAAAATTAGTTCAATCGTTTATTATCATAATACACTGCTCTCTTAAATTCGGTGAGCATAATGAGAACTAAATCAATAACTTCCCCAAACCTCGCCACGAAGTGTTTCATATAAAAGAATTTTTATCTCTAAAGGGAATAAAAAAGGAGCAAAATTGTATTAAACCGTTCTATTTGAAATACCTCAAAGAATAACTACCTGAAATTAATGATATTACTTACGATTCGTACTGTAGTATGGAATTGAATTGAATTTATTGGAGGGAGGACTATGACCTGGCACTGCGACCTGTTATGATCTATTGCGCTAATCCTCAAGCTAGGCGCATTACCAAACTCACACCGGCTCACTACACTAAGGCTCGCTGCGTACCCAGGTTTCGAGCAGACCACCCCACTCGTCCCTAGGCCAACTCCCTCCTTGCGTCACCAGCTGGCGATCGGGGAATGCTATGAAATTGGAGAAATGGTGACGGAATGATGATCTACATTTGGGAAAAAACGGGAGAACCCCGAGAAAAACCCCGACTGCGACCTCATCCGCCACAAGTGTCACTGGATTGTCCGTGCCTAATAATATGATTAACCATAACTTTTCAGGAAACTATTACAATTTTAAAACCATCGCAGTTCCCAATGACTCAAGCTATAAAAAAAGTAGACAATAACTCACATATTCTTAATTTTACTACTGTAAGCTGTACCTAACCCCTTAACAAACTCGAATACAATTGTGGGTATGCAGTAATGTCGGCTATACGAGATAAGATGTTGATTTTTTTTTCCACAGACGCAAATTTGTATATCGTCGCTTAAGAACCAATACCGCGTAACTGACAAAATGTAAATTTTACAGGAGAAGGAAAAAACCGAATAAAAACCATAAATATAACGCAATAGTCTTGAAAAGTGGTGTATGGCTATGAAATAGCATAACTATTTTGTAACTAAGTGAAAATGGATGATCATGGCCGTAGACATTTGGCCATGTCACTTACGCGGCATTGGAACTCTGCCGTTGACTACATTTTGTTAGTTACGCGGTATTGTGAGACAACTTTAGTAGCTTCAGGACACATGCCGACAAGCGTTTTCTTTGCGTGTAAACTGCCTTCTGGAAATATTATTCGTGCTCTTGTATATGTCAATGTGTTATCTGAATTGTTGTCCTACCATCTGACTTGAGGTCAAGGTCGGTAGGCTGTAGCTTGAATCAGCACTAGATTACGTTCCAGACAATGATTGCTGCATTCTTAGTCAGTCAAATGCTGAAACTGGGAAAGGAAAAGGAAGACACAGTTCAATGCTTATTGTTATAATAAAAACAATAATAATAAAAATACAATAATAGTAATAATAATAATAATAATAATAATAATAATAACGACAATCTGATACCAGGTACTTTATTTTTACACTACGTATTTGAATAGATAAGTAGAATTGTTACTAACAATGTTGCTAACAAATATAATTTTATAATAAAATAATGAATAATAACATTATTATTATTATTATTATTATTATTATTGACAATGGACTTGACTGACTTGCGAATAATGAAAAGAAAATCATATAAAAATGTAATAATAATAATTTTTCAGGCACAATATTTGTTAAACACAATAAAGAAATAATTATAGGTCTATGCTGAAATCACAAAAAGTAATCCTTGAGTAACCCTAGTGTGGAATACTATAATAAAAGCTATGGCACAATTGGTTCTATATACAATAATGTGACGGTAATTTAGGTAGGTTACTAATGCTCTTTTTTCTGTGCTTTTGCACGAGATTTTTTTATACTGAAGGGATGCCATTAGTACTATTAGCTAACCTATATCGCACAGTTCATTCTTTAATTCCCAATGTACACAGAAACATCTTTTTGCAAACCTGAATTTTTTTTCTCAGCAACTTTTAGGTTGTAGACAAATGTTCCCTTTCTTCTCGATTCAGAACTTGTACTACCAGGTCTTTTCGTAGGAGTGAAATCCAACTGAAAGACTTGATACGTAAAGGGTCTTCTGTTCCCAAGTCATAGTTTTCCAGAATGCCTGAAAGATGTGTCTTCTCTCATTAAAAATTAAATTACAGCCCCTTACTTTCGAATTTTGGCACATTTTATAACTACACTCTGGCCCCAAATTTCTTGCATCTCTTTCCGTATCATGTGTCACTTTGCCATCTTTCGATCTCTAGTAGCTAAGATAAGCTTCCTCTTCCATTCTAAGTTTTCTATTTTCCATTTTCTTCCACTTACCCTTTTGTGGCTTTGAACTACTTTTTCTTTTCTGTCAAATTTCCATGAAACGCTTGTAGATCCTTCTCTTTACCTTTTTCTGACGAATGTAAAGATGTAGAATAAGTTGCATTCACGAATTCTTCGGGGTCGTCTACATCTGAAGACGCATCCGAAATTTGGTGTAGATCCTTCATTGACGGGGTATTGTCTTCATTTTCTGTCCTATCCTATTTCTAGCGGTATTATTTTAATAGTGTGCTTTAAATCATACCAGACTGCATAATACGATCATAACCTTACCGGTAACACTGGACGGACAATGCCTGATCTGCAGCAGCCATTTTCAGAAGGACGGTTTTCTTTTGCATTTGAATTATCAGGCAGTACACCTACGAATAAGATGAGATTACTAGTGTTTATAAATGTGATATAAATGGATTAAAAACATGTGTAGTAAATATTATCATCAATTTAGATCTTCCTCCTACCGGAGGAAATGGAAGGAACAAGCTCAGCACCACTGAATGTAACGTAAATTATTTTAGCGGCCCATTCATGATTATTTACATAAAGTACTTAAATTAAGTTTGCTGTTATGATTCCGTAACGGAAGAAAAATAAACGTTTAATAACTGTGATATTTCTTATGCCATACTTTCGTTAATGTTCACAGAAGTTTCTCCCGTCTTGAATGCAGAACATAGCACAGATAGGATTTCGTTCTCGCTGAACTGACTGTCGTCTGATTCATTATCCATTTCTTTTCTTGTATCTGTAGGCCTATATGATCATAAAATAATAAATGTACTATATTTCAGTGAATGAACTTGCAGTAAGATTCTGCGGGAATTCAGCTCAATTAACATTCAATTAGTGAAATAATTCTATTATATTTACCTTTTAAATAAATGAAACTGAACACTTCTTTAATCTTCTCAGAATATTACACACTGTTGATACAATTTCACAAGGCAGTAACGAGAACCAGCTTCCGTACTGAGGGCGCGCAGGGAGTAGACATAACAGCCTATCTGTTGTCAGTCAGATACGCGGTATTTCCAACAGACTTCTCGTGACTTCAGATACGCGGTATTGTACCTCCCTCCTTCGCACGCAGGCCATTCATGTAATCAAATTCCCGCGCTTGTCAATGCATGCAGATGACAGTGGAGGTACCATCTGTGCAAAAAAACAGTTTTGACCAAAAATGTCAGTTACGCGGTATTGTTTCTTAAGCGACGATATAGCAATATAGGGTAACTTGTGTGAAAGTGGCATCCCTTACTTCAGATAGGCCTATTATGTTCCTGTTACGTCCTGTGATATGGAAAGCTCTTTCACACATTGCAAACGCTGTCTGAGTAAGCACTGCAAAAATGTTTCCTCCGAAGCAGTGTTAATTCACTGTAATGCTGATTACAGCGAAAATATGACCTTGCTAAGTCTCGCTACTGGAAGAAGCTATAAACTGAACAATCTTGAAAAAAAAAATCCAGTGGTATGAAATGTGTAGGCCTACAATGTGAATATGTAAATAATTGAAGCTGTTCTATCAGCAAAATAAAGTTTTGTTTCAGAAAACTGTGACAATGTACATATTACTGTTCCTTCATATAATTTAAATGTTAGTTCACTTGTGCAATTGCCTTTCTATGTTCTCTGAACGGCAATATGTTCTCTATTACTTTTCCTTTATTATGAGTATAGTTTCTTTATTAATCATCATATTACTACGCAAGGACAAATCATATCAGACTGACCGAGTTGCCTGGAACTTGAGATACTACTGTGCATGAGTGTTTTGTGAGTTGACTGTACGTACCTGATGCCGTCTGGAGTTGCTCTCGGGCGCGTGTTCGAATAATAACAGACATTTCCCATAATAATTCTGCGTTTAATTTCCTCCCAATTGTCATTTATATTTGTTACTCTTGCTCCAAGACGATTGACTTTTTCCACCTCTTTAAAGGATAAATGTCCAATTTTTACATTTCCATTTCGTATAATGTTCTGATCACAAGACATAGTCATATACTTTGTCTTTTCGGGAGTTACTTCCAAACCTATCTCTTTATTTCTTTCAAGTAAAATTCCGGTGTTTTCCTTAATCGTTTGTGGATTTTCTCCTAACATATTCACGTCGTCCGCATAGACAAGAAGCTGATGTAACCCTTTCAATTCTAAACCCTCTCTGTTATCCTGCACTTACGTAGTGGCATATTCGAGAGCGAAGTTAAAAAGTAAAGGTGATAGTGCATCTCCATGCTTTAGCCCTCAATGAACTGGAAAAGCAACCGACAGAAACAGGCCTATATAGACTTTGCTGTACCTTTCACTGAGACCACATTTTAATTAATCGAACTAGTTTCTTGGCAATAGGAAATTCAATAAGAATATTATATAAACCATCTTTCTTAATAGTAATATGCCTTTTTGAAATCCATGAATAACTGATGTACAGTATATGATTTCAAGTGTTAATTAACTAGGTTACCTTGTTGACTACTTACAGCCGGTCGATTATCATCACAACTGGGTGGTCTTCGCGCCTGATGATAGCCCACTGGCTGAAACTAGTCAACAAGGTAACCCAAAATCAGTTCCATGTGGTTGATATAGGACGAAATCGGAAATGAAATAACAGCCAGGCCAGGATCCCCAGTATTTTCATCTACATATCGAGTTAATCTTCTCAAAAGAATATTGGACTACATTTCGTACGACGTCAAGTGTTATTCCTCGAAAGTTACTACAGTTAATCTTGTCCCCCTTCTTAAAGCTAGGTATAATTATGGACTCCTTTCATTGTTCTGGTAGAATTTGCTTTTCCCAAATAGGAAGTACAAGCTTATAAATTTCGCTAGATAATACGTTTCCACCCCCTTGTATTAATTCTGCTGGAATTTGATCGATACCTGGAGACTTGTACTTTTTCATATTTTCTATTGCAATTTCGACTTCAGAGAGTGTGGGTTCGGGTATAAATGAATTTCGTCCCGATCATTTCTGTTTGGCCTATGTACAGTTACCCTTAAAAGGAATGAGACGACTCTTTGTCGTCGGAAGTTAAAGTTCTACAGCGCGGTTCACTCGATATCGACGTAACAATAAATATCATTACATATACAAGAAGAATTGTTACAAAGACCACAACAAGGACAAGTACCAGAATAACAATCACGAAGAAGATAGCCATTTAAGGCCACGATTTCACAACATTGCTCGAGTCACAAAATATCATTGCTTCTCTATACCGAATGGCAAATGCCTGCTATGGGATCTACATTCTGGACTGCTACTGTCGCTGTCTTATCTCGGTATCTCATATAGTAGCGTGTCGGTTCCAATATATAACCGAAACGTCTCGTGTTCGATCCCAGCTAAAACTTTTTTTTTTATTGAGGTGTAATTAATTTCTTCAGAGTTCTTAGACTCTCTAATTTGTAGAAAAATATGGAATAATTTATGCCCAATTTCTGGGTCTTACAAGTGGGCTGAACCTCGTTAAAAAAATCTTACTTGGAAGTTAAAAGTATTCTTCCTCAAACAATAATCATAAGAAACAAAAAGAGACCTGTTAACTTCAAATCTTGTCCACATGACATCAGCTTCTATTACAGCTCTAAGTCAATCCGGCATGGATGTCACGAGATTGTGGAATAGGTTCTGATCCCCGACGAGATCTTCCCAGGTGTCAAAAACGTGATTCCACAATTCGTCTCGCTTTCGAGGGCGTCGGTGGGCATAGGTGGCTATTCTGTATTGACATAAACATAGATCATCGCTCGGAACTTTTCCGTAAAAGTACATTAAATTCACTCCTTGAAACTGACAACCTTAGTCGTAGCGTAATTTTTCCACCAGCATACAAGCTTAAGTAGCACAGTCATTGATAAAATTTTTGTACACACAATTAGACTGAATTTCTATTCGACAGTATCTATAATTGATGGCTTGTCTGAACATGAGAAACAAATCCTAAGTGTTTCCAATGTCACTGAACAATTTCAAAATATTAATTTAAAAACTAAAAAAGGGTCGTAAATGCTGTATCTAGTGATTATTTTCATTTATGTCTACAAAATGAATCTTGGAAAAACATATATGATACTGGTACTACTGATATTAAGAGTAAATGTATTGTATCTTTCACTTAATTTCAGAATCACTTCAGTGGATGTTCTCCACTCAATGTTGTGAAAAAATTCAAAAGTAAAAAAATGTAGATAACGCAGGGACTTAAAAATCTCATGTATTAAAAAGAAGAATCTCTATGTAATGAGCTGCAATGTAATGATCCTCATGTTCTTAAATACTACAAGAAGTACAGTGTAATTTATCAAAAATTATGAAAGAGGGAAATAGAATACATTTGAATAGAAAAGTACAAAATTCAGATAATGCAATTAAAGCTATTCGGAATGTTATTAAAGTTAAACTTGTAGATATTCTAAGAAAGACAATATTTTTTCATTAAAACAAGTGATTATAAAGTAGAGGATTCCAAATCTATTGCAAATTCTTTTAACGTCTTATAGTATATGGTACAGAAATATTATTGACAACTTAAACATTAAAGATTTTGCAAAAGATATTACAATTGGTTACTTAACAGTTGCATTTAATAATTAGTATTAATATATGTAATTAGTCAATAACTGCACCATTGCTTTTTCATTCAATCATAACATGAATAAAATTGAATGCACATTAAATTAAACACTATTGGAAACACGTAGATAAAATAGTTAAAATCAACTGAAGGGGTGAGAATGAAATAATCCGAAGCCACACTATTAACAAAAAGTGTTTTGTGCGAGTGCATTTCTTACACATATGGGAAAGCTACTAATAAAATATTGTAATAATTACTCAGCAAATGACATAGCCTAAGGACTCTAAACCTTTGTAAAAGTTTGTCTGTGTGGCTTAGGAATATTTTTTAATTTCATTTGAATTGTTAGTTTTTATTATATATGCATTTACATTGTATATGTGTGTATATAAATGCATTCACTAGATTAACGTTTATAATATTATAACTTGTAATTTTGTATTGTCTGTGATCATTAACACTTAATCTCAGGACGTTGTAAAACTCTATTTCAACGTTACTTAGCTATTTGAACATTATTTAGACAAAAAAATCGTTGATGTAGACTGAGAATCGAACTCGCTCTCTTCTACACAACAGGCAGAAGTCTTAGCGTCTGAGCTATTGAAACGACACGAAAGCTTTCCTTTCTGTGCGGAGTGTCGATCTAGTCATGAAGGTCCATTGTCGATTTAACTACACGATTTACGTATATATTTATATTTTATTTACGTAATATTATCAAATTTTTTGCAGTATTTGAAGTGAATTTCGGAACGATGGTAGTAACAAACCAAATAGCCTGCATTTAAGTAACTCAATATTCGTTATCTTGTGTATCAGTGTTCTGGTCTCCGATCATGCGCAATATCTTACATCTGAGACTTAGGAATATTCAATCGTCTCATCCTTTTCCAGGGAAACTGTACATTTAGTAGTTATCCAAAATAGTTTTTCCATCTGTTTACGATTGAATGAGAGTCTGCAAGCAAGTCACCATTCTCAATCTCGATCACGTTTACCCTTGCCTGATATCCGTTCTTAAATTCCTTTATGCTCTTCAGTGGCGGCTTGCAACCTCAAAAGTTGGTGAAGCTCTTTTATTAAGGGACATGATGTACGACTTACCTATTTTTTTTATAGATTAAGTTAATTTGTCTGTCTCTACGGACGGAGAATTTGTCACTGATGTCATGAAATGGCTGCTTCTCAATCAGATCATGTAGCAAGTCCTTGTGAATGAAGATGCACGCCAATGATGTTAATCTCCCTTGTGCCATTGAATTGCGGAGATTTGTCTTTATGCGGTTGAGTGCACCAAAAAAAAAAACACAAAAACTTCGCTCCACTGCAACACTTGTTGACTGTAATGTCACAATAAGGGAAAAGAGCCTATAGATTTCTTCAATACGTTTTTGTTTTCTCTTACAAGTTTTAGTGCTTGTATCAGGGGAACTGTTCTGGTACTCATGATCTGCATAGAGAAGTTCTAGTTCTGTTTTCAAACCACTTACTTTGAACAAATTTGGGAAATTCTTTTGTAGAGCGGCAAGAGCATTAGAAGGAAAAATATTAGAATACTGAAGAAACTTTAAAGTATTGGAAAAGAGCAAAACTGAAGCTGTTCAATATCTTGATATCTAGTGTTAAGCATAAATATGACGTCAAGTATTTCAAAAATAATTGTTTGTACTTCTGAAAAAGTTCACCTTCTGACAGCTTAACATATTTCCGCCCTGTAAATTTACCCCTTTCTTTAGCCTCATCAAAAAACTGACAAAAACTTAATCTGTTTTCACAAAATCCATCCGAGTTCCAAGCCGATTTTTGTATTCTAACTAACAAACAGGGCCAACAAAACAATTTTTTCCAAATAAGAACTACTGCACAGCCACTGATATTCACTGTACCACGCACTTTTAAAATGTTTGGTGTAAGTTCTTGCACCTTTCCTTTTCAACTTTTTTGCCGATATATTAATAACAAATGTTGGTTTCCCCGTTAACAATTTTTTTAATTTTAGTCGGTTATTTAATGACGCTGTATCAACTACGAGGTTATTTGGCGTCGATGAGATTGGTGATAGCGAGATGGTATTTGGCGATATGAGGTCGAGGATTCGCCACAGATTACCTGAATTTCACCTTAAAGTTGGGGAAAATCTCGAAAAAACCTAGCCACGTAATCAGCCCAAGCGGGGATCGAACCCGCGCCCGAGCGCAACTTCAGACCGGCAGGCAAGCGCCTTAATCGACTGAGCCACGCCTATGGCTTCCCCGCTAACAATACATCTCTTTCATCACCTTCAGTCCATCGCGAAATGGTGTCTGTAACACGCTACACACTATATCGTTTATAGGATACATTCCTCGTTAATAAAAATATTTGAGTCACCACTTATAAAAATAATTATAAAACTATCAATAAAAATAAATAACTGCTTAATTAACTTAATCTTCTAATATATCGTTTTAGCAACAAGACATAACACAATTACTCTATTCACATGTCTCACAAACTGAAATTAACAGGTACAAAGAAGTGTGAACACTGTGAAAGACAAGGAATTTTATCTCATTGTATTCGCGTGCCGTTATTTTCCTTTCAAAAGAGCCAAGCCAGGAAGCTATAAGGTGTTTGCAGCTAAAAGAGAAATGTTTTGTCAGCGATTCAAGTACCCTCGCAGACAGGCTCTATAGAAATCTTACAAAGGTTCGTTGTCATGGTTACCCGTAAACAAAACCGCAAATTGAGAAGCTCTACCTCTGAAAGAGGGATATAGCTGCAATTGTCACCCTTCCCCACTCTGTGGCAAGACTATGGGACTGGTGTTCTATAATGCAGAATACCTAAGTGCAGAACATATCACAACGCAGAACATAAAATACAAAATTTAAAGTGAAATAAAATAAAATATTAAAATACTTGTAAATAAGTGAAGTTGCGCTTAGTAAACAGGTGAAGTGCCGCTTCACGAGCTTCACCCGCAAAACCGCCCCTGATGCTCTTATATATAGACAGGCCAGGATCCCCAATATTTTCATTTACATATGGAGTTAATCTTCTCAAAAGAATATTGGAATATGTTTTTTTCCTCAATATTTGTTTCTGCCGCATTCAGTTTTTCCTTCAAGCAAGCCTTCGTTTTATTTCTAAGTGTAGGACTTGATTCCTGGCTTTCACTGAAATAATTATCTATATTCGGCTCAACTGGATCCTGTAAGAATTTCAATTTTGCCTGTTTCCTTCTTTCTACTATCATGCAACAACCTTCATCAAACCATGGTTTCTTTTTCTTAATTTCATAATAACCTATGCTCTGCTCAGCTGCAATTTTGATACTATCTCCGATATTTTCCCACAAGCTATTAACAACTAACTCTTTCTCAACTTCGTCGGTAATTCCTAAAGCGGCTAACCTATTTGAAATTTCGACCTGAAAATTTTGCTTAGTTTCCTCGTCCTTTAATTTCAGAATATTGATTCTTCTAATATTAAATTTTTTCTCTAGTCGCTTGGCTACTGATAAGTATTTCTTTTAATTCTCTAATTACCAAATAATAGTCAGAATTACAGTTTGCCCTCGCTGAAGGTTAGTGTGTCTTTGTTTATGTATCAAGTTGTGATCTATTTGGTTGTGTGTCAATCCATCTAGGGAAGTCCAAGTATATTAATGTATATTCTTATGGGAGAATGTTGTACTTTTGACAATTATACCTTTTGATGTGGCAAAATTGACTAACCTAACACCATCGTCTGGCCTTAGCTCTGCCAGATTAAATAAATAAATAAAATAAAATTATCGTCATTATTAGTTACGTTTAGGCTCTCTTTTCCAATAGTCGGCTTAAAAATATCCTCCCGGGGAGATTTCAACACTAAAGTAAGTGTTGAAATCCGCCCGTAAAATTTGTATGTGATATCTAGACAGCTGATCTGATCAAAAGTGCGCCCCAATTCGTCATAGAAGCTACCCTTTATCGCACTATATATTCTTAAGTACTCAATACGATAATCTGTCACTGATAAATTCGACCTTCTTTACTGCTGATTTTATTCTTTTGTAAACAGCGAATCCTGTTCCTAATTGGTGATTGTTCTTTCCTTCCCCATAATACAACAAGGTAATCTCCTATTTGTGATGCTCCATCCCCATCTAACCTTACTTCTCGTACTACCACAAAGTTTAATCTATATCTAGCTAGTTCTTTTGCTACTAATGTTACCCCTCCTGTTCTATAAAGAGTAGTTACGTTCCAAGTACCTACCAAATCTCATAACGTCATAACCTTATTCCTTTGCTGTGGTCGTGCCAGAAAATCAGTCCCATTCGGAGGCTTATTTTGTAGTTTCGTAACAAACTTTTTTTACGGTGATGGGTTGTTAGCCCTTCGCCCAACCCCCAAGCTGGAGGACCACCCCTTATTGGCTGTCCACGACTACTTATTCAATATATTCGCAGGTAGCCTCCATATCTGGTGCTGTCTCCTCTATCTGCAACCTGAGGACTCACTATAGCGTGGTGATAGGGACCCATAATACATGGCCATGATGATTATTATTATTATTATCATTATTATTGTCAACATAATTTATAAGCAGAGGTAGTAATAATTTGTTAGTACCGAAACTGTTAAGTTGCGTGAGTTTTAACTACTGTATATATCTACCGAATTAACAGCACTAACGCGCTCTCAACGTCAACAAACCAGTAAAAATCATATACAGTCGAGTTGTAATTAAAACTGTCTTTGTGCCAATGGTCCAATATGAAACACAATAAACAAATAACATTATATAAAAAAAGACAATAATTGGCAAATAGAATATTCGTAATTTTCAACTTACATGTAAGGCCGGGAATACACGGACGCGCTGCGGCAGTAACGCGGCATTACATGTAATGCGCGGAGGAAATTGTGCACTCTCGAACAAGCGGTGCGCACGATACGAACCATCTGAGCAGCGCGCAAGCTTCAAACACCTTTCTAGTTCCATTCTATCTAGCACGATGCACGACCATGGAAAACGAGGAAGCTTTGTTAACTGCTATTTGCGCTTTGGTAGTAATAGGATACATTTGCAACAGAAAGAAACGTAGACCTACGGAGCTGTACAAGAAGCGGCTAGGGAGTCATTTGTTAAATGCAATAAACTTTCAATAAGGGGCCAGTATAAAAACACCTTAGGACTACTCGGCTGATTTCCACCAATTCTGGAGAATTATTGATAAAAATTGGGCCAAATTAAAAAATCTGCCACCAACGTGCGAGAGCCAATCTGAAGTCAAGATAGGACAGTAGGCCTATTTATTGTACTAAACTCAATTCATCATTTGAAGAATGTTATTGTGTAATTAACAAAGCATGTAAAACAGTATTTTTGGTTGATTGTCTCTATATGTCAATATTCCAGGTTCGCACTGACTTTACGATTCTTGGTGACAGGGGATTCGTTTACAAGCCTCCAATACCTTTTGCGAATTTCAAAACAGATTATCGGAGAGATAATTCCAGAAGTTTGGCCAGCAATTGTCAGCGCATTAAAGAAAAATATCAAATGAGTTAAATCATAGTACCAACATAATGTGCTTCTTTACTGGAGATATTTTAATTGCAATACAAATAATGAGACATTGAGAGAATTACAGTTAAAAAATTCGAAATATCACACAAAGAAAAATCAATAATATTTCGAAGTCGCATTGTAATAAAGAAAAACATACAATGAAACTACAAACATTTTCTTTTTCGAGTAATCAAAATTTGATTGCCAAATAAAAAGAAATGATGGTTTATTTAACGACGCTCGCAAACTGCACAGGTCATATCAGCATCGCCGGTGTGCCGGAATTCTGTCCCGCAGGAGTTCTTTTACACGCCAGTAAATCTAGTGACATGAGTCTGTCGCATTTAAACACACTTAAATGTCATCGACCTGGGCCGGGATCGAACCCGCAACCTTGAGCATAGAAGGTCAGCGCTATACCAACTATGCTACTCAGGCCGACTTTGTCAAATGATGTTTTTAATTTAAGTGTAATCAAAACGAGTATTTTAAATCAGCCAAAGAAAATGATTTTAAAATAACACATAGGGATGAAAAATATATACAACAAATATTATAAAAATTGCTATTCAATTCATTAAAAATAATAAGAAAAAACAGAAGACATTAAACGTGCTGGTTTTGACTATCGGAGTAGCCTATGTGATTAACATTCTGGGGACGGAGTTTTGATTTGATGATGTTGGGGAGAGCCAAGAGAGTTTGATTCAAATCCGAAAGTGACAGGGTGTAGTGTAGTGAGAATGGGATTGGAGATTTTCTCATTAAAGTCGGCTTGAGAAGACTTGAGTCGGAGGACGTTGCGGTGGTTCGGGAGCTGAAGCATAGTAAGTTGAGGGAGTAATTGATTGAGCAGGTTGTCTAGGGTACCCCATTTGGGAATAAGACATCAAATGAAAGGTGCAGAGGAATGAAAACGTTCTTGTCCATAATAAGTTGGTATTTCAAAGAAGTTTCGTTTTGCTTTCACCTGAATGTCATAAATAGCTTGTTGAATTCCTTTCCTAGTAGTCGCATGATATGCTATTATTTTCGATAAAAGAAAGTACAAAATGATTTGACTTCACACTGTTCAACAGTGATCTTTAACCTCCCAGAAACCACCGGCGTGGTTCAGGCGGTAGCGCGTTTGCCTGCTGACCCGGAATTGCGCTCAAGCATGGGTTCGATTCCCACTTGGGCTGATTACCTAATTGTGTTTTTCTGAGGTTTTCCTAAATCGTAAGACGAATGTCAAGTAATCTATGGCGAATTCTCGGCCTCATCTCTTCAATTGCCAATTCGCTATCACAAATTTCATCGACGCTAAATAGGACCTAACCTAGTAGTTGATTGAACGTCTTAAAATAACTAATTACAAAATTAACGTCCCAGCAGCGGCTTGCATAATTCCAACAGCGTCTGTCAGTAATTCTGTACTATCATCCTGCTTTTTCGCTCGTTTCGGAGCCCTGTCTCATCTTGCGTATTCACTGGCACATTCCGTTGTTTTTATTATGATAGTCAATATCACCAGGTTTCCACAACACAGGGCATAATTTATGAGGTACAATCTACTTCAGACCACTCCATGCTTGGGGTGTGCGCGCTTCACGAGACAAACGGGAACGAACCCGTCCACACTGCGGCAATGAATCCCTTTGTGTTCGCGAGAAAAACCGACAATAACGGATCGCTGCGCGGCATTTGAGGTGTGCGCGTTCTGGCCGCAGCGCGTGCTTGAAATCGCGTACAAACGAGCGAACGAAGCCTCGAATGCTGTTCGACCTTTGTTGCATTACTGCCGCAGCCTAAGAATAACAAACATAATATAATTATATTATTTAGCCTTGTTACAGTTAATAGTAATGCACATTTTCAGTTTTTAAAATGAGATACTCTTCTGTGTTTAGAAAAAACAACATTTGCATCGTGAAAATGTTCATTCTACATGAGAAGACGTAACTGGAGGAAATCTGAAATATGATACAGCATTTCTCACTGTATCACCAAGTGAACAACAGCTTTGTGGACCCAGTATTGGATTTCGTACATGACACCTCACAATAAACGCACAATAAAATTCACTTCAAGAACACTTTTCACTGTTTTTGCATTAATGACTATTGGAAATCTTAGGGAACCGTACTGTATACATAACAAATCCCCACACTAACCATTCTAAATTTAAAAAAAAATGTATATATATATATATATATGCTTTCACGTGTTAATTAACTAGGTTACCTTGCTGACTACTTACAGCCGGTGGACTATCTGGGTGGTCTTCGCGCCTGATGATAGCCTACTGGCTGAAACTAGTCAACAAGGTAACCTAAAACCAATTCCTTGTGGTTGATAGAGGACGAAATCGGAAATGAAATAACATACAGGCCAGGAATACTGAACAGATGGACAAAATATGTAGATAAGTTATATGAGACATGAAATCGTCCAGATGACTTGGCTATAGAAGACGAAGCAGACGAATCAGAAGACGAAGAAGGATTTTCTATTTTAAAGGAAGAAGTTGAACTAGCGCTTAGGGAAATGAAGAATGGGAAAGCAACAGGAGTTGATGGAATCCTCATTGAATTAGTGAAATGCTTGGGTGAAGACAAGAAGGAAATTCTGTCATTATGCAACGAAATATATGAGAAAGGCGAATGGCCTGGAGATTTCACGGAGACAGTGTTGCTTCCAATACCGAAGAAAAATAATGCCAAGAAATGTAACCAGTTCAGGACTATTAGCCTGATATCACACTTGGCGAAGATTCTTCTGCGAATACTGAATCGACATTTATATTCTAAGATGGACGAACAGTTGGAAGAAGAGCAGTTTGGCTTCAGGAAGGGAAAAGGTACGAGAGATACAATTGGACTGCTATGAACAATTGGCCAAAGATACCTAGAAAGAATAAAGAAGTGTATATAGTATTTGTGGACCTAGAAAAGGCGTTTGACAGAATGGATTGGAATAAACTGATGGGGATCCTAAAGAAAATTGACGTGGATTGGAAAGAGAGGAGGCTGTTCAGTAACCTTTATATGAAACGAGTCAAAGTCAGAATGGGAGAAGAAATGTCAGAAGGAAGTGAAATAGGGAGAGGAGTAGGACATGAATGGCCTTTATCACCTACCCTGTTCAACATAGACTTGTAGGATTTAGTGAAGAAGTGTTTTCAGAACATGGGAGGAGTGATAGTAGGAGGAAGAAGAATAAAATGTATAAGATTTGCTGATTATATGGCGATATTAGCAGAAGAGGAGATGATATTAAAGGATATGCTACTGAAACTGAGTGACAGCTGTGAGCAATATGGAATGAATTAAATTCCAACAAGACGAAAACCATGGTCATTTGAAGAAAAGTAAAGAAGGTAAACTTGCGAATTCTAAATGAGGCAGTAGAGCAAGTGAACAGCTTCAAATACTTGAGGTGTACTATAAGCAGTAATATGAGCTACTCCCAAGAAGTCAAAAGGAGAATAGCAAAGGCAGAGGAGGATTTTAATATAAAAAGGATCATCTTCTGTGGACCTCTGGAGAAAGAACTGAGGAAGAGACTAGTGAAGTGCTTTGTGTGGAGTGTAGCATTGTGTGGGGGCAGAAACATGGGCATTACGACGAAGTGAAGAGAAGCGACTAGAAGCATTTGAAATGTGGATATGGAGGGGGATGGAGCGTATGAAGTGGACAGACAGAATAAGAAATGAAGCTGTGTTGGAAAGAGTGGATTAAGAAAGAATGATGCTAAAACTGATTAGAAAGAGGTAAAGGAATTGGCTGGGTCACTAGCTGAGAAGGAACTGCCTACTGAAGGATGCACTGGAAGGAATGGTAAACGAGGAATAGTTCGGGGCAGAAGAATATATCAGATGATAGATGACATTAAGATAAATGGATCATATGAGGAGACAAAATGAATGCAGGAAATTGGAAAGATTGAAGAATGTTGGGTTTGCAGTGAAAAACCTGCCCTTGGGTAGAACAATATGAATGAATGAATAGTGATAAAAGTTGTGTAATCAAGAAGTATAGATTCTAAATTGTTATCAATATCAATATATACACTATTTACATAAACACGCTTAAAATAAATATTGCAAGAATATTAAACACAATACATTAGTTGCAACTTTATGGAAAGTCGCGCACTTTCTCTGCGTTTTAGAAACGAACCATCAAGCTAGAAATAAAAAATTATTACTTCTAGCTCGTTGGAACGAACTGAAATTAATAAAAAGTAAAAATTGGAACTGGACTTTCGAAATAATTACGGCAGCCTGGCAGGGTTACTAACAGAATAGCGTTCACAGTAGGAACACCTCAGCCTCAGTTTTAATAGTAAACGCATATGTTTTGAAAATAAATATAGAAATAAAAACATTGAACCTATTAATAATTATCTCCCGTAGTTATTACATTTTTACCATATATTAATAAAATGTATTGCTATTTTAGTATCAAGATTTATTTCCGATAATGTTTGCAAAACTGTGTCGTATTTAGGTCATTGACTAGGTTGGGATCTCCCTCGCACACTAGCAGAGATGCGACTCTGGGACACTCTTTGTCGCATCCCCACCCTATCCGCAGCGGACAAACGCACCAATCCGTGTTCTGTCTTCAAGGATACACTCGCATATGCGAGGGTATGATTATAGTGCTTGGAGAGCAAAGATGGGTTTCAGAAAACTACACTTCGTAGAAATAAAATTATAAGTACAATGAAGCATAGTAAGTTATTGAAAAAAATAATCAAAATAAGAAAGGCGTTTTATTCATTATTCTAGGTGCGCACATGCGATTATGCATTACCCGCCACTGGTCCTTCGCAAGATTTTCTTTGCAATGGAAGTAAAACCTACAGTCCCGTGTCGTAACCATGCAGAATTTATAAGATCCTTCTCCTTGACAAGACAAAATTCCACGGTAATTTCTCGTCCACGTCAAAATTTGTGGTTACAATGTGAACTAAATCAATAATACAGGAAATTAACATGTTATACAGTACATTCAGAAGCAGGAATATAAACTGCTTTGGCTTGGCTAGACTTTACGAAGATTGGACCCGGGACCCCTCCTGCGTCAACCTCTAATACAGCCAGATCGCATCGGTGGTTGGCAATTTCCCTACCATGCCACCTCAAGTGACGCCGCCGGATAAACAGAATGAAATACAAAACCATTCTGTGTTATAGTGTTAGATCAGCGTTTCTCAAACTTTTTTGAAGTGGGGACGACTTTTTAAAGTCAGAACAGTTCCGCGGACCACCTTACTCTTGTTCCCTTCGAAAGCAAATTTATATTTTCGAAGCATATTTTAATGCCAGTATACTTATATTTTAAAATTGAATTAAGGTTCGGTACTGTGGTCCTCTGTTATGAATTCGGGTGGTCCCTGGCTGGGTTACAGGCGCGGCGCCAGATGTGCAGGGAAAAGATGTCGAGAAACACCACATATATATTCTTTTAAATCCCTCTTTTGCTGCTGAGAGTAGAATGGGAAGTCGATAGGCGGGTAGGGTAATAAATTTCATAAAATGCAGTACTGGGAGAAAAAGTGAAATTCGATTGCCATGTGTCATTTCCAAAGTCCGAGATTTTAAGCTATAGTGTGATACGTAATTCGTTTGAATTTTATTTTTTTCTTCTGTCTTTTTTGAAGGACCACAACAGCAGACCTCGAGGGCCACAGGTGGTCCGCGGACCATAGTTTGAGAAACGCGGTGTTAGATAATTAAGTGAAATACGAGTTACACATGGGAAAACCATATTGTTGCAGTGTCATAATAATAATAATAATAATAATAATAATAATAATAATAATAATAATAAAATAACTCACAGTTATCATAGAAGGAGTGAAGAGAGTTATATGTTTAAGGCTGTTGTTCTATCCATGACCTTGTTCACATTTTCAAAAGGACCTTCACATTGCCTTTCCAGGTCGAAATATTCTGTTACCGAACACACCACTTCACGCGCTCGTCTGCGAATGAATCGGGGCACTCCTTTTCCATTTTTGTTACTTTCGTCTACTTTTTATTCGGTACTCATTCTGCTCTTCTTACGATTTTGTCCACGTTGCGACATTGTTATGGTAAGAATTTGTAGGCCTACAAATTAAATCTTATTAGAAATAAACTACAATAATTTATTAAAGTAGAACCATAACTAAACTGAAACTATACAACATTATAAAACAACATTTATAACACAAATTCTATACTTAACACTCCGACAATACTATGACAACTGAGAGAAGGATCCATGTGGCAACGACGAGTACAGCACACTTCTTGTGTGGCGCCAGAAAGGAGAGCGACATGTGAAGTTCCCACTGAATGAGGGATTCGGGGAATGGACAGGGATAGAGGGCGCGAAGGGTTTTTCCGGAATTCTCCTTTTCCTCGCACCATTATATCATTCCACCAATACTCTACGATCACAATCACTCTGCGAGGTCCCGGGCCAAGCCTTCAGAACAAATAAACAATTATCTGGAAGTTGTACACATTTTCGTTTAATAAATATTATTAAAATATAAGTTATGGAACTGTCAGTAGTTACTTCTTTCCTTACAACCAGAATAATGTCAGTTACTAATCCCAGTCTTTTTTTTATTTGTGTGAAATGATATGTGTAAATGTCTCTTTCAATTAACTGGAAAATCAACACTTTTAAGAATTTTACTTAGAAATAGCCTATATACGAACGGGAAGGTGCAGCGTGGTTTAGCAATGCGTGCGCACTAATTGGAGTCGACGCGCTACAAACCACAGAAGGGGTGGTGGTGGTGGTCGTAGTAGTAGTAGTAGTAGTAGTAGTAGTAGTAGTAATATTCAGTGGCTAGGGATGACCCTTCAGCACGTCACACAGTGGGGTATTTGGCAAATTTAGGAGGCAAAATTATTTTTGTACTTCAATCGACTCTAAACGTGCTGTCTTACTAATTTATTGTATTTTAAGCGATATGAAATACTTTTTAAGAAGAAAATATTATTTATACATTATGAAGCCATTTAATTATTCGTTAAAATCAATTTACATGCATGCATACATACATACATACATAAACAAACAGACAGCCACCGGCGTGGCTCAGTCGGTTAAGGTGCTTTCCTGTCGGTCTGAAGTTGCGTTCGGGTTCGGGTTCGATCCCCGCTTGGGCTGATTACCTGGTTGGATTTTTTCCGAGGTTTTCCCCAACTGTAATGTGAATGCAAGGTAATCTGTGGCGAATCCTCAGCCTCATCTCACCATATATCATCTCGCTATCACTAATGCCATCGACGCTAAATAACCTAGTAGTTGATACAGCGTCGTTAAATAACCAACTAAAATACAAATACACACATACATAAATGTTCTGCCCATGGGCAGGTCTTTCACTGCAAACCCAGCATTATTCAATCTTTCCTATTTTCTGCCTTCCTCTTAGTCTCCGCATATGATCCACACATCCTAATTGCGTCTATCATCTGATATCTTCTTCTGCCCCGAACTGTTCTCCCGTTCACCATTCCTTCCAGTGCATCCTTCAGTGTGCAGTTTCTTCTCAGCCAGTGACCCAGCCAATCCCTTTTTCTCTTTCTGATCAGTTTCAGCATCATTCTTTCTTCACCCACTCTTTCCAACACAGCTTCATTTATTATTTATTCATGTTTATTATTACTTAAAGACTGACTCAGATTGATCAGTATGATGATGATGATGATGATGATGATGAGAGCAATGGTTCATCAGATAATTTCATTTGTTTTGTCAGTAGATTCTTTGACAAATTTTATTCTAATAGCGCGACAGAAACATAAACTACTTTAGAAATCGCGAATATTCCTTGGAGACGATCACTGTTTTTATTGATGAATGTATTCTTATTTTCAGTGCTGTGGTCCATCATCATTTCAATTTGGACTTAAAATGTGAACATTTACACTTTATTTGTTTTATTTGTTCGTCTCAGTAATTTTCATAGGCTAGTAGATAATTTTTCACAAATTCGCTAATTTTTTGTTAATGTTTGGTAGACTGTGCAGCTGCATCATGTTACACAACTTCCTTCAATTCATTGTATTGACGTCCGGTTGCCCTAAAAGTTTGAAAAATAGAGAACAGAGCAGTGGCGGCTCTACAATAAGAACTGCAGAGCTGCAGAACCGCCATTTAAATGCACCTGTAAAATTAAAAATGGAAAATGTGCTTTTATGCAATCTAGTTCATTGTTTCATTTATTTTTCCAATTCATTCTCCTTCGATTCGAGATTTTACTGTCTGTAGGAGCCTTGAACTGCTGGAGAATTTTATCTGTAGTGTACTTTTCGGATCTGTGCTCGGCAGTTCCTGAAGCTCAACGTAGGGTAGTCGGCAGCAGAAAACTGGTTTTCTTCACCGTCCCATAAGACTGCATTAGAGCTGCAACCGAAGCAGATCTGTTCGAGAACCGTCAACACCCTCATCTCTTTATGACCTGCGTTAGAACACAGGTTTCTAGACTACTGTATATCATTACAGTTCCAGTGTATTATAGTACTGTGGGTGGTGTGATGATTAGTCAGTGTGTCTAAGAAAATATTTTATATTAAAAATGAATGAAATGAAAATCTAATCGACCAAGCCTTTTCGAAATTAAAAGAGAAATTGCACGTTAACTTAAGAAATTAGGACATCCTACACCAAATTTAAATTTGGAAATTTCTGGAAAAAGTCCAAGAAATCATATAGCCTACTAGACATTTTAATACCGAAATGTGTAATGGAAACGATTGGTTTTTTGCTGCGCTCATGAAAACGCTTTCTCCCCCACCCGTGTATTCTGTTTAGAGGAGAAAATACATGGACAAAAACCGGAGTGAAGGATTTATTAATTTGACTTAAAAACTATAAGAGCATGAAAATTCGAAAACTCATTTCAAGTCAAACAGATTTGTCACTGTTAACGATATTAAAATATTCTAACACAGCTTGATTCTGCGTATTGGATTAACATTCAGAAACAAGAAGGAAATGTTTCTAAAAAGAGATATGGTCTATCTAAAATAAATTAACTGTGTGAAATTCTGTGCCGCATTTGAATTAGCGATTCGAGGACTTGCTGAATCAGGAGATTCAACAAACCGCGGTATATTTCGGGGTTTGACTGATTTTACTCCACATTTAGATTAAACTTCCAAAGATCATTTATAGGGCTCGTCACAATTGAAAGGAACTACGAAAACAATTCAAAATTAATTGCTGGATAGCAATAAAATTATTGGAAATTTCTCTTCACTGCCACCAAGACATGACGCTGAAAGTTTGGTGCAAACTATCTTAATGGAATTTAGGCTTAACGGAAATTCAATAATAATTGAACCACATGAATTAATTGTGCTGGTTAATGGCGGGGCTAACGTAATGAGTGGGAAACACGGAGAATTTGTATTGTGTTCCACAACATATTTCTTGCCAAGGAATTAAATTTAATAATGCAACAAACATGTTCACAAACTGGTCAAGTTACCATACTTTATTGCAAATCTGTAGGAACTCCCAGCTCTCTGTTTTATAATTCCGTCTGCCGGTACGGGTGTAGGCTAGAAAAGTTGACGTAAGGAAATTCGGTAGGAGTTAAAAGCGTTCGAACGATAAAAAGTTCCTGATGGTTGTTCATACAGGTATTAACATGAGGGGCATATCTCCACTAGGTGACTAGTTGTGCCAGGTGGGAGAGGTGTAGCGCACGGGGTGGGCAGGGCGCACGGATTGTTGGAGTACAACTTCGAGAAGGGACTGTAATTACACGCGTTATCCGATTTAAATGCAATAAACAGCATGCGTTTGCTAAATACACTATTTTTCATGCAGAACTGCCAACCTTTATAACCGCGGGCCGCTACTGGAACAGAGATAAACATAGGGTAAAAAAATATACATTTCTACTAACAGGTCTAGTTTACTTTTCATTAATACCCTACTTCATCCCTTCAAATCTGAATTTTCACTTTTACATAATATTTTTTCCTCTCCCTTCATATTTTGACCTGTGGGGTTCTAAAGCTTTTTTTTTTTTTTTTTGCAAAATTTAAATCTTTAAAACTTGAAAAATGATTTTAGCTTCCTCTTCATTTTTCCTTCAACATATATATGTAGTTACTTACGGCTTTTGATGAATCCGGAGGTTCATTACCGCCCTCACATTAGCCCACCATCGGTCCCTCTCCTGTGCAAGATTAATCCAGTCTCTATCATCATATCCGACCTCCCTGAAATCCATTTTAATAATATCTTCCCATCTACATCTCAGCCTCCCCAAAGGTCTTTTTCCCTCCAGCCTCCCAACTAACACTCTATATGCATTTCTGGATACGCTCATACGTGCTACATGCCCTGCCTATCTCAAATGTCTGGAGTTAATGTTCCTAATCTTATGAGTAATACCTGATTGGTGTCACTTCTGAGGTTCAAACCTGTCTTCGGACAGTTGACTAAACAACAATTATGTCAGGTGAAGAATACAATGCGTGCAGTTCTGCGTTGTGTAACTTTATCCATTCTCCTGTAACTTCATGCCTTTTAGCCCCAAATATTTTCTTAAGAATCTTATTCTCAAGCACCCTTAATCTCTGTTCCTCTCTCAAAGTGAGAGTCCAAGTTTCACAACCATACAGAACCGGTAATATAACTGTTTTATAAATTCTAACTTTCAGATTTTTTGACAGCACACCAGACGACAAAAGCTTCTCATACGAGTAACAGGCATTTCCCATGTTTATTCTGCTTTTAATTTCCTCCCGAGTATCGTTTATATTTGTTACTGTTGCTCCAAGGTATTTGAATTTTTCCACCTCTTCGAAGGATAAATTTCCAATTTTTATACTTCCATTTCGTAAAATATTCTGGTCACGAGACATATTCATATACATATACACGTATATATTTTTAAAATATAATTTATAAATTAATATTTCAACATCCTAAAATAAAGACAGTTTTATAAAATCAATACACTTATTGCAGAAAAAAACTGAAATTTTGTGATGTGCATAATTATGCATACAAGTCAGAAAGGGTTAATGAACTTATATTTGCGAAAACTGCACGATTCTGCTGCTGATCTTCACGAAATCGTGAAGCAGAAGTCTTAGCCTTTCTGTTGCAGTAAAAAACAGTACCGGGAAATGCCCGGAAGTGAACTAATACAATCGAGTTTGTTAAAATGAATTTAAGAAAATAATGAAAAAAAAAAAACACATTTATTCAGAGCTCTTTGTCTTCGTCAAAATAATTACAATATCGATGAAAATATTTAAAATGTCTTCACATTTACCGGCTTCATCAGAATCAGTAACTATTCACTTCAAACCATATACCGAACAAATAACATTAATTGTAGAATGTAAGCTTACACAAACAATGTCGAGAAAAGATAGGTACACTAAGAGAGATGATCAAGTTTCGACTGTCATATGGCCTCAAGGTTTGCTTGAAACGGTGGGAGTAGAGTAGTTCATTGTTCCCTGACTATTCAGCTTTGCCATGTGATATTTTATTCCTAATTCGGCCAAATACCTCACTGTGCGTCGGCTCGACAGTGGCTAATGTGCACCCCGAAGTACGGGATGAATGAGAATGAAGTGTACCAGCCCACCGGCCCCATGAGTCTCCTCACCCGCTCACCCAACGGGCCGTCACACCTCCGCCTTAAGTTTTATACCGCCAAGGTGACTCAGTAGCAGAGGATCCATTCCAACAAACGTTGTAAGGTGTCGAAACCCCCTGGGAAATGCTCTTGAGGAATGAATTCTGTCAGATATTGCGAAAGGCTCAGAACCCAGAGACGGTTTCGAAGAGAACGACCCTCCCGCAAGCGGACGAAAAGATGTGTCATGACCTTAATATGCCTATGGAATGAGCTGATAAATATGAATGATAGGAAATGTAAAATCTTTTTCTACAAGGAAGAGGAAGGGAAATGGACCGTAGAGCCTGATACGACTATAAACCTCTAGTACTAGGCGCAAAATACTCCAAAGAATTGCTACAAGTCATTGTCTTATTTTTTTTCATAGAATTTGCAGTTACCCTCTCTGTACTTAGTATGGCAGTAGTATGGCAATAAGAATAAGTTGCGATAATGCTCTCCTTCCTTGTTTATATTTTCACAACCTCCGTTCATAATACCATTATTATGAAACATACCGATGATCTACAGTACAGTCCGAGAATTCAGTAGAGTGCTGTGACTTTCGTTAGCAATAATTTTGCAGTGTGTCTCCTACATTTTCCAAATTAAAATTAAAACATTGCATACTCAGAACCAAGTAATTATATTGCTAATGTTTATTACTTCATGAAGCGACTGGCGATAAACAAGTATGAATTATGTCGAGCTGTGTTCTCAAAGACTCATAACAATCATTCAGAAAGTATAAGAATGGGTTGTCGAAACAACAGGAGTCTTCGAAGCGTCTGATTTCATGAGCGTTAAATAACCGAAAGAGGCACATTGAAAAGATCATTCGACACCAGCCAAGAAACCTCAAATTTCAAAAGGAATAACGGAAATAAATTAATAGCAAAACTTGCTTAAATGATTTAATTCACGCGTGGCATGTGATTACAGAGAATGGTAATTCTTGCAAAGTAAACCGGTGTCTACTATCTCCTATTCTCCGTCACTACTGTACACACTGTATACAAGGACCTGTGCTGCTCATCGGAGTGACTACTACCGCGGAGGAATCGGAGATTACGAATAAAGCTCTCCACCGGTGATCTCCGGTACTACCGTAGGTGGAACAGGGGACATACGGAGGGATGCGGGGGTTCGGAGCGAAGCGACAGTTAGCTCAAGGACGACCGGCGCGTACAGACTGACGGTAGTTGTGAGTGGAATAAAATGGCACCAAATCGGATATCCGACGCATGGAAATTCCTTAATTTAGTTGAAGGTAATAATAAAGTCGGACACTGTAAACTTTGTGTGCGAATTTACTCTAAGGGTGGTGGAACTTCGAATTTGTTAGACCATTTGAAGCGATCGCACAATCGCGAACTTGATGAAAACAATTGCGAAAAATATTTGATACGATTTCTATTTAAATTGTTTTAGTGCTGTTGTTCCCAAAGGCTCACAGTCTATGAAAAAGTCTTGAAATTTCTCTAAAACGTAAATTTCGAGGCAATAAAAACATATGAAATATTTACAAGACGACTTGAGTTATATTTTACTGTTTAGACAACTTGAGTTATATTTTACTGTTTGGATTAAAATATTTCTGAATGAAACTAAAGAAACATCTGGTAATAATATAATTACAATTATCCTTAAGTTGATATCCACTTATAATTTTATTACAGAGCAAGAGTGGCGCGGTTTAGAAGAGACAGTTCAAATACTGACACCCTTTAAGGGGACACTCAACTTAAAAATTGCAGAAAAAGTGTCATAGAAATGAAAAATTAAATTTCTACACTAATTTACGCGACAGAACTAAATCAATATGCAGAATTCTTCCCCTATTCATAGAGAAGTCACAGTCAAATGCACAGAGCCAAAAAATAAAAAATGATAATTAGAAGTGATATTTCAGTTAATGATTAATTGAAATATCACTTTTAATTATCATTTTTTTATTTTTTGGCTTTGTGCATTTGACTGTGGCTTCTTAATGAATAGGGGAAGAATTCTGCGTATTGATTTAGTTCTGTCACGTAAATTAGTGTAGAAATTTAATTTTTCATTTCTATGACACTTTTTCTGCAATTTTTAAGTTGAGTGTCCCCTTAACACAATAATCACAATCTTGTCCGGTGAAGAATCTGAATAAATTATGTTGGACAATAAACTTTATCCCATTGATAGCCCACGTTTCTTTTGTTCCATTCTGAAACTCCCTTAATATATTTTACGTTAACTAAACCGATTAGAATAATAATTGACAAACCCTGTTTGCGATTAAACGAGAGTTTCTAGGAGAATTAAAGTATAAATGTTTACATTAGCTACTGAAAAGCTTTACTTTTGCGTTAGTTTTGCAGTTAGATTGAATGTTATTAATTTGATCAATGACATAAAACTAATACGGCTTTCCACATATACTATGAATTTCAAAACTAGAAAAAAAAGTCTGTCAGCTAACGTAGCACTTTAAGCAACACAAAAAAGACCCGAAGAAAGAGAGAGAGATTAACATAAAAGAGAGATTAAACAACAACAAATTAGAACTTATTTTAAAAGATATGCGGACGTCAGCGGACTCGAATCACTACCTGATCCGATTAAAGGAATGCTAAGCGGAAAGTGTATGTATGCGCCACAGAACATATACAACCTGCGCGGCATCAATCGGAGGTAACCGGAGGTCTCCGATTGAAAGCGCGCAAACAACCACTCCGGAGAAAACCTAATCATAAGCAGCACTAACAAGTACTTTGCCAACAGACCTTCTACTGCCCCCTAGTCATAAATAAATGTCTTCTTTACTGTGACGGAAATCTTGTCTTCTCTTGTTAGTAACCAATCACAACCCTCGTTCAGAAGAATTGACAGGTTCCCGTCAAATCCAGGTGGAGGCAGAGTTGCCGCATCTTTTCCGAATTCCAAGAATCCCGTCAGTAAGCACGAGAGTATCATTGAGAGAGAGTATTGTGTAGTATTCGTCAAACATGTGGAGACCGTGGGAATCGACAGTGATTGGAGGTGGTGAAGATTTTGCTCCAGTTGGCAATGTAAATAATGTAGATGTTGTAAATAATGAACCTGTACATAATAGTTATAATGAACTTAGTTTTAATAATACGCCTTTTGAATGCGTTGCTGGATCAAGTAATACGAATAATAATGACTTTGTAAATAGTGAGAATGGTGTTGTAGATAATCGTTTTAGTAGTGTAAATAGTACAAATAGTACGTGTATTTTTTATTGACAGTTAATGTGTTGCTGGACCAAGCACTGAACCTTGTGCCAATCGCAAGCCAAGAACTGGTATGATTTGTAAACTTGGCCAGAAATTTATTTTAAGTGCTCATAAATATGTGACAACAAATAAACTCGGTAGAGGGGCATGCAATGAAGTTACGAAAGTACTCGGTATACAAAGAAATACAGTGAGAAAAGTAGTAGAAAGGGGTTTTCCTAAAACACCTACGAAACACAGAAACAATAGGAAAAAACTTTCTAAAATAGATAATTTCTCGTGTGATTTGTCCGCTGTGAAATATACACTTTCTTCAAAAATGGGAAATCACCTACGCTGGATGAACTATTAGCCCATCTAAAACGTACATGTGATTTCCCATATGAACGTTCAACATTACGAACTTTGCTATTAAATCTACGCTCTAAGTTTCAGACCCTCAATAGAAGACGAATAATAATGGAAACTAGTAGAATTGTAGCATGGCGATACATGTACTTACCGAAGTTAAGACAGTTTCGAAATGAGAGTCATATAATTATTTATTTGGATGAGACATGGTACGATACCCATGACGTCTCTAAACAAGGTTGGGATGATGGTTCGTGTTCGTGTGCCCTCAAAGTTCCCATGTCTAAAGGGAAAAGAATAATGATTCTGCATGCTGGAGGTTCTGAAGGATGGGTAGAAAACTGCCTGTTCTTATCGGCAAAAAACATTAGTGACGCCAAAGCCGATAGTCACGACAATATGAACGCTTCGGTATTTGAGCATTGGTTTACCCACTCTCTCATGTCTAATTTACTCCAGAACAGTAAGTGCATCATTGTTTTAGACAATGCAAGTTATCATTCTCGGCTGAAATTCAAGACATTCTGTATGTCCACGAATGTCCAAGACATGCTTAGCTATGTGCGGGCTAATAATATAACAATTCCCAACTCAGTTCCGATCAAAGCTGTGCTTCTCAAATTAATTAAGGACGCATGCATTCAGAAAATATATATAATTGATGACATAGCTTTAAGTTAAGGTCATGAGGTCCTTAGGCTTCCCCCTTATTACTGCTGCTTCAGCCCTATTGAACTGGTTTGGGCCAAGTTGAAAAGTCAAGTGCGAAAAAGGAACACAACACCCTCCTTGAGTGCTAATGTTTGTCAACATCTACGAGACTGTGCTTCGGACATCGATGCTGAACTGTGGAAAAAATGTGTTAAACATACTAAAAAGGTAGAAAACAAATACATATTTCACGATCAGGAATCCGACGATTCCAGATTCATCATTAATGTGGATTCGGATAGTGAGACCGAAACAGAGGGGACAACGCTAAATCTACATTCATCATAGCAGACATGTGAGTTATTAATAAATATTATTTTTATTTCTGAAAACTGTAAATGAACTAATGTTTTTTAAGTGTACTTCTTTCATTTAGTACTAACACTAATTTAGTTATTACTGGGTCGTTGTATGATTTTAGTTATGAAGTTATGATGTGAGTTCATCCATTTGTTTGGACTTGCCTGTAGTCTATGAGAGAAAATCATAGTGAAACAATATTAATTTAGTTGAAACCGTTACCTTATTAATTACAGTGCATAATTTATAATTTGATGTTAGTGTATGCCATACGGTGTATTATATCATAAAATTTTTTGATCGCAATGGAAATAAAGAGAACATAAAATATAAATATTAATTTGTTATATTAATAATAAAACGTGTATTGAAAATTAATAAAGTAACGGTGTTTACTATAAAAATAAAAATAATAAAAATTTAATAATAATAATAATAATAATAATAATAATAATAATAATAATAACAACAACAATAATAATACACCTAACACATTAAAAAAATTGCTTAATTTCTTTAAATCGTGCGCAATTTATTTGTACTGTATTTTCTTTAATAATAATAATAATAATAATAATAATAATAATAATAATAATCCGTGGCGCTACAGCCCGTGAAGGGCCTAGACCGATCAGCCGGCTGCTGGCCTCACGCCCACATGCTGAAGCAGAAGTGGACGATCATCCAGCCAGAATGGAGGTATCGTGTGGTTAGCCATTATAGCTGGTATTCGCAACCGGATTTCGCTACCTATCGTAACTCCCCAAGTGCATCACGATGCTGGGTGGGCACCGGTCCCATACACTGGCAGAAATTTCATGAGAAAATTTCTTCTCTCATGAGGAATCGAACCAGCGCGCATTCCGTAACGCGAGTTCTAGGCGGGATGCCTTAAACCGCGACGCTACGGCGCGGGACGTATTTTCTTTACTTTCACTTAATTTCCTTTCTTATATATATATATATATATATATATATATATATATATATATATATGTCACATTATTACTTTATCTTTGTCCTCGCTTCAGTTTCCTCCTATTATTACGATGTGATATGTGTTTTCTGCGTGGATAATGAAGTTATGTTACCTACGAATAAACTGCACTGAAATACATCAGTCATTGAGTGGTCAGCTCGTGATATTACGTTCTCGTCTTCAAAACACGTGGCGTCCAGATGGGGATGACGGCCACGAATCTTCTCATTTCGAAATTCGAGGGTCGCCAGAATTCTGGCAACTGTGCAATGTTGGGACGAGGGGACAGGATGGAATTGTCAGAGGTGTTTGTGTAGGAAGTCATAAATCTGTAAGTGGGTGCTCAAAGGAGCCACAGAACTGCACTCCTTGAAATACACACTTATACACACACACACATACACACTTCACGAGAGAATTCCTGCGAGGGGTGTACGGTTCTTGCGGGGTAGGAAAGGGTAAGGAAATGTTAACAGCGTCTCTGAAGGAGCAGGTGAATGGGGGCGGAATGTTGACCGGCTGGGACAAAGTTCAGTGACACCCGACCTGAAAATGTTGATTTTGCAAACTATACAAGCATTCAGTTAGTGTTGAGATTTTATTGTTTGGTGTTGTGAATACTGAGGATAACGATTTGTAGTTTACATTGAAACATTACGTCAGATTTTAATTTCCTAAGTTAAGTTAAAAATTGTTGCAGATTACATTACGTTTTAATTACGCAATTACCTTAAACTAGCAATTTAGTGAGACATTGACTTACGAAGTTGTTTAGTAAGTTACATATTTAGTTACAGTATATTATTTTGAAGCGAAGTAGTGATCTGTTTGATTCCAATAGTGTCACATATCGGTTATCATAATGTTTACAAAGCGTAAAGTGGAAAAACTATACATAGTGACGCATGACAAAGTATAATAATAATAATTATTATTTATTTATTTATACTGGCAGAGTTAGGCTGGGTTTACACATTGCGATTTTGCAGGAACGATTTTGTGGAACCGATTTTGCTGGACGACAACAACACATTGGTTTAAATGGAACGGTATACACATTGCCGCAGAATCGGAGCTCGCGGGATGGGACTACAGCATGCTGCAGTTATGCAGGATGCCGCACGGCGGGATGTAGGACTACAACACATGGATTCAAATGGTGGCGTTTACACAGTGCAGTTTTGCAGGATGCCGCACGGGGAGTTTTACAACTACAGCTCAAGCATTCAGGTAGTGACGTTCACACAGTTCAATTGTTATCTGTTTGTGGTCCTGTGCGTGATATTCGACACAGACAGATTTATTCACTGTGTTGAAGAACACCCATCATTATGGGAGAAAGGGTGTAAAGATTACATGGACAAAAATGTGAGGGAGAAGAGCTGGATTATTGTGGGGGAAAATATGTTTCCATAATGGCAACAAATGACGGAAGATGTGTAACTGTGTAAATTGAAAAAGTATTCGAACAGTTTAAACTCCAGTGACGATTAGACCTGTGACTCTTACGCGTCTGATCATGGGAACTTCTTATCACAATGGCGTTCAGTCTCCAGTGGCCAAAGAAAAAAATTGGAAAGCATGAAAATAACTTGCCGCTCAAGAAAAATGTCTAAAGCAAATGGAAAAGCAATTTTAAGAAAAAAAAAATCCCGTTTAAGTGCACCGAAAATTGCCTGTGATCTTGAACTACAACTAAGTGTAAGTGACAGCACAGTTCGTAATTATTTGAAAAACAACGAATATCGTAATATTCAGAAGAAAATATTTGTTAATGAAATCTTTAGGAAGAAAGATTAAAATTCGCGGAGATAATTATATATATGGAAAACACTTCTAATCCGTTCTGGAACAAAGCGAAATTCACAGACCAGAGCAGATTCAGTATTTTTTCTTCAGGTGGAAGATGTGACCAAATACTGAACTCTACTCATGAGTAAAGCCTTATTGGTGTCACTTATGAAGTTCCAATCTGTCTTCGGCAAGTTGACTAAACAACAACATAGTTATATTGAAATTTATTCATTTTATTTTGTATATTTGTATGATATATGTTATACTACAGCCCAAGTAACTGAAATGGTTGACTATTGTGTTCATAATTATTATCTTTGATCGTATGTGATACTTTCATAAAAAAAAATGCCATAACTTTTGTCTTTTTAACTGAGCTTCCTAAACTACATTCTACAGTAACCTTGGATAAATACTGAACGGTTATCTGTAACTCATCATCTTAAATTGGCAAATATCACTTGTTCATCTGCAAACATTATAGAATTTAAAATCTGTGAACCTAATTAAATGGCCGTGTGCACCATTCTCGATCATCTAGCCCGTTTATCAGCAATCACGTAAACAAGGTTAATTCTTGACAATGATCAAGTTACAGATGCGGTGCACCGACATTTTCCCTCGATCAACTCAGTACCGTCAGCTGACGGTACGCTCGCTCGAGAAGAATCATCTGAGCGCTAGGTTACCGCGTATAAAACAGCGAACGAACGCACTCTGTCAATTATCGCTTCGTTTTTGTTTGTCGGACTGCTTTCAAACATCCTCGCAGTTTTCAAATAACAAGTTTCAATAATCATGGAAGAAAAAAGAAAAGAGCACCGAACTTCTCACAGTTCGAAGTGGGAATTCCTTTAGAACTCGTCAGCAATTATGCATCCACATTACAGAATAAAAGTACTGACGGAAGTTCTCTAAGAGAAAAGCAGGTTACCTGGTTGGATTTAACCTCACAATTCACATGAGTTATACGTGTTTACATAATTCCACATAATTTGTAACGTAATTTATACAGTGGTTATTTCATATTATTGATAATAATTGGGAAAATTTCAGTATACGGATACCTCACTGACAATTATCTTGAAATAGGCTATTAAAAAGAGCAGATTTGTATGTGTTTGTCGAATGCTCATCATCTTGCTTACGAGAAGACACATTTCAGTGCCAATAATTTATTTGGGAAAATTTCAGTATACGGATACCTCACTAACAATTATTTTAAAATAAAAAACAAAAGCAATGCGTCTGTGTATGTCGAATACGCATCATCATGCATACGAAAAGGAAGTTTTTAGTGCCAATTTATTTTGTGTGTACAAGGTTGGAATTTTGGAGTAAGAGGGAAAGGAAAGTAGCCTATCCTTGTTCTGAAATTTATCTATTTATTTTGTGTTCACAAGGTTGGAATTTTGGAGTAAGAGGGAAAGGAAGGTATCCGTGTAATTTCTCTTAATTCAAGCGTCAATAGCCTAATTGTCCAAAACGTCATGTAGGTCCTAATAGTTTCAAACGGCAAATCTATAGCTAATAAGTGACAATCTCGCATTCTACAAAATGGTCATTTAGTTTTGCTATATTATTAGCGGCATAGAATAACTACTTTATTATAATGTTAACAAAATTGGACAATTAGGCCTAAATAATATTTTGTCCTCAAGTAAAGTCCCGATCTTCCAAAGCAGAAACATATACAAAACATTAGTCTATTTTGAGAAAAAAGAACATTTTTATTATTCATCTACAAACTTACTCTTTCTACAATAACACCAATTCTGTTATTTCCGCAGTGATTTGCGTGTTCAAGGTACATCATTTCATCTTCAGTTCCATCAAGTACGTCAAATCGTGCCGCCATTTTGGTTTTCTCGACTTGACCATGTTCAATTCAAGATAATCGGTCCCACACCCGCGATCAAATTTGATCATCATCAACTCGCTTGTTTAACTTTGATCGAGATTGATACTCCGCAAATTGGCGTTGAAGATGGTCAAGTGCCGACTTAACCATGGTCAAATTTTAATCGAGAATGGTGCACACGGGCAAAAATTTGTTTCGAGATTGTTTTGCTGATAATAGGATGACCAGAACTCTTAACGATATTCTGAAACATAGTGCTGTAAAGATGATGATCAAGAGTTCGTCGAAGAAATTGGATATTCGATCAAATTTTAAAAAAAACTTATTTTCATATTGTTTTATCTGAGTAATTTTAAAATTTAACAAACCCTTCATTGAGACAAAAAATAATGAACCCAGGATCTTCTTTCTATAGGTTCCTTTACGCAAACTAGCAGCTTCACAGACAGAGCTTGCAGTTTTGAATGACTAGCTGTCAGACTACAATAACGGACCTTCGGCTGGGCCTCAAATTTATGATCACCCGAACGAGGGATTCCGTTTTTGTGGGAAATGTGTAGACCGATGAAGGCCATCCCGTCCAAAGACGTTATAATAGTATACTAGACTCACACAGAGCGCTGGTGTGCTGTCCAAAATTGAAACCAGTCTGCGCATGTTTACGCCGCCATGCTACTGGTAGAAATAGAGCGGTAAACGCGATTGTCATACTTGTCCTTTGTTTTGTCTCGGGTGTTTTTAGTGAATAGTGTGAAAGTAATGGCAATATAATTTTGAAAGATGATATATTATCGCCGCGGACTCATGCTTAACATGTCGCATCATACAATAACGTGCGGTGTGGTTTAAAAAAATAATTTTGCCGACCGATTGTTGCTCTGTAGGTTTCACTCTAAGCGTCACGTTGTCACGTCTACTTTCTCGATAAGAATAAGCACTATTTTGTTATATTGTTACATGGCTATTATTATTATTATTATTATTATTATTATTTCATATACGAGTATGTTGGCTTTCTTAACTCTTAATAATAACTCTTTAATAATAATTTTTAATCACATACCTTAATGTTCGTCCTCAGCACAAGACATTGCAACCTCGGGTTTAGTCTACGTGGCTTAGACAAGTAAGTGTCATTTAATAATAATTGAATCAGCTTATTGGTTGCATTATTGAAATTGAGGCGAGTGATTGGAGCGGCGACACAAGAAATTGAAAACAATAATACAATTAAATTTCAAAGACCGGCAGAACGCATGAGGCCGCTCAAAGACCTGCCGAATGTTAACCATGAGAGAGCGGCGATAATACCATCCCTGTTTAATTTTCCAAGCTATTTGCAAAAGGTACGATATAATATTATCTCTGTTGTTACAATATCGATATCATTAAAAATCAATCAGTAGTTTACGACAATAAAGAATACTTAATTGTTAGTACAGGTATATCAGACTGTAGAGAAATCCCACTGAGTGAATTATTGAGACTTACACATCAGATGTTAAAACATTAGTGGAAAGATAACTTTTTGTTTTTATTATGTAAATGAATTTATCTGCAAGATAATAAACTTTCATTCAAGATCCATATATGGATAAATAAATATACAGATAATAAATAAATAAATAGCTATAATAGCTAAGCCTCCTTTATGAATTTATGATTCAGAGTTCAGTAGATAAAAAATGATGGGTAACCCTGGTGGTAGGCTGGTGGTAGGGGGTTACATGTGACGTCATAGTGGGCGTGGCCAATATATTACGTCATAGTGGGCGTGGCAAGTGGCGTCATGGGCGTGGCTAAAGTATGACGTCACGGAGGGTGCGGGGGGGCTTAAATTATGACGTAGGAAAGGGGCGTAACTTAAATTACGTCATAAGAGTTCAAGGTTAAAGTGTGACGTCATGCTGGTATGTAATGGCATGACATGTTTATCTCCTCAATGTGGGGGGCTTAAATTATGAAAGGGGCGTAACGTCATAAATGGCAATCTAAGAGTTCAAGGTTAAAGTGTGACGTGCAGGTATGTAATGGCATGACAAGTTCATACATGTTTATCTCATCAATGTTGCTATGTGTGCAAATATTATGCTGAGTCATATCCGGCAATTGTTCTCAGGTGAAAGACACAAGTTCATACATGTTTGAAAACTGCTATGTGTGCAAATATTATGCAAGGTCACATCCGGCGAGTGTCCAAGAATTAATCTATCACACTTAAACACATACATTCTTCTTCTTAAGATTCTAATGTAATGGTAATTTAATTGATGGGGGGGGGGTGTTGGAAATTGGAATGTAGGGCATAAATGGTTGTACTTTAAGCCAATTGCTGATAAAAAATTAATATAGCACACTTGTAAATAAAACAGGATGTGGCTGAAGGGGCATAACTTAAAGTGTAACATCATAAATTTGAAATTCACAAATGAAGTTGGTGCGTGTGTCCAAGAATTAATCTATCACACTTAAACACATACATTCTTTTTCTTAAGATTCTAATGTAATGGTAATTTAATTGATTGGGGAATGGGTGTTGGAATGTGGGACATAAATGGATAAAAAATTAATCTAGCACACTTGTTGTGGCTGAAGTTGGAAATGGGGGAGGGGGGTAATAATTTGAAATACACACGTCATAACTTAAAGTGTGACGTCATTCACAAGTGCAGGTTGGAGCGTAACGTAATAATTTGAATTACATATGTTCATACAAGTTTGTATAGTTGAAATACACAAGTTCATACATGTCTGAGATTTCATCTACACAATGATGTGCAAATATTATGCAATCTCACATCCGGTGATGCAATTGCTGAGTAATAATAAAAGCGTGTTTTTGAAGCAACGTGTCATATTACACAAATATTGCATGATGCAAATAATGTGCAAGCTGTTAATTCACATCCGGTGAAGACGCAAGTGCTGAATAATGGCCAGCTGTCCAATGGATGTCCTGAAACTGGTTGTACTTTAAGCCAATTGTTGATTGATAAAAAAAAATATTAAGATTGTAATGTACTGGTAATTGAATCGATAAATAGTAATGGGAAATGGAAATTGGAATGCGGGAATTATTGATGGCGTAAATGGTTGTACTTTAAGCCAATTTATAAAAAAATTAATCTAGCACACTTGTAAATTAAACACATACATTCTTCTCATATTATTATTATTATTATTCCAACGTAATACATTTTGAGTGGTTTGTTTAGCGTATTTAATTTAAGCCATACATTATTACCAACATTAAATTCATCAGAATGTGACATTATTATGATTTAGAGCAGTAATTGTAGCAGATAAATCAATGTAGATGTATATGTTGTGTAATGCATAAGTGTGAAAATATTATGCAAGCTTGCAGAATCACTTCCAGCGACGATGCAATTGCTGAGTAATGATAAAAGCATGTTTTTGAAGCATTTACGTGTCATATTACACAAATATTGCATGATGCTAATAATATGCAAGCTGTTAATTCACATCCGGTGAAGACGCAAGTGGTGAATAATGGCCACCTTATTATTATTATTATTATTATTATTATTATTATTATTATTATTATTATTATTATGGTACCAAATTTAATACATTTTGAAGTAGCATTTATTGGATTGATTAATAATTTAATACATTTTGAAGTAACATTTATTGGATTTATTTTAAGCCATACATTATTACCGAAGCAGTTCGTTATATAGTAATTGCTTCTTCTTCTTCTTCTCATTATTATTATTATTCGTCATAAAGAAGATTAAAATGTGACGTTATAAATTTGTAATTGAAGTTGGAAATGGGTGAAGGCTGTTTATAATTTGAAATACATACGTCATAACTAGACATCGGATTTTTAGGCACTAAAAATTGCAGTTTTAGGCGCCTAAAATAAGCTCAAAATTTGTAAAATTAGGCTCTATTTTAATGAAAATAGGCATTTTAGGCACATCAAGGTATCATACTTATTTCTTTCACTGAAATTTTTAGTTATACACTAAAATACGCACAAAAAAGTATGTTTAAACATTAAAAAAGAATACTATATTATATTTATAAACAGAGCTGCACAAATTTAATATATTGAAACTAAGGAAATAATGATTATTGATATCAAGATTACTCATTTTAAGTTATTGAAATTCAGTTCCATGCTCAGACTTTATTATAATTATCTGCACAGTACACCACCAGAATTTTTTCTACATTCTCCACAGTTAACCTTTGCCTTTTGTCACTTAGAATCATTTTGAAAGCAGAAAAACTTCTTTCAACCGAAACTGATGTGAGAGGCGCAAATTTTAAATTAGGTACAATAGAAACATCAATACTTACTGGAACATTTACACTTTCCCCCGATATCACTCTTGATACTTTTTCCAACAATGAAAATCCTACATTCTTATTTAATACGTTGTCCCACTTATTTTTAACGTTTTTCCCAGTTTCGCCCAAAGCAGAATGTATGTTCACTTGAGCTTCCTTTACTATTGCTATTTGGCTACAAAGAGATTGTTTTTCACGTTCTAATTGTTCAATGGTTGCAGTTATGAAAGAAAAGTTTGATGTTATATAGGCAAGTATCGTTTTTCACTCGTGAGTCATTCATCCAATCTTTCACTGCTTTCACACACGCTGCACTATCAGTTTCAGGTAATTTATCAATAACTGTGACCACTTCTTTAAAATAATTAGAATAATACACCACTGACTGAATCCAGGTTCCCCATCGTGTAACAACCGGCTGAGGTGGGAGTGGGATATCTGGAAAGTTCTCTCTGAATATTGAAATCCTGGATGGGGCTTTACAAAAACATTTTTTTTTTTGTGTTAGAAATAAACGAATTGACAAGAGGAAATTCATTCCGGATTGTTTCAGAAACCCTGTGAAGGCCATGTGCTAGACAGGTTACATGATTGAGGTTAGGATAAAATGTTTTAGGAAGTGGAGCTGCAGCAACCATGTATGAGGCAGCATCAGTACAAAACAACAGAACTTTAGAATCGTCTATATTACCTGAGTATAAAGACTGTAGGCCTTTATTTACAAAATAAGCAATGGCTTGGCTATTCACTTTCGAAAGTTCCTTAACACATACGAGGTGTGGAATCGAAGGTCCATCAGGACTAAGTTTTCCTACTACCATATTTGCTATATACCTATTCATAGGATCTGAGGTTTCATCCACAGAGACCCATATGTAAGAATCACCTATATCCTCCCGAATGGAAGCTAAAGTTTCATTGTATATTCTGTCTAAGTAATTTTTTCTTAGGGTCGACTCAGATGGGATGTTTTGTTTGCAGTATTTTTGTAAAAACTGTCTTAAAATCGGATTTTCAATTGCATTCCAGGGAATGTTAGCAGCAACAAACGCTCTGGTTAAATCAGCATAGAAATTGCTGCTGAGATTGGATGAAGTAGGCTGTGTTAGTAAAGTTTGTTGCAGTTGATTTTCCTGCTGAGCTTTAGCCTTATGAGCCGCTCCTTGCACATGCTGCTTTAGGTGGCACTTCTTTTCTTGCGAAATCTAAAAATGTAAAGTAAACTGAATTAAAATAAAATCCTAATTGTTGTATTGCCGTATTTCTATCACAAAGTTAGTGGGTTCGAACAATCAAAATTTTAATGACCTGCAAATACTTTAACTATCGGAATTTAAAAGGTTAAAGTGTAGTGGTCTTAAAAAGAATTATACCTCAGGATAGCTCAGTCAATGCATAAATATTATAGGCCTATTCATTAAAATTAATAGAATTTATATATTTCAACTATTGTTACATACCTGTTTGCTACAAATCTTGCAGAATATTATTTTTCTATCATAAGTGAATTCTGAATATTCTGTTAGCCATTGCCGGATCAATGTAGATTTTGCACTTATATTTTTCGGCATTATCGCGTTAAACTTCACAGGAAAACGTCCTACCGCTCAAAACTTCTCAACACAAATAAGGTGAGGGAAAGAGTAGAGATGGGTAAAAAATAACACAACAGTTATTTTGGAACAGTTCCGGTCTCGGAACTGTTGCAAAAATGAACAGTAGGTCGGAACCTCCTGTTCCGAAATAACAATGTTCCGACTCCGAGCTGCTCACTTGCCCAGCTGTTGCGGGCTCGCAGTACCGCGTTGCACAAGGTATGTTCCGACTCCGAGATAACAGTCGGAACGTCGGAGCTTGTTCCGATGAACCAACGACAGCTGCAGTTACACTGTTCTCGTTGTTCTTTATGTTGTACTTGGAACTTCGTTGGATGAAGTTGGTACTTGAAACTCTCACGTGGTTGGAGGGGGGCGCATGGAAATTGAAATCCTTGCGGTGGCGCGAACTTTAATATCAACATTTGTAAGACTGGCCAATTATCTGTAATGTTATAGTAAGTATTTAATAATCTGTAATATTCATTCCCGCTTTATGGTTTATTTCACCATTAGTTGACTAATTCTGTTTTATAAACATTCTACAAAGTCATAAATTACGCATACTATTATTAATTCATTGATCAGCTGATTCTATACAAAGGTTAAAGTCGTAAATGGTAATGAGTGGTTTAGTTACAATGTCTGTATGTCGTTTGTTGAGGTTAAGTCTGACAAGCACAAGTTTTTGTGCTATCTTCTCTGTTATCAAGGAACGACAAAAATGTTGTAGCATTATTTGTTGGAAACTGCCCATATAAGTACTGATTTGGAGAGCGAGGTTTAATGCGAAGTTTAAATTACACTTTGGTAAAGATGCGATTCCAACATTTTACTAACCCACTGCGGGGTTTCCAGGTTTCAGTACTGCCAATATATATCTTTTTTATTTATGAAATTGTAATATTTATTATTATTTTATTGTTATTATTATTATTATTATTATTATTATTATTATTATTATTATTAAACTGTGCATTAAGAAAAGTAAAAATAAAAATGAATGATTTGTTTTTTTTTATTATGTAATAGAGAGAACAGAAATTACATACCATATGTTTTAAATGTTATGTTATTTTTTTTTAGTTGGCTACCATGTCTTTATAACTTTATGTACGAAAACAAAGTGTTGTATTCTGTCCTTGTAGTCAACAGCTGTTTAATTACTAACATTAAGCTTTTGAGTTCTGTCCGCATGCACAGAAATTTTCCAAAATTGATTCGAATGTGCATTGCAGTGCCATCTATAGATAAGAATGTGTACTATGTCATGCCTATGAGTGCTCCAGTGTGAGCTGCATGGTGAAGAGGGAGGGTACTGTACCGTTCGTTTGAACGACTCAACGACTCCGATTCATCACCACTGGTGACTGTTATTTCGGAACTGTTATTTGGAACATAGTATTTTTTCGGAACCGGAACCGTCGGAACTGTTCCGGGAAAAGAACAACTTCGCCCATCACTAGGAAAGAGCAACTGTTAACGAGCATTCAAATGAACCGTTGTTATTGAGATTCAATTGGACAAAAATACAAAGTTCCAATTATTGTTGCATTTCCTGGTAGTGTTAACACTAGGAGGGCCATTCTTTTAAATATTTTGTAACGGTTTACCCTACTAATTCGCAGTTTTACGACTTTTCATAAATATTTCAAAAACACTCTTTCTCCAAAAATTGTGATTTTATGACACTCTGAAGGGCAGTACAGCTAATCGGTTTCAGACCGAAAAGTCATTTTTATAGTATAGTATATCTCTGAATCGGTAGCAGCACATGTTGTGATTGTTGCCTGCTTCAAAACTAAGGTTGGTTCTTTGTCGGCATTTATGCCTCCAAACATGTTAAATTCGGTGAAATCTATTACGAGTGTCGTGAGATTCAAAACATTTTGTTTCCTTTATCAATGGTTTCATGGCCGGTGTGAAGCAAACTTTCCACTTTTTAAATGCATTAAATTTCGCAGTGAATGTATGTATAAATTATAAAAAGTAAGAGTAAAATGCGAAACTTTACAGTGAGTTAGGCATTTTTAGGCGAATATTAACAAATTAGGCTCTAATAACCGTTTTAGGGCATTTTAGGCCACTATAAAACTCTTTGAATACCTTTCAATTTCCATGAAACACAAATATCAATAATTATTTTTACTTTTCTCCTAAAGAAACAAAATAGGCATTTGCCCTAGAATCCGATGTCTGGTCATAACTTAAAGTGTGATGTTATAAATTTGTAATTGAAGTTGGAAATGGGGGGGGGGGAATTTGATAAAATTCTAATGTAATAGTAATTTAACTGATAAATAGTAATGGGTAAGGGAAATTCGCAAGTGTTAATTGAAATTGGAATGGGGGAATTATTGATGGCGTAAATGGTTGTACTTTAAGCCAATTGATAAAAAAATTAATCTAGCACACTTGCAAATTAAACACATACATTCTTCTCATATTATTATTATTCCAATGTAATACATTTTGGAGTAAAATTGAGTGGTTTGTTTAGCGTATTTAATACATTATTACCAACATTAAATTCATCAGAATGTGACATTATTATGATTTAGAGCAGTAATTGTAGCAGATAAATCAATGTAGATGTATATGTTGTGTAATGTTATTACGTATGTATAAGTGTGCAAATATTATGCAAGCTTGCTGAATCACTTCCGGCGACAATGCAATTGCTGAGTAATGATAAAAATATGTTTTTGAAGCATCTGGAACGTGTTATATTACTCAAATATTGCATGATGCAAACATCCGGCGATTGTTCTCTCAGCGTCTTATGTTACACAAATATTGTATTGATTACAAGTAAAAAATAGCTATCTGCTATGTGTGCAAATATTATGCAAGGTTCCTAATTTTACATCCGACGATGAAATTGCTGAGTAATGATAAAAAAACACGTTTTTGATAATGACCTTGGAGGTAATATGGCTGGATGATGAGGTGAATTATTTAGAAGTGAAATGAAAGAAGTATTGCAGTTTGGAATAATTGATATTGAACAAGTTTAGACAGCAGTGGGAGGGGGGGGCAAGATGATGAATAATACGCTCGAATTTATACAACTATTACACTATCACATATTTTATAAAAGATCTTTGTCAAAAAAAAATTTGGTAGTGTAATAGCAGCCATAGCGTTAATAATGTCTCACAATATTTATTTTTAATTTTAATTTAGATGATACTGCATCTCCAGTCTCGGTTTGAGCTGAAGAAGAAGAAATCGCACAATTTAAATGCTCTGAGTGTAAAAAACAGTGACCATGATGAAGCGTGGTGAATGTTAAGCTTGATTATGAAGAATGTTCGAATTGTAATAAATGTTCTTTTTGGAAATAGTTTTGATTTTCAGTCAGTGAATCCCAATTGTGATAATGTTTTCACCAAAATTGAAGAAGTAATACATTTTGAGTGGATTGTTTAGTGTATTTAATTTAAGCCATACATTATTACCCACATTAAATTCATCAGAATGTGACATTATTATTATTATTATTATTATTATTATTATTATTATTATTATTATTATTATTATTCCAATTTAATACATTTTGAAGTAACATTTATTGGTTTTATTTTAAGCCATATATTATTAGCGAAAGTATGATTTAGAGCAGTTCGTAATATCCACTTAAATTCCAGAGTAGTATAATATTATACTGTATTAAGTGGATCATAAAGAAAGTGAAATTCTAAAAAAAAGAGATTGAGTATGACACAAGTTGGAATTTATATTGATGCTATGTGATGCAAGCCTGCATTAACATCCCTTGATTGTTTGATGACCACCTGCGATGTATTATATTACACAAATACTGTATGCACATAATAGCTATCTACTATTTTCAACAAATATTATGCTAGCTTGCAATACAGCATGACGTTGCAATAACGCAACAGCATGTCGTTGTAACGTGTACGTCGCAAATTACGCATCATGCTTTTGTGTTATTGCAACGATATGCTGTTGCGTTATTGCAACGACGTCCTGTTGCGTTATTGCAATGACATGCTGTTGCGTTATTGCAACGACATGCTGTTGCGTTATTGCAACGACATGCTGTTGCGTTATTGCAACGACATGCTGTTGCGTTATTGCAACGTCATGCTGTTGCGTTATTGCAACGACATGCTGTTGCGTTATTGCAACGACATGCTGTTGCATTATTGCAACGACATGCTGTTGCGTTATTGCAACGACATGCTGTTGCGTTATTGCAACGACATGCTGTTGCGTTATTGCAACGACATGCTGTTGCGTTATAGCAAAGACATGCTGTTGCGTTATAGCAAAGACATGCTGTTGCGTTATTGCAACGACATGCTGTTGCGTTATTGCAACTCTTTCATCGTATGATGACGCAGAATATCTGCATGGAAATATCATATGTACTTCGGTACATTAAAATAATATATATGATATGCGTAAATCACCTCGTGATTTAAGACGGCGCTTATTCCGTCGGATCCCGGCCAACTAGTCACTCATATCGAGTGCACCTCAGCACATGTGTGGACTTCGGTCCTGCGTTCATAGACATCTATGACGTAGTGCAGAGGGCGGCCACTAGAGGGAACCCAAGAGTTGGAGCTTAATCTGAGACGATTCTAACCGGCGTCGGAGTTGTATCCGGTGTGGCTTAGTGGATAAAGCATCAGCACGTAGAGCTGAAAACCCGGGTTCAAATCCCGGCGCCGGAGAGAATTTTTCTCCGTTCCATTACTCTTTCATCGTATGATGACGCAGAATATCTGCATGGAAATATCATATGTACTTCGGTACATTAAAATAATATAAATGAAATGTAATAAAATAATTAAAAAATACGAAATTTAAATAGAATCAACAATAAAAAAGGTACAATAATAAATTCATCTGGCGATCAAGAGAACAAAAAAAAAAATAAGAAAAAAAAGAAAAGAAAAGGAAGAAGAAGAAACATATTTTCACAAAAGTGTCGCAGAGAAAAGGGCTTATAAGTGAAAGAAATCTGAATTCAAAAAGTGCAACTTTTGTTTATTTTTTAAACTAGATAATGTCCGACAGTCTCTGACATGTTGTGGTAGAGAGTTCCAGAGATGAGCTGCAGAGACGGTGAAAGATGGAGAGTAGGAGGATGTTCTGAAGAGTAGGAGGATATAGCGAATGTAATAAAGATGTAGCCGCTCTGCTGTACTGTACACTGGGAGCTTTTAAAAGCTGGAAAATTTGCAACAAAAAGTAAGAATATTTCTGTATACACATAATTTCTAAATCAAACACTTTTCAGCATACCTGGTACGGGAAAATGGTTTTCGACATACCGTTTATGCATAGGGAATTCTCCTAACAAGGAAGGCTCACCAAGTGATAATGGATTTTCACAACGATTTTTCCCCTATACGTTCCATTGAAATAAGAAACCTCCCTATAAATTTCTACATCCGGAGAAAGTCTAGTTTTCGAGATACGATTTTTTTCAAATTCTTCAATCCAGAGCTATAACAGCTAATGCAAACAGTGCTATGTGCTAGACATATCAGGCAATAAATCTCATCTAGCTGTATACCGTACTGTGAAAATCTCCTTAAATAATATGTTATGAAAATTTATACCAGATACATAAATACATAATATTCATTAAATTGACTATAGAATAGTCTGTGAACTAGAGACCTGCAAAACTGCGCACACAACCGTTTTAGATTCGACCGGTCGGAGCTCAACCGGCTACGATGAACATCGGGCCGAATAACTCGGTTGTCGAGCGCTTACGCCTGATGTATTGCAGAGTAGACAGAACATCAGGCGCATTGACATGAAACTAACGTTTTTCGAGTACACAACCGGAGTAACAAGGAAATTTACTTTGTCTTATTGAAAAAAAAGTATTTGCAAGTATTCTTACAGTTCATTCGACACTATAACACATATATTTTCTTTATTATTTTGAACTTGCAATAACTTTATAAGTATCGTTTATATTTTAAACTTTTAGAGTTTTACTAATGAAAGTTGCTTATAGATATGTTAAACAATGTTATAGTTTTTCACAGAACAAGACGTCCACAAGCCATGTATATTTTTCTTACCAATAAACGCTATATAGCTGGCGTTTTTCTATACCAGTGTTAAACAGTATACGTCATAACTTCATCATTTAATTACGTCGTAACTCTTTCTCGTCACATATTGACTGAATCTTGTTCGATTTGTATAACCCAATGATCGATAATACATAAGTTCATGTGAGATCGAGAATTATTTAGAACACAAATGTCACACAGAAAGAAATGATGAGGAAGAAAATACGATCTCCAAATAACACCAGGTACATTTCATCATACAATAACTCTTTAACATTTCCTCAGTAGGCTATACAAACAGAGTAATAATATTGAAGGATATTTATTTTGTTTAATTACAAAAATATGTTTGCTTCAAATAGGAATACAAATAATTTGACACTTTAATACATTTATGTTTGTATTTCGAACTTGCAGTAATTTGAACAGTAACAAATAAATGAACAATGGACACAGTGACATCGAAGGAAATAGACGTAATGTATAATGTGAAATATAATAATGTAAACATATTCAAAAATATAATTACAATTCATTATAAAACAAAATAGGAAATACATATGTAAGTTCATTATGACGTTTGTACTTTAAACTAAAAAAATGTATAGGCCTACCTCTAATTATTCTAATCAGTTGCAATATTATTTATTAAGAAATCAATTTAAAAGATAAACAGTAATGTTATTTTCAACCATACGATTACTTTGGCTCCCAATGGTTGTTGTTCTGTACAAAATAAGTATAATTTACACATTTCTAAACTACGAATAACAAAAGAATAGCAAGGTTTAGAAACAAATCATTCTGTATAGAAAAGATCTACTTCAGAGAAAACAAGTATAATTCAAAGAACTATTTTATTACACACGTATTAATATCAAATATTTGATGTTCACAATTATTATTAGGGCCTATTTTCATAGACTACACGATCAGAGTTGACTTCTTGTGTTTATGTATTAATAAATTTCTTTTACTAGTCTAAAGTTACGCTCGGTGGAAACACTTATTCATGGAATGGCCAATATTCGTTTCACAAGTGTTGCTAGAGAGGCTAGAGTTGTTTGGTGATCTTTCCATCAATTTAGTATGTAGAAAATGAAATGAGCATAATGTATAATGTGATATATAATAAGTAAATAAATCCAAAATAGAATTACAATTAATCACAAAACATAAAATTAAATAATTATTAACTCTAAATGCATTCCTCCAAAACAGTAGCTATTCATACAGGGTAGACGTGAAATAACCCTGCAGATTGTACGGGGCGATGAGGTTCACTTAAATGAATGGAAAACCTATATTACATTTAATTCTCTAGTCAAAGTAAATATACTAAAAGCATTGGTTATAGTAGGTTTCAGAAGATATAAAATTATTTTTGTTTTAGTTTAACTATTGATCGAGTTTACTGTTTTTTAAGTGTGTCATTACTGTAATATTATAATTCAGTTTTCTAGTGTAAGCAAAAACTACAACCTTGGTAATTTGTGGATACCGAAAGTTTTTTTCTGCAATTTACGCTTTACAACGTCTGTAGTTTCACGCTGCATGCTCTTTGTTCCTCTTGATGATCCGCAGCTATAATATCTGGATGGTTCACTGTGATCTTCATTTTATACGCCAGAGCCGTCCACCCACAGAGAGATCGAATCAACTCGAATAGACGTTAAACCGAATACTGAGGCAGTACACAAGCAGATGTACTTCGCATACTGCCTATAAAGCCAGGCGTTCAGTAGAGCTATGTAAGTTTGTTCGGTTTTCAACCGGTTTTACAGGACTCTACTGTGAACAAATGATAAGGAAATGTAAACATATCTGAAATTACTCACTGTACTGATCACAGTAGTGGAAATCGTTGTAAAAATATTCGAAACATAGTTGAACTTTGCACTACGAACATTTAAGAAAAATAAGTTCTCACAATCAGCTTTGGAGCAATTCTGTACATCAACGTGAAAACAGAATTCTACAGGAGTGACGAATTTATTAGTTTTGTTGTCAAGGTTAGGTTAGGTTATGTTAGGTTAGCTTACGTTGAGAGCGGGTTAGGGATGATTCTTTGCACGTCGGCCATGCTGAGGCCTATTGTGCACCCCGAATTTATGGGATTAATGAGGATGAGATGTACCAGCCCACAAGTCACATGTGACTCCTCACCCTAAGTTCGTACCGACAAGGTGACCAAGCAACACAGAATCCATTCCAACGGCCCTTCCAAGGTGTCGAAGCGCCCTTGGAAGTGCTCTTAAGGAATGAATCCTGGCAGAGACATGGCGAAAGGCTGGGAACCCAGGAACGGTTGCGGAGAGAATGCCCCGTCCTCGTAAGCGGACGAAGACATGCGTCTTGACCTGAATATGTCTATGGAATGAAATGAAGGTGAATGGTATGAAATCTAAATTCTTTTTCTATACGAGAGGGGACGGGAAATGGACCGTAGCAATAAAAATTCCAAATCGGAATTTGCCTAAGCATTCTGTGGGAAACCACGTAAAAACCACAATTAGGTTTGTCGGTCCAGGAATCGAACCACGGACCTCCCGAATGCGAGTCCCATGCGAAACGCATGAGTCACTTCGCTCGGTTTTGTTGCCAAGGTATCCGGCTTTATGCCAGCCATATTTAAACTTATTTACATACTTAGGAGAAGAAAGCTGATTATGCGTTAAGGACTGCAATTTTATCACATCATCTCCCTGATGCAATATAATATTCGTGTCAAGTAAAACACACTATCAGAGAACGTCCGAATGAAATTTTTCCAAGACCTAGAGCCCTAAACGTCAAGAAGCTGAACAATCGGAGCTTTGTGCTTTGGAATTTTTAACACTTCCACCGTTTTACCTACTGGAGTTATTCTTTCTATAGCCTGTCTCGGTAACTGGTCCATGAGTCTACCAAAAGAATGCTATGATCACTGACAGATGGAAAGTATACTTCTCGAAGCAACTTCAAGAGGTGAGCCCGATACTGAGGGCAATGCATAAACATTTGGGGCCTGTACATTTTCCTCTTCACGATGGCGAATATGATTGTCAAGAAATTATTTTGAAAAATCATATCTGGAAGACTAGGCCTTCTCGGATGTAGAAATTTATAGGAACATTTCTTATTTCAAATGGAAAGTTTGGAGGGAAAAGTCGTTGTGAAAATCCAGTATAACATGGTGAGCTTTCCTTGTAAGTCTAATTTCGTTCATACGAGTATTTCTTATTTCTGCTGGAATTGTAAGCATAACATATATTATTATTTTATATAAAAATTTAATAAGTTTTTATTATAAATTTTAAGTACAGTGGCAATTTAGTTCCAGGCAAAAAAAAAGTCTTCATGGTTATTTATGTCATGAGCAATAAACTAATAAACGACAGGATGAAGTAGTTGTTATTCTTCTTATTCTTAGTCACTGTCTCAGATTTTGAGGTAACGTTAAAATTACTAGTCATTTTCAACAGAAAAGTTGTGATAAATATGCTATTCGACGTATTTATACTATTCAGAATATTTACAAACAGTAGGTAACAGTTCTAACAATAAAAAGACTGACAGCTTTGGATTCCAAGTCATTGTTATTAGTAGACTTCGTTGAATTGCCACACGCAGCATGCAATCAGATTGCCGATGTACGGTAGTATAGAGATGGTGAGCGACTTCCCGGTCTCATGGTAGCAGCAGTTCATGTTAACATTTGTGACCGGTCAAAATAGACGAAGCAGGTACAGCTAATGTATACCTATGTAAGCACTTGTTTTTGCAGTACTATGGCAGGAATAGTCAAAGCTTAACATTTGTATAGTGCAGACAAGAATTCAATCAAACATACTATAATGAGAGTGTTCCTGTTCTAAACAATTGCCCCTGGATTACCCTTACCCCCGCAGCCAGTCTTGACCCGTTGGGAAACGTGGTTGGATACTGTTAATTATTATGCAGAACATTACGGAACAATAATGGAGATAATTGATGCATTGGGTACCACAGACAGTTCCGCTGTTGCAGCTTTAAAATCTTTGCCTACTGAACATATATTTGAAGATATTCTTTTAATTGATTCTAATTTTAAAATCGTGTCCAAAAGCATCACCCTGTTAGAATCGTCTAAACTATAACTCTCAGAAGCCCTTAATATAGTGTATAAAGTATCACAAACCGTTATCCAAAATAACAGTTCATTAATTTCAGAAAAAGTAAAATGTAAGTTGAGAAACATTATTGCTACAAAATTCTGCCTATTCACAACTTCGTATTATAAATTATGTACTATCATGTCACGACAAGACGTCTGAAGTTGGTGTAGTAAAAAGTAGTGACCTCCCGTTCTTCAAATATGCACCTATTACATCGTGTGATGTTGAACGTACATTTTTCCAATATAAAATCTGTTTAAGTGACCATCGGAGGAGGTTCACTTTGCAGTCGCTCAAAATGTACGTAACTCTTCACTGCAATGCACATATTCAAGGATGATATGAGCATCTTACATTTAAGAGTTAATATATCTCACTATAAAATAATTGTGTATTTACATGTTTAGACATTTCCTACTTCAAAGACTATTCATTATATTTCTTGACTGCAGGATACACGTTTTATTGTAACGCAGTATACTGCTCAGTGTTTACATCGGAGGCACACTCCATCCGTTGCACGTCCCCTTCTCATACAGTCTATACTGCGTGCGCAGTAAACCTTACGATTCTCGTGGCAATTCCACGAAGTCTAGTTATTAGTCTTAAAACAAAATGTAAAGGAAGAAAACTAATCTTAGACGAGTAGGTATCGAAAGCAATGACAGCAGTGGCGATACTTGTGACAACAGTCACCTCATCTATGGAAAAGGAATGAATATTCCGGGTGGTGGAATTAGAATATAAATCAGTGATGGAAGATTTACAGTAGCTAGTATAAAATGTATAGTTAGGTACGGTTTGTGCAAAGTGATGAAAGACAACATAATACTTTAGTTCTATAGTTAGCGACATGGGCATGTTTTTTTTTTTTTGGAGGTGGCTGTCCAACAATATCCACGGATACTCGGGCCTGTACATTTACTCTTATGAACTGCCGCTGCAGAGCTATTAACTGACGTTGCACCGGTAAGTAACTTGCTCTGAAGTTCAGAACAACAAAATCCACAATCAAAAATCTGTGACGCCCACTGTATCTACGATCTTGCTTGCTTGAGAGTTAGGGCAATAGATCGTAACAGATCGCAGTGCTGAGTCATAATGCCCGCCTTCCGTAAATTCCATTCCATTCCAACTGAAGTATTCATTTGACTTGTTTGGTTCATACTATGTACAAAGTAGCAGAGAAATTCGTGCTAATTTCCATGATGTTGAATGAATTAAATTTGAAAGAGGATGGGCACTATAACCGAGCACTGCGACCTTATTAGATCTATTGCGCTGACAATCACAGTAGGTGAATTTCCAATCCCACACCTTCTGACTACATTAAGGTTCGCTGCGTACCTTGGTTTTGAGAAGGTAAACCTACTCGTCTCTAGACCAGCCCTCCGTTCGTCCCCAGCCGGCGCCGGCGTTCGGGGAGTGCTATGGACTGATGATGGAATGACCACTCAGTCACAGCAGGGGACCCATGATGTTGATAATTTTATATCAATGTTAAAAAAGCATTTTAAAAGCTCTTTCCAGAGTGTTAAAGTTTAACGAAATTGCATCCGAAATTCCAATGCCCCGCAATAAATTACAACACGATGGTGTACTTAGTTGGACGCTGTTCGATATTGCAGCTAATTATTATGAAATAACAGTAAAAGAATTCCAGGTTGTTGACATTAGGATAGCTCTGCAATTAAAGTTATAAAGATTCTTCTTTCAGAAGAACATTGCGAAACCCTTTTATTCATTTCAGATAGCTTCGACATTGTAATTAAAGCAGTCACCTAATTGGAAAAGCCCAATATTGAAATGTGTGATGCTCTTCAGCCTGTCCAGAATGTCTCTCAAATAATTAATAAGACTGCAAATGGACCTGTTCCTGGCGGCGAGATAGAAAATCTTAGAAAATATGTACTTGATAGAAATTCTGGCTACTCCCAACTAGACTATTTTATTGAGTTTCAATAAGGCAGATAAAACTAGGTTATTAAAGGATAATGATATACAATACTTTATACAATATATGCACCGATAACGTCATGCGATGTAGATAGAACATTCTCAGTTCAAACACTGTCTGGATGACAATCGGATAAAATTTACGTTTCATATTATCAGAATGTACGTATCTGTTCACTGTAACAGAATTAATTTAGTTAATATGTTAATTATTGTATATTTCAAACTTATCTGTTTTTGTTTAGCATCAGATTATACATATTTTGTGCGATGTGCATAAAGTTATATTTTATCAACTGTTATCAGTGCCTAAGGTGAGCCTTTAAAACACTAGGACAGGGGTCGTCAGCACAGAGCACGCTAGGGCTAGCTTCTCGTACCCGCGGAAAACGCAGTGCACCATGGTTCACTGCGTAGCTGCTAGCGGGTATGCTCTCTATCTCTCCCTGCTGCACGACAGTGCAAACGGGACGGCACCGCGAACCCCTGCACATTTCAGCGAGTGCTGACGACCACTGCACTAGGGCCATATTCATAGACATTCTTAGCGCGGGCTTCCGGTGGATGATCAGCGAACAAACATTTTTCGTATTCATAAACCAGTGTTAGCGACATGATATGACATGAATCCTGTACAAATAATCAGTCGATAGCCGGGGCTAGTTTAGCACGCTCGTAGAGCGGGCTAGCGAAATGTCTATGCATAGCACCCCTAGTGAGTAAAAAAGTAAGTAACCACTTTAGGAACTGCTATTCATTTTACGCATTGCCGAAGAAAATGTAATATTCAAGGTATAAACTTAATTCAGTAAGAAATTAATGCAAATCTTTCAATACTTAAATATTACACGTAACACAAATAATAGTAACAAATTGAACACTCATTTTACATTTTAGCCCTTATTATTCTGAAGTTACACGTAGTACTGATTGTAACAAGATTATATCATTCAGCTGTTTCTAACTGCTCTGTTGATTATATGGCCAGTTTAGACGGCCATGATATAGTGAACATGAATAAAACAGGCTGCCATTCCATGGATATTCATGTCTTATTGGTTCTGAGTTTAGACGGCCATGACATTGTGATCTTATAACCTCTCCAACTTGAAATATTTATTTAATGTAAATTTGTGGTATCGTAGAAAAAACGTTGTATGGCACACGTTCGTAAAGTTATCTTTTTGGCGAGTGTAAAGTTTGTGAAATGAGACGAAGCCAAGTTTCACAAGCTTTACAATTGTGCCAAAAAGAGAACCTTAACGAACTTGTCTAATAAGTAATTATTGCAATGCAACAATTGCTTTTGCATTGTACTCTTCACCTAACATAATTAGGAACATTAAATCCAGACATTTGAGGTGGACAGAGTATGAAACACACGTGGGTACGAATCCAGAAATGCATACAGTGTTAGTTGGAAGATCTGAGGGAAAAATATCTTCGCAGAGGCCGAGACGTAGATGGGAAGATTATATTAAAATGGATTTGATGAAAGTGGGATATGATGCTATGGAAATTGATTAATGTTGCTCAGGATAGAGACCCATGGCGGTCTTATGTGAGGGCGACAATGAACCTCCGTGTTTTTAAAGCTGTAAGTAGGTAAGTAAGTAATAATTTTTCTTTTATGGTTAATAAACATAGCCTATATGTCTAAAACATTTACTTGGACAGATCATTTCAACGTATTTTCACTTCACGAAGTTTTGTTTGTCCTCCTCCATTATTTTCATTTACTAAACTGACCTCGTCACAGCATTAAAACAACTAGCACTCAACGCTAGACATTCAGGGCTATAATATATTATGTAATATATATATATATATATATATATATATATATATATATATATTATGTAATATATTCTAGCCCTCGGGTCAACCCCCTCCCTTTCAGATAGAAATAAGGATAAATTCCCTATCTGGTTTCGTGACCATTAGATTAGAAATAATTATTCAGATAATTAATTTCTTCAAATAAGAATTTTCCTTTCATACGAAATACGCAATTTAGTTTGTCTTTTATTACACATAGCACAAAATTAGCTAAAAATCTGTTCTCTTATACAATATAATATTGTTGTATTATTACAAATAAATTTATTAAATTTGTAGACTAATATACATATAACCTATAAACACACGAATTATACCCTGATAAATTTATTGTACTGTACCAGGTTGACGAGACGAAAAGCACATGTTCAACCGAATGTTTAGCTGCCTTCGCATGCTACAGGGGTAGCCCGTCTCCCAAAGTAATTTGCAGCAAAACAAAGCCGCGTCTATGACTACAGCGCTAGCGCACTGGCCTTCACTCCCCTCCCCCTCATTTCATCTATCATCCGCAATAGTAAAAATAGGCGCTGGGAGTGAATTCTTGGGGGTAGTAAGGGTTTTCGATGCTGATATAGGAAGGGCTTGAGGCTCCAGGCCCTCGGGCCTCATCAGGCTACTCATATGCGGACGAGACCTGGTAGGATGACCCACCTGTCAGCGTCGGGTTCACGAATGTCATCCAAGCCAGCTGTCGAACTTGGACAATCATCGCATATAAGGGGACACAATGGGCCAAACCGGGCTTACGTGTACGAACCCGTCCCGGTCCAGCCCACGTAAAACCAAGTCAAGCGGCAAGATAAAGTCGAATTTAAACCAAAAGCTTACCTCATCGTTGTCAACGCTGGAAATGGTGAACTGCATTGAGGAAAGCCTCACATTTCTTCCGCACATTCCGGACATTTTCTGTAGTTAATTTTGACTTATATTCCGTGTTCCTCACCGAATGTTTTCTTTAATCCTAGCCGCGTAGTCTGACAGCAAAAGCACTAAGAGCACACGGGTTTTGTACGGTCTTCACTTCACAATTAAAAGCATGCTGTACTGACGTTTCAGACACTTCACTTGCTGAGTTAATTGGCGCAGATTTTCCAGAGCTTTGTATTAATCGAAAAACTATCGTCTAATAAGATTCTTTCTCTGTTGAAACCAGTTTATTCACTTGGAGCATATTTTGAATCGAGCATGGCTCGTTAACTTTTTTTACGCGTTTGTAATTTGTCGTCTTATCCGGCACAAGAAAATTGGGAAACTGACAAAGGAATTTTCGGTGACACTTTCTCCACGAAGATTTTTTTTTTCATGTAAGCGTTGCAAATAAAAATGCGTTGTTCCTCAGTCGAGGAGCGGAAGCGGCATTTATTACGAGGGTACACAAAGCCATAAAACCCGAGGGGAGGTCAGACTCGCAGAGGACTACAGTACAGCCGGTCGTTCTCCGGCCCTGACGTTTCTCGTGATCGAGGGAGACAGTGTTGCCGATACGTATAGACAGAATGAAAACTGTCACGCGCTCGCGGCCGATTTTGTGGCGCGGAATAAAAACTAATTCGAACGCGTAGGCTTGCCTATAAGTCATTTTACATATAACTTAGATCACAGCCTTCGTTAATGTACACAGCTAGTGTAGATCACAAAAAAAACTAATGCGAACGCGTATGTAAATCATTTTACAGATTTACACAAATGTAGATAGCATCTTTCGTTAATGTACACAGCTAAATAATTATAACAATAAAAACTAATGCGAACACGTATGTAAATTATACATAAGCCTACAGTATATAACCACAGACTATGGGAATAGCCTATCTTTATAATGAAAGTGTATCAAATGAAATATACTCTACTTTCCTTAGAATCTGTTAATACTCAAGTGGAAAGACGCCACACTTTTAACGGTTGTTTTTCCCACCTTCAAAGCGTCAAAAACTCTATCTATCACTTTCGTAACAGGGAGAAGAGGTTCTCCAGTGCCTCACTGCTTCTCAAAATATTCACGCAGTCTGTATATAAATTCATGACTTTTGCTCCTAAAAGAGCCGATTTTTCCCTTCTTTGATTCTGACGACCACTGGCCATATTACTATATCAATAATAAGGTTTACAGACACCGTAAATCGCTCAAGCACAAAAAAACATAATTACTTCGCCTGTACTATAACATAAAGAACTAACGACTCGTTCGCCACGTGCTTCCCATAAAAAAAGAAGTGGCAACATTGCGCTAAATACATCAGACGCTCATAGCTGGTTGGTTCCAGCAGACAACTTTAACCTCTAGTGCCCGCCTCTCTTCCAGCATTGCAAACTGCGATTGAATTAATCTTCGCATATCAGAACTCAAGTCTTGTAACAGCAAATTACAATAGAATTAAAAATATTATTTTAAACCAAACCAGAGTGTTTTAAGGTTAAAATTTAGCAGAATAGTTTCATTCACAGTGGAATTTCGAGGTTCTTTTCACAACTTCAAAACGCCACAGGCTGGCAATGCTGGTCACTATCTTTCTCTCTCGTTCTCTCTTCTCTTTCCAAGCGAAATGTCAGAGCCGGAGACTGGCCGGCTGTAGTTTAGTTTCCTTGAACTGCGGTGGCGGCGGTACCGTTTCGTGACTATAAAGAACAGAACGTTTTAACGTGTACAGAATTCATCCAATAATTTAGAATAAGACGTTGTACACTGACATGTTGCATAATAGCCAATTTGAACCATCAGAAACGCTCAATATTTATATTTCCTTGACTATCATGAAATCAACTTTTTACTGCATTAAAATAATTTCTGTCCATAATTCGAAAAGTTTCATAATATGGTTCCTTTACAATCCCTAGATATCATATTACTGGGAATGTAAAGATGTATACGGTACCCGTATTAAAACGGGCCCGTGAATTTTATTACAGTTCATCCAAATAATTACATGCCGAGCCTACTTTTTTCGTGTAATCTATCGGCTTTCAAGCCAACACTATGTTCGTACTGCAGATATGTCCGGTCTAGACCAGAAGTGATCAAACCTCGAACGGCTGTGATTACATGCGAGAGAGAGCCGAAGAATTACGGAGACGGGGAAGAGCTACTTATCATGAAAACTACAACCAGTGGTTGTTCGTGCACATGCTGAACTGAACATTCCGTAGCCCATTTCCTGTTTATCTCTAGGTAGAATGTGCTTTATTTATAATCGATCAGTATATAGCTTTATTGCAAGGAAACAAATCATTCTATATTAATTCATGAATAATTTAATAAGGAAAAAACTGCCCGCATTTGAAAGATCACTTAAAAATATAAGTAAACCCCTTTTCAAACAGATAATATATTAACTTAATTATTGAAACAAAACTTTAACCTTCACTTGTTTTTTGTGCATCTTTCTGAAAAGGAAACAAAGTCCGACTGAATGTTACACACGGCATTTCTCAACTGCACTATTTTTTCGTATGTAAGCCGGGACCTGTTTTTGTGTTTAATAAGTGTGACTTGTAAAAAGCAATATTGTTGACATAAGTAGAATAAACATAAGATAATATCGCAGTCTACTATATACAGTCACGAAGCTTGAGTTTTGAGGGTGCTAGAAACATTAGACTGTGACGGTACTATTTTGATTGCCTGTAATTAGGCGATATTTGCGATCCCAGTGGTGAGCAACTACCTAATGTTTGCATATTTACTACGTATTGAGCTTCGCGACTGTATATACTAGACTGTGATAATATCTTAGCAGCAAACATTTTAGCATAAGATAATGGAATTTAATAGCTCGTTCCATTCTTACAATGCATATAATATTGAATAATTTGTTCTATAATATTAGACTATTGTTAAATGAATAATTAGTAAATAACTGATAATAGGTAAAATCATCTAAAGATTAAAAAGTTTAAATTGATATGTAGCCTATACTTGGTTCCATAATGTCTGACAGGAGATGTAAACATTGTCTCCAGAGGGGGAGTAAAGTATACGCCTAACTGCTATTCAACCAATGGGAGAGTTTCATTCTAAGCTTGTCTTGAAGTTGGGCGGGGATAGAACGCTTCAGACCGGCCAACTTCAAGATAAACGTGGAATGAGATCTCTGCCATTGGTTGAATAGCAATATTATACTTCTCTCCTCCTCTGCCGGCAATGTTTACGTCGCCTGTCAGACATTATGAAACGAAGTATAGTAATTTTATCCTCCAAGAGAAGAGACTTTAAAATATTCATGTACGTACAGAAGAATAAATTTATAATATTTACTGATCAATAATAATAATAATAATAATAATAATAATAATAATAATAATAATAATAATACTTACTGGCTTTTAAGGAACCCGGAGGTTCTTTGCCGCCCTCACATAAGCCCGCCATCGGTCCCTATCCTGAGCAAGATTAATCCATTCTCTGTCATCATATCCCACCTCCATTAAATCGATTTTAATATTATCTTCCCATCTACGTCTCGGCCTCCCTAGAGGTCTTTTTCCCTCCGGCCTCCGAACTAACACTCTATATGCATTTCTGGATTCGCCCATACGTGCTACATGCCTGCCCATCTCAAACGTCTGGATTTAATGTTCCTAATTATGTCAGGTGAAGAATACAATGCGTGCAGTTCTGTGTTGTGTAACTTTCTCCATTCTCCTGTAACTTCATCTCTCTTAGCCCCAAATATTTTCCTCAGAACCTTATTCTCAAACACCCTTAACCTATGTTCCTCTCTCAAAGTGAGATTCCAAGTTTCACAATCATACAGTAGAACCGATAATATAGGCCTAACTGTTTTATAAATTCTAACTTTCAGATTTTTTGACAGCAGACTGGATGATAAAACCTTATTCCTTTGCTGTGGTCGTGCCAGAGAATCAGTCCCATTCCGAGGCTTATTTGAAGGATTCGAAACAAGCTGTTTTTTTACGGTGATGGGTTGTTAGCCCTTCGCCCAACCCCCAAGCTGGAGGACCACCCCTCATCGGCTGTCCGCGACTGCTTATTCAATTTATTGAATAATAATAATAATAATAATAATAATAATAATAATAATAATCTCTTTTATGTCTGTGTATTCAGTGTGACTTGTTGTAATGCCTTTGTTGCTTCCAAATAATCTAATTGAACCGTTGAGCAAAGGAAAACGAAATTATTCCTCTTCCGATGCCTTATGAAACCTCCTGTTTCTGCTTGTAGAGCGACATGATACCGCCACTGCTTGTTTTCAGTACGTGAATGGGAAAACTCTCCTTATCCGTTTGAATGTTTGTGATTACATGATGTAATCACGATACCAGTTTTGGTCACCTCTGGTCTAGACGCAGACACAGTTCTAAGTTAACACATGACAATTAGTTCGTTTTCAATTTTAATAGAGTATTCAAATTGATGTGAATACGTATTGAACAGAGTTTCCCACCATTGTAGTGCTTAAATTGGGTCGGCATCAGTTGGGTACGCATAAGAAATCTGGGAAACAAGCAGTCATGGCTTACCGTAATTAAGACCGGTAAAATGTAAATACAATATAATACGCTATAATATAATATAATATAATATAATATAATATAATATAATATAATATAATATAATATAATATAATATAATATAATATAATATAATAAGGTTACCATCCATCCCAAACAGATTTTATTTATTTTACGTTCAATAAAATTACATAAATGAATACGATGAAAGTTCCATGTAAACAACATTTAGTAGTAATTCGGAATGGGCATGACGCATGATTAATAATGTACCTTGTTAACCGTGAGACACGACTAGGTCAGTACCAGTGACGGAGTGATCAACTCGATGCCCTGTGACGTCACCTCAGCTTGCACTGTCGCCCGCTGCACTCTTTCGCTTCACTCTGACGAAAAAGACTGTCGGAGGCTTGCAGTGGCAGCTCCTTTTTATAATAATTCTTTGTCATATTGATCGAAATAAATTTAAAGTAATGTGAATGTCTAATACTGATATTTACGTGTATGAAACCAATTGATTGATAGGTTAAGGATGAAATGAAATCTGAATAAATTTCTGAATACTGAATTTTAGATTTATACTTTCACCTTTCATTTTGCTGTGTTGTAAAATATACTATAACTTAACTTTAGTTAATGTATTTACACACGTGTGATTCACTGCAAAATATGTAATAGAGAAAGTTACAAAACACAACAACTGAAATCTCATCCATCTGCTGATAGGCCTACTATTTAACTCTGTTACTCCATCTTTCATTAAATGATATTAACGTAGTATTTAAAATGAAACAGACTCAAATGAATTAATTAACCATTAGTGAAAATATTTATTGATCTCCTGTAATATTATTTTACGGGATTTTTTGCCCCTTTCTTGCGTACTAATTGCCCAATGTCATACACTATGATCTGGGCAGTTCATGAACTGGGGAAATTTTGTACATTGTAGTCGAATGAATTACATTAATGATACAATTTACTTATTTTCATAACTGCAATTGCATCCCCACCGCTACTTTACCTACTGATAGCTCGCTGCCCTGTCCACGCTGCCTGTATAGTTAATGCTAGTTCTGACGTCATTCCGTTCGTAATGACGGACACTGTCTAAAGACTGGTTCGCAATAAACCTGGAACAGAAACGACAACAAGAACGAGAACGGAAATATTGTTAAAATAAATGTATTTAAATGTAAGCATTCACAACAAATAATTGTGAATGCTCACATTTAAATACAATTATTTTAACAATATTTCCATTCTCGTTCTTGTAGTCGTTTCTGTTCCAGGTTTATTGTGAACCAGCCTTTAGAACCTAGATCAGTATCGGAAACCCACTCTACCCATAGACATCAATCCAGCCAATTTGTAATATTGCATTCGCGAATCCAATACTGACAGTTGGGCCTTGCAAGGTCCCATCATATACCGACGAACCAGAACCCAGAGCCCGGAGCTTCAAGCTCTTAGAACCTAGATCAGCATCGGAAACAGAAAACCACAATTTAAGTCACACAGAGTTAGTGTGCACTCAATGTTGGTTGCTTGACGGCTGTCAGCCCACTTTGAGGTCTGTGGATATAGAGGGAAAAATTGGATCGGTGTCTGGTAGGGTTCCCGGGTAGCTCAGTTGGGAGAGCGTTGGTACGTTTAATCAAAGGTCTCGGGTTCGATACCCGGCCCCGCAACAATTTTTCCCTCGAAATAATTCAAATTAACTTTACAGTGAGTTATACCTGAAAGCTTGATTTGCATAATACACGTCACTCTACGTCAACAGAAAACCACAATTTAAGTCACACAGAGTTAGTGTGCACTCAATGTTGGTTGCTTGACGGTTGTCAGCCCACTTTGAGGGCTGTGGATATAGAGGGAAAAATTGGATCGGTGTCTTTTAGAGTTCCCGGGTAGCTCAGTTGGGAGAGCAAGTCAATATTCTGAAGAACGAAAAACTTTTATACGTTTTACAGGTATTCATGAGGCTTTTAATTGTTGATAAGGAAAAATTTAAAATGAAATATTTTTCTATAACCTCCTCCTCTTCCTCCTCCTCTTCCTCCTCTTCCTCTTCTCTTCTTTTCTCAACTAGTCACAAGTTACGAAATGTTACTATTTTGTTGAGTCAGATACACTTTGCAGGAATATGAAAAGTATAATATTGTCTTATTATTTTATGAATTCTGTAGCGCAATATATCGTAAAACTATGTTTCTTTAATCAAGAATTATCTGCCGTGTTGGACCATAAGATAAAGATTTTTTGAAGTGACTAAATAGCCAACGAACTTATATTTCAAACTAGTACTGTTTCATCTTAACCAGGGCAGACTGGCTTCCGTGAATGCAAGTCACTGTACCTTATAATACGAGCAAACAGGCAGGCTTTCTTGGGTCCCGCCTGGACTGAACCTATAAAACTCGGGCTCAATGGGTTCAGTCTTAAAAGTTAACTTGCTTTGTAGCGTCACCGGAACCCAAGCCTGACGGCAAGCAGGTACTGGCGTGAGTCTTGTCTGATTTGCCAGTCTCTAGTACGTACAGTTACCCTTAAAAGGAATGAGACGACTCTTGATCGTCGGAAGTTAAAGTTCTACAGCGCGGTTCACTCGATATCGACGTAACAATAAATACCATGACATAAACAACAAGAATTGTTACAAGGACCACAACAAGGACAAGGACCAGAATAAGAATCACGAAGAAGATAGCCATTTAAGGCCACGATTTCACAACATTGCTCGAGTCACAAAATAGCATTGCTTCTCTCTACCGAATGGCAAATGCCTGCTGTGGGATATACATTCTGGACTGCTACTGTCGCTGTCTTGTCTCGGTAGCTCATATAGTAGCGTGTCGGTTCCACTGTATAAGCGAAACGTCTTGTGTTCGATCCCAGGTAAAACATTTTTTTATTGAGGTGTAATTAATTTCTTCAGAGTTCTTAGACTGTCTAATTTGTCGAAAAATATGGAATAATTTATGCCCAATTTCTGGGTCTTACAAGTGGGCTGAACCTCGTCAAAAAATCTTACTTGGAAGTTAAAAGTATTCTTCCTCAAAACAATAATCATAAGAAACAAAAAGAGACCTGTTAACTTAAAATCTTGTCCACATGCCATCAGATTCTATTACAGCTCTAAGTCTATCCGGCATGGATGTCAAGAGATTGTGGAATAGGTTCTGATCCCCGGCGAGATCTTCCCAGGTGTCAACAACGTGATTTCACAATTCGTCTCGCTTTCGAGGGCGTCGGTGGGCATAGGTGGCTATTCTGTAGTGACATAAACATAGATTATTTCTCGGAACTTTTCCGTAAAAGTAAATTAAATTCACTCCTTGAAACTGAAAACCTTAGTTGTAGCGTAATTTTTCCACCAGCATACAAGCTGAAGTAGCATAGTCATTGATACAATTTTTGTACACAGAATAGACTGAATTTCTATTCGACAGAATCTATAATTGATGGCTTGTCTGAACATGATAAACAAATCCTAAGTGTTTCCAATGTCACTGAACAATTTCAAAATATTAATTTAAAAACTAAAAAGGGTCGTAAATGCTTATCTAGTGATTATTTACATTTATGTCTACAAAATGAATCTTTGAAAAACTTATATGATACTGGTACTACTGATATTAAGAGTAAATGTATTGTATCTTTCACTTAATTTCAGAATCACTTCAGTGGATGTTCTCCACTCAATGTTGTGAAAAAATTCAAAAGTAAAAAAATGTAGATAACGCAGGGACTTAAAAATCTCATGTATTAAAAAGAAGAATCTCTATGTAATGATCTGCAATGTAATGATCCTCATGTTCTTAAATACTACAAGAAATACAGTGTAATTTATCAAAAATTATGAAAGAGGGAAATAGAATACATTTGAATAGAAAAGTACAAAATTCAGATAATGCAATTAAAACTGTTCGGAATGTTATTAAAGTTAAAATTGTAGATATTCTAAGAAAGACAATATTTTTTCATTAAAACAAGTGATTATAAAGTAGGGGATTCCAAATCTATTGCAAATTCTTTTAACGTCTTATAGTACATGGTACAGAAATATTATTGACAACTTAAACATTAAAGATTTTGCAAAAGATACTACAATTGGTTACTTAACAGTTGTATTTAATAATTAGTATTAATATATGTAATTAGTCAATAACTGCACCATTGCTTTTTCATTCAATCATAACATGAATAAAATTGAATGCACATTAAATTAAACACTATTGGAAACACGTAGATAAAATAGTTAAAATCAACTGAAGGGGTGAGAATGAAATAATCCAAAGCCACACTTTTAACATAAAGTGTTTTGTGCGAGTGCATTTCTTACACATATGGGAAAGCTACTAATAAAATATTGTAATAATTACTCAGCAAATGACATAGCCTAAGGACTCTAAACCTTTGTAAAAGTTTGTCTGTGTGGCTTAAGAATATTTTTTAATTTCATTTTAATTGTTAGTTTTTAATATGTATGCATTTACATTGTATATGTGTGTATATAAATGCATTCACTAGATTAACGTTTATAATATTATAACTTGTAATTTTGTATTGTCTGTGATCATTAACACTTAATCTCAGGACTTTGTAAAACTCTATTTCAACGTTACTTAGCCATGTGATGTAGACTGAGAATCGAAATCGCTCTCTTCTATACAACGGGCAGAAGTCTTAGCGTCTGAGCTATTGAAACGACATGAAAGCTTTCCGTTCTGTGCGGAGTGTCGATCTAGTCATGAAGGTCCATTGTCGATTTAACTACACGATTTACGTATATATTTATATTTTATTTACGTAATATTATCATATTTTTTGCAGTATTTGAAGTGAATTTCGGAACGATGGTAGTAACAAACCAAATAGCCTGCATTTAAGTAACTCAATATTCGTTATCTTGTGTATCAGTGCTCTGGTCTCCGATCATGCGCAGTGTCTTACATCTGAGACTTTAGAATATTCAATCGTCTCATCCTTTTCCAGGGAAACTATACACTATTTTCATAGGAGTGGTGTGGTAAGTTTTCTGTCTACAATTAAGGAAGGTAGATGTACTAAATTAAAATCACAATATATTTTTTTTTTATTAAACCTCAAAATAGCTTCAATTCTACACTTAAAATGTTGATGCGAACAGATTATGTTAACATGTAAAATTCTCTTCGCATTAAATAACACAGTTTCATAATTATTATTTATGTATTATGCAACAAGAAGTAAACGAAACTTATGGACACATTACACTAAATAAAACTTAGCAATGATACGCAATAAAGTTATAATATAATATTTCACTGAGCTCCATACACTGAAATAGAAAACCCGAATATACATTACGGCGATCTAGATCGAAATGGCACTGACTGTGCCGTATTTCGCATTGTTGTGAAAAGTTGTGTAAACTGTGAAATGTTCGTCTTCGGTTGTAATAACTGTAAATGGCTAAAATACAATAATTTGAATAATAATATGGGACAAGGAGACGTTTGTAGTACTATATATTGTAAGAAAAAGAGGTTAGAGCTATCCTTCTTCCGAAAGATCCAGGAAGGTGATTTTATAAAATATAATATATACGTTATGAAAATAATATATAAACCCTATGTACCGTAATTTCACACAACTATGGTCCTAAGCCACAACTATGGTCCAAACACACGCGCTCACGAAAACAGTGATATCTCAGTTCCTAGTGATAGTTAGTGATTATTTAAATACTAAAGCATAGAGCATAGATGCAGTAATATTGTGAGGGTTATGAAACGCATCCCGTCTGCCATGTTTTGTCGCTAGTCAACTGTCAATTGGAGTTAGGTTTTGCATGTTACCTCGTCCACTGGAAACTTTCTCTGCCATCAGTTACCACAACAAGAATTTCTGTGTTCTTGATGATCTATATGACAGGTAATTTAGTATTTACATACATTTAATGAATATTTTTACAGTTGCATATGTATTTTCATATTTATTGGAAGAATAATAAAAAATAGTACTTGGAGTTCAACTATGGTCCTATCATTTTTGTGGACCATAGTTGTGTTCCGACTTCTGGTTTCGGTTCTTACATTACAGAATGTTTTTTATAGCTTCTGGTGGTGCCACCTAATAAAATTTTTCGTAGAAAGTTGGCAGGAAGGTCCTATAAGCTATATGATGACAGAAGTATGGATCTTTGTATAAAATATATCACCAACAAGGTACTGACGCAGCGGGAAGCCGCAGAAAAGTACAAAATACCTCGTAGTTCTATAATACCTAAATCGAGAGCACTGCATGAAAATAAACTAAACTCACCTGATCGACAATGGTTCTTCTTGTCTTCAGAAAAAAAAAGCATTCGTGCATTCGTCGAACATGCTATATCCATGTCCAATCTTGGATTTCTGATAACGTTATTCTATTTCAGGTGTAATGTGAAAATGTACCTGGATAGCCAAGACCGCAAAGTACCAGCATTCTCTAAGAATCTACCTGGAAGACGTTGGGCAAAATGCTTTTCAGAACGTCACAAGAATGAATTATCACAGGTTTTGCAGTCTCCAAATGTGACCGATCTGATGCAACCACTAAACAGAACTTGTTTTCGAAATTGAAATACCATTGGCGGCAAATACTTGACGAGTGAAAAGGGACACCAGATGGAAGAAGCATACCAACAGATTCCAAAAATGTATTTCCTCCATTATTAAATAAGCTCTAGAATAAAGTTACTGTATTCCGATATCGCAAGCAAATTTGCAGTTGGATTCAGGAAAGTTGCAATCTTTCCTCTTTGTGCAGTTGAAGTTCTAGGAAGTGTGCCATCATGTTCTGATCCTAAAGTCAGAAACCCAGAAGGAAGTGCTGTTTCAGACACATTCATAAAATATATAGAAATGACAACTAATCAAGCAATAGAACAAGGAACATCATAAAGAGGAGAAAGAAGAAACTTGATGTTGAGTCAAGTAAAAGTAATTCAGCAGCAGATATTGAAAATTTTGCATTACCATCTACCTCCAAAATTGCAATTTGCTCAAGGAGAAACAAAGGTTATTGCAAGGGGAAGGTAGTAGATAGTTCTACCGTGAAAAATGAAGATGGATATTCCTTGGCATCAAATCTTCATTGAACTTGTCAGACATTGAAGAGACACTCGAAGATACTTCAAATCATCCTTAAAAGATATTAAACGATCTATCATTTTAAGCCAAAGTAGCGAAGTACGAAAAGGAAGCTTTTCCATGTGCCTGAACTTGAAGGTCTATGGAGTTAAACAAAAAATTAACCAACTGATTATGTACCTATCTGTTTGAGAATATTTGATTTTGATTAAGAATGGTTGTCTTATTTTTTTTTTGTTTTATATTGATTTCATTATTTGATACAAATTGTATTTTTCTTAAAGAAACAGCGGTTATGTTAAAATTAAGAAATAAATAATTTTTCTCACTGTCTTCTGCAAAATTTGTATTTTATATTAAAAATTATTGACTGCTGTATGACACAGCTGCAAAACATCCCCTCAACTGTAGTCCATGAGCGATTTATATTAGGATATATTCAATGGACTATAGTTGTGACTTCATAACACAACTATAGTCCACAGTTTATGAAAAGATGTTCCATATACCAACTGCATTTCGAATAACAAAAGTGTTTGATATAAATTCCTGACCTTTCTAAAGTTGATATCAACAAAATAAATTCTTCTAATAGTTTTATTTTGTAAATTACATTGAGAAATCTAAAAAGTGATGAGATATTGGACCATTGTTGTGTGAAATTACGGTATTTCATATTTCAATAGTGGAAGGAAGGTGTTAATTTTTTCAAAAGAACACGATATCGAAAGTACAGTACATTTTATCATCTGCTAAGGAAAGGGTCTATGATGAGGCGATAGTAACGATCCTAGTGGTTAGCAAATATCTATGGATGCATATTTAGTAAGTATTGAGCTTCGTGACTGTATATACTAGACTGTGCTAGCACCCTATGTGATCTGTGCCCTTGAAGTTCGCTGGCCTCTTCTATCTCCCCCTCCCAACCCTTCATGCTTTTAGCTAAGTAAGGATTTTAGAACAATTCTTGTGACTATTTAGATGTAAGGCAGGTAATTTTTATTACCGAAATATAATTAAACATAAATATACGTAAATATACGTACATCACAATATGTTTTAAAAATACATGACAGTTATTACTATATCAATTACCGACAGAAAATACCTATAATTACATTCTTCACATAATAGTCAAATCACAGGCACTATGTTCGGTTCAAATTAATAGAGTATGACGAAATTCGACATTTTTCGATGTTCGCTCTGCAAGAAAGTCCTGTCGTGTTTGTTTCACATTGTTATAAAAGTATTCGCTGTCCTCCACTCCCACCACTTCATGTTTTAGAATAGATCTTGCGATTAGTTTTTCATATAAAATAAGATCAAGTTTGTAATATCTTGGTTGCCTCTCTCATGTTCGAACATTGCAGGGCACTATTTTAAACCGCTTAGTGTGATGTATTTATATGTAGACCTATATTTTTGTGAATGTTCAATCTATTAATAACCAGAAAAATTACCTATAGATACTCATTACTATGCGTAACTTCGCAAGATATGTGCCTGATATCCTTATGCAGCTAAAGCATAAAGGCGAAGGGAGAGGAGGAACTAAGAAGAAAGTCACCTAACATATGTAAGGAAAGGGAAGATTGAACAAACGCATAGGGAACTTCGGTTGTACAGAGACTCGGCAAACATAAACCGAACGACGGTCTCCTACGGGTTTTCAATGTACTCGGTTATTTTAATTTACATGCTTCACTTCCATGTTGGAATGCCTATGGAGTAGGGCGAAGCCTGTAGTGTCTTGATATTCCCCTCTCATGTTCGAACATTGCATGACACTAATTTCAATATGGTAAATATATTAAAATCGATTAAAATTCTTCATGAAAACGTAATAAATACTGTATATTAAGCTGCAGTCCTTTGGTAGGAAAATGAATAACTTGTACTCTCGAACCCGAAACCACTTGGTTGTGTAGCTCGCGCACTAATCACAATGCACAATATCAGACAACTCGATATTCATTAAGTTACTGAACTTCAAGTAATTATTTGTTTTTAATTATAATACTTTACTATTGTCTATCAACTGTAGACTGTATCTATCAGTACGTCTTACACATACCGTATGTAACATTATCACAGACATTCTATACATCTTAAGTGGTTTTTGTAACGTCCAAATTATCTAATAACAATATTATGAAAAATGCATAGTGACACTTATGGCGGACAAGGTCCCAGTTGGGGTTTTTCTCCGGATTCTCTCGTTTCCCCATATTAGGCATCTACAGTAAATCATTACGTCAACATTTCTCTATTTCGTCGTCATGCCATGTATTCCCTGAACTAGTAACGATTCACTCGGTTTTTTCTGCCTAAATATTAAAAAAAAAGTTTTTAAACATTTGATATTAAATCTCTTAAATCAGTGAGGTTAATTGGGGACGTTCAAGTTTTCGTCCAGAGCAGCCAGGCTTTGATAGCCGGGCCGGCTCTGGACGAAAACTCGAGCGTCCTCAACTAACCTCACTGTAGTATGTTAGCGGAAATCTGTTAAATTCTGTTAAATTCTGATTGTGGTATGTCAATCTTGAAAGATGACGTTTAGGGAGGAGTAAATAATTTCACATTTACATCATGTTCTTTGCTGTCCCAGTGTGGTTGTCGTCTTATTGTCTTTAGTACTACTTTACACACATTGCACACTATATTTTTGTCTTTCACCACAAAGTGTTTACTTTCGAACTCCGTTACTAATAAATCCAATTTAGAATTATTAGATGGCATTATACGTCCCACAATATTAAACGCACCATTTATGACTGTCTTCTAACTATAGTACATAATACAGACTGAAGTCAAATTTGTTGATTTGAGCTTGTAGCTTTATGTAGTTAACCAACCAACGGATCACAGCGCAATATAAACAAACCAATTGCCGGATAAGATACAAATTTCAGTTGTAACCTGGCCATACCTCAGGCTTCACGTCATTCATGACGTAACGAGAGTCTAAGAACAACCAACTCAATATCGTCATGTTGTGGTATTTTTTGTAGTGGGTTATGTTAAGACGCTGTAACAACATCTCAGGTTATTTAGCTTCTGAATGAAATGAAGATGATAATGCCGTTGAAATGAGTCTGGGGTTCAGCAGCGATAGTTACCCAGCATTTGCTCATATTGGGTTGAGGGAAAACCTCGGGAAAAACTTCAACCAGGTAACTTGCCCCAAACCGGGATTCGAACCTGGGCCACCTGGTTGCCGATCAGACGCGCTAACCGTTACTCCAGTTTGGTATAAATTCCGACCTTTATTATATTACAATTACGAATTCTCCTGGATACGATACGCGTGGAGAGGTTTGCAAAAAAGTCTTACACCTTCAATCGAGTTCTGCTGTTGGTGATTTATCCTCTGCATAATGATGAACACTTCTGTATTTATTTTTCAGTTTCTCACAATAACACAAAAGAAAACAGAACACTCTGATACACTTGACATTGACATAACACACAAAATGTTCGACCTATAATCTCCTCAGTCTTACAAGGAAGGCTCACCAAATAATAATGGATTTGCAGGATTGTTCCCCCATACGTTCCATTTGAAATAAGACACCTTCCTATAAATTTCTACATCCGGAGAAAGTCTAGTTTTTGAGATATTATGATGTTTTCAAGTTCTTCACTCCAAAGCTGTAACAGCTAATGCAAACTGTTATGTACTAGACAATAAATCTCATCTGGCTGCATACCGTACTGTCAGAATCTCCTTGAATAATATACTGTAGTTATGAAAATGACACATCATATATATATATATATATATAATATTCATAAAATTGACTATAGAATAGTCTATGAAGAAATGATAAGGAAATGTAAACATACTTTAAATTACAGTACTTACTGTATTAATCATAGTAGTGGAAATCGGTGTAAAAATGCTAAAAAAACCAGTGGAACTTCGCACCACGAACATTTAAGAAAAATAAGTTTCTCACAGTCAGCTTTAGAGCAGTTCTCTACATCAACGTGAAAACAGATTCTACAGGAAAGACGAATTTATCAGGTTTGTTGTCAAGATACCCGGCTTTATGCCAGCCGTAAATTATTTAAACTAATTCATATATCTAGGAGATGAGAGCTGACTAATTGTTAAGAACTGAAATTTTATAATATTATCTGTCTGATGCAATATAGTAGGTATATTCGTGCCAAGTAACAAAACGCTATCAGAGAACTTCGGAATGAATTTTTTCCAAGGCCTAATGCTACTAACGTCAAGAGACTGAACAATCGAAGTTGTGTGCTTTGAAATTGTTAACACTTCTACAGTTTTACCTTCTGAAGTTATTCTTTCTATAGCCTGTCAACCACGCTATTATATTGTATTTATTTACATTCCATGATACAGTACATTGCTTCACAGCTAGAATATGGAACATGTCAAAAATATTAATAATACTGCAATATCTTAATTATAGTTACAGTTTGCTTGAAATACATACAGAAGAGTTTTAAAATATAGGCTACGTACTAGTAGAAAACAAGGAATTATTATCGATACCTAATGTACAAGGCAGAAACAGTTCGGTAACTGGTCCACGAGTCTACAAAAATAATGCTGTGATAACTGCAAGATGGAAAGTAGGCTATACTTCTTGAAACAACTTGAAGAGGTGAGTTTCATATATATATATATATATATATATATATATATATATATATATATATATATATATATATATTCTCCATTGCTTTTCTATCTTCAAATTTTTTCCATAAAGGAAGTTACTTAAGAGGATATATATGGTATCTTTTTTTATTATTGGTGTAAACATAACGAAAATTACATTTAAACTTTTCCTAAAAAACGATAATACTACACAAGCAAATGAAATTGTAGTAGCGGGAAAAAGAAATAATGTTTAATTTCCTTCCCAAACAGTTATCATTTGTTTTTCTGCTACGGTTACAACTAGAGATACGACCATTTGAATTTTATGGTGCGCTCCAATTTAGACTTTTCACGCGGAACTACAATAGTCCATAACTTCGAAAATATAGTCGCAATTTTGTAAATAAAAATTAAGTAGGCCTATATCTAATGAATTTCCTCATAAAATCTACAAAAAAATGTATATATATTTCCATAGAATCTGAAAGGTTGCGATTAAACCAATGTTTCACTTGGCATGGAATGTCTCATATTGGATGCTTGCGAAAAAACAACAAAGTATGAAATCCCAGTTTCGCATCAGTTGATAATCTTCTGGTCAGAGCAGTTTCCAAAAGAAAACTCTAGTAACCGGAGGTGGATCACACTGAAGCTCACAAGCTGTAATTGCATATCATTTGGTTGAGATTCGATATCACAGTATACAGGATCAATGAATAAAAATACATTAGGGCAAAACCTTTAAAAACTTGAAAATGTTAGTCCAACTATGAGTTCAATTCTTCAATAATTTCAGTGTATTCCCCAAACTCTGTCCTTCTTCTCCGAGAGTTTCCAACAAGAAAAATGTTGTTGTTTAGTCATCTGTCCGAAGACAGGTCTGATCCTCATAAGTGACATCACTAAGGCATCACTCATGAAGGAACTGGGCCAGGATATAATGGGGTAGGGCGGCCAGTTCCTTTCCTCCTCCATTGCATACATCGCCGATTAGCCACATATTCCACTAGTCAGACTTCAGATGTATACAAACAAAATTATTGTTCTTCCTCTGACACATATTGTCAAGTGAGATGTAGTAGCCTGATAATATATGTACAGTCTTAGAAAAGCGTTTTGTTGCGCAGATACTTCGTAAGTCCCAGAAAGGAGGCAGTGCGCATGATCAACATACAACAAAACAAAACTAATTTTATTACCTCAACTAATTCTTCTCTTGTGAATCAAGTCGCACGTCCTCGGATCATGCACACTGCCTCCTTTCTGGGACTTAAAAATAAGCAACCAGAGCCATGACAGGTATGTGACCAACAAACTCGTTAAGAGTTGCATTGAACATTTTTAAAACAGTTCCACTTTCATCTGTATATATCCTCCATTCAATGTTCTTCTTTAAACCAACACACAAAATTATGATCTGAACAACTCCAGTCACTAACATAACACACGTATAAAAGAGAACATCCACATCCTATGCAAACAACCCTATCATCAATAAAAATTCAGCACATTTGTTTTAAATTTACAATACTTTGCTCAAGGGAATACAACTAATTAAAGTACATTAATCGTTAAAAAATATATTAAAAAGTTGCTTACTGAAAATTCCTTTAACTCAATCCACGACTTCCTACTTAATGATGTCTTTCATATTCAACCCAGGCATATAATGTTCATCATGATCTCCTTGTAAATGTCTTACACTACATTTTGCATCATTGCATATAAATGAACATCGTTCATACTTCCACTTTTATTTACTTAAAAGCTTGTAAATAATTCATTATAAATTGTAATCTTCTCCACTGACCTATAAAGATTTCTCATTATATGTTACATTGTGTTTTATTTAATGGGATCCAGTAAGCCAAAAAAATCTTGAATTTTAAATTTTGTTGTGTTTTATTGATCTATGAAGGTTTATCTTTCAGATGATGAGCTATGGTTTAAGTTTGTATCTGTTTCCTAAGTATGTTTTCTTCCAGTTTAAATGGACAGCGCCATTTAAATTGTGCGTGCCTCCTGTTCATCTGGCTCCATTCCAGTAAGTTTATTTTTTTCTTACAAAATGAAGCTTTTCTCAGCTTCTATTATACATTGGACTTTAAAATTTTCAGAGCATGTTGCCACAAACCTTGGCCTTAATTTAACAAGAGGTTTCAAAGAAATCTAAATTATGAAAGTAATCATCATGTACTGATATATATTGAAAAATGTAGTTAATTTTTGGACCTGAACAAAAAAAATAAAAATTAATGTGCTATGCACTTTTCCTTCAAAAGGCCGTGTTAAATTCAAGTCAGTATATGTAACAATAACGTGTATAAAATCAAGTTCCTACTCCTAGCAGTTTCTGAGAAAAAGCTTCATGACAAATCAGGATTTTAACACAGCTGAGGTAAGATGTACTGGGTCCCCTAAACATTGCTCTTACCACGTTTCCAAGTCATACACAGTATATATTATTTACTAATGCTTTAAACTCTATTGTATTTGTATACTTCTATGTATGCAGTGTAAATATATTAGTATATCCTATATGGAAGTCGTACCTCAATCTAGCATCATGCCTGGCGAAAAAAAAAACACAACAGAAACATGAATTTAACTTACTACAGTTATACCATTGTATTAAAAAGTAAAAACAAAACTTACCTATTACTGCATAAAAATTGTATTTATGGTATGGAAGTAATCTAACAATACTTAACAGCCTAAATGGCAAAATTTTAAGTACTTTGTATTCTTTCTGTTATTCTCAATCAAAGATCTATTCCCAAATTTCAAAATGAAATATAATCTAATTTTCACAAACAATTTCAGCATTAGAATCTTTGTGTCACAGCAGCATCCTTCTGGAAAATCTGGTATTTCCCGCAGTGCATTTACAAACATTGCCCCACAATGCTTCTGGTGTGTATACTGATTGAAATATTGGGCTAATTTACCTTCACATGCTTTTAGATATGAAAAACACTGCTCAGTACAAACAACTAAATTGCCAAAATTGGAGATTTGATCATAATTCTTATAATAGGTGTACAATTTGTCACTCGAATCAAAACGGTCACTACTGTCCACAAGCAATGCCCTACATGTGTCACAATGGTGTATCGAGAACACTTTTGTAAGGACATAGCCAAAAACGTACCTCATACTATTAGTTTCCCCACAATCTCTTGGAATTTCAACATCCATGGTTTCATTTTCTTCAGCCATTCAACATGATCAGATGATGAGGTAACAGCATTTCGCAAATGAACAGGTCCATTAATAGTATAACAGTTCAGTATGTCAAAAACATCATTCATATTCTTACAAAATTCTGCAGTAGCAAACATGTAGGTTGCATTGTGCCATGAGCTACAAGAGTTTGAATGGAAGAAGCTACTGTATGACTTAACACTCTCACTGCATCCTTGACTTTCATTTTTGAGAAAGTTGGAAGTTCCACAGACTTTTTAGTAAGCTTTGGTGCAAGTTTGAAATGTCTTATGGAATCACTTTGATAAAGCTGTGAAATGCGTTTCCATGAAGCAGTTCCAAACTCCCCACTACTCAATTGGTGGACAACATCATATTTAAATAGGTTATTTCTAACACTTTTAATAAGATGTAGTGTATCATGGAAGAAAAAAAAACTTATCTTTACCATGCATAATGAATGGCTTCTCCTCACTTATTTCTAAATCACGCCTCCAATCCATAAAATTGGAGCCCTGAGCAGTAACACAAATTTTTACAATTAGACCAATTTCCTGCAATTTGTTCAAAACTGTAAAAAATATATCTGCTAATTGTTGGGCTGTTATTCCATTATTCGTGAAGAAATAAGCCAGGGGTTACTTGAATTTTGAAAAAATACCATTGATCATTATTACTAAGGCACTGTTTGCAATCTTTGTGGTTCTGTCATTCCCAAAATCTTCAAAACCTACTACAATATCTGAACTGGCGACATAAGAGGTGTATAATTCCAAAAGTCGACATCTGCCATTTTTATGCAAAATGAGTTACGATAATTTTTTATATTTTTCGGTTGAAATACATTGGAAAAACACTATTTCATCCTCCAAAACTCGATATTTCTAACATAAATCAAGCTTTAAAATATGGAGATTTTTTTCCAAAACCCGACTTATTTTGTTAAGGTATTGTTCCAAAACTCGACATATGCAGTTTATACCAAAGTCCGACATTTACACTTCCATTGTGTGAACTATGAAGGCCAGTAACGTTCCAGAAGTCAACATCTTTGCTCAAGACAAAGAAAGTGTGTGATTTCTTTATGCCACTAGTGTTTTCTTTTAGAATACCATAATTCTTCAGTGCACGGAACTTACTGGGAAAATCGACAATGGAACTTTAGCTGAATAAGAATATGCTTCATTATATTGGTACTTCAGAGCTGTGCATATTTTTACAACGTTGTTGACGTGTTGTGTGAGCTTCTTATAGAAGTAAAATTTTCATAGAATCTCACATACAAACTTTGCCTTCAGAGCCTGGGCGTGGAAGAAAGAGAGTCGGTGATACAAAGAATTAGACAAAACACAGAAAAGGGATAGGAAGTTAAGTTTTATGCTAACTGTAATGTTTGTCTTTACAGTGATTGTGCTATGCTTGCCTGTATTTGATAATTTTTTATATTGATTATTGGTAGCTACTCTCTCAGAACTCAAAACTTTACCCATAAACCAACGAAGTTTCCCAACTCAGCGTGATATCAACCACTTTTACAAAGTGTTTTACAGCGTCCCTAATAAGTTGTTTCAAGATGAATTCATACTGAATACACAACAGCTGAGTATCCTAAAATCTATTTTGTTAACAGAACAGTGAGACATCAGGGGATGGGAGCAGGTCGTGTTCTACCAGTTTACCGACAAACTTTCTTAAAAATCTTTCAAGTGTCAAAGAATTGGGTGGGCTTCTATTTAAGTGGCATTTAAAAGTTGGACTTCCGCCAGTAAAAAAAGAAGAGAAGAGGATACTTGTAGCAAGAAATGTGAAATAAAGTGATATGTTATGAAAGACTTCATCGAAAAATACCATACCAACGGAAATAATTTTTTATGGAATTGAGAAGGAGGCTAAGAAGATGAACATTATGAAATCCGAAGATTACTGCAATATCTTCAACAACAATGACACCATAAACAAGTTGAGTATAGACTTTCCAGTTTATGACTAGAAAACGAATATACAAACTGTTTTGAAGCCACCAAATGGCTGGCATTTCAAACTAAAATTCTGTAAAAGAATCAAGATAAAGGAATAAAAAATGGAGTTGCGATAAGGGGTGAACAAAACTATACAAGAATTGTAAATTTGTACAAAGGATTTTGAAAAGGGGAAAACGTGCTCTGGATGGAAAAATCACACTTGCACAAAAACACATGCATAATCTATAAGGAAGAACTAAATAATGTTAACAAATTACTCAAAGAAATGTTTAAGATAACTGGAGAGGCATGGAAGCTTTGGAATATTGCAAGAATATCACAGACCATATTTGTAACGAAGATGAGTGTGAAGAAGATTGACTATCTGTGAACCATAGGAAGAAGAGAATTTCAGATTTAAAATGTACACTTAATGAAGGTTAAATATAATATTGTGATGATATATATATATATATATATATATATATATATATATATATGATAATTGTTTATTATATTCCATGGATTCAATAAAATTAATAGCTTTTTAGTATAAAATGTGGATTATTTATGGGAACTAATGTTATTAGAATTTCCAAAATCCGACATATATTTTATAGTTAGTTCCAAAATCCGACATATTCAATAGTTAGTTCCAAAACACGACATGTCCAAATTTAATAATCTAATAACTCTTACAAAAATACATACTTTTAGTTCAAACATGTAATTTTATGTTCAGCTTTACTATTAAAGACTATTATAAAAATTTCCTGCACATCTCAACACTGGAAATACTTCAGATAATTTTTTGGCTTTTTCTCTAAACCACTTAGAAAGCAAATGTCGGGTTTTGGAACTATACACCTCAAGATAATTGTGACATTAGGGACATCTCATCCAAAGCTAAATTTACCAGCCTTTCATTGGCTGTAAATGATTGAACTTTCTCCTTTAACATTTCAAACACACTGTCATTAATGCCACAATTTAATCTTACACCTTCTACATATGCCTGTAATGTCCTCACAGAAGGCAGAAACAAATAATGACAATAATTTGTAGCATTGTGTGCTACAATACAATAATTTCAGAGCAAAGACCTTTATTGAGTCAGTCCATCGCAGTCCATGCTTTGAATTTATTGGCATTTGAATCTGACTTAAAAAAAAAAGCTCTAGGGCCTCTTTACCTAAATATTGTGAAGCAACACATTTAATTTTAAGCCTATCTGCAATAATCCTTTGCTTGGTAATCTTGCGATGCTTCACCTTACAATTTCAAACACATCTGCACATTTTCAGTTCTTGGCACCTTCTGCGAAGCCCAACAATTTCTGAAGATTTATTTCGACATTGTTTTTCCAATTTACTAATCACATCAGTAAAACTAAAATCTGTTTGTAGGAAGCATTACACGTGGTAGAGAAAGTTTCTTCCGAAACTCGAGTGGAGCTGTTTTCATTTTCCAAGATGTTTTGAAACTGTGGTCTTAATTTTCTTGCGTTCACTTTAATATGTTCTATTTGGGAGCTTTCGTTTTGATGTAAATAAGGGTGGTGCATAAGGTATGTCAAATAACGTGGGTGCAACATTCCACACAAATTTCTTCATCTCAGTATTCATGAACATACACTCTTCAAAATGAATTGAACATAGTTTTATATTATTGAACAAATAATCTATGCTTTTATTCCTTAAATATGATCTTCTGAGATTTATCAGCCATTTTCTACTTCTGAAAAAACAAACAAAATACAAGACGTAAGATGGACAAGTAAAGACAAATAACCTGTGTTACTTTAAACAAAAATATACACCGATTGTACAGTTGTCAAAAAAAAAAAAAAAAGTGGCCGCACTCGTGAACAGCGAATATTTTCAAAGTCCACTTCGGGTCGCGGCGATGTTACACGATGCATGTGCTTGTACAAGCAGTTCCGGAACTATGAAAGTGTTCCATATCTGCGCCTCATAGACCAGCGGTAGAGTGCTTGTTTAATGATTCGAAGGTTGTGGCTTCGGCCCTTATTCAAGTTTTCATTTTATTTTTTAATCGTTCTTTAGCGATGTAAATTATATTCAAATTATCATTTATATCCAGTTATCGTTCTTTATGGATATCACGTTATTTACATTTTGTTGTAGTTCTTTAGAGATATTAATAAAATTCAAGTCATCATTTGTATTCTGTTATCGTTTTATAACGATATGAATAATAATTATTATTATTGTATCTCCAATGGGGGTTAGCCCTATTTTACATATGTATGTTAGGGCTATAGTTTTATACACAAAAAAGATAAGCGTAAAGAGAAATGGAAAAGAAAATTAAATTAGCTTACGCGATGTAAACAGAACATAAACAATCCGCACATTAGGCATTGCGATTGCAAAACAAATATCAGTTATCAATTTGAAACACACAAAAAACATTAACAACACATATACGTAACACTTCTATAACACAAACATGCAGCTTTCCGTACCATACATCATAAATTAATACACAATAGTCACACAAACACAATCAAACTATAATTACGACATTGCGACGACGTCAAGCATCCCATAACTGACTCACATACATAACAAATCAAGTATCCGTTGCAACACATACACTTCAACATAGTAACCACACTTTTAAAAGTTACAAATTTGGCTCCAAGTAGAATAAATAGGACACTGTTACTAATTACTATTCTTCTACAATTTCTTAAATACATCTGTAATAAATCTGTGAAATTCCGATATGAATAATATTCACGTTTTTTATATTGTTATCGTTCTTTAGCGATATAAATAATATTCAAGTTATCATTTATATTCTGTTTTCCTTCATTAGCATTATAAAATAATATTCAAGTTATTTATATTGTTATTGTTCTTTCCCAATATAAATAATCTGTATTTTATGTAAGTAATTATTATAACACAAATAACCACCTTTCTTTTTAAAATATGTTATTTCATTTAGATAATTAAATACGTATTATATAATACTATCTTATATTAATTAAACAAACCGATATTTATCATTTATATTCTGTTATCGTTCTTTAGTGATACTGTATAAATAATATTCAAGTTATTTATATTGTAATCGTATTTTAGCGATATAAATAACATAAATTTAATATTAGGTTTGGAAAATCCAGTTGCATAATACTGAAGTTAGTTTTTTCTTTTTGTATTATTACATTATACTATCTTGAATCACAATAAAATGAAAAGGAGTAACGAGGAATTGAACCTGAGACGTTGACATCTAAATTCCGACGTTCGTTCGCTGAGCTACGAGGGCAAAAGTGTGGAAACCTTTTCGGAAAAATTGGCCCAATCACACTCTAAGATTTTCTGATGATTCGTAGAAGCTAGTCCAGGATGCGGGGGGCAAAGGCTAATTGAGATTTCCCGGTCTCTGATCGGGTCAAACATCCTGATAGAACTAATATTTAACCCTTGCCGTGACTTTCGGTGAAGTCCGGAGGGCCCAATTAGTCAAATCCACTCTCCTTATCTCCACGCTTGGGCCCCCTGGAATTTAATAAGATGCGAAAGAGATAGTGGTGTGCGGAAAGCAACGGGATGTTACCGCATTTAGACCTATCCTTACCAAGAAAAACTGCAAACATGAACAAAGGAAGCATTTAATAGAAGAAGGATCTTCTGCGGACCTCTGGAAAAAGAACTAAGGAAGAGACTAGTGAAGTGCTTTGTGTGGAGTGTGGCATTGTATGGGGAAGGAACATGGACATTACGACGAAATGAAGGGAAACGAATTGAAGCGTTTGAAATGTGGATGTGGAGAAGAACGGTGCGTGTGAAGTGGACAGACAAAATAAAAAATAAAATTGTGTTTGAAAAAGTGAGTGAAGAAAGAATGATGCTGAAACTGATTAAAAAGAGAAAAAGGAATTGGTTGGGTCTCTGGTTGAAAAGAATAATAGATGACATTAGGATATGTGGATCATATGCGGAGACTAAGAGGAAGGCAGAAAATAGGAAAGATTGGAGATTTCTGGGTTTGCAATGAAAGACCTGCCCAACGACAGAACACTTATGTATGTATGTTCAGAATGCCTGGAATATCGTGTCTAAAAACAGTCGCTATTTGCAAAGACTAGTCAATTCCATGACCACTCGACTACAAGATGATCGAGATAAGAGGAAGATAGACTAAATATTGAATTGTGGCTTTTTGTTTTGTTTTTTGAACTCTTAATTGTTTGAATGTTTTAAGGCCGACGCCAGTAAATTTGTTTTGTTTATGCCACGAAAGATATTTTTATTGAGAATAAAATCTTTTTTTCTTTCCTTTTTATCATAATGATAAAGTCATGGCATAATATATTAATGAACCTGATATTAATTACTAAAATAATCGTAAAAGAGAAAGGAACCATTATGTATAGTTTGTCTCTCTCAAAAACAGAACGAAAAAGAACATAAAAAGCACGAAGTTGTAGTCGAACGCAGGACCTCATGAATAAGAGGCCTGAACGCTACCATTACGCTATGAAATAACACAAACAGAATACTTCAATTATAACTGTAGATATCAGGGAACGTGGTCCAACAACATGTAACATCGCCTGTCTCCGAATTATAGCGAAGATACCCGAAGGGAACTTTGTTTCAGGAGAGCGGCCACTTTTTCTTTTGACAGCTGTACATGTATTTCCATATGTATTTAAACTGACCTTCCTGATATACAAATAGGTAACTGTTAACTAATAAATGTTTTATAGAATACAATACATACTAGGCTACCTAAAAGGTGGATTAATGGTTATGACTGAGTTATGATTTTCTGATATACACTTAACCGCGAATAATTTCCTTTTCCCATTCTGTACAAAATCTTCTGTTCCTGCTCGTAGAGACAGAGGGTTTGTACAGCGACATGGTAGCGACACTGCTTACCTTCAGCGAGTGCGACGACCAATGAGTTAGAATATGTTTGTACTGCGAAAATCTCCTTTTGACTCGCATGAGGTTAATGGAGAATACGTGAAAAGGTTTACATTGTCATTTAAGTTTCTTCACGAAACTATTCAACACTGAATAGGCATTATTTTTTCATTACACTATGTAATTTGTCATTTACCTTATGAGGATACAGTCCTTCGGGTACTTTATTAATTCTTTCCGATACTTTCTCAATTAATTTAATACACTTTGACATTTGTAGACCAGACGTTTCCAGTTGAGTTATAACTTGTGACAAGTTTCTGTAATCGGTCTTTATGAATTGTAGATTTTGGTGCATATTTTCTGAAATCTGGTATTTTGCTTTGTATTGGCAGTTGAATCCTCTTCATCTATTGCAGGAATAACTAGTTTGATTTTTATTGTAATGTTCTGCGAAATTTAAGGCAACTTCAAGCCAGGTGCCCCATCTTGTAACTACGGGTTGAGGTGGAAGGGAGATATCTGGAGCAATTTCCCGAAATTTTAATATTCTTGAAGGGGCTTTGAGAATTATTTTTTCACAGAAGCTATAAAACAGACCACATCGCTATATAAAGCATGAATTGCATCAGCAACTCTATGCAGTCTTTGCTCCAGGCAAGTTAAATGCACCATGTTACTGCCTTAATAATATATGGAGCTGCATCAGTGACGAAAAGAAGTACATTAACATATTTAATCCCTTCCGGTCATAAAAGGCGCATAGCCTTATAAATAGGCTTCGAGACTTCGGACCCAATAGAGCAGCTCAGTGGGAAATCCGCATAACGGAGTATAGTGGTAAAGCGTGTAGTGGGTGGGGGTACTGTAGATTGAATGCCAACAAATACGCAAAGGAAAACGCTCTGGATTTGAAGATTCTGACGAATAATTTGGTTTTCATACAAACCTTTTTTCAAACTGTGTCCAGTGGCGGTGCGTCAATAAGAGCACAAGAGCACGTGAACACCTTGTTTCCATTAATGCACGACTAGTTTTATTATTTAATACCGTATTGACGTAGTGGAAATGTATATCAGAATCGAGTATTTTAAACTTCCCGCATCTTGCATAAACTTCTTATGTAAACTTGGCAACATCCGTTCACGTACAAGCCGTGCTCTTTTCAAGAAGTTTACAGGAATTTCACGCATGCGCCGGAGAAAATTGTCTTTCGCTGGCCGCTTATAACTCGTCAAGAGCACAAAGCGTTAAGTGAACAGTGAATCTATCCTACAGATGTCAGGTGCATCGATGCCTATCGTTCACGTGCTATATATCGAGGAGGAAATTTAATAGTTTGTATTTTAGCCTGTAGTTGTCAGCATCTCACTGTCGGAACGTTTACTTTATGTGGATGTGTGTACAGTGCTGCTACGAGAGTGTAGTTTGTGAATTACTATCCTACAGTGTCAGCATAATAGCTTAGTTTGGCTTTCAAACACGTGCTGGCTGAATGTGATGGTGGTATGAATTTAAATATCTGTATGGTGGTGTATATTATTTAAGAATAATATTTAATGGCATGTATTTAGAGTAATCAATCTATGCGAATGGGATTACAGTACTGGTATAGGGTATAGTGCATCAGTGTGTTGTGAACCAAAATATATTACTGAACACATGCTTTTGTAAATAACGGCATTGTTGGTATGTATTAATTTTTAACAAACGTAAACAATGAACTTTGCTCAAGCAATTTTGAACAGTAAAGAACTGTGTAAACTGGCTTACGAGGAAAAATTGGAAATAAAAAGACTGGGTTTCACTACTGCTGCTGCTACTACTACTGCTACTTACTACTACTACTACTACTACTACTACTACTACTACTACTAGTACAACTACTACTGCTACTAGTACTACTGCCACTAGTACTACTACTACTACTACTACTACTACTACTACTACATGTTGTTTTGAATTTATATACAGTTTTTTCGGTAGTGAAACATTGGAATCATGACATTTCATATTAGGCTAAACGTACGATTTCAAAGTCTCTTCGATTTTGGAACACAAAATTGTGAACACACATAATATTTTATCACGAGCCGCCACTGATGAAACTATTACACGGTTAGTAAAGTCAGAGCAAGAGATGCCGGAAACCCTCAAATTAACTGAGGAAATGACACAGAGAATTAATGAGACACCAAGTACACCGGTTACTGAACGTGTGAAACAGAAGTGAAAATCAATTTTATGGAACATTGTATAATATAAACAGTTCACATCTGTGGGGTAACGGTTAGCCGTCTGGCCGCGAAACCAGGTGACTCGGTTTCGATTCCCGGTCGGGGCAAGTTACCTGGTTGAGGTTTTTTCCAGGGTTTTCCCTCAACCCAATATAAGCAAATGCTGGGTAACTTTCGATTCTGGACCCCGGATTCATTTCACCAGCATTATCACCTTCACCTCATTCAGACGCTAAACAACCTAAGATGTTGATAAAGCGTCGTAAAATAACTTACTAAAAAATGAATAGGAAATTAGCGGACAGAGTCACCCGAGAATAAAGGACTGTCTTTTAGAGACTCTAATGATGTTAGGTTTTATCGTTTTGCTCCTATCACGTCATGCGACGTAGAGCGCAGTTTTTCACAGTACAAAATGTGTTTGGCAGATAACTAAAAAAGATTTACGTTTGAGACACTGAAAATGTATCTTGTAGTACATTGCGATTCGGTACTGTAACTGCACTTTCTAAATACGACCAATAGGATAATTAAAATTGCCACATGTTTATTTCCACCATTAACACTGTGTGTAATTAAACACAAATGCTTATAAAAGAAAGGAGAATAAATGCTTTTCATATTCTTTTGACATTGTCATTGTGTAATGTAGGTACATATGTGTGTGTTTATCCATACTACCGTCCTCTACTCTAAATAGCAACGTTGTTACCTCAACACATCTCTACCTTGTACTACCTGCAGCGAGTCAACAACCTATAGTACATGCAAAGTAAACTTATTGTATCGGGTCTCAAGTCTCGAAGCCTACTTATAAAATACTTGGACAATAGTTGCATGGTTTATCATTTCCAATTTCTCTGAAATTAACACAGATTTTTTCCCTACATAGTTCTCGGAAAGTACACCTACCACCACATTTGCCACATATCTACCACTTACGTCTGTAGACTCATCATCTGAAACCCATATATTTTCTGATCGTTCACGCTTTCTCGAAATTTGACAATCGTATTCTGGTACAAAATTGGTAAATATTCTTTACGTATTGTTGCTTCTCCTCGAAAATATGTTGATTTGTGTATTTTTTCAGAAATGATCTAAAGTGGGGATTGTCCAAATTTCTGAATGGAATGTCTGTGTGTACCAACGTGTCTCACAAGTCTATATTGAATTGTGACCGACCATTTGAACTCGATTGGTTCTTCTTTGAATTGCGTTCAACATTTTCCTGTGCGCTTTACTATTACAGTGTCTTTCAAAATAGTACTTCTTAGTTCTTAATAATCTGAAATTACATACGACACATACAACACTTTCTCCTTCTATAATAGCATAAATATATCGCGTCCGAATTGCTCCACTAAATTATTTAGTATTGCACTTGGTGAGAGAGTTGTATTAGGCATTGTAATATGTGTCATTTCACACACGGAACTCTTCAGTATTACAGTTAAACACAATCTGAATGTTTCGGGTTCGATGCACGGAACAGTACAGCGAAATGCGAGAGAGACTTACGTCATACTCTATACCCCTCTGCATAGTCAACTGCAATCGCGGTATTAAGGGCCGCACTCCCGCGGTCTTTATCAGCAACTATACTATGCAAAAGACGAGCTCACTTTACTAAAATACTAACTTTCTTCGGAATTATTTTCAGCTAAGTTTACAAACATCTCCACTCACCAACTAATATCGCGTATGCACATTAAATGCAACGTCGAACCCTGGACAGCCAATAATTAAAGAAATCATATCCTTATCTATAATAATAAAATTTGTCTTTGGATTATCGTTTTAAGAACTGTGGCTTTAACGCATATGTTTCATCACCTGTCGCAAAAATAGATTACCAAGGAAGCTAAAGTATTTGGCGAGATGAGGCCGAGGATTCACCAAGTGATTACCTGATATTTGCCTTGGAGTTGGGGAAACGCATGGAAAAACCTAACCGAGTAACTAGCCCAAGCGGGAATCGAACCGACACCCAAGCGTAGCTACGGATCAGCAGGAAAACGCGCTACCGCCCGAGCTACGCCGGAGGCCTAGAAATTACTTTCCATGCATTTAGGTCTATAGGCCTAGGTGCGTTTCCTTTCCAGCCCAAATTAAATTTAAAATTAAAAACAATATTTTGACATGAAGGAGAAACGCTGCCCGATAGTGTTTTGTTTCGGGATTTCAGGGGTGCCAGCTATCTTAAAAAATAACTAAGAATATGGCTATGATAACATATGGAGTCATTTGGCATTTTACATGCATTCTCAGAGCAGGTAAAGTGTATGATGCCATATGGAATCATTGGGCTGGAAAGGGTTAAAGGGAAAATACTCCTGCATCGCTCTGCTTCCCATATGCGCCAACATCAATAGTTATGATTGTTATGATCTTATGAATTTGTAATTTGCGTCAGATATACCAGTACTTTACAATACAATGGAAAATTATTGTTTATAATGATCGTAGTATACAGATCCTGAATTTGAGGACACTTTTATTTCGAAAGTATTTTCCATCTATGGTTCCAACATAATTGGGAACATTTCATTTTTTTAGTAGTCATTCGCGATGGTTTTTGAAGATGTATGTGTGTATCTAATGCCTACTCACTTCACTTGAGTGATTCGGGTTGCGCATATTGCGGATAGATGGAAGGACTGTGACCCATTTTCAATGTGTACACCACTTTGGTGAGCCACGCTGTACATGATGTATAGCTGTAAAGAGTTATGTCGTGTACTATGATGAGTGTTAGAGCACACATTTCTCATGGAAACAATTCCATATCGAAAAGTAAGTGTCATAAATTATCTGTCTTACGGTACTGTGTAAAATACTATATAAAAGACTTAGTAGTGGTCTAAATGATACCGTCTTGTTTAGTTGAGGTTAGAATGAGTTCGTCAGGATACGTGCTTAATGTAACTACGCACTTTCTTACGAACAGTTCGGATAGGGAGATTTTTGTAGTACGTTTCGAAAATAATTATAATAATTGCAATGTAAAGAATTTCACAAAATATTGACACCTTTTTCTGTTTTTGAAACTTAAGCTTTTTTCTAAATTATGAGCTAATACAGTTCAAATATGCCTCTATTTGGATGTCAATTGAACATTTGGGAAAACATGACAATATTCAATGCAAAAACGTCAATTTTCATAGAAAATATTTTTGTTGTAAAGGACGAAAATGCATTATTTCTAGAGTGTTAGATTGATTGTTTTCAAAATTGGTATGGTCTACATGTTAAGTTAAACTTGTGCTAGGGCTTCCAGGTTCCTTTCGGAGCGAAATTGGGATAACAGAATATAACTTAAGAAATTCTCAAGATTTTATCGTGTGATTTCTAGTTGTTTTCTGCAAAGAAGTGTTCGCGTGTTCTTTAATGTAAATTTTTATTCGTGAGAGACAGTAAAATACAAGAGGCACACAGTAGGCCTACAAAGAGCTTATAATCGTCTTTTCCTTTTATCAACCACGAATAAGTTTTAAATAGGCTATTCATTATAGCCACCGGCGTAGCTCAGTCGATTGAAGCACTTGCCTGCTGATCCGGAGTTGCGTTCGGGCGGGTTTAATTCACGCTTAGGCTGATTACCTGGTTGATTTTATTCCGAGGCTTTCCCTAACCGTAAGGCGAATGTTAGGTAACCTATGGCGAATCCTCAGCCTCGTCTCACTATCACCAATCCCATCGACGCTATGTAACCTGGTAGTTGACACAACATCGTTAAATAACCAACTAAAGAACAATTCACTATTAAATTTGCTTTGCAAATTTTGTTTATTTTTCGGAACACGCACTGCTGTAGTTTCACCATCTGACGATGAATCCATGTTCAAAAATAGTTCGCTAAACTATAAAACACAAGTAGCATATTATTACAATGTCTGTTATTAGGTAAAATAAGATACACCTTAAAACGCTATATTTTCTGCAACTGAACGTACTAAACGAATTAACCAACACTACGATAGGAATCTGGGAATTATTCTCTTACAAGTAGTGTTGCCTTATGAGCTGGCTGTGTTACCTCTTTCACAATGTTGTCATTTGAGTCAATGTATGGATCAAAGTATTGGAGAACTGGAAATACAGGCTAATTTGTTCAAATATTCTGTTATATCTATCAAATCGAGGTTCGGGATTACACCCGGTAAATCAGGAGAATTCCGTCTAAATCGGAATATCTGGAAACCCTCACTGAGGCACCAAATTTCAAGTTTCTCTTTTATGGGTTTAGAAAATTTTAATTTCCCCTCAGTCCTCCCTTAGAGGAGAAATGATGATGGACTTAAGAACTTACGGAATGATATCAATTCCTATATTGAGGTAACGGGAGAACCCGAGTAAAACCCTAATTTCGATCTTGTCCGCCACAAGTGTGACTACGGATTGTTCAATGAAATACACCAGGCTTGTTCGGTACTCGCACTCGGACCGCGTGCCACATGTAGGGCACCCTTTCTTTTCGTACAGGCTTATTGTTCGTATCGTAAGTTTTTCTCTGGACTGACTCGTCGCAAATTGCGTGATTGCGTCAGCAAGGAAAGATCGAGTCACATCTATATACCATAACACAGTGATGTCAAAGCAAGCGCATTTTTCTGACCTTGACGTCTTGCGCGGGCATTAAGCGCTAGGTACGCTAGGAGGAATAATAAGCCTTTTGGATTAAGAAAACAGTGGTGCACAAACTTCAAACGGAACACGAAATTTTATGTCGTTATTTTTATATGGCTTCTTTCTGTTTGTTATTTTCTATATTGTCTGTGAAACAAAAATACTAACACCTATTTCTTAGCCTAATATTGCACTTGTGTTTTAAACGTTAATAACATAATAAAGAGCAAAGAAGGAATATTCACACAAATTCCATAATAACTACAACTATATTGTACTAAGTGAATTAAACACATCATTCATAAAGAAAATGTTATCCCAAAGAAAGACACTGAATATGACATCATAAGTTGAAATTGATACTGATGGTATCTTTAGCCTTATAAAAGTAATCAAAACAATATTGTAGTACAAAGCAAAGTTGTCTAGGTATAAGTTTCAACTGTAACTAATATTACATAATAAAACTTTTATCGCATTACGCTTTTAGGCGATATTGGTGCGCAACTTTCTGTTATGAGAATATTAAATTATCTCGAAATGTGCTGAAGCTATAGAGCTGACGTTTTACCAACACTTAGGCACATATCTTTTGTTTGTGATGTAACAGTATTTGCTTTGTTAACCCAGATTTTCCCACCGTCCTTTTTTAAGGACAGTTGCAGTGCATTCGATATTATGTCACTGTTGGTGTTAGGGACATTTTATAAGTTGTGCGATAATATTGGTAGTATTTATTAGCTTTAGAAAATATACGTTCCTTGTTTCGGTTTATTTCAATTTTTGAGAGTAACTAATGTGCTACTGTATTTTTATCACAACATTTTTTTGGGCTTATGTCGGTTAATTCATCTTCTTACAAACATTTTTCATGCGAATATTTTCAAAATGTTAATACACTATCTTCAGTAATACGTATATATGATATATTAGATTTACGAAAACATTGTTTTAGTACCTGTAAGGCTACTATACAAACATATCTCAAAATTTCACTTTTCTGTAGAAAAGTTGAGAAAATATTCCTTTTGAATAAAAAAGCAAACTCGTGAAAAATGAACATTAAAATTAAAACTTACATTCTTATAAAGCACTTAGGGGAAGGTTGCCTATATCGTACCACTTTTCAGTTTTTCTTCAGCTATTTAGAAATGGGAAGGAATTTTAATTGCATATACTGTTAGACATTGAGACAGTAGATTGGGACACAAAATATATTTTTTTCAGAATTTTTAAATAATTATAAATTGTTTTAAAAGACATTATTTAAAACTTTTGCAAGTGGTACGATTTATGCGCCTAGTTTCCTAAATCGTACCATAGGTTGCCTAAAGACATGATTTTCACAATAATAACTTCATAAAAATAACATATTTCATTACATTATTATCATTTAATATGGAATTTTATTAATACAAATGAGAAACAGAGATATTTTAAGATACAAAGATTTTTGTAATATATGAATCTTAAATATTATCAAGATCTAGTAAAACGAAAACACGAAGGATCACTTAAGATTCAATCTTATTTAACACATATGAAAGATACCTACTTGTCAGATTCTGTCGTTACACGTCACAGACAAAATGAGAACGTTTTCTTGAGCCGTAGAAACTCCTGCACATGTCTCATGCACCCATTGATAGCACAGAGAGCAAGGAGTCATAATGACGGCTTATTCACAGATAAAATAAAACCAGCCCTCTTCTTTTACATTAACATCAATAATTTTAGATGCCTTTTTCGTTCTTTTTGATAGTTGATTTGTTGTTGTTTTTTTGTCCCCCCCTTGAAGTTCTTCCTTTCGATTACTTCTGCTGCAATTGATTCTTACAGGGACTTGAAGTTAGCACAACAGCTTACTGAACACTTTTTCTCTTTCCCGTTTGAACTGAAATCTTTGTTTAGGGATTTATTATTAGGTTATTTTACGACGCTTTATCAACAGCTTAGATTATTTAGCGTCTGAATGAGATGAAAGTGATAATGTCGGTGAAATGAGTCCGGGGTCCAGCACCGAAAGTTACCCAGCATTTGCTCATATTGGGTTGAGGGAAAACCCCGAAAAAAAAACCTCAACCAGGTAACTTGCCCCGACCGGGAATCGAACCCGGGCCACCTGGTTTCGCGGCCAGTTTGGTTTAGGGAGAAACGCGTTTCGTCAACGTTAAATTTGTACAATCCGTTAACGGATCCATTTGCAGGACGATCCCGATCTCTCTTTACCTTGCCCATCAAATCTCGCTTGAAAATCAACATTCATTCAATCCCACTGCTCCGGATCGAAATTCATCCAGTGCCTTAAGTACAGCACTTGGTTCCGATTTTACGTATTCTTGTTTGATCATTATCTATTCTGAAATTTGAAAATATTATGCACCTAACGTTACTTGTTCACGTTGCCAAAATCGTACTGGTACGATATGAGCAACCTTTCAATGGTACGATTTAGGAAACTAGCACTCCAAACAAACTATACAGATTATATCCTAAACAAAGCTGTTACAGTGACTATTTTTACCGTTTAAATAATGCAACCAATCTAATATGCTAGGTGTAATAAAACACATTCATTAAACTAACTCAATGTTTTAATAAAAGCTTACGAAAGAGTAAGAAAATCTTAAATGAGAAATCAGAACTTACTATTAAACACGATTTAAAACAGCTGTTGTCTTGGGTAAAAAGCGGGAAACTGAATGAGTATCAGTTTCTATTTGTATTTCATGAAAAATTCCTCAGATGGTTCTTGCATGCAATACTTTCCTCAAAATATTGGTACGATTTCGGCGCCGGTACGATATAGGCTACTTTCCCCTATACTTCTCAGACAGATCTAAAAATTAATATGGATACAATTTTAATAAGTTCTCTTCCCTTTATCCATTGAATCAGTGCTTGCCATCCCGGTATATAGTTCGACCAAGCGGCATATACTACCTCTTTCGTCTCTCTTTCCTTTCCGCTGTAAAGCGCTCAGGCTCTCCTGGGCTCTAAAGCGCGCGCTTGCTCCTATGGGCATCAGTTGACATCACTACCATAACATGACGACAGAAATTCCTGGCTCATTACGTCGTGGTTAAACATAAGGAAACGAAAATTCAAAACATACTTATCATCAGTGACCATTGTTTGAAACGTCATTTTTTCTGATTGGTAACTTTTATCCTGTAGAATCAGAGCTACCAATTCAGCTTTATTCTCCGCTAAACCTCATGTATATCCGTGTTTGTTTAACGGGAAAAATTAATCAAAATATATTTTTCATGTATGGATTTCGCGCTTCTTTAACCCTTACATCCGCAAAATAATTTCATTTTTACCTTGATCATCTATCAATTTTGCGACTTCTGCATTCTTTTATAGAGGGTCTTGAAGACTGGAAGTTGAAGACATTGCATGCAATACCATCGTTCCAGGAGTCAATCTCTCAAAAATATAGAAGCAAAGAAGTGCAGTCATTTAATGTTAACCGAAGAAAGTCGGTATGCAAGTGTAGTGAGATCAAATTGAGTAAATTAATACCAGACAATTTTATAAAATATTTTCTACCGATTGTATAACATTGAGTGGCGTATACTATGGGCTATCAAGGCTATCACCGAAGCCCACGTCCAAATGAAGTGTAAGGGAAAACCAAAATTATATATAATTTATAACTTTATATACTTTACGCTTTTCATTTGTAACTACTTTATAAATTTCGCGCGCAATACAAGTCGCAGATTATGTCCAGTTCCAAGAAGTGTTCGGATGGTTTTTCCGCGGCTCTCTCAACAAGAATGGTTCTAGCGGCAGGAGTGGAGTAAGAGGTGAAGAGAGCAGGGAATAGTACTACGCCTACAAGTTAAATTTGCGTCCCGTGAATGCAAGAGACGAACGCTAGAAGTTCTAATTGCTCTAGTTGTTAGTATACAACCTACTGTTTCGTCTGCGAGTGAGGTTATATATATACAGAATGTTTCAAAAATACGGGGCATAATTTCAGGTATGTATTTCCCACATGTAGACAATCAAATTAGTTCATTACAACATGTGTCCGGAAGTGCTTCATTTCCGAGTTATGGCCTTCACAACATTGAAATTCACCGGAACGTTTTTCTTTCCGCAGGTCGTTGTCATTACAGAAGATGTTCAAAATGTCCACCTCCTGCTTGGATACAGACCTCACATCGATGTCTCATTGACCTGCGAACACGATCCCAAACTCCAGGAGTATTGCGTATGTCCTCAGAACATGCCACAATTCGATTCCGAAGGGATTCCAAATCAGGCACCGGAGACGAATAAGTCAATGATTTTAAATGGCCCCACAAGTAGAAATCGAGAGGGTTCAGATCAGGTGAGCGTGGAGGCCAAGCAATTGGGCCATCTCTACCTATCCATCGATCAGGAAACCTTCGATCCAAGTACCAAGTACAACACTGAATGTAACCTTCGCCTCGGAATGAACTGTCAGAGTGCCCTCTTAATGTCTCTTTTGACGGCAACGACCTGCGGAAAGAAAAACGTTCCGGTGAATTTCAATGTTGTGAAGGCCATTACTCGGAAATGAAGCATTTCCGGACACATGTTGTAATGAACTATTTTGATTGTCTACATGTGGGAAATACATACCTGAAATTATGCCCCGTATTTTTGAAACACCCTGTATAATGTGTGTAAGAAATAAGGTGCATAATAGGTAAACCATATAGTTATTGGCCACCTTACAGTTATTGGCCACTTGAACTTTGATATGTTATGATAAGACAGGATGTGCAAATAATTAATTAATATTTTGCCAGATGGTAGTAGCATGTTTTCTTATTTGGTAGTTACTTTAATTTTCAACAACAGGTAGCACTGCGAGATGAAAAAGATGTTTTTGCAAAACGTAATCAAATACAATCCCTAAATTTTGAAAATGTACTGGCTAATAACTGTTTAATTATAACGCATTTTTCAGTTATTGGCCACCTCGGCCAATAACTGTAATTTTAAAATAATATTAAAAATCAATTATTTTCCTTCATTTAACTTATTAAATGCCACTATTTCACTAGTATTTTTATTTTGAGTCCATTAAATGTGTGCATAGTTATTAGCCACGTGGCCAATAACTGTCTTAGTGGGTGGCCAATAACTATTCTTATTTATTTCATACCCTGGTTAGGTTATTTTTAAGATTCCAAAAAGGGCTGACTATAAGCCAAAGGCGATGAAGGTAACATTGGAAGAATTGGAAACTCAGAGGACTTCAGTTAGAGTCATTGCTAAAGAAACGGCGTTCCTAAGGCAACCCTAAAGATCAAAATAAAGAATGCTAAAACGGAAAGGTGATTTGAATCTTATAGCTTAGGAGAAAATTGATAATGAGCGTTCTGAAAATGTCATTTCATATCGAACACTGGATGCAGACAAATCTACAAGGTTGTTTCTGATCTCTGAAACGAATTTGAATGACATCATGTGCGTCAGGAGTCACACGACAGCTGAATTGTGGCGCGAGATGATAAACCAGTAGTGAGTGATCTCATAGTCAGAGTGCACAGCGACTCACAGCAGAAATTCCCAAGAACATCGAGCTTTTTGGGAGGGGTGCATAACAACTCTTTCCGGTGTCAAGTACAGTTAAGTGAAAATAAAAGAAACTTGTAATAAACGAGGTTTCGTTATTTCCAAGAAAGGCATCTTCTGTACACTTAATAAGATTGGTAAAGCTCGAATGGAATTAATTTGTATCATCTCGTGGGGTGCGGCGACTTGTGACGGGGGGGGGGTTAATTAGCTTGCTTTTTCCACTCTGGAATTAATCCCATCCGACCTTTGCCAGTCCTATTAAGTACACATAAGATGTCTTTCTTGGAAATAATGAAACCACGTTTTTGCAGGCTCCTATGATTTTCATGTAACTGTACTTGGCATCGGAAAGAGTTGTTATGTACACCTCCCAGAAAAGTTAAATTTTCTTGGGCATTGCTACTGCGATACACCGTGCACTCTGATTATGAAATCACTCACTACTGGTCTGTCACCTCTCGCTGCAATTCAGCTGTCGTCGGTGTGATTCCTGACGCACATGACATCATTCAAATTCGTTATCAGAGATTGGAAACAACCCTGTACTCAATAAGAAGTTTTGGCTGACAATATTGACAATTACACCTATTATAAAATGCAAGAGATGAACCCCGGAATCTGACTCTCCATGACAATTTTTTATATTTTGTATTTTTTGTTGGCTATTTAACAACGCTGTATCAACTACTAGGTTATTCAGTGTCGATGTGATTAGTGATAGCGAGATGGTATTTGATGAGATGAGACCCAGGATTCGCCATAGATTACCTCACATTTTCCTTACAGTTGGGGAAAACCTCGGAAAAAACTCAACCAAATGATCATCTCAAGCGGGAACGAACCCACGCCAGGGCACAAGTCTTGATCGGCAGGCAAGTGCCTCAGCCGACTGAGCTACGCGAGTGGCCGACTCCCCATGGCAATACTGTACATCAAGTGTGAATGCAGGTAGCAATAGTCAACATTCTGGTTGTGGTAACATATGTAAGTGAGAGCCATCGGCATAGCTCAGTCAGTTAAGGTGCTTGCCTGCCGATCTGGAGTTGCGTTCGGGCGCGGGTTCGATTTCTAGTTGGGTTTTTTCCGAGGTTTTCCCAAACTGTAAGGGAAATGTCAGGTAATCTATGGGGAATCCTCGGCCTCATCTCGCTATCACCTATCCCATCGACGCTAAATAACCTCGTAGTTGATAGAGCGTCGTTAAATAACGAAGTAAAAAGAACATAAGTAAGAAAATATCTTCCATGCTCAAAAGAGTCAAGAATACATCAATCGGCAAGTCTCTGGTGTGGCCAGAGACACCTAAAAGAGAAGGCAAACATGATATAGAAAGATTGCCACTTTCGATAATATCACAGAGCTAGCAGGATATGCGCAGAAAGAAGCGCGAACAGAAAGTTGTCCAAGAAAAGAAAAAAGAAAGAGAAAACGTGAAGTTGCGAAAGAAAGAAAAGAGAAAACACAAATGACAAAACGAACACTTTTCAGAGAATTGCAAAATGAATCAAGTCCAATTTCTGACATTTGCAGGAAGCTTTCAGAGAAATTTGATGTGAAGATTGTAAAAAAGTATTTTATGTAAATTACATTTCACGTAAACACAGACAACACATTCCTGAAAAAGATGGTGATATCTCCCTATGTCACTCATTTTTATAAAGGAGAAGATTCACATAACAGTATGGACCTTAAGGGTAGTTCGGAGGATGATGATTTCCTTGAAGAACTTGATAAATTAGCAACATATAAATAAGGGTCTATAGAGCAAAGAGACATGTGGATTTATATTTTACATAAAACTGGTATTAGGGCAGTGCAATGCATGTGTAAATAACTAATATAAATAATAGCAACAGTTTAAAATAATATTTGCAGCCAAAAAAAAATAAATGTCTCTTATAGTTGATAATTGTGAAGTGGCCAATAACTATACAGTCAGTGGCCAATAACTGTCAAGAAGTGGCCAATAACTATAATTTCATACATATTAATTTCATTTGGTCACTAGTATCACACAGTATTATTGATTCCATTTTTGTAAGAGTGATTTGAATAAAGAAATAATTGACAATTACAGATGCACAGACAGTTCCTTCTTATAATATAATGCATTGAAATCCTCGACTTTCAAACATAAAACTTTCCTTAAGTGGCCAATAACTGTATGGTTTACCCTATTAACACTTTCACAGTATTTATACGGGTACAACACTTCTAGTACCACCTATACACGTGTAGTCACCACTATCACATACAAATCGCTGGCACGAACAGTAAACATCTCTTTATCACCTTAGTATTTACTCATAGGTCACAAAACATTCATTAAAGAACATTCACGAAAGATTTATGCTTTTCAATCATTTCACCCTTTCAAGTCACATCGTAAACGAGGAAAAAGCGAAACGAACCACTAATATCTATCACATTAATTCTTAACGACCCAGAATTAGATGGTGATTCACATTCTTTCCGGACGCAGATTTAACTTAGGCGCATAGTATCTCAAGGCTTCGGTTTCTCGAATCTCGGCCTCAACCCGACTTCCCCCGAACTCCTCTGAGCCGCTCCGGAAGTACGGAAAGATTGTGGACGGTGACATTACAGAGAAATCTGAAATAATATGTGAAATATATTTTTCAAATTTTCAGCAAAAGTGGGCAATGAAGAATGAACTATAAACTATTTTAGTTAGTCTGTAACAAATACATCTGACACAGTGTAATATAATACAGAATGTTTAAAAAATACGGGGCATAATTTCAGGTATGTATTTCCCACATGTGTAGACAATCAAAATAGTTCATTACAACATGTGTCCGGAAATGCTTCATTTCCGAGTTACGGCCTTCACAACAAACTTCCTGGAAAACACCATACCTCATGTTTTAGAAGACACTCCACTGATCAATCGTCAACACATTCACTTCTTGCATGATGGCGCTCCTGCACACTTCAGTCGTACGGCTCGCCGGTACTTGGATCGAAGGTTTCCTGATCGATGGATAGGTAGAGGTGGCCCAATTGCTTGTCCTCTGAACCCTCTCGATTTCTACTTGTGGGGCCATTTAAAATCATTGGTTTATTCGTCTCCGGTGCCTGATTTGGAATCCCTTCGGAATCGAATTGTGGCATGTTCTACGCAATACTCCTGGAGTTTGGGATCGTGTTCGCAGGTCAATGAGACATCGATGTGAGGTCTGTATCCAAGCAGGAGGTGGACATTTTGAACATCTTCTGTAATGACAACGACCTGCGGAAAGAAAAACGTTCCGGTGAATTTCAATGTTGTGAATTCCATAACTCGGAAATGAAGCATTTCCGTACACATGTTGTAATGAACTATTTTGATTGTCTACATGTGGGAAATACATACCTGAAATTATGCCCCGTATTTTTGAAACACCCTGTATTCACATAATCCATTACTCTAGAAATTGGCCACGGACCTCCTGCCTTCCCTCTAATTTTCCCACATTCTTGGCCTATTCCTCCCAGGCTCTTTCTTCTGAGCATAAATTAATTATTGTCAATATTTTAGTAAAACCTAATTTTTTTACAGGAGAATTAAACATACTGTGAGTCCAGAAAGCTAATGGCTTCAAAGCTGGGTATCTGGTTTAAATGAAGTGCACTGGTACAATGTTTAACATGGCGGCATGAGATAATTACTCTACCTGCCATTATAACTTTACTTTAATTCATATGTCCCTATTACAAAAAATCCATTATTGCATACGGGCCACGAGTTATTGTTGTGATGTGAGGGACTAAATCCTGCCGTTGCAGGCGTTGAATCGTGTGCAGTTTTCTTTATTGCAGTGGCAATCGGACAATGCATTTCTAATAGATATGTTTAATAGTGAGTGGAGTTAGATTCTTCTTAGTTAAATATTCAATGTTTGAAATCATACAAAGTGAAACAGTTCCCAGCTTAAGTACGAAGACAAACTTTTAATCGTAAAGAGTGGAATGCCTACTGCGAATCATTAACTGCAAAGTGAACAGAAGGGGGAAAAAATAAGAATCCCTACAAATGGTATTTTAATGTAATCACTGATGATCTGTAAGACGGAGAAGAGCCAAGGCCTAAAAGGAGAAACTGTAGTGATGAAGATATTCATGTCATGTATTCAAGAATATTTTGTGAAGTTAGGGCACCGTTATGATTCACGAACTAACAAGCAAAAATTCTGATAGGGGCAGACAGAAAGTTAACTGTTTTTCTTCCACTATGTTAATAATGTCAAAAGAAGTGCTTATACAATTCTTGACCACTCGACCGCAATTACGAGACCGTCCAGAAAGTGATTTTCCCTGGGGCCGTTTACAGAAAAAAACACAACTGCATGGAAAGATTCATTGAAACAGATATAGCAATTGTTGCGCTACTTGTGAACATATCCCTCAATGGAACTGAGACTTTTGTCATACCACTGGATCAATTTTTGCACTCTTGTGTCGTAGAAGTCAGGCGCCTGAGAACCAGCGTTTGACAGCCGTCTGCACCTCTCTGTCGATCCCATGATATGACAAATGTCTCAATTCCTGTGGGGAATGTGTTGAAAAATAGCTCAACAATTTCTGTGTCTGTTCCAATAAATTTTTCCAAAGAAATTCTGTTAACGGCCCCTGGCGAACTTATTACTTAGGGCCCTCGTAATTGCGGTCGAGTGGCCAAAATTTGTATAAGCACTTCTTTTGACATTGTTAACATGGTGAAAGAAAAAAAATCATCTGCCCACATCAGAATATTTGCCTGTAAGTTAATATTTGAATATCAGAAACACTTGAAGTTTATGGCATGTTTAAATTGTAAGAATTGTGACAGTTATGTTGTTGATGTATTTTCTGAACTTAAAGAACCTTAAAGCGCATATTTTGACCTTGTGCGTTTGAAAAACGAACTTAAAATATTGTATTCGCTCGAAAGGAAAGACGGCTGGAGTTCAAGTATTGATACATTAATAGTTAAATATTGTACTGGTTGTTTTGTAGACGACTCCTTTAATCAATTTTTTTAACAATTATATATTTCCGTGTTAGTTTATTAGGGCTATCCTTTTTTTGTCCAGTGATAGCTCGTCATTATTTCAGAATACGCCACTGAATTATTGACTAAGTTTATTGCAAGTGCAGAAAGAAGAAATAAGTGAAACTGAAAAGTAAAAGTGCATCGAAGGTAATTTGCAACTTGGTTGGCAATATTTAAAAAATACCACATTATTCTTTCACTACAGTGACATTGCAAGGATCATAAAATAATTGAGGAGTTCCCTGGAATAACAACTTAAAAACCGTTACTGGACATGTACCTGTGCTCCACTCTCTCTGCGCACGTAGGTTGATTTGGTATGTACGATCACGGTGAACCTTAGCTTTTTTTGCGTTAAATATGAGTAATTTCATCGCGGACGGAAACAGATGCAATAAATCTTTGAACAGAAGACGAAAAGGTATACGAGTTCATGTGGAGGGAGACGTACTGCCAAAACGAGCTGCCATTTCGAGCCTGTCAGAGTTGTATGTCACAGTCTTCCACTTTTCGGGCTTTTCGCCATACGGTATCTAGAATTATTTATATGGTCCACACAATGTCATTAGTGATTAGTAGAGGGTGGAACCGGGATACTTTAGCAATCAATGTACGCAAGCATTGGCTATAGCTTCTACACACTCGGTACTGGGCACACACTGCGGACATAAACAAAGATAGTACAGTCTGGTTATGATTGAAAATAAAGCACATGAATACATATCTTATACATGCGAGGTTCAGTCTTCCTCGGTTTCGTTGCCGCCATTACAATGAACAACAAAATACATCCGAAGATTTGCGAACTGAAACGTCCTGCGGCGATCACTGAAACAGTTTTTATATTTTGAGAACGACCGTTCAACATCACAGGATGTCAATGGTGAATGCAAATAATACGACTGGTGTTCCGACATTGCACTTGCAGACGTTACCAAATACAGTAGAGCGTCTAGTCTAGGCACAGTGAAAATATAAAGAAAGTGCAGGTAACATGTGGGAGAGGACGAGTCGTACGATAAACACGAGGAATGCACAAGGTTTTAGTTACAACATTTATGGCGGAGGATTAATTGAAATTATATTTTCCAAAAACACGAAAAAAAAAAAAAGAACACAAATTGCATTACTTCATCATACACACATTTTAACAAACAAGCAATTGTAATGTTGAAATAATTCAATATAACAAATAAAATTTTGCTACTTATATGATGTTGCTTTCAAGCAGCATTTTTTGCGGTCAAAAATTTCATTCTCTGTATGACTGACATAATATCATAGTCTTCTGTGGCCGAATTAACAAAACTACAGTATATTGGTCTGAAGGAACAACACTATTTCCTAAACATAATAATTATCCCTTCTCAAAGTTCAATTTATTCAGGTACAGTGCAGAAGACAGCAGTATTATGTTAGTCATACAGAGAATGAAATTCATGACCGCAAAAATGGTGCTTGAAAACATCATATAGACTAAGTAGCAAAATTTGATTTGTTCTATTGAATTATTTCAACATTACAATTCCTTGTTTGTTAAAATGTGTATATGATAATGTTATGCAATTTGTATTCTCTTATTTTGTGTATTTTTGATAAATATAATGTCAATTAATGTTATTTAATATAATTAATTGCAACTAAAACCTTGTGCATCCCTCGTGTTTATCGTACGGCTCGACCTCCCGCGCACATTACCTTTAGGCTACTTTATTTACGTTTTCACTGTGCCTAAACGAGACGCTCTACTGTACACATAAACACTGCGACAAAAACCTCGACACTAACGTCAGATATCTGTTCACTATGACTGCTGCTGGGTAACTTTCGGTGCTGGACCCCGGACTCATTTCACCGGCATTATCACCTTCATTTCATTCAGACGCTAAATAACCTAGATGTTGATACAGCGTCGTAAAATAACCCAATAAAATATAATAAAAAATATAAACTATGACTGCGCACAGTACTCTGCTGGCTTAGGTTCGGTTCCTACAGTGCGCAACGGGACGTCTCACAGGTCATTTTGCATTCTTAAAAAAATGTACCTACGAGAGTAACGTCACATGTCTAAGCTCCGTCGTGCATCAACCTATTACCGCAGTAAAGGTATTCCAAGCCCGCTGTCTAGTGATTAGTGAAAGAATAATGAGATATTTTAAAGTATGTTTGACTCTATAATACTACATTGTAACCAGTTAACCTAGAATCCAAGTTTTCGACGCGTGTTTTTTTTTTTTGAATGATACATAATACAAGTGGTTTTCAAGGTCCTCTTCCATGCTAATTCATCTGACAATTATTAGTTACTTTACGCTTGAAAAGTAGGAAAGTTACAGTTTACTGGAATCATCTTTGGTCCTATTTAAGAAGGTATAATCATATGAGGAAACGAAGAGGAAGGCAGAAAATAGGAAAGATTGGAGGAAGCTGAGTTTGCAGTGAAAGAACTGCCCTTGGGCAGAACACTAAATGAAAACGAATGTACAAAGTTTTAGTTATACAAACTTCGTGTAATTTTAACATTTTATATCTCAGTATCTCAGTCCTACAGTTCATTCCAGATGTCCTGGGAGAGAGAGTCACAGACATTACGTGACCTTCAACTGAATGTCGCCACGCCATTGGCTGTCAAGCGGGAGATAAGAGTAGAGCATGTTTCACTGTAACTCGCTTGTCTTTCCGGCAGTTGTGTTTCGACGCTGTAATAGATTGAGTAAAATAAATGTTCACTATTATTGTTATTTTAACAACAACGTGTACAAGTGTCATTGATTTGCGTTAGGCATTGAACTGCAATATTGCGAAGTACAGATTAGTTTTATATAGTTTTATATAGTTTTATATAGTGTGTTGTGCATAAATGAATGTAGAGTGCTGACATGAATGACGATTCTCAACCAGGGTGTTCTGGACATTCGCCAGTCAAGAAGCACAAACGGGGAGAAGGGTTTCATACGAGAGAAAAAATACAGATTATAAATGTGTATAAGACTCTTGTGAAAGATAACCCTGAAGTACCTTTTACAGACGTAGTTTCAAAAGTGTGTTCAACTTTGGGAGTAGGGAAGAGCAGTGTGTGTAGAATATTAAATGAATATCGATCTACGGGCCAAGTCAAATCTTAAAAAAAAACTATATTAAATACAACCGATGATTTCACAAAGGCTACGATAAGGAGTAAAGTACATTCATTTTACTTACGTAATGAAATTCCAACATTGGACAAAATTCTTTCAGCTGTTAACGAAGATGACATAAATAATTTCAGTAGAACTACCCTTTACAGACTCCGTTTGCATATAGGTTTCAAATTCGAAAAAAGAAAGAGAAACAGTTATTTACTGGATCGGGATGACATTGTCATATGGCGCCGCAGTTGCCTTAGAGATATTAGACGATATAGAGCACAGGGCAAAACTATTTATTATATGGATGAGACTTGGCTCAACGAAGGAATTACCAGGGCTAAGGTGTGGCAAGATACGAAAATAGTTAGTCCTAAAGATGCTTTTTTTAAAAGGTTTAAGTGTCGGTTTGAGAAATCCAATAGGAAAAGGAAAGCGGCTAATTGTAGTGCATATTGGAAATGAAAATGGGTTCGTAGATAATGCGTTATGGGTGTTTGAGTCGCATTCTACGAAGGAGTACCACGGAGAAATGACAGGGGAGGCATTCCATGAGTGGTTTGGGAAAATACTGCCTAAACTAGAACCGGGAAGTGTTATCGTACTTGATAACGCCCCATACCATACAGTGAAGAAGGAGAAGTTACCCACAACCGCTTGGAGGAGGGATAATATTCTGGAATGGCTTAAGTTTAAACAGATTCCGCTGGACAGTGAAGGGCTGTTGAAAAAAGAGTTGTTGTTCCTTGTCTCACAGCATAGAAGTACATATAACAAAAACGTAGTAGACGAAATGGCAAAAAACCATAATATGACAGTGTTACGACTACCACCGTACCACTGTGAACTCAATCCAATTGAGTTAATATGGGCTCAAGTGAAAGGTTATGTGGCGGCGCGCAATACCACATTTAAATTACAAGCGCAATACCATATTTAAATTACAAGAAGTAAGAAGGCTACTTAATGAAAGTCTCGAACACGTAACAGCTGAAAAATGGGCAGACTGTGTTCGCCATGTGATAGTGACAGAAGAACCTCGATTGTGGGACATGGACAATATAGTGGAGGAGGTTGAAGAAATGGTCATCAACATCGGAGAAGACAGCACTTCAGAGAGTGAATAAACACGAAACGGTGATAACAAAAGTTACGTGCAATATTACATTACATTATTTTCCATCTATCTGATGGTGCTGCAGTTCAGTTTCGAACCTTGGCCCCTCTATTATATTATTTTACTCCCTATTAAAACTCCAGACTATGTTCATTAATAATTTCGCAAAGTCAGTTTGGCAGCTTGTGACCCGCGCTTTTTGTCTCTGTCTGCCTCTGTTTACTTGCATTCCCAACACATCTGGAATAGAGTATAGTGAAATTAAATTTGTCATACTTGTAACACGTTCCTTCTGTTTATTCTGCATTTTAAACATTTTCAAAGAACTGTTTGTAATTAACAGTAATTAATTTCAATAATTTGGATGAAAATTGTGCAGTCATGTACTTCGCTGATATTTTCTACAAATTTGTTCCTTAAAAGGCAGTATAATTAACAGCTACAGATAGGGTTACCAGATGTCCGGATTTTTAGGACTGTCCTGCTTTTTAATGCTACTGGACATAAAAATACAAATTTTTCGCGATTCAAGATTCTAAACTCTGACCAGTTCTGCAATCCTCAAACAGTATGCAGTTAACCTAACTGATGAAAAATATAAATATTGCTTAGACAGACAATGGGGTAACTTCCTGAAGAAGCATTCAAATCCTGAGTTAAGCTCCGAACTTCTTCAGATCTACAAATTTTACTTTGCAATACCAAGCCACAATGCACATGTGGAGAGGGTAGACTATTTTCTATCATCATTTCTCAGTGGACCAAGCAGTCCATCGGAGTAATTGTGTTTGTAAAATATAATTTAGGACATCTCTCTTGTATGGGCTTCCACAGTCATTTACTGGATGACAAGCAACACTCATTACTTAAACAAATTGAGTCATCAGAGAAGTACTAGCAACCAACTAATTAAAAAAAATAAGTTTATAATATACATATTATTACTAATAAGATATAGTCGCTGGGACCGGAAAAGAAATGAGGATATCATGCAAGAACTTCAATTACAACCAGTCTCACACTTTATAAACAAGTACCAGCTGCAATGGAAAAACCATGTCCAACGAATGAATTGAAATAGACTTCCAAAAGCCATGGTTAAATAGCGTCCCCAGGGGAAAGAGATCTTTGGATCGTCCAAAAAAAGGTGGACCGAGAATGGATCACTGAGATAGTAAAGGGCCTTGGGTCTTATATTTATTTGGATGATGATTACTAAGTCTTGTATCAATTCTAATGTAAACCAAGTACAACAATTTACATTATTATCAGAATTATTCAAAATCAGTGTCACATTTTTATGTCCTGTTTTTTTTTTGTGGAAAGTACTACTTTTTCGGAAAAAAAATGTCCTGCTTTAAATTTTTTACTTTTTGTACAGACAGGGGTGGGAAACACGTATTGTAAACAGAGCAGTCAGCATGAGTATCTACTTACAACTACTGTAGTGGGAGAAGCTAAGCTCTCTGAAAGTGGCTGTTTCCCATCCCTGGCTATAGATATATTAATAGCTTATATTATTCTAATAAACAGTAGATTAACCCTGCTGTTCTGTTCGGGTCTATATGACCCGAAGTGAATATTGTTTTCTTAATATTTTCTTGAAATAGTGAGATATGCTTATGAGACTCAGTGACTTTGTCTAATAATACAATATGCATTTGTGATTTAAAAATAATTAATTTTTTTCAAATAGTTTTGTCATAATCTGAAATTGTTACTTATGTAACGTTCGGGTCAATATGACCCAAAATAAGATTTTATTATTTTCTAATGTGTTAACATTTTTTTTTAAAGAATTTGTACCATATTTTTATTATAATGAGTAGAAATTGAATAATTACCAACCATCAGATACACTAATTTACAACAATGGACTGGTTTCCTGTTGTTTTTCTGAATGAATTCCTTCTAAACTGTTACATTTTATCTGGATAAATATTTCAATGTTGTTTCTCAGTTTGAGTTCACATACCATGACGGAAAGACCATTGACTAATGCTCAGTTAGTATCAGTTGTGAATTCCTCCGACAGTGAAGAGTTTGTTTCAGAATTTGAAGATAATGTAAGTTATGAATCTGAAAGTGAAAATGATGACGATTTGGACAGTCAACAACCAGTCAATATTGTTCAGTCAATTCTTTCAAGACTAAAGCTATAGAATTGAAGTTGAATCCACCTCCGCAACAGGGCCATCTTTCTGCCTCGAACCTCATCAAGACTACACCAAGTTTTACAAGGTATGCCACCATAATGAAATAATATAGATGCCAAACATAGAAGGACGGCGAGTTTATGGCCAGCAATGGGCACATATCGACTGTATTGTTTTCCAGGCTTATGTAGGACTCTTGCTTCTTGCTGGTGTTACTCGATCTCATGGGGAGTCAACAGAAAGTCTATGGGATCAGAAAACGGGCAGAAACATTTTGGGGGCAACTGTTTCACTTCAAACCTTTTGCAAGATATCGCGTGTCTTTTGATTTGATAAGAAATCTACTAGAGAATAAGGAAGACGCACTGATAAACTTGCTGCTATTCGTTGCATTTGGGAGAAATGTCTGGAGATCCTTCCTAAATTCTTCAATCCTGGCGAAAATATAACTGTCAAACAGTTAGTAGGATTTTGAAGTCGCTGTCCATTCCCAGCAAACCATCGAAATACGGAATAAAAATATGGACACTTTGTGACAGCAAAACTTCATATGCATTGGTAGCACAAGATTATACAGGGAATGAATATGGACCATCAGAAAAAAAGTCAGGGTATGAGGGAAGTGTGTGTTCTTTCCAGTAACCTAAGGGGTCAAAATGTAACTTGTGACAAATTTTTCACTTCTTACAATTTGGAACAATACTTCTGAAAAAAATGACAATATTGGGGACTATACAGAAAAATAAGCCAGAACTTCCAAAGCAAATGAACAAAAAGGAAATATATAGTTCTTCATTTTACTTCACAAATGATACTACTGTGGTCAATTATGTCCCGAAGAAAAACGAAAATGTTGTGCTAATGAGTACACTGCATCATGGCAATGAAGTCAACAACAGGAATGATAAGAAGTCTCAAATGATTTTAGATTATAATGCATCGAAAGGAGTTGTAGACACATTTGACCAAGTAACATATACATATACTTGCAAAAGAAAAACAAACAGATGGCCAGTGATACTTTTCTACAATGCGTATGTCTTGTGAACTTGGCTAGACCCAACTTGGAATGAAAACAAATTGACTAGAAGGAGATTATTCTTAGCGGAACTTGAAAAATCACTGACAAATGAACATATTTCATCAAGAAAACACTTTTCAAGAACAGAGGAAGCAATCTGAATTGTCAAGAACATTCAAAAACCTAAAATTGTGACTACAATGCCGGTATCAGAGTCTACAAGAGGAAAAACTGTAAAACGTGAACGATGTAAGTTCTGTCCATCAAGCAATGACAATAAAACGAACATGCTGTATGGACACTACAGAAAACATGCTGTATTGTAAAGGTCATGTCACATATTTGTGTCACATAATTGTAAGCAATGAGAAAGAATTGTGATTATGTATATCATGTGTGTTACACAAAACATAAGACAGAAGTTAATCATTATAACATAGCACAAGCATTTAGTTCAATCTATAATTTTCCAATGCCTATTGTTGTATTATAAGCTAAGCATTTCATTCAAACAAGTATGTTTCTTCAATTTGGTGTTATTAATTTTTAATAAGAATGTAGAAAAAAACAAATGAATAATATAGCAAAATAAAATATCACGAACGAATAGTAGTAAAAAAAGCAAAATAATGTAAGATTATAATAAAAAAAATAAATAACAGTAATATTAACAATAACAATAATGATAAACTATGTTATTGTAGTTATGCAAATGTTCACAAACATGATTTTGTAATTTTATATGCAATTATAATACGTCGGGTCATATTGACCCGAACAGCACATTCGTATAGTAAAATCTAACAGAACAGCAGGGTTAAAAACATTAACTGGAAAAAGGTCGGTTGATTATCTTCGATAAGAAAGGGAGAAGCTGCTCTGTTTAAAAAATACTCTTTGTTGTTTTAGTTGTCCACCTACTGAGTTTGAAAGCGGAAAGGTAGGAAGAAAAAAAGAGAGAGATATTGTTGAGTCAAGGTCCGTGGACGGTCGGTCGCTATCGCTCTCACAGGTCCCTTCATAACAGCGTTTAAAGAGAAAGTCAAGAGGGTTGTAAATCTGTGACGTCACCACGGGAACACTATTCTCATTGTCAACCCCCAGCTTACACTTTCTAGCGATAAACAAGTGATTTAAAGACCTATATTTATATATTTGTTTGGGTCACATACACACTGAAGGAGTAAAGGCTTAAAGATAGAGCTCCCACTTCAATGCCCCATCTTTTTTTTTAATTCAATGATCGTTTACTTTCCAAATTCTTATAGCAATATGAAAACTATTACGAATGCTTCATTGTACCAACTTGCTTTTGTATCTCTAACCTCTGTAGAATATTTCGGTCCAATTTTAAAGAAAGTTATTAACGAATACGCATTGCACAATAGGTATATTTAGTTTATTTTCCATATCAATTTCTGTTTCCGAGCCTCAAAATATTACTTATAAACTAGTGTTCAATAAATAAAAACTACATTGGCGAATGACAGAATTTAAATTACGCATGCAAAATGTATTAAATTTCCCTTAATAACACTGGACTAGTGTGTGCACTAAAACTCATTAATAATTAATTTTATACAGAATTGTTAAATGAATATTTTGTAAATTAACCTATAGTATTTAATAAGTGGTTTTCAATAGCAGCGGGAAGTGAAATTATCCCAATTTTAACACTGATTTTACAAATAGAACAATTTATTTTAAGAGCGTTTCACAAAATTTAAACTGACTCACCTAGTCTTGTGAAGGACGCGACGAGCAACTCTGCAACCATTGTTTCTGCTTCATACGGTTTCTTCTTTTGACGTCCTGATTCCTTCTATTTAGGCAACGAATTCTAAAAAATGTCCGTGCTCTACTAAATAACTTCAATAATTCCGGATCTTCATTTGGGAACTTTTTCCTCAAAAATCTAAATAAACGGCCAATTACATTATTTTTTCTGTTGACTGATCTTTTATGAAATTTTCTAAATATAACTTCACACTCTTTAATTGTTGCTATCCACTGAGAAGAGGGATAAACAAATCCACCACGTGAAACGACCTCTATCCATCCTGGAGATTGTTGACTGTAATTAGCATCTGAGACAGCACTTTTGCTATTACATTTTCTAGCAATATAACCAGCAACATATCTGAGCGCTTCCATTTCTTCCCTTTTCATCAGCTCTGTTGTGTCAATTCTATCATCAATATCCATCTCTAATGAGTTTAGTTCCTCAGGGATTTCGTTCACGCTTTCATGAGAAATGTTTACGAGAACCTGAAAAACTTGCTTTGTTATTATTACTCCACCTGAATCTTCTACTGGAGCACTTGTAGGATGGGGCAGGTGATATCCTAATATTAATAGACGTAAGCGATTTTTTACTTCGACGGGCAGAGGGTTATTATAAAAATGTCCCATCCCACGAATTTGGGAAAATAGGTTTTCCATGGCGTCCTGATTGAGTTTCCTGGTGATATATAATCAATTCCTTTTTCTTTTAAATCGCTATACAACCCTTTCAAGCTCTTAATAGAGGTAAGGAAGTCATTCTGAAAAGGTAGAAGAGTATTTTTGCCTCTGACTCTCAGTTCTTTTATTGTTTCCTCCATTCTATTTAATATCTCTACTTGTTCATTGTGGTTAATTCCGAAGGCACATTTCAGTTTATTTTGTGTAGGATCTTTCGGAATTCCCGAGTTCATTACATCTGTGAAGTCATTTATGAGTTGAAAAAATTCATGAACTTCTTCACTGTCGAGTACCAAATACTTAATCAGAGCAGCAGTGTGATGTGAAAAAAGTTCCATGGCTGGTGCAACTCTTTGCCCATCATTCTCTTGCACAGTAATGTGACCCCAATGTAATTTCGGGAATAGTTGCAACTCCGAAGAATCGTATTTAATAATCCGTTCAAAAACATTTTTTTTTCTATAATTGTGTCATTCAATTGAAACCCACTGTCAATAAAATGGTTTCTTAATAACTTAATCAGGTGGGGCAAATCTGCAAAAACCCAAATATTTCCATCCGAAACAGGATTTGAAAAGCAGGTTTGATTTACATTTATTTGCAACTCATTCCACAGTCTTCTATTGCCGCCACCCAGATCAGAAACAATTGCAACTACTCTGAAACCTGCCACTTCAATTTCTGTTATAATTTCAAACAGTAGCTCTCTATTCATTGTTTTGTTGAAATCATAATAGATGGGCTGTTTCCACTCACCTGTCAATCCTCGGATCATTACGATTTGAGAATTTCTGTGAGGGCCCAATCTCGAATCATCCTCGTGATCGTAACAAATGACACCATTGACATTCATCTCATCAAATAGTAACACCGATAATTTATCCATTTCGCTCAAAGACAGCCCCTGCTCTTTTAAAATTTTCAGTACTGGTGTAAAAATACCAGGAGAAAAGGGCAATTTTTTTGTCCAACGCTGCAGAGTAGCAACGCTTGGTAGAGGACTTTCCAACTGTGATCTCAAATGATTGTATAGTTTATCACTAATTGCTCGCTGAGCTAATGCCGGAATTATGTCTTGTTCTTCCCATCTTTGCTTTCTTTTTCCGCTAATAAGCATTTTTATTTGCCCTGGAGTGAACACTTTAGCTAATAAATGTTTTACTTTTCCATTTACTAAGCGATTTAAACACTTTCTTTGTCGTTGTGAATTTTGGTTGACCCTAAAATGTGCTTGCTTTTTATATTTTATTTGTAATTCTTTTAATTTAGACTCTAGCTTCTCAATTAAGTTTTTCATTTTCTATACGTAGTTCTTCATTTTCTTTTTTGAGATGCAGCCCTTCATTTTCTAATGAACAGACGAAAGATAACACCCAATGGATCGTCCTGCCGCACTGTTGTTTTTGCATCTAATTGTTCACTTACTTCAGACAAAATTTTTTTCTGCAAGCTCTCTCTTCTACACGTTTACTTCTAGCACTGTTTATCTCACTGTTTTGCACATAGCATACTGGTAAATTTAGCGATGGTTGGGCGTTTAATTTCAATTTCTTCTTTGCTGGTATGTTCAAAAGCTCGGCTTTCAAATCACGCTCATAGGAATTAGATGTGAAATGTTCGGAACAAATACGCGCAGTTTCAAGATTAAATTCATCTTTTCGATAACACTTAATCTCCCAAACTTTCGGAGCTTTGGATCAGAGGGAAACGTATGATAAATAACACTCGATTCTTTAGTTTTTTTGCTGTAATTCTGACACTCGCTCACCGCACAATTTGGCATTTTGCATGCTATAATAGTAACAATATAGGCCTACTATAAATAGCACACTAGCAAGGTCTATACAAAATCATAAACACACCCCGCGTTTTCTAAATTCCAGTAACTATAATACTAATAAAGGCAGCGCAAGCCAAGGGGTTGACAGTGGACTGTCCCCGTGGTGACGTCACAGATTTACAGCGCCTTCACTTTCTCTTTAAAGGCTGTATGAAGCATAGACAATAACAGACCTGTGAAGGGACCTGTGAGAGCGATAGCGACCGACCGTCCACGGACCTTGTTGTTGAGTCTCGCTGCTCTTTCATTAGTCCCTGAGTTCAGAATACATTGCTATGCCATCTACTGACGACTTCATTCACCACTTAGTGAGACTAACAACAAAGTGCGCACTTATGTGCGTTGTATGCGATTAAAAATTAAATTATGGTTTATTTGACGACGCTCGCAACTGCCAAAGTTATATATCAGAGTCGCCGGTGTGGCGGAATTTTGTCCCGCAGGAATTCATTTACCTGCCAGTAAATCTACTGACATGAGCCTGTCGCATTTAAGCACACTTAAATACAATCGACCTGGGCCGGGAACGAACCCGCAACCTCGAGCATAGAAGGCCAGCTCTGTACCATCTACGCTACCCAGGCCGACCGTTGTATGTGATATGGCACAATTTATTTCATTTGCACAATGAACGAATGAACTATCACTTGACAATGAACTATATTTTGCCCATCGCCATTTATGAGACAATATGAATAAATTAAGTTCTACAGAGATTCTTCGGCAGGCGACGGAAGTTAAATACGTAGATGACACACAACATGTGATTCGCTTGGTTGTTTGCATTTTCGTTGTCTTTCCAGATGCAATATCTAAGATGAATATTGCAAATTTATTGGCGAATTTTATGAATTGAAAGTCCAAATTCCGAAGTTTGAAACGTCCTTGTTATGTAGTTCAAGTAGTTTAAGTGCAGTAATGAAGGAAATCCCACGTCCATTAACCTATTTGGAAGAAATCAGGTCTTGCATAGCTAAAACGTGGCACAATAGACTAGTTGTGTGTGTTACATCGCGGTGGTGGCATTTCTTATTTGAATCACTTACTACAACACACATTCTATATGATTTAGAATTTCAGGTTACGGATGTGTACGATTTATGCGTTGTCGTGGATCTTTATAGATACTCTTCTGGAATACAGCCAGACAGGGCCGGATTTAGGTGCCGCCTCTAGGCAGTGCTAAAATTTACCGCCTCTCAACTCCCATAAACAATTTATGAGCAGCTATTATACAGATCATGTTTAATTTAAATTAGTTTTAAATGAAATGTTACAAAACTTGAAACTATATGGCTGAACCGTTAAAAGTGTTAAAATTTAAAACAGGTTATGTACAGTTATCCTTAAAAGGAATGAGACGACTCTTGGTCGTCGGAAGTTAAAGTTCTACAGCGCGGTTCACTCGATATCGACGCAACGATACATAACATGAGAAATAGAGCAAGAATTTTTACGAGGACCACAACAAGGACAAGGACCAAAATAAGAATCACGAAGAAGACAGCCATTTAAGGACACGATTTCACAACATAGCTAGGGTCACAAGCTATAATTGCTTCTCTGTACCGAATGGCAAATGCCTGCTATGGGATCTACATTCTAGACTGCTGTTGTCACTGTCTTGTCTCGGTAGCTCATATTGTAGCGTGTCGGTTCCACTGCTTAACCGAAACGTCTCGTGTTCGATCCCAGGTGAGACTTTTTTTATTGAGGTGTAATTAATTTCTTCAGAGTTCCTAGACTATCTAATTTGTCGAAAAATATGAATAATTTATGCCCAATTTCTGGGTCTTACAAGTGGGCTGAACCTCGTCAAAAAATAAATCTTACTTGAAAGTTAAGGGTATTTTTTCTCAAACAAAAAATCACAAGAAACAAAAAGAGACCTGTCAACTTAAAATCTTGTCCACATGCCATCATCTTCTATTACAGCTCTAAGTCGGTCCGCCATGGATGTCACGAGATTGTGGAATAAATTCTAATCCCCGGCGAGATCTTCCCAGGTTTCAACAACTTGATCCCAAATTCGTCTCGATTTCGAGGGCGTCGGTGGGCATAGGTGGCTATCCTTCTATTTTTCAATTCCGCCCATAAATTTTTGATGACATTCAAATCAGGTGACTTCGGAGGCCAATTAATGATTTCGATCTCGGGTCTACTTTGAAACCATATTTGAATGCTTGCGGCATAGTGCACGGGATGGTTATCCTGTTGGAACAGCAATGTTCCTTCGGGTAAACGTTCTAGGGGCGGAAGGAAGGAATATATTTTCCAGAATGTGCTCGTAAGTTCCCGTATTAAACCGGCCATCGATGCGTTCTATAACGCCAGGTCCATCGTAAGACATCCACCCCAACACGATATCACAGTCTACTATATACAGTCATGAAGTTTGAGTTTTGAGGGTGCTAGAAACAATAGACTGTGACGGTACTATTTTGCATTGCCTGTAATGAGGCGATATTAGCGATCCTAGTGGTGAGTAACAATCTAATGTTTGCATATTTACTACGTATTGAGCTTCGCTACTGTAGACTGTGACAATATGCTAAAGTGCCCCGATCTTTCACGTCGGTGCACATAGCGCTGATCATGTGAGAGACCATCCTCACGATAGACACGGACAGGACTTTCGTAATCACTCGAGATGGTTGTTTCGTCGGAGAAAATTACATTTCTCCAATCGAAATCCACTCGATTGGTAACGACGGCAAGACGGTCGACAGCTTGTGCTTCCCCCAATATTTCCATTTGCGCAGCCCTCCGGCTCCTAATACCGCGGTTCCTCAACCTGCTGATCACAGTCTGTGAAGAACCGGGAAAGTTAGATCCTGCTCTTATTTCGTTAGCAGTCCGAAAGGGGTCCTGTCGAACTTCCTCGAATAAGAGAGCATCCTCTTCCAATGAAGAAATCCGGGGACGCCCAGGAATAGGGCGATTTTCGACCTCCCCTGAATTTTGGTAACGATGAACCCACCTCTCGGCTGTACTTCCAGAAACACCGACCAAACGGCCAGCAGATCTAGCTCCATATCCAGCTTCAACTAGAGCTATAACTCGCTATCTCATGTCACGTCGGTTCGCCACTAAGATGAGAAATGAGGGATGATGATAATACTTTAGTGTAGACAATGACTATTTAACGTGATATAGAATTATTGAAATAAGGATCATCTTGCACAGTAAGAGTTAATAAATCAACTCTAACTTAAATATTTAAATAACAGGATATAACAGGAAGTCCTATTGTTGCGAAGCGAATCAAATTAAATCTAATTACATTAAGTAAACAAACCCTAAGTTATGACACCACATTGCTACAGCTAAATTGTAGGTTATTAACATAAGCATTGAATTGGTCCGTCCTTATGTGTTGGACGACAAAACCAAACATCGAAAAGTTCGAATCTTGCCGAGGAATGTAACTTCTTGCTTTTTATAATGTAAATCAGACTTCTAACTACAATCATTCATATTTCTTTCATCATTTATTAATATTTATAGCCAACATTGAATTTGTAAAGAAAAGACTTTAGAAATCTCATATGGAATTTGTGATCTGTAGTGGCATAGATATAGATTATCTCTCGGAACTTTTCCGCAAAAGTAAATTAAATTCACTCCTTGAAACTGGAAATCTTAGTCGCAGACTCATTTCCCCACCAGCATACAAGCTGAATTAGCACAGCCATTGATAAAAGTTTTGTACACTGAATTAGACTGAACTCTTATTCGGCAGCACCTATAATCGATGGCTTGTATGAACATGATAAACAAATCCTGTTTCCAATGTTACTGAACAATTTCAAAATATTAATTTAAAAACTAAAAAAGGGTCGTAAATGCTGTATCTAGTGATTATTTACACTTATGTCTACAAAATGAATCTTGGAAAAACGTATATGTTACTGGTACTACTGATATTAAGAGTAAATGTATTGTATTTTTCACTTCATTTCAGAATCACTTCACTGGATGTTCTTCACTCAATGTTGTGAAAAAATTCAAAAGTAAAATTATGTAGATAATGCAGGGACTTAAAAATCTCGTGTATTAAAAAGAAGAATCTATATGTAATGAGCTGCAATGTAACTATCCTCATATTCTTAAATACTACATGAAGTACAGTGTAATTTATAAAAATTTATGAAAGACGGAAATAGAACACATTTGAATAGAAAAGCGCAAAATCCAGATAATGCAATTAAAGCTATTCGGAATATTATTACATTTAAACTTGTAGATATCCTAAGAAAGAAAATATTTTTTCATTAAAACCAATGATTATAAAGTAGAGGATCCCAAATCTATTGCAAATTCTTTTAACGTCTTATAGTATATAGTACAGAAATATTATTGACAACTTAAACATTCAAGATTTTGCAAAAGATACTGCAATTAGTTACTTAACACATGCATTTAATAGTTAGTATTAATATATGTAATTAATCAATAACTGCAACAGTGCTTATACATTCAATCATAACATGAATTAAATTGAATGCACAATAAAATTAAACACGTAGATAAAATAGTTAAAATCAACTGAAGGGGTGAGAATGAAATAATCCAAAGCCACACTTTTAACAAAAATTGTTTTGTGCGAGTGCATTTATTACACATATGGGAAAGCTACTAATAAAATATTGTAATAATTACTCAACAAATGACATGGACTAAGGACTCTGAACCTTTGTAATCGTTTGTCTGTGTGGCTTAGGAATATATTTTTAATTTCATTTTAATTGTTAGCTTTTAATATATATATATATATATATATATATATATATATATATATATATATATATATATATATGCATTTACATTGAATGTGTTTGTGTGTGTATATATATAAATGCATTCATTAGATTAACGTTTATAATATTATAACTTGTAATTTTGTAATTTCTGTGATCATTAACACTTAATCTGAGGACTTTGTAAAACTCTATTTTAACGCTATTTAGAAAAAAAATCGTTCATATAGACTAAGAATCGAACTCGCTGTCTTCTACACAACACGCAGAGATCTTAGCGTCTGAGCTATTGCAACGACATGAAAGCTTTACTTTCTGTGCGGAGTGTCGATCTAGTCATGAAGGTCCATTGTCGAGTTAACTACACGATTTACGTATATATTTATCTCTTATTTACGTAATATTATCATATTTTTTTGCAGTTTTTGAAGTGAATTCCGGAACGATGCTAGTAACAAACCAAATAGCTTGAATCTAAGTAACTCAATATTCGTTATCTTGTGTATGAGTGCTCTGGTCTCTGATCATGCACTGTGTTTTACATCTGAGACTTTAGAATATTCAATCGTCTCATTCCTTTTCAGGGAAACTGTACCTTAGACAGACGGATCCCCGTTTCAACACCGGTGCGGCCTCACCTTCAGTGTCCAACGAACTATTGCTATTCCAGCTGATCTTGATTTCCGACATTTGCGTTCGTCAGTTGTAGGGGTGGGGGTGGACTGCTCTTATGGGGGGGAGGGTGGTTGTTTGTGTGTCATATATTATGATGTCGAATAATGTATGGGTATTGAACTGTAATTGTGTATTATGTATATGTTGTGGGTGTGTTATTGTATGATTATGTACTTCATATTGTTCTAACAAGTTTAACTGTGGACTTTCTAGTGTGATGTGTAGTATTTCCATATCTGTTTCTATGTTATTGTAGTCGTGATTGTTGTTGATAATATGTTCTGCGTAATTTGATGTGTTGTAGGGTTTAGTTATAGCTTTAATGTGTTCATTGTATCTTGTTTGAAGGGATCTTCCTGTCTGTCCTATGTAAAAATCTGGGAAAGTATTACATTTTAATTTGTAAACACCAGTTGAATTATATTTATTTGTATGTTTGATTAATCTGTGTGTTATGGTACGGAAAGCTGCATGTTTATATTGTATGGGATGAAGAAATGCTTCACAGAATACCTATTATTGAATTAAATGTTATGAAATTACAAATTAGGCATAGGTCTACATTTAAAATCTATACTTTGCACACAAAATAGCAAATACTGGTGCTTGAGATAGTTGTAGATACATAATATAGGACTAATATTGGTTAATTAAAACTTAAAGTAGAATAAACCTATTACTTATGGAAAATGTTAAATGATGGACAGTTTCAATTTAAAGAAATGTAATATTTGATTTTGGATGTATTTTAATAGGGTGATTCTTTGATCTTGGTCCATAAGTTAATATGAAGAATGAATTGTCCCAGCTTCTTTATTGTATTTTAGTCCAAGTAAAAGAGGTAACATACTTCACCTAGTATTATGAAATGTCTCTATGTCATCTTTACAATTAAAACGATTTTTAGTAAAAAAAGTTCAACACAGTTAAATTGTAAATTAGTTCAGTACTATGAACACAAAAAAAATGTCTCGGGTAATCAACAGACTTTGGGAAAAATGATTATTATTCTTTTTAAAAACAAAGAAAACGGAATGAGATGTGATGCGGGAATCCTCCCCAAACAATTATACTCTATCTATATATTTACTTGTCCACACCTGTGGAGTAACTACTAGCGCGTCTGGCCGCGAAACCATGTGGCCCGGGTTCGATTCCCGGTCGGGGCAAGTTATCTGGTTTAGGTTTTTTCCGGGGTTTTTCCTCAACCCAATAAGAGCAAATGCTGGGTAACTTTGGGTGCTGGACCCCGGACTCATTTCACCGGCATTATCACCTTCATCTCATTCAGACGCTAAATAACCTGAGATGTTGATAAAGCGTCCTAAAATGACCTACTAAAATAAAAATAAAAATACATTTACTTATTTACAAATGTCTTTTAAGGAACCCTGTCCTCCGCAAGATTAATCCAGTCTCTACTATCATATCCCACCTCCCTCACCATATGTATGTATAGATTCTTCAAATATTGCTAAATACATTATTCATAAAATATAAACGGGAGCATTAATCATTGTTAGGAGCTTCAAAATATCCCATTAACTGGTAACAGCATTTCATTGATAGTAGACTAAAGGGTAAAAGATTTTCACGTTCCACCTTAAATCTATTCTCACGTAATAAATATTTACATGATTATTGTTGTGGCTACAAATGTGATTCTACTGAAAGAGAAAACATTATTAAGAACGCCATGATTTTTTTCAATATTTATGAATTCAGGGTGCAAGACAAAGCAAAAATATATACCAATTAGCCCTGAGTTAATTGTGGATTGCGTTGGCTATGTTAGTTTGTCAAGATCTTGAGATTAAACAACCGAGAAGGCGTGGAATTCTATTTTCGCTCGTTCATGTATACAGTAAGACTGAGGGACTTCTACTTGAACGAATCGTTATAGGCCTACATTTGGTGATATTTAAACTGTAGATACATAAACTTTGCACATACATGTAATAAGATGGAATTTTTTTCAGCGTTTTAATGGATCATTCAAGAATATTTTATGGCATGATAATTATTTTTAAATATATAGGTTTTATTTACTATTACATACTAGCTTATAAAAATGCATATACGAATGCACATAGACTATCTAAAAAGAATGAAGTAAGGAGCTTGATATTTTGCTTGTAATATTTAACATGATTATCTTTAAAACTGACTAATAATATTTCTACCGAGCGAGATGGCTCTGACCAAATATCATGCATGTAGCATTAATAATTCCGAAAATATAGGCGTGTAACTTTCCTTATAGAATAAAGAAAAAAAATCACAGTTAAGAGAAATTGGAATCAGAGTTTAGTGTCATTTAAAAAATCTGCCTCTATTGATTACTGCATTCTAATAGGTTGTTTGAACACAGCGGGCATATTTTCTGTTTAAAAAGTAAACTCATTTGTCATGAGTTTAGTTGTGATCTAGTTAAGATACCGTGAAGGTGTATTAAAATGCCGCCAATAAAGTGTAACTTTGCCTGTGCTTGTAAAAGACTTCTGAGATGAATATTTTTCAATCAATGACGAAAATATGTGTGGTGTGTAAATCAGATATAAAAGTTAATAAACGTTATGATTTCCAAAAACATTATGACTCTACAAAACACATCGAACATCTGAAATTGTTTAGTGCTTCGATTCGAATCAGTTTACTTTTTATTAACGTGTGTCTGATGTTGATCTATGCGAATATTCCGTTCCATAAACTTAAGAATCCTCATTTTAAAAACTTAATTGAAAAATATGCCTACATGTCTAGAAAACTTCCGAATCCAACAACCCGGAGTAAGACTAGTGGCCAACAGGCTTGGAGCTCACATATTTAGTTTCTTACAGCCCCGAACCCCTTGCAAGGACGCGTTTTGCGTACCTTATAAATTTGTCCTCCCAATTCTCCTCTTTCAATTCAATTCCATTCAATTAAGTATCCTTTATTGTCGTAAACTAGTGATTGATTTTAAATGATATTGATATTGTGACAAAAGAGATAATACTATATCGTACCTTTTGCAAATGCCTTGGAAAATTAAACAGGGATGGTACGTCATTTTTCAAAATTCTATTGCCATTACGTTCCCAAAAATCTGCATTTTTAAAATGAGATGAACACAATTTTACGTAACGTGAAAGCACAAAATTATCTCTTATTATAGCAACAAGCCACTTAGAAAGTAGCTCGGGCTTCTTCAAAGGGAAACTGTAAATCAGATTGTTGCCTAATTATAAACTTTTTCAACTATGGTATTTAAGATATACACATGTTGTAGTTTCAATGTAGCCTCCAGAATTCAATTTTATTATTTTAAAGCGTGTGTACTTACTTGTGAAAAGAAATTCCTGACCCTCTAAGGCACGTGTTATTCCATTTACACGCCGCACAGGAAAGTACCATTTTACACTATTTACAAAGCACATCACTTCATATCAACTATAATAATATTTACAAAACAAACATTCATACTATTATCACATCAATTTACATTAATTTCACAGTGTTCACTAAAAACACCCGAGGCAAAACAAAGGACAAGCATAACATATCGTGTTTACCGCTCTGTTTCCACCAGTAACATGGCGGCGTAAACATGCACAGACAAGTTTCAATTTTGGACAGAACATCAGTGCTCTGTGTGAGTCTAATCCCCATTTCAGTTTGGTTGATAGGCTTTCCCTTCTATTCACACTCTTTACCATCCGTGAAGAGGAAGATGCTACTGTCTATCTACTATTTGACTTTGAACGTAGTGAAAGTTCTTATTATTAAAAATGTTCACCGGTAATCTATATTTCGAAAATCTATAGTAAGCGTTTACATTTAATTTTATTGTTGTTTATATCAACTGGCACATTAAAAAGCTACTGATAGCAGAAGATAAATGTTTTCTTCACCGCTAGTTGCTGCTCTACAGCATACACAATGGGACAATCTGCACTGTGTCACTCCCCCCTGACTTCATAATAGAAACTAACATTCCTTAATTTAATTAATTATCAGTTGAAAATATTGTAAGAATGACACTAAAATATACTGAAATATGTAATTGTCGAACATCAGTTCACAAAGTGCAGTCGTAGAGAACGGTTGTATAGTAAGCAGCATATACAAGTAGGTTAGCGTGTGAAGAAAGTATGGGCGACGACCTAAATTCTTACAGGTCGCGAATCGGGAGCTTCAATGCAGGGCAGTGTTGCAGATGTTCAAAAGGTGAAAATGCAATAGTGTCTGATAGAATCTACATATTTATGGCAGCGGCTGTTTTATCAATTCTACTGATTATTGGAAATGTGGAGTTAAACCCTGGTCCTGTACATACAGAAGGAAGAGTCTACATTGATGAAGTGTTTCAAAGAGAATGGATAAACTACATGAAAGAGACGAGAGAAGACAGACAAAAGGCAAGTGTTCTACTAAACAAAGTAGCAAATGATATAGATACATTAGTAAACAGATACACTGAAGTGGAAAAGAAGTTAAAGGAGGTTATCCAAGAGCAGGTGGTGTTAAAATCGATAGTCAAAAAATGGGAAAATGATAGTAGAATTAATAACATTGTAATTTATGATGTTGAAGAGTGCAATCATGAAAAAGGAATTGATACTGGTTTCGTAGTGTTAGAATTACTAACTAATTATTTCAGTCTAAACTTGGACATAAGTGCGATAAATAATGAGTATAGAGTCGGTAACGGAAAAAAAAAAAGATAAATTATTGTGAAATTGAACAGTTACTTTATCAAAGAGCACATCATTGCCAATACGCATCAACTCAAAGGCACAAATATCTACATAGAAAGTGACTTTGCAAAAGAAATTAAAGAGAAACGAAAGAAATTAATTCCAATATTAAAAGAAGCTCGAGGTAACGGATTTAGGGCAACTTTAGTAAAAGATAAAATGAAGATAAACGGAAACATAGTTAACGTAGAGTCCTTAAATAATCAAAACATTGAGGATTTATTCAGTTGCTGCAACAAGAACAGAAATAAGGAAATTGAGACTGGTGGCATAGCCCTCTCCGATCCCATACTCTATCAGCCTTGGCAGTTTCCCTTTCCTTTATGGCAGTTTGGGTATTACAAGAACTTACAAATGTTGCCGCTCGGAGCGCTGAATACCGACTGTTGTTTTGTTGGCGCGGTGTAGAGTTTTGTACGGAAGCATGTTACCACGCGGATGTGCAGTATCTTTTTCGTGGTACCGAGTCTTTATTTTTTGTTCAGTGGTATTGTTAAATTGAATTTTAAGTGATATTATTTCATTGTGTTGGTGAATGTAATGTTATGTGATTATTTTTAAATGTGTTGGCGAATTTAATCTTCCACAAGATAAGCAATGATACTGGCAATGATACTGATTTATATAGGCCTAAATATTGTAGCTCTTATTAATCATCATGCAATGACGTTTAGTAATTTTTTTATATTCTTGTAGTAGAACACCTCGATTAAATAAGAGGAGCTAGGAATCAAAACACTTTGTGTCCACAAATCAAAACTTTTCAGGAGAGTCGAAAAACTAAAAGCTTCTGATAAATTTAAAGTTTTGAAAGAAATAACATAATTAGAATTAAACACAAAGTTAGGTGGCACTATTGCGCAAAATAAAAAAAAAATATCCAAGCGTAATATTTATATATGACGTTTTGAAAAATCATGGACTTAATTCGTTTTGTTCCGAAATTACGGACTGAAATTGTTTTGTTACAAACATATATTCAAAACGCTCATTTAAGTGGATTTTTTTTAATTGTGGCCACATTCCTTTCCAAAGACTTTTATACAAATACAAAGTTAACCTTAAAAAGAATTATTAAATTATGTTCACCTGTGTTAGCAAGCAACATAGGATGAAAATTTAATTTATTTAATTTAACTGTCATTGTTCAATTTAGTTCAGTCTAGATCATTGATAAGCGAGGTTCTTCTTCCATACACTCACACTCCACTATTTCATCCTCCTCACACTGATCTTTGTTGCAACAACTTTTTATATCCAACAATTTTCTGCTTTTATTTTATTCCTTAGTAGTACTAAGGCTGGGTCAATCCTCTCATTATTTTCAATGGCATGATCTCCCTTAGGTAGTGACACTGGACATTTACTTACGTCACCCATTGTGTAAGTATAATCCAATTTCACAGTGATGTAATGTTTGCTTCCTTTCATTATTTTCCTGAGTCTCTTTTCATATCACTTATACCAACTGGCTTTTTTACGTAGCCTAATCGCACAGATATCTGAAATTGTGAATATGCTACTACTTACTCAATATATGAACGACACCGACTGTACCGTAAATATCATGATATTCTTTTGTTTCCTGAGGTTTTTCTCCAAAATACCAAACATCCGGTTTGTTTGCAAAAAGGAATGCTCTCGCACAGAAAAAGTCATACATGTTTCCATCAAGGAATCTGGAGATTTATTCAACAACCACGAATACAAAGCATGGACAACATGTGCATTTCGATTTTGACCAGCGCAATCGTCGGAAAGAGTCTCAGGAGGGAAATGTTTTTTTTTTTCTTTGAAATTATAATTTGTTAGGAAATGAGACAGAGCAGAGCTAACTTCAATCGCCCCTGTTTTTGCCTGGTTTTCTGTCCAGCAGTAAAAAGTTGGGAAATGTGTTATCAATGACAGTAATGCACAAAGCATAGTAAGAAAGCTGTCGTGCGTAGTGTGCCTCCCCAATTGCTAGTTTCGTTTCGATGTTCCACTCTTCCGACGTTTTCGAGCTCCTGTAGAGTGCTCCCCAACTGGCGCACCTTCTTCCATGATTTTATAATATGCTTAGTGCTTAAAATCTAGTAGCCCTTTCGTGTAAATTCTTAGAAAATATTAAAACTTTCACTTATTTAGCAGAAGCTGTATTAGTTAACCCTTTGCCTACTCAAATCTTGTCAGGAACTTGATGCGCTCCCAAAGCATTGCCGTCTAGACATGACGTCTTGGAACCCTGCGACTTTTATTTACAGTTTTCTTTCAAGCTGTCAATTGCAGTTTTTTCAAGCTGTCTATTTAGAGGGTTGTTGTATGTTGTAAAACGATCTTTCTTGAAGAAGAGGAGTTATTTTCCTCTAAATATACGCGAAAGGTTTTCCAAAATTCGTAACTGTTTGAATAAAAGTGCATTAAAGTTCTGTCCTGCATCCCAAGTGGAATCGACAACGTTTAAGAAAGGGAGTCAGAATCGAGGTCTTGTAAGAGTTATTGGCAGTAAAGTGACATGACAGAAAAGGTCTGTTTACAAAGCACAGCATTCACATGGTCAACATAAAGGAAAAAAGGGTAACAATGAAGGGGAATAAACAGTGGTGAAACTGAAGTGCGTAATAGAGTACAATAACGTTATGTTGTGGGTTGGCCGTCAGGTCAGCGCCAGAATGAAGTCTTACATCCCTTCCCCATTATGAGAAAATACGTAAAAAAGACTACAGAAATGTTTCCTTCAATATAATATTTATGGTACCGGTACTTTTCAGCTTTTCAATGTCTACGTAATTGCATGTAAGACCGTGAAGGGAAGCAAATCCAGGCAGGAAAGGATCTATACAAATCTTCGACTAGACCTGACAGGCATTTTATATAGGGTTAATCTTGCCTACTAACTGCAACTAACTCTAACTACTAACTTTAGTAACTGCAATGTTAGTGGAAGGGATGCTGGTGTTACGACGACAATATTACAACCAAACTGTTGGGCTCATTTCCCCCCTCCCATCATATACCTACCATCCATAGAAAAAGAAACCAGCAAGAACCTGCAAAGTTTTATTAAATCTCACAAGAAACAAGCGAAGTAACGTGGGAGTGCAAACAATGTTTTATACTCGAGTCTTTCGAAGCCTACCGTATTGTTCAAATTGTTACCAAATCATGAATATGATATCACAATTTTTAGTAAAAGACCCGTCTTTATTGTAAACGACCTCCACCTGCCTTTAAATGCCACTTACCGCACACCGCCAACTCAATGTCTGCGCGTGGGGATTTAAATAGAGTTTCCAGGCAATGAACCCGTCCTTTTAAATCTTACTGCATGCACTTAAAGGTAGCAACAAGCAAACTTTAGAAAAGAGTCAACAATGAACATTTGTTAAAGACTGGTGTCGAATTAATTACGTCCATTCTGGTGTACTGCTTTCGTTAGAATGTATCTTAAGTTCATGGACTTAACTCGGTCTGATCCATTCAGGGTGATGGACAGAATACGTTCTGAATCAGAACTTAGATTTCAGGCTGACTTTAAACAGGCTAAAATTGTGAATTGCAACAAATGTCAAGTGTAGCATGATGAAGCGCCTCTAAAAGAACGCAAATTCGGAAAAAATGCATTTTAGATAAAATGTGGACTTAACGCGTTTTGATTCCGATGCTTAGAAACTAATGCCATTCAGTTCCTTGAAATAATACGAGTAATTTGCGACATGGGTTTTAGGACTATAACAATATTACATTATTAACGAAGTCTTATTTATGTTATTTTATTGCAGATGCCTAATTGTTGCGTACTGTTCTGTACAAATGAAAGGGGAAAAACGAAGGGGATAAGCTTCCATGAATTTCCTGTCGATGAAGATTTGAAAGACAAATGGTTAAAAGCTATTTCCAGAGATAAGTTTGTACCTAATTCATATTCAAATTCGTCCTTAGTCTGTAGCGAACATTTCACTATAAGTGATTATACACCGAATTTGAAAAGGAAAGTTCTCAAACGAGGTAGTGTTCCAAGTAAATTCCCTAATTATCCTGCACATAAAGTACCACCCGTTTTAAAACCAAGGCGTAGTATAGTGCGGCATAATTTGGAAGAAAATACTAAGAAGCGTAAAAGGAGCAACAGTCCACAAGAGGAAGAAGATTTTATAGCTGATACCACGGAATATAAATCTACTGATGTTCAGACAGATGAGGATTTTGATTCTAAATTTAAAAGTCTAGAAAAGGAAAACAGAGCTTTGAAAACAAAGATTTGGCGTCTGAATCACAAACTTGCTCGCGTCGACCAAAATTTAAGAAAATTATCAGACCGGGCAGAGTATTTAGAAAATAACGAATACCATAGGAATCTTGAGGGTATTCTGTCAGAAGAAAACCACTCTAAAAAACGATTTTGCTGCTGGATATAATTGTAAATTATAACAAAAAGACGCCACGTTAGAGTGAGGAAACAGTAAAACAATGCGTCATATGGCAATACTGCTCACCTAAGGGCTATAAATATGCAAGGGAGTACATATTAACGCTTCCTAGTACTCGAACTCTCTCTCGTTTCGTTGGAGATGTATCACTAGAAACAGGAGTAACCCCATTAATAAAATCAAGACTTACTGCAGAAGCTAGTTCTTTGAAGAAGGCAGAATTGTTATGTAGTCTTGTAGTAGATGAAATGTCTATTAAGCAGCAACTCCAGTACGACAACAAATTGGATTCATTTTTCGGGAAACGTGATCATCTCCCTAGTCAAAAATCAAATGACAGTAATAATTCAGAGAAAGGAAAGGTTCCAGTGCTTGCTAATCGACTGTTATGCTTCATGATTTGTGGTTTATCTACGAAATATAGATTACCGGCAGGATACTTTTTCACAAAACAGCTTACTGACTCGCAGTTATACATGTTGACAATGTCTGCCATACATCACATAGAAGAGTGTGGCTTTATTCTTCTCCGTTTAGTTACGGATAACCATAAAACGAACGTCACTATGATGAAAAAATTTTCTGGGAGTAGAAGTTTAAAGACTGACGTACCCCACCCAGAAGATCCCAAGCGCTCTCTCTTTCTTGCTTTTGACCAATGTCATATTTTGAAAAATTTGAGATCCCTTTTTTTGGAAAGAATTATGTTCGATGGTCATGAAATTATAACTGGAGACTATGTAAAGAAATTGTATGAAATTCAGGAACTGCAAACAATCACACCCGTTCATTTTCTATCAAGGAAGCATGTAGACCCTACAAATTGTGAAAACATGGATGTGAGAAGAGCCAAGGAATTTTTTTCCGCCGAAGTAATAGCTGCTTTAAAATTTCTGAAAGATAATCCACATGTACATTCTAAAGCTGAGGCCTTTTCATCTTCTGGGGCGACAATAGCTTTTATGGAGAACATTTTACGGTGGTTTACCCTCCACGATGTTAGCAGCACAACACACCATAGTCGCATTAGAAATCCAGACAAAATGCACTATTTTTCTATTCACGATGAAAGACTGAACTGGTTGGAAAATGAGTTCCCTCTGTATTTGGAAAGCATAAAAAGGAGAGTCAGAAATCTGAAAAACAATTTCTGACAAATGAAACTTTCGAAGCATTGATCCTTATAACAGCTTCCACCGTAAAGTGTGTACTCTATTTGTTAAATGGTGGGTTTCATTTTGTCCTGACAAGATCTTTTAATTCAGATCCCATAGAATTATTTTTCAGGGGCTTACGTCAGACAGCAGGTGGCAACGATATGCTAGATTGCAGAGCAATGACTTTTAGTATGAACAAGATTTTGAAAACTGGCTTAATTTCTATACCTTTTTCTACAAATGTTGATGTACAAAATAGGTCACTCTCTGTATGGAATAGTGACAGTTTTCCCAAGACCACAGCGACTAAGATAAACAATGGCGCATCAAGTACACTGCCTAATCATGTGGTAAAAATTCTGACTGGCTTGGAAGAAACGCAACGTGAGTTATAATATTTAGTTTCTAAAATTAAAATTGTGTTAATTTTTTATGCAATTGTCATTCTAGTCTTTAAAATTATTACAACTGGAACTATAATACGAGTAGTGTTAAAGTGTCTATAGAATTTCATCACGCAATTTTCATGAAACTAGGAAAAATATTACTTTTTATTTATTTACAGATCCCAACATAGACAGTATCCGGCTTTCTTCAATAGCCTATGTTGGCGGATACGTGCTAAAAAAAACTATTAGGTGATGTGAAGTGCAATTTATGCAGAAATGTAATTGCTACGTCTTCCTGCAGTTCAGTTCTCATGGATTTAATATATAAGCGTGATGTTAGTGGAAACAGTTTATATTACCCCACACCTTCTTTTGTAAATGTGTTAGGTATTACTTTAGAATTTGTTGAGAATGCTGTGAGATACTTACCGTCATGTGGTGTGAGGAAACAATTACAATCATATTTAATACCAGAACTAAATAAGTTTTTTACTGCTGCGTATGAACACTGTGAATCGCAAGACCATTCAACAATTCTATCAAGTGGTGTGTGTAAATACTTTTTGCCTACAGTGTTAAAACGTGTGGCATTTGTTCAAACTGAGGCTTTTGAAAGACCGAAATATTTAAACGCAAAACCTCTTGGTCGCAAGGTGTTACGTTTATAGCAGCAGACCGCGACGAGGAACAGTCGGTGTTCAGCGCCACAGCGGAGGAAAAGGAAACTACGTACTATAACAGAGAGGTATGTATTGACAAGGCTGGTAGAGCATAATAATACTGTATAGGAGCGGGCTATGCTGGAGGTAATAGAGCATCATCTCCACCACAAGTAAACAGAAGAAGTGCATCACGAAACAGGAAGTCTAGAAGCGTAGAGAGGACTGATAAGAAAAGTAACTCATCAAGTGGGCAGAAGCAATTGGAAATAACAAATAGAAAAATTAATGAGCTTGCAGGAGTGAATGATATAAGAGCATACCTAAGTAAACTAGAGAACACTGTTTTCACAGATCCCTTTAGAAGAAAGACGGTGAAGAAGGAAAATCTAGTATGGAAGAAGATGCTGGAACCAGTGAAGATGCTGTTTTGGGAGCTGTGTCACAGACTGAGAGAATGACCAGTGAGGGTAGTCCGAGGCGCGCAAGTGAAATTACAAGGAGGAGCGATTGTGGATCAAGCTGCAAGGTCAGCGCAAGTGAAGATGAGTTAATAAGAATGCCACAGGCCGTTGGTAGTCCGGGATGCTCGAGAGGAAGTGCTACAATATGGAGGAGCTGTGCGATACCGACCGATGAAGTAGAAGCAGGTGACGAACAGTTAATAAGAGGTAAAATGACAAATAGAAACTGTAACAGAAATGAAATAAATTCAGTCAAGGATATAGATACTGAACGAAACTACCTACTAAGAGATAGGCATCAACAAAGATTGAATTTTCCTAAAATTAGAAAAAACTAATTATTAACTGAATAAGATAAGAAAATAGGTTTTGAAAATAAGATAGAATAACGTCAAGGTTTTAAAATAATAAAAAATTGAAAATAGAGAATTAATGAAGTTATTAATGTATTCCGATAGCTATATTAATTAGTAAAGGTTCAGAAGATAATTTGACTTTATAAATTGGTTAACTACTATATTTTAAATTCAATAAGAATGCATTTATAATAAATTTACTAATCATCATAATACCAATGAATCGAAAATGAGTGCATGCTTATACAACGATGAAACTAAATTGAGGTTGATTATGTAAGCAACTTGTCAAGTTTGTGTTCAAACAGGTATGCGGTAGTCTTCATAGAAGTTACGCAAGCGATTCTGCTGACAAGAAAATATTGCAAGAGTAAAGATCAAGCTACATATGGAATGTACCGATTCAGCTATTTCAAGCTCATGATTTACAGTATGTCGACATCTGCTCACCTATTTGAAATAGTAAGGCATTATGTAAAATAAGACCTAATAATTAAACATAAATACTGGATAAATAGAGCAACAGGAAAGATTGATTTACACTTGTTTATTGTAGAGTTAAAATTAAAAAAGGTAGTAAATTGTGAAAAGGAGCAGATAAATAAGGTTTAAAGTCTTAATGGTTATTACGATTGGCTTAAACATGCACTAAAACCAGACGTAAGTGCAAGTTTGAACCAATAAATTGTTGAGATTTGCGATAAATTGTCGAACATCTGTGTCGCTGTATTTTATATCAACTTATGTACTTTGCTTAATATTTTATTTTCTTGTGTGTACAACTTGGGGGTGCAGGTATAAGAGGTTACAGCTACCGGTCTGCTTCTGACGGACTCAGGGCAAGTAGAAGGGGAAAGAAATCACTTCGCATCCTCTCAACTTGTATGAAATATCGTTTAGTATACTATATAACATCTTTGACCTTGTTATGGCATAGTCCTAATTAAATGCTGCTACCTGTCTTAAGGAAAGGTCAATCAGCTTCGGGTTTGCGCACCGTCTCTAGAGAACTCCTTCCCAAAACCATTAGACCTCCCCCGAAACTTTAAGAAAACCGGTTAATCCAGACTTTTGCGAGATACAGAGTTGCTCGGTGCTGAGTTGGGCTTTAAGCCTAGCCGTCCACTGGCACCGTGAACGGCCGAATATTTGTTAGGCCGTATACGGCCGAATGCCGGACAACCGGCAGAAGAGCCGATCGATCGTCCACTGGAGCCGACACTTCGGCCGTCAATTACCAGTTGTATGTCCTCGTGCTACATGCTTATACTTAATAGATACATACATACATACATACATACATACATACATACATACATACATACATACAGCCAACGGGGCGGCTCAGTCGGTTAAGGCGCTTGCCTGCCGGTCTGAAGTTGCGCTCGAGCGCGGGCTCGATCCCCGCTTGGGCTGATTACCTGGTTGGGCTTTTTCCGAGGTTTTCCCAACCGTAAGGTGAATGCCAGGTAATCTATGGCGAATCCTCGGCTCATCTCGCCAAATATCATCTCGCTATCACCAATCTCGTCGAAGCTCAATAAACTCGTAGTTGATACAACGTCGTTAAATAACCAACTAAAATACGTACATATATACAAATGGCTTTTAAGGAACCCACAGGTTCATTGTCGCTATCACATAAGCCCGCCATCGGTCCCTCTCCTGTGCAAGATTAATCCAGTCTCTATCATCAAATCCCACCTCCTCAAATCCTTTAATATTGTTCTCCTATTTACGTCTCGGCCTCCCCAAAGGTCTTTTTCCCTCCGGTCTCCCAACTAACACTCTATATGCATTTCTGGATTCGCCCATACGTGCTACATGTCCTGCCCATCTCAAACGTCTGGATTTAACGTTCCTAATTATGTCAGGTAAGGAATACAGCGTGCAGTTCTGCGTTGTGTAACTATCTCCATTTTCCTGTAACTTCATACCTCTTAGCCCCAAACATTTTCCTAAGAACCTTATTCTCAAACACCCTTAACCTATGTTTCTTTCTCAAAGCGAGAGTTCATGTTTCACAACCGTACAGAACAACCGGTAATATAACTACCTTATATATTCTAAGTTTCAGATTTTTTGAGAGCAGATTGGATGACAAAAGCTTTTCAACCGAATAATAACAGGCATTTCTCATATTTATTCTGCGTTTAATTACCTCCCGAGTGTCATTTATATTTGTTACTGTTGCTCCAAGATATTTGAATTTTTCCACCTCTTCGAAGGATAAATCTCCAATTTTTATACTTCCATTTCGTACAAAATTCTGGTCACGAGACATATATACTTTGTCTTTTCGGGATTTACTTTCAAATTTATCGCTTTACTTGCTTCAAGTAAAATTTTCCCTAATCGTTTGAGGATTTTCTCTCAACATATTCACGTCATCCGCTTAGACAAGAAGCTGATGTAAAGCGTTCAATTCCAAACCTCTCTGTTATCCTGAACTTTCCTAATGGCGTATACGGACTCTGCTGTAAGTTTCACTGAGAAACATTTTAATTAATCGAACTAGTTTCTTGGGAATATCAAATTCAATAAGGAGATTATATAAAACTTTTCTCTTAACCGAGTCATACGCCTTTTTGAAATCTACGAATAACTGATGTACTGTACCCTTATACACCCATTTTTTCTCCAATATGTGCCGAATACAAAGAATCTGATCAATAGTCGATCTATTAGTCTAAAACCGCACTGTTGATCCCGAATAATTTCATCTACATATGGAGTTAACTTTCTCAAAAGAATATTGGACAAAATTTTGTACGACGTTAACAAAAGTGGTATTCCTCGAAAGTTACTACAGTTAGTCTCGTCCCCTTCTTAAAAATAGGTCAAATTATGGACTCCTTCCATTGTTCTGGTACAATTTCCTTCCGATTATTATTATTATTATTATTATTATTATTATTATTATTATTATTATTATTATTTAAATGAATGTGGAGGACATGTTGCTATTATTGCACAATCCCCACCTTATGAGGAGACGGAGGACGAAACGACGAAAATATAGGGTATATCCGATACTTAGAGAAAGGTGTCGCCTGGGTAAGTTTCAGCATCTGCACCTACACAATGAATTTCTAGAAGATAGTGCTAAGTTTTTCGATTACTATTGGGTGAATTTTGATACATTTCAATATATTTTAAATGTAATTCGTCCATAAATCTCAAAATTGGTCAAATTTCAGAGAAGTTGTACCACCTGAGAAACGTTTGTCACAGTGATGTTAAAGTAAGTAGTACCTGAATAATAATTTGTTAAGCTTTAAAAATTTTATTTCACTCGTTTAATGAAAAAAAAATACAAGATCTAATTAATTTTTCGGCGTTCATGGCGAAATTTATGGAAACAGTGACCACGTGTTGCTCTGTTCGGCCGAATGAGACCGGAAAATCCCATCTGAATTGGATCCAATCATCATTCGGCCGTCTTCGGCCGCAAACGGCCGAATAGGGCGAGTGTAATGGACGCGCGCCAATGCATTCTCTTGTTATGGGATCATTCGGCCGTGTACGACCGTAAACGGCAGAGTTGTTATTCGGCCGAATTCGGTTCCAGTGGACGGTCAGCCTAATGGAACTAATAATCTCCGTTGCACCATGCAGCGCGTCTGTCCCGTTCCAACACGTTACTTGCAGCTCACAACCACCACCTAAGCATTCGACCATGTCGGTTTGCAATTAGCGTAGTCGTTGGGTTGGAAAATAGTGTATACAGTCAATTCTTTGCCATAGGGATACAGAAATGTGGCCTGGCTATGTGTCACGCCTCACACATTTAATTCAAATGTTGGCACTTCATCAAACGCGTTACTGCATAAAACGGGGAGAACGGATAGGCCACTCATTAAGAATTAAGTACACTTTACATTAAGAATAGAGCTCATTATCGCGGCATAGGAAGAAAAGTGACCCTACGCACGCAATACAGAACGAGGTGCTAAGATTCTCGAAAAGAAACTTCATGCAGTGGACATTGAAACGCCTAGAGTCGGGCAAACAGCCTCCTACTCCCGCTCGTTCTCGCAGGCGATACTAGCTGGCCGATAACGCCAGTTCCGAGAATCGTATTCTCGAGATCGCCACTCTCGGGCACGAGGAATACCGGGTCCCGGCCTGTTATCGCACGGCCGACTTGTTATGAAATGCGTACACTGACTGCCGGCTTAATTACCGCTCATCACAACAACTCGTGACTTATTGAAATGTTAATGTTCATAAAGTGTGTAGGCTACACAATAATACAACATATTATGATGACGACATTCTTGTAGAATTCATATTATTTTAATTAACTGTTGCCTTTCTCGGGAGACAAAATATTGCAGCATTTTCAGTATTTGCCTAAGCTCTTCAATAACAAGCTGTGATTGGATCTGTAACGTGTTTTCTTGTTATCAGTATTTCGTTCACATTGTTTTTATTCATTCAATAGTGTTTTTGAATACCGCTATTGTAATGGATATCACAAGAGTGTATATTTACAATAGTAAGTAAAAGCTAGTCCGCCTCCTTGGTCTGATCAAGATGGACCGGGTTCGATTCTCGGTCGTGAAGTCAGGGGTATTTAATTCGGACCTCTTCACGGGGACTGGTTGCCTGTCCATTGTCCAAGTGTGTGTGATGTCTCACAGTGGCCCCCGAATACTCTGGCCCAGTAAAGGGGGGAAGTCCTGCAGTGTGTGCATGTGTTCAATATAGTTGTGGGTCTAGGTACAATAAGCCTCAGGCTACGGTTCCGAAATTAGTAAAAGTAAAAGCTAATTAAACAGTAGGTACTGGACAACAAATTACACGAACGATTTTACAATAAGAGTACATATTATAAAACAAAATGATATAATTTGAGTTAGTATGACTGACAAAATAATTAATACGGCAGTATAATATGTTAGAACGCCTAATAGAGTAATTAGGCATTCGAATTTCATCATTATGAAATAAAATGACATAAAAATAAATTGAGGAAGTAGAATATTGGCAATAAAAATTAATTATAGGACGCATATTAGACAAGCAAAGTATTCCAATTTTTTCACATGAAATAAAACGTTACAAAATGAAATAAAGTGAGATAGTATAACTGACAATTTAAAATCATTAATAATAGGAATTTAAATGTTAGAACTCCTAAAAGACAAAGTATGGTTTCAAATTACGTCATTACAAAATTAAATATTATAAAATTAAATAATTTGAGATAGTATAATGGCAATTTAAAATCATTTATAATAGGAATATAAATGTTCGAACTCATGAAAGACAAATTATGGTTTCAAATTATGTCATTACAAAATTAAATACTACAAAATGAAATAATTTGAGATAGTATTTGAGATGGTAAATCAATAATAATAGGAATATAAATGTTAGAACTCATAAAAGACTAATTGTGGTTTCAAATTATGTCATTACAAAATTAAATACTACAAAATGAGATAATTTTAGATAGTAATTTTAAATATTTAAGATTTAAAAAAGTGTACTATTATAAATAAAGTAAAACCAACCCCATGACATGCCAAATAGGTCTAGAGGATGGTGAGAGGTTAAGGCTTCCACCTTTACAGACACTCGGCATTTAATGGCAGTAGGGATGTCAGTCCTACGTGCTCGCCGCCTTTACCTCCCAATGAAGTATGTCTCTAGTAGGCCTACTCATTTCTGTTAGAGATTGAGTAGACCTCAGGGCCATAGTGCGGTTGGAAGGATTAGATCAGTGGAAAAATCCATGACCCCATCGGGAATCGAACCCGCGACCTTCCGGCTTCAGCGTTACGCCTTAACAGCGACGCTACCGTGCGTTTCTTTACATACAGTAAATACTAGTCTTTAATTCACGAATTTATAGTATTACCGTGGATTAGTATTAATTTGTCAAAATGAAATATAAGTTAACTAAAGAACAACTTCCTTAACTTCCTTAAAAATTCATACCTGAAAATTTATCCAACATGCACTTGTTTTGTCATTTACAATCTTTCCCACTAATTTGTAGGTTCCATCCGCTAATTTAGGCCTACTCCTCACGGTTTCTTTTGTATTAGACTGCATTGTATTTAGCAAGCGCAACTCATCACCACGTATAGCATACTGGGTTAATGAGTGATCTCTACAGAGTCTACACTTCATAAATAGCTTGAGATATCGATGACATTTGCTCTTGAGCATATCGTCCAATCTGCGAAAAAATGTGACGGCTGTTATCATCTCACATCCAAGTTGACCCGTTTTAACCCAAGTAACCATAACACAGATACCTGTCTCCATACGTCCTTATTCCCTGAAGGTTATACAGCTTGTGTTGAAATCGAAGTGAGATGTACTATGTTATACTTGAGCTTAATTTTGTGTTTGATTGATTGATTGATTGATTTCACAAGGGCTGGATCCGGGATGGATCCTTACACTTAGGCCAGTTAGGCCCATTGTACTCCCTATATGCGATGATTGCCTAACAATAAGTCCGAAAGATGGCCCGGGTGGCATCAGTGTATCGACACTGACAAGCACGCTATCCTTCTTGTACCTTCCAGGCAATGTCCCATAATCTACTAACAAGCCCAAACCCGGGGCCCGGAGCTTCAAGCTCTTACAACCTTGGTAAGCATCGGAAATCCGCACTACTCCTGGATATCATTCCAGCCTCTTTTTGACTATTACAGATGATAAGTGAAATGAGAGAGGGTGGAGTGTATTGGTGGGATGAATGAGAGAAACGGGAGTAACCCGAGGAAAACCATTTGCAACGTCTATTTTATCCACAAATTTCATCCAGACATGACCGGGGTGTGAACCCGAACCGCCTAGATCAGTGATACTCACTAGCAATTATTGAAGAGCCAACATTGAGAAATGGTTATTTTCCGAGAGCCACAATGCATTTCATAGTATTGAAGCTTAACAAAATACGTGGATTTATTATTATTATTATATTATTATGAGTTATAATAATAATAATAATAATAATAATAATAATAATAATAATAATAATAATAATAATAATAATAATAATAATAGTATGTGATTGGTGTTTCTGAAAATTAAGGGCGAACTATGCTACTCTTCTGCAAAATCACATCAATAGTACGAGAAGGTTGAATTGTTATTTAATCTGTAATCTGTTTTTAATTTCCAAATTTTGAAAATAAAGTGTCACATAGGCCTACAGCTGAAAGACACTCCTTTAACAATCCCCGCACCTGTAAATGGCTTAATTTCTGCTACTTGATACGATACTTTGGTTTTAGTTCGTTTTTGTGTACGGTGGAATACATCGATTTCTGTTCAGATATCAGAGACATTTTTAATATTTTCAGCCTCCTGTTCCTGGATGAGAATATTTTGGACACTTCTTATCAAATTTTGAATGCATGCTATTGTAATATATATTAAGATAAACATGTTTACAACCCATTATTATATCAAGACATAATAGGCACATGGGACATCATGACTATCCTTTTATAAAGAAAACAAATAGCTACGTGTAGTAGCTGAAAATCTTCATTGGCAGTAATGATACAGGGTAACCAAAGTTTTCTCCGGTTGCACATTATTACAGAAATTTATATATATATATATATATATATATATATATATATAAAAATAGTAATAGTAATAGGCCTATTAGTTCAGGGGCCGCAATAAATGTTTCTGAGTGCCGCAAGCGGGCCGCGGACCGCGTAATGAATACCACTGGCCTAGATGGAAGGCCAGCCTCATGTTATACATACTATATTAAAATACCATTTAATGCCATCCGTACAATAACGGGTTTTCATGCGTAAAAGGGTTCCGTACAAATTTTACGGAACAAACGTTTGAGTCATGAGTCCTGCGCCAACAGCTTGCTTGGTTAACTCGCCGTTATTCGAGAACCAGTAAAGATTTTGAGTGGCCATCACTTTTAAAAGTAATTTCCATCCTTTCTCAACATTTCTCTCGCTTTGACCCCCCATCTAACGTGAAAAATAAAAAAGTTTTCCGCTTACCAGAGGTGAAGTAGCAAATGTCTATTCTGAACAGATCAATCTCCATCGAAGTTAATATTTTTTTTCTCACTTTCCAAAAAAGATTTGCAGTTAGATTTTTTTCTATGCTTTCCTTAGAAATTGAGCTATCAATCCAAAAAATTACAGCGCGATTGATTAAGTATTATAGGAGCTACGACATGATATATATATAGGACCGGGAAATGTATAAGCCAATGCTTCCTATAGAACCACGGCCCGAGCGATATTGCTTCCTTATCAGTACTACAGTCCCGTCTAGACCTCCGAGACTGTCGGGAATGATCTAGTATCGGTAATCTCGGAACCAAGAGAATGTCTGTTCTCTATCAATGAGTCATTTGGCTACATTCGGCACGCGCGCACTAAGCGAGACTGTGGAGATTACGCAACCGAGAACGGGCGATAATATGAGACAGTCTGCCCGACACTAGAAACGCCTTTAAAAGTATCCATATTTTCGAAGGACTTGAAATGTCACCAATATTGAATAAAACCGTCTATCCCCGACTATGAAATTAATAGTCTAGTGTAAGACTTGAAGTTTTGCCATACTCATACTTGTAAGATCAACAGCTAACTATGCACTATATTAGTGTATTCTGTCCCATGGAGTACGGAGATACGGTTAGTAGTTCTTAGACTATATTGGCGTGACGTCATATTTGGCATATGGAACAGGTACTATGAGGGAATACTTGCATCTTGTGTGCGAAGCAGTTGACGTTCTATTAATGATTCAAAATTAGACCACAAAGACTGTTGAAAATGCATTCTAGTAATTAAGATTGATAGTATTCTGACCTTTCCTACAATTTAAAGTTTTTGTTCATTTATTTATTTAATTTACTGAAGGCCATAAGTCCTGCTCTTCCACTCAACCAGTATAAAAGTACATAGTAAATGTAAATAACATCAATCTGGACAGCAGTGAAATAATAATAATAATTTATTTATTTATTTATTTTTATTTATTTATTTATTTATTTAATGTGCTGTACAACAGCCAGTGGCCAATTACAGTTCAGCACAAGTATAACAAAAAACATAAAACAAAAATAATTATTACACATAAATATAATTACAATTAATTACAATAATGACGATGAATGGATAACTAAGAATACTATGAGACAATGTTAATTGAGTATAATGCCTAAAATAATACATAAATGATAAATCGTTGCCAAGAGCAAACAGAGTCTATACATTGAAGGGATCGAATTCGCAGCCATGCATGTTGGCATTTTTAATGCATCTGGAGACTGGTGAAAGAAATTTCGAATTTCTAATATAGAAAAGTTTGTGGGCTCTCATATCTTTTGTTGGAATACGTAAGGTAATATTGTTTAAGAAAGAGTCACAGGATATATCACCTTTGAGGACTTTACAAAAGAACAGATAATCTAGCTCATGGCGTCTAGCATATAGATTTTGACAATTAAAATATTCACATTTTCTCTCATAACTATACCCGGAATTAATGGGCAGAAATCTGAATGAACATAAGGATATAAATTTTCTTTGTATATTTTCTAATTTAGCCGAGTCCGTAGTTGTAATCGAGTTCCAAACTACAAATGCATATTCGAGTTTCGATCGCACCAATGTATAGTATAGCATTAAAAGAGAATCGGGCGTGGAAAAAGAATAAGTTATTGACCGTATTATTCCTAGCATTCTGATTGCGTGATTGTAAATGTAATCAACGTGACTATGAAAATACAATTTACTGTCAAAGAATATTCCCAAATCTTTTACGCAATCCGTTTTGTTAATTAGTACATTATTTAGATAATAATTAAATTTCAGTGAAGAAGTTTTTCTAGAAAAGGTTATTACATTAGTTTTGGATACGTTAATTTTCATACCATTGTCTTCCGACCATTTAGCGGCTGAATTAATGTCACATTGAAGTGATTGACAGTCAGTACTACTTTTGATTGTACGAAAAATTTTTAAATCGTCTGCAAATAATAAACAGTCAGGACTTATTCTTTTACATATATCATCTATGAGGTCCTAAAGTAGATCCCTGCGGGACTCCGCAATTTATATTATAAGAATAAGAGTGTATATTAAACAGTCTTACACATGAAACTCTATTACTTAAATAATTTTCTAACCACTTTACGTAGCTTACAGAAAGGCCAATATTTCCTAACTTATGAAGAAGGATATAGTGCGGAACTACATCAAAAGCTTTGCTGAAATCAAAATATATTGAATCAGTTTGTCCCTGCGTTTCAATTATTGGTACAATTTGATTTAGATATGTGACCAGGTTAGTGACAGTGGATTTAGTTTTAGTAAATCCATGTTGTGAAGAATTGAGCTTGTTTTTCACATAAAACGATATATGTCTGTGAATAATGGTTTCAAAAATTTTTGAAAAGTTATTTAGGATCGAGATAGGTCTGTAGTTTCTGACATAATTTCTTTTTCCGTTTTTAAATATAGGAATAATTGCAGCTTGTTTCCATAGTGAGGGAAATTCACCATTTTTCAAACTAATATTAAATATGTGGGCTAAAAGAGGAATAAATATATTAGAGCATCCTTTAATTATAAAATTTGGAATACCGTCAGTGCCAGTTGTTTTTGTTGGTTTAAGTTTTTTAATTGCTTTACGAACGTCATCATGTGTTACTTTAGGTATAGGTAATGAGTCTGTTATATTCGTAATAATGTTTTCATATGTATGGCTGTGTTTAGTCTGAACAGATTTGAAGTGATCAGCAAAAGCATTGACAATGTCTAACTGATCTGTGATGTGTTTATCGTTAAGAATTAATTCAGAGGGATAATTATCTGTCTTCCGAAATGATTCAACATATTTCCAAAACTTTTTTGGTTCCGTTTTAAGATTTTCATTAATATTATGAAGCCATGATAATTTATCCGATTTAATTTTAGATTTCACAAGTTTTCTATAGTAGGAAAATGTTTGATAATAAAATTCTGTTTTGAATTTTTTATATTTTTTATGTGCATGGTCTTTCTTTCTAATAAGTTTACGTAAGGTGTTAGAAAACCATTGTGGATAACTAGACCTTTTGACTCGAGTGACAGGAACTGCCTGGGATATGACACTATTAACTACTGAACATAGTGAGCTAGCTGCATCGTTAACATCGACAGCTTGGTAAACACAGGACCAATCATAATTATATAGACTCCAATATAAATTCAAGTAATCACCTTGAGAATAATTTGGGAAAGAATTTTGTTGATTCTGGGGGGAAAAATTTAGTGTGACTTCAAGAGTTATTGTTAAGGGAGGATGATAGTCATCCTGCAAGACTAGCGAGTGAGTGGCCAGATTGACCTCAGTCTCGGTTAAATTTGTAAATACAAGATCAAGTAAGTTTTTGTTATTAACTGTTGAATTTATTTGTTTCAATCCAAGAAAGCAAGAAGATGAAAATAACTCTTGAGCCTTAATTTTGGAGTAGTAATGGATGTTATTAGCACAACAACCAGATGACCAATTCATACCAGGAGTATTAAAATCGCCGAGAAAAACTACTCTATTATTGTGTGTATCGAGATGATTTTCAAGAAAATTTAGATAAGATTTTAGAAACTTTGGATCAGTATCAGGTGGAAAGTAATGATTACCAATTAACAAATTGAATCCGTCTTCCATAGGAATCTGAACCCATACGCACTCGCTAATGAATTCTAAGTCATGTCTCCGGTATACTACAGGTATTTGAATGTTGACAGCTATTAAGACACCACCACCACGGGTTTTATTGGTATCCTCAAATTTTCTATCACCACGAAAAATGGTATAATAATTAGGGAATAAATTATTATACTCAACAAGCTCTTGAAGCCATGTTTCTGTCAAACAGATAATAGTGTCAGCATTACTAACAACATTACCGAAAAATTCATCAATTTTAGTGTTTAATCCTCTGACGTTTTGATAATATATTTCAAGATGGTTGCTTGAACTATACATTGTATATCAATGGTAAAACTAAGAGGCATTCCCGTTGGATCCCTCAGGTTCTCTAGCAGTAGAAGCATAGTGTTGCTCCGGTTTCAATTTACCATAATAATAATAATAATAATAATAATAATAATAATAATAATAATAACAAAATATATCTATAGACTTGTTTAGTTACATCTAATTCTAAGAGTTAAACAGTTACGATGTAGTGTTAAATAAGACAATTTGGATCGAAAGAGTGATTAACATAATGAAGGAAAATTGATATATTAAAAATAAGCATTCTACAAAAGTAATATTTGAAGAAAAGATAATAGAGGCGAAAAGCAGTTTTTCAGACAATCTGTTTTTGAAAGTAGTCATGTCTGTACACTATGTAGGCCTACACTAAAATACTGTATTTTCACTATTACACTGTCATCAAAAATGAAGACTTACAGTGATCAAACATTAATAAAATTGCACTATTGCACACAATTTACAAAATAAGTAGGCTATATTATTATGAAATAAAATATACCTTGCATTACAATACACAACACTGTACAAGTTTAATAGTGTAAAAAAGTTTGACCAATTAGGCCTACATTATTTATAATAGTATAATAGTAAAAATAGCGTATTTTAATGTACATAGTGTAAGTAATTTAAATTGTAAATATTAGTGTAATTGTTAAAGTGATCCACATTTTGTTTCGTCCCACTTGACGAAACAAGAATCGCATAAGACTTCAGTCAAGTACTTCGCTTGCTAGAGCACGTGCGTCTTCTACTTAAAAAGTCCAGTAATACTTAATCTTGTAGCCTCCTGGAACAAAGTACGGTCACTATAAATTAAAACATGTATTGGTTAGTGCGTACGACAAATACTTTAAGCCAGATCATTCCAACACAGCGTTTGAGGGGGCGCCCGGACGCTGCCCTGTGTCTGCCCAGGGCGGAGCCCCACTCCTCTCTGTCGCTGAGGCTGTTGGTGATGCATGCGATCATCAACTTTTCTCGTCTGTTCGATGATATTCTGCAGGCATTGCTGGATTTTGCTTTCCATCAGTCATTCATTCATCCATATGGTGTATTATCGTTTGTGCTTAACTGTTTTGAATAAGAATGAAGAGAAGTGCGTCGACAGTCGGTTCAGGGTTTAAGCCCTTTTGGGAGGGCTTGTATATTGTCTAATCTGGTGACAACGATGTTCAATTTTTAATATGCCATATCAATGTACAGGCAAAAACGTAAAACATTAAGAGTCACTTTGAAGCTAAATATTCTGATACCCACGCTCATATTATCGGCGAAAGAGGAACGCAACTAAAATTCGACATGCAGTCTTCTTACGTCGAGGTAAATATCACTTCAACTAATTAAGTACTCTAAGGGCAATATAATTCAGTCCACACCTGTGGAGTAACGGTCAGCGCGTCTGGCCGCGAAACCAGGTGGCCCGGGTTCGAATCCCGGTCGGGGCAATTTACCTGGTTGAGGTTTTTTTTCCGGGGTTTTCCCTCAACCCAATATGAGCACATGCTGGGTAACTTTCGGTGCTGGACCCCGGACTCATTTCACCGGCATTATCACCTTCATATCATTCAGACGTTAAATAACCTAGCTGTTGATACAGAGTCGTAAAATAACCCAATAAAAATATATATAATTCAATTAATGGTTAGGTTATAGTGAGTTAATTTTGAACAGTTTTCAACAACGTATGGGAATTATTATAAAAACGTTTTTTAAACTCTTAAAGGATTTTCTGTCCGTTTAACTATGTATGTATCTTTTGTATAATGACATTAAAAATTAATTGTTCCCTTTCTTTCGCAGCACATTGAGCGAAGTTCCGAAAAGCTGTCCATGCAAGCTACTGTCCAAATTTCACGAGAGGATCCCAGCGAGGGGAGTATGGCCCTTGCGGGGTAAGCGGAGAGAGTAAGCCAGTAACTCAGAGTTCTTGAAGGAGCTGGTGGATGGGAGTGGTGTCATTGGCCAACTGGGACAGACAAGACTCAGTCAATGGCCGGTCGATTCAGTGTCGGGTATAGGTTATAAGAATGGAGGAAAAACTCGCATTCCTTGCTCGGATCTTGTCGTGAAATGCGGACTGTATATTGTTGCCCTAAATATCGCCAAAAGTAGGCAGCCTTTTACGGATGGAATGTGGAATTTTTATAAAGGAGTGCATGATTTCAACTTGAGACAGTAGCGGTTATTCAAGTGAAGTACATGAAGGCCATCTTCACCTCTTTTTTCGTGCATTAATAAAATGTATTTTATCAATAAATTAAAATAAAATTAATTCTTCACTAAACCATATTTTGCTCTACTTTTCAATATCTTGTTCGGCTAAATCCGCTCAATTAACGTTCACTGCAGCACTTCACGTGAACCCCTCACCAGCCAGGCCACGTGGCTAGCAGACCAGCTGAAGGTCCGAATGAGACTTTCCTTTTCGCCTTCAGTACACACACCCGGTTGCCATGACAACGAGTTGCTTACTATGAAATACTGGTCCCTTTCGCGAGGCTATTAAGAAGGCCTGTGGAGCAGGCATTCATCTCCTTTCTCTGTTCTTGAAAGACAGATTCACTCTCTCGTCCAAACATTGGACTAGGGTGGCAAACCTAATATTTTGCAACTAAATAAGAAAACATAAAATATTGTGTAAAGAAGTTCAATATTGTTTAAGTTTAGTATATAACATATATATTTTGGTATTTTTTAACGTTAGCACCTCTTGAATATTATGTTTTGTATAGATTTTGAAATATTTTGAGTACCCTGTAATAAAGAAAGTTGGCATAACATTTGAAACTGCGTTGTACATTTGACCCGCGCTGACCAACGGTTTCGCTTTTAGTCTATACGTATTCTTTGTCGTGACAAGTGCAGTGAAGTGTGAAAGTGTTACCAAGTTATTAATACGATGAAAACATGAATTCGTTAAACGATTTAGTTTGTAATCTTTTGGAGACACCGTTCTCTCGTTGTTGTGCAGACGATAAGCAAGATATTTTAAAATACGGCAGACCAACACCTCATATTAATATAACTGTGAAAAAAGTGAAAAGTAGTGGTCGGTCATACAATATTCAGTTTCAGGATTCGTGGTATGCCGATTACAGATGGTTATGTGGGAGTCACTATAACGAGCAGTTATATTGTTGGCCTTGTCTTCTTCTGGGGAACAAGAAACTCGCTTGGAATTCAACTGGATTTTGCGATTTCAAAAATGTCAATCGCGGTCTTCACAGCCATGCAGATTCTGCTGAACACATCAAATGTATTTTGCAATTAAAGGTACTACAGAAGAACATGAACACCATTGCGGATGCACTAAAGGAAAGTTCCAAGTTGTACGTAAGTCAATTTAATGAAAACGTACGTTTAAATAGACTAGTAATGCACACTGTAATCGATATGGTATTGTTTCTAAGCAAGCAGGAGTTGGCTTTTCGCGGTCATGATGAGAGTATTTCGTCACAGAACAGGGGGAATTTCAAAGAATTATTGGCTCTCCTCATTTCGAAAAGCCCTCAGGACATTAGAAATCACTATGAAAAAATTAGGCCTGTTTTTTCTGGGGAATCTAAAACGATTCAAAATGAAATAATTGATTGTATTTCTGAATGCATCAATGAATATGAAGAGTACACGGAAAAAAGGGGTTAAGTCCAATTTTTATGAAAATGAGTTGAATATACCAAGATGCAGTTCATTAGACACGCTTTCAGATGAATAAATCCAATTTTTAAGAAATGGGTCTGGTCACAGAGAAATTGCCATAGCAACATATGCTTTACAACGAAAGAATGGGTTAAGTCCTTTCACAACACGGAAAGAATGGGCCAAGTCCTTCACGTGCCAATTTATAAACCGCGTTTTTTTTTTATTTTCTTTCTTATTGCAGCTGCATGGTAAATTAATGTGCATTGTTGACATATTTAATTTTCTTATTCATTGTTGTAAGCACAAAAGTAGGTAGTAATAGCTCTGAGCTAGATGGTAGTGGAAGTTTTTTGTGCAAGTGTGTTGAAAGCTAGAGTTATTAGTTACTGTGGTGGAGTGAACTGAAAATGGAAAATCTGGAAGCAAGCACAAGTAGTAGCAATTCCAGAAAGCGGAAAAGTTTTGGCAGACTTTCTGAAGCTTCTAAAAAACTTAAAACAATGTCCCATGAATTAGGAGAAGACTGTAGCTGCAAGAAAATGTGTAGTCGGGAATTCAGTAGTTCAGAAAAGTTGAAAATCATTTCTAATTTCAATCAGCTAAAAGATTGGAATGAACAAAGTAGTCATTTGACAGGACTCATTTCTACTGGAAACATTCAACGTCGAAGACCTCGCAAAGATGAAAGTGAAGCAAATTTGCGTGACTATACATTTCATTATAAGGCGAGAGTAATCAGAAACGATTCGATGATAGAAGTTCCTGTTTGTCAGAAGGCCTTTCTATCACTGCATGGTATTACGAAGAAACGGTTAGAAACTATTAGATATTCTTTGAAACTAAAAGGCATTGCTCCTGTTGACAGACGAGGTAAACATGGAAATATTGCCCATAAACTTCCTCAGGAGGTAGAGAACAGCATCTGTGCTCATATTGCATCATTTCAAGGGAGACCTAGTCATTATAGCATAAAGAAAACCAAGAAAATGTATCTACCTGAAGAACTCAGTATTGTGAAAATGTGCAAGATGTTTTTAGAGATGTATCCTAATACTGTATCAGCATATGAAACATATCGTAAGATCTTCAATACAAGATTCAATATTTCATTCGGATTCCCTAGATGTGACACGTGCAGTACATGTGATAAATTTTCAATCATATCAAAAGGCCTGGAGACGCAGCTCAAGAATGCAACTAATGAAGAGGATAGATTAAGGTTGAAACAAGAATTAAGAAGAGAAAACACTGAAAATGAAGTTCACCGACGCAAAGCCGATACATTTTATGAGCGAAAGAGACAGGCTAGAGATAGGAGCAGAAAGCACAAAAACACAGAGGCAATCTGCATGGACTTTCAACGAAATCTACCATGTCCTAACATCAGTACTAGTGTTGTGTACTATAAACGGTAGCTTTCTCTCTTCTTATTTAATATACATAGGCTTTCTGATAATGCAGCAGTATTTTATGCTTATCCAGAGACAATAGGGAAAAAGGGATGGAATGAAGTAGCTTCTTTTCTTCACCACTATGTCACCACGCTACTTGATCCAGAAGTGAAGCACTTAGAAATTTTCTGTGACTCATGTGGTGGGCAAAATAAGAACTATACGCTCTTCAGATACATGCACTATCTTGTACACCAATTGAAGCGTTTTGATTCCATTCATGTGATATTCCCAGTTAGGGGACATTCTTATCTCGAAAGTGACAAAGACATGGGTCTCATCAAAACAAAAGTAAGGGCTGAGCTTCCAAGGGACTGGATGAACATCATTAAGGATGCACGAGTGAAACCTTCTCCTTTTGATGTCGTGGCAGTTGATGATGCTATGATACGTGACTGGACAGATTTCTTGCAGTCAAGATACCGAAGAAAGTGTCCATTTCCATCTCGTATTATCAAGGAGATGAAGGTGGATCGAAGACATCCAAGATACATCACTCACCGAGACACATACAACTGGGGCTGGACGACAACTGTTGTAACAAATCCCACTAGACACCAGGTCCAGGAGCCACCACTTGCTGCAGGAGAGTTTATGTATCCATCATCCTGTTACGAGGGTGAGTTGTTTTATGTGTCTCTTCTGTTTAAGAAATTATTACTATTATGTTGTAAATTCATCTTTTGGTCTCATCACGCTTATACAAAGTGCATATATCTATTTCTACAGGACTGCTACCTATCTCCAAAGAAAAGTACCGTGATCTGCAGGAACTCAAGGTTTTTTGTAACGCAGAGGCCCAAGAATACTATAGTAATATTACCTTCCGTCAGTAAATGTGTATTGATTGTTTGGAATAACTTTGCAATGGCAAGGCCGTAAAGAGGGTTGAGATTCCTAGAAAAAAATTAGCAATCGCTTTTTACTGTTGTCTTCTTTTGCATTGCCATTACTTTATCTATGTTTTTGCAAAATAATATTTGAAACTTGAAACTGTTCATTGAAAAAAAAAACATAAATTTTGGAACATTCTGTATGTTTGAAAATAAATTAATAAATAAACTGATGACAAGATAATGTTTTATGTTAACCCTACAATGCTAAATTAATAAACTGACACATCATTTCTAGATTACTACAATATAAAATGTGAGATGACTAGAGAATTGGTGGACAGACAGATGGACTGACAGATATTATAGTAAGACGGAAATTGCATAGTGTTATTATTTTATATGAAGATTGCAGAAAAATAAGCATACAATGTGATGTACTACTTTCAAATTCTCAGATAATCATATATAGAAATTACAAAGTTTCGAGTCCACACCTGTGGAGTAACGGTTAGCACGTCTAGCCGCGGACCCAGGTGGCCCGGGTTCGATTCCCGGTCGGGGCAAGTTACCTGGTTGAGGTTTTTTCCGGGGTTTTCCCTCAACCCAATATGAGCAAATGCTGGGTAACTTTCGGTGTTGGACCCCGGACTCATTTCACCGGCATTATCACTTTCATCTCATTCAGACGTTAAATAACCTAAGATGTTGATAAAGCGTCGTAAAATAACCTACTAAAATAAAATAAAGTTTCGAAGTTTAAAAATGCTCCCCTGAAAAACTGATAAAATGGACTTAACCCCATTTTTCCGTGTAGTCTTTATATGTAAGAGATGAAATTACCAATGCCCCTTTCTTTTCCGTCCAAGTGGATGATACAACCGATATTTCTAAAAAATCTCAGTGTTCTTTCATAGTGAGATTTGTAACTATGGAGGGCGAACTTGTGGAACGTTTTCTTGGCTTCCATGATGTTAGCTCTGATCGGACATCATAGGCATTATTTTCTGTACTGGATACAGTACTGGGGCCTTTGAATTATAAAAACAAACTTATCGGCCAATGTTATGATGGTGCTAGTGTGATGTCTGGGCACCTGAATGGACTTCAGAAAAGAGTTAAAGATGAAGCTCCACAAGCTGTTTTCATTCATTGCTTGGGTCATAGGCTTAATCTTGTTTTGCAACAAAGTTTTAGGAATATCCAGCAGTGTCGAATATTCTTTGCTAATATCAGCGGAATACCTTCTTTCTTCCACCATTCAGCCAAACGCACTTACGTAATGGATACAGTTGTTGGGAGGCGCATACCATCTGCGACAGATACCCGCTGGCTCTCAAATTCAAAGCTTCTCCGTGGTTACTGAGGAGTGGGACAGCTTGAAAACAGTATTCGAAAACGTCATGAATGACAGGGAGTCAGATCAAACAGCTGTTCGACTTGCAAGGGGCTTCTTAAATGAAATGAATGATTTTGAATTTGCATTGTTGTTTCTTATTTTTAACGAACTTTTCCATGTGACAGAAATATTGTATAACGTGCTGCAGAAGAAATCTTTAGATCTCAATTATTGTGATGTTCAGATAAAAAAAAAACACTTGCCAACTGATCAGCAAGAAGAGAAATGAAGAACAGTTCACCACTATATTTGAGATGGCGAAATGTCGAAGCGACATGTCGGGTAGAAAATATACAGGAGTTATAGATGATGGAATTTTCCAAAGATACAAAGCACTTTATTTTGAAATAATTGATACTGTCTTGATGGAGATGCATACAAGATTTGAGGACATAAACAAACTCTTGTTTGTCTGCCTCTCTGATACTTCGAAATTTAAATCCTATTCTGAAACATTCCCATTTGATGCTCTCTCTTCTTTGCAAAACACATTTCCAACATTTTTTAAAAAAGTCCCTCGTCTCACAACTGAACTTGAGCTTCTGTATGCAGATGAACAATATAGGAATACCTCTGTGTCAAAACTAGTCTCTCTTCTTCGATAAAATGAGGTTCATGAGGACGTATTTGAAGAATCATACAAGCTGTTCTGTTTGATTTTAACATTACCATCTACTAGTGCATCTGTCGAAAGGAGTTTCTCCTGTCTGCGTCGAATAAAAACTGACCTACGGGCTACAATGTGTCAACGAAGACTTTCGGCATTGGCAAATATATCAATTCAAAAGGAAGTTATTGAAAAAATATCCAAGAAGCAGCCGTTTCACGAGGACGTTGTGGAAAAATACGCCGCTCTCAAGGATAGGAGAATCAACCTTATCTACAAAAAATAGGTGAGTACATAATTATTATTAAATAGTAGAAAATCCAGTAATTTCATAGAAACTATGATGTCAGCCCCTCTGCGTTATTTCCTACTATCAGTGTGTGAACGTGATGTAAATTATTACGTCGTGAGATAGCGTTATCATGATCTATGGCTCGATAGATGGAGTTGTAGTAGGCCTATATAGTATTTTAAAATTTGAAAGTTGGGTAGTTCGTTAGTTACGAGTCGCACATGGCAGCAGATGTTATGTTGAGTGTAATCAATCAATTGCTCGTTCAGTTTATCTTATACTTGGAGGAATGCGGAGACGTATTTCACTTCTTTCTGAAGATTATGAAATTATTCTTCCATTGTGTGAAGACTTGTGTAGATTGTGGAGCGAAGTGTAAGGTAAAAGACTTGAAAGGTATCTAAGAAACGTAATGTTATCCCTTCGGATTTATTGTTGTAAGTTTTCTGTTCAACAGAATACTGCTTTAATTTAATCGTAGCTTCTTGATTTTACTGGATAGGTATATTGGAAGTTGCATGTTCCGAAGTTGATTTATAATATGAATACAGCTTACGATTATGATTGTGATTTTGAATTTTGTTATGGGTAATATTTCTTGTGTACTCTTTTAATTTGATTTGTTGTATAAAGTGTGTTAGATTTTGTCATTTTTATATCATGTGGGCTTGTGGTTGGTTTATTATGTTGTGGTATGCATTGTGTGGAAGTTTTGTTGGGACAGTGAATTCTTCGCGGTTAAGGGGACGTAGCTTCCGAAAATATTGAAAATTTGTATAATTTATATGCTATGCTTTTCATAAAACTTAAGAAAATGGTGAATATATTACATTTATTCAAAATGGCCATCGTATAGCTTACAAAAGCATTCGCGACGTCATCAACGACGTCACGGCTATACAACGATTCCAGGAAATTACCTAGAATTCTATTGGCCTTCACCTAATTTATTCGGCACGAACCGCCACTGACTTGAGATATTGTGTACTTCTCTGGTGACGTTATTTGAGTCAATTAGTCTCTGTCCACAAACAATCTCTCGCCGCCTGCAGGAACTTGGAGAACATTTTTATGACGCCCTTTTCTGTAAATGTTGAGCAAGCTCCAATCAAATTCCAAAGAGAACTGATGAGGCTTCAATGTCACACAATTTTGAAAGATAAGTTAGATATTACAATATTCCAGGCTGTCTCGTTGCGTTTTTTAAGAACTTGTAACAAAAAGAGTTTCCGCTTATCCACGCATTGACATGCAAGTTAATTGTTATGTTTGGCTCTACATAACTTTGCGAACACATATTCTCAGTCATGAACCTGAATAATAATAATAATAATAATAATAATAATAATAATAATAATAATATTTATTAATACTATACACTTGAGCTACATTAGGCATTGCAGCCCGAAAGAGCAGAAGCTCGTGCTCGGGCGCAGTTCAGATCAATTATACAAAATATATCACAAAATTACGAGAGTTCATTGAGCACAATCACATTAATAAATGGTAAAATACATACAGCATGTAATAACAGGGTCTATATACAAATAGAAAATACAGAAGTACATGAATATTAGAGTAACAATTTTAACTCAATTAGCTTAAACAATTAAATAATTAATCTGATTTGTTTCTTAAATCTATGTGTGTTAAGTGTACTTAGCTCAGGGTAAGCTCTAATTAATGTATTATATATTTTGGGTCCAAAATTTCTGCTGTGTTTTAATCCAGCAGTTGTGTGGCATTTGGGAGTATTTAGAAAGAAACTGTAGTTTTGTCTCGTCTGGTATTCATGAGGATCATATTTAAATTTATTGTGGTTTTTATGGAAGTAAATCAGCAATTTTTGTTTATAAATTTGTTCTAGATTTGATACGCCAAATTCCTGAAAAATTAATTTTGTTGGGTAATCAAAAGGTTTATATAGACAAATTTTGATAATTCTTTTTTGGAGCAGATTTAAAGGACGGAGAGTCGATTTTGCCATTCCTCCCCAACCTAAAATACCATACTGAATTATTGATTGAAACAGAGCTAAGTACACAGTACGCAGAACATAAACAGGTAAATAAGAGCGTAGAATGGAAAATTTGTGGATTGTTTTACGCAATCTGTTACACAGAAAGGAGATATGCTTGTCCCATTTTAAATGTTGGTCAATAATAATGCCTAAATATTTAACTTGTGAGGATATACTCAAAGCGTTACATGAGCAAGTAGGTAGGTTACAATCATGTATAGTTATACTTATATTATTATTTATTTCTAGTTGCTCAAGGCCATGTGATGTTAATGAAAATGGTATTAATTTTGTTTTAGAAACGTTCAAAGAAAGTAAGTGAGCATCCAGCCATTCTTTAATAATATTAATACCACTGTTAGAATTTTGATAAGTTTCATTCCAACTCCAACCGCTAAATATAACCACAGTATCATCAGCATAAGAATACAGAGTACCAGAATATTTCTCAATGTCAATTTTAAGTAAATCGTTGATATATATTAAAAACAAAACAGGACCTAAAATCGTCCCCTGAGGTACACCTATATCAATGTTACGTGATTTACTAAGGTGATCATTTATTTTAGTTGCTTGAGTTCTGTTACTTAAGTAAGATTTAAATAATTTTAAAGCAATTCCATTAATTCCTAATCTATCCATTTTATTCAAAAGTATACTGTGATTGACCGTATCGAAAGCTTTTTGTAAGTCTAGAAAAATTCCTAGACATTTATTTCCTACATCTAATTCTTGAATTATTTTTGAGGTAACTGCCATAATAGCATCATCAGTGCACACATTTTTTCTGAAACCAAATTGATTATCATTTAGTAGTTAATTTTTTTTTCTAAAAATGTTATTAACCGTGTTTTTATACATTTTTCAAATACCTTAGAGAGACTGGGTAATAGTGAAATGGGTCTGTAATTATTAAGATTACTTTTGTCACCAGACTTGTGAATTGGTATCACCACAGCATGTTTTAGGGCTGAGGGAAATACACCTTGAGATATGCACAAATTAAATATAAAGGCAAGTGGTTTAGAAATAGCTTCGATAATAAGTTTCAGGGTATTTGTTGTAATACCATCAATACCAGGAGCCACATTATTTTTTAAACTGTTTACAATATTAATGATTTCACATTCGTTTACAGGAAACATAAACATAGATGATATACTTTTATTATAAAGCTTATAGTGATGAGTACCAAATACTTTCTTTTTTACATTAGATACGATGTCATGACTTACATTAGTAAAATGATCGTTAAATTCATTTGCGATAGTTTCCTTATTTTCAATTGTTATTCCATTTCGACTTATAATTGTCTTTAATATACTATTTTTATTACATTGGGTGTCAGTAGCTTCGTTTATGGTCTTCCAAAATTGCTTTGGATTATTTTTATTTTTGTTAAATTTTTCAGAATAATATTTGATTTTCTGATTTCTTATTACATTAGTGAGAATATTTCTATATTTTCTGTAGTAATTTAATAAAACATTGTTTTGTGGGTCTCGTTTAACTTGCTTAGCTAACTTATCCCTAGATCGTATTGATTTAACAATACCTGTGGTAATCCAAGGTTTAATTTTTTTGTACTTACTTGAGAATTTGAGAGGGACATGATTAGAATATTTACAAATTAGGTTACAGAGTATTTTATAAAAATTATCGAAACATGTATCTGCGTCTTCATTGTAGAATATAGATTCCCAATTAATATTATTAATATTTGATATTAGGCTTTTATGGTTTATAATTAGCTTATAATTGTCCGAAGGTTCAGTGGCTTCTCTGCTAATACTTTTATTACTGATTGACAACAATGCAAAAGTCATATAATGATCTGTTATTGCGCTTGCATATACTCCAGGTATAAAATTTAAGTTATTTCCCGTTTTTAGGAAAATATGGTCAAGACATGAATTGGATGATGGACGAGTAATGGAATTTAAGTATTTCACGTATCCATATTCATGCATGATATTTAAATACGTGTTGCCAAAATTATCTAATCTATTTTCTAAAATTTGAATGTTTATGTCACCAAGAATAACATGGTTGTTTAAATCTTTGTATATTGACAAGAAGCTTTCAAAATTTTTCAGAAATTCATTTTTGCATAGTTTTGGAGATCTGTAAATTGCAGTTAGGTTAACAAGAGTATCATTAATAAGTGTTAATTGAAAATGTATAGCGTTGCAATGGGAAATGTCAATATCACTTAAAGACACTACGATGTTTTCCTTGAAATATACAACTATACCATCACATTTATTATACTTATTACTTTTAACAAATTTTTTATAACCATTATTATCATAGCCAGAGTCATGATCAAGCCAGGTTTCAGTTAGAACTATAATATCAAAGTAAAAGGAAAAATTATTAAGTAAAACACAGAGTTCGGAAAAATTTTTGTTGATGCTACGAATGTTTAAGTGAAATATTTTAAGATCTGATAGAATATTGGTAATATACTCATTGCAGTGAAGTAAATCGTTAAAAACCATTGTGTTATTATTGTTATTAAATTTGCACTGATGGATTTCAATTAATATAGTATTACTAGCCATTTTTAAGTCAATTATATTGTATAATTAAACGTGGTTACCGACACAATAGTATTTACAAATTATTTACATCGTCAACATTAGTGATTTTACTCACGGGGCTGGCTTCATCTTTTCTTGCAAATATCTTACCGTCTCTTGTCCATACAAATTTATAATTCTTCAGTCGTGCTGCATCCCTTGTCTTGTTCAAAAGGTCTCTGGTCACTGCTGTCAGTTGGTCACCTGCTGTGATTCTTCCTTCCGGAAGTTCCCTGTTGACTTTCTTTGTCGCAATCCCAGGGCCGCTGTCGTCTTTCTTGGCCTCGTTCCTGAACAGCTGGAGCCATTCATCACGACTTCTCCTCTTTGTGAAGCGGATGACAATAGGACGCGTCTTTCCTGGCCTGGATGGTATACGATGTGCTATGCTTACATCATGTTGCACCAATTCACTACCGCCTATGACTTCCGATATTTGGTCAATAACTTCATAAGTTGATTGTTTATCGACCTCCGGAACTCCAAATAGCATTATATTGTCTCTGCGTGTGTACTGCTGCAGATCACTCACTTCCTGCTTAAGATGGTCATTTTCTTTCACTAGCCTCTTCATCTCCTCCTGCGTGGAGTTGAGTTCATGTCTTGTGTGCGCCAATTCCTCTCTAAGACTATCGAACTTGGAAGACATGAATTCAACTGATTTTCTTAGTTCATTCACCTCCATCTGCACTGAAGATTTAAGATCCTCAAACATAAGTTTGAGTGTGGAAATAATCTGACTGTCCTGATCCTTCCCACTCCCTCCTTCACAGTTTGCACCCTTGTTTCTACCCATTGTTAAGACTGTAGTAACTCGCACCATGGAGCATACAAAAAACCCGACTGCACTCTCCGAGCTTCTGAACTGAACTGAATAAGAGTAAAACTAGGCCATGTTTATTCTATGCTGCGTTGAAAGCAGTGTTACGCATTCATTCTGCTCAAATAATTTTCCCTGATATAATTAAGTTGCTGAAATCAAAGAAATGTCATTTGTCTTCCGAACTATACCTCACTGGCTCACTCTACCCCTGCACGCATGCCTCTCTCTCAGCGATCGGTATTCCGTCTCTTTTCCACTCACTCACTCACTGACTCTAAAGGGGCTCGGCACGGCTCCTACGAACCCAGGACAGCACCGTGCTTTAAGCGACTCTCGTCCTAACTAGTTTTGCCTCCAAGAAAGAACGTTATGCCCGTAAAGGCCCATTCACAATGAAAATTAAACATAACGTAAGCGTTAACTTAGGAATGTAAACGTTCGGTAAAATCACATCATTCATGATGGGGACATAAACATAACCGCAAAGATACTTGGCAACCATGGAAATATAACACCGACGCCATTTCCTCATATTCTGTCGTATACTTAGCGCTCCACGATTATGTACTGTTTGCAAATCACATAAGCATAAGCATAAGCATGAAAGTTTCGAGTTCTCAAACTTTCATGTTAACGTCTAACGGCAATGTTAATGTCAGTGTTTATGTGAATCATAGTGAATGATCCCATTTGATAATCTGGCCGCAAACTTCTGTGTTTATGTTACGGTTATGTTTAATTTTCATTGTGAATGGCTATACAGGAGCAAAACCTGTTAAGTTCAGTAGAAAAAAGTGCTTTATAGAAAATACAGTTCCAAACAGGCTGACTTGTGTGGCGCAAGCCGTAGAGGCACACAATGACTCTGCTGCTTGGTCCGAAGGGTTGTGGGTTCGAATCCCGCCTCGGGCATGGGTGTTGTGTTTGTGTTAGTTTAGGAAAAAGAAACAAAAAAAAATCTGCCTCTGGCCGGTAAAAAAAAACTAACGTCAAGTTCACGCTTTCGTGAATCAATAATTTCTGCTAAATTAATAAATAAGAACCACATTATGTTAGGTATGCTGTGCTCGTGGTTAGTACAAGAATCTACAACAACTGTAAGAAAGAGACTGAAAAGCCTTAGAAGCTAAGAACCTAATGATTTGAGAGTAACATACGGAACACGGCTACAAAAATCATACCTCCAATTAGGCCTATTCTGGGCTCATTTGAAAATATAAACCTATAGTCTACAATTCTACATCTACCACATTCGCCACATGAACCCTTGAATGTCACGGGAAATGTAGCTTCGTATAACTAAGAACTGTGAACAGTATACGGAAACGTTCAATGTAAAATTTAATACAGGCGTGTGTTAGCATTGTTGGATTTTTTTTGTAACCAGTTATAGTGGGTTTCACGTATATAAAGAGAGCTTAGATTGACATTTTTATATCCTCCTATTGGTATGACTGAAGCTTCTACTACGAGTCCGCGCCATTTTATTTCACTACAGGTTGTTTGTAATGCTAATTCAGGGAAAGGGATTTGGAGTATTATAACTATAACGAATGGTGAAACGTAGTATAGATATTCGTAGCTCAGAGACTGCCGATCGAGCTGTGTCACAAAGCATCAGTCTCGACTTGATTGTGGCAGCGGTCGGACGTCTTGTAAACAAACTCTGTACTCGCTGTTAGTATCAGTGTACTTGTGCTTCAGTCAGTACAGTGAACTGTTAATAGTGTATAAACAGTGAAAGTGACTTACTGCATAATTAGGTATACATCAGTGATTGTTTATTGAGATTTACAGTAATTAAAAAAGCAATATGGAATCTTATAAGAGAATCAATACTTTAAAAATCAAATTTCCTGCTACGGCTAAAAAACCATCAGCGTATGAAATATATCAATGGCTAGTGGAAACAATGCATGTTAATACAGATCAAGTAGATACCATACAGTTACATAACAGAAATTTTGCAATTTATCTTAAATTAGTTTCCGTGACTTTATATAATAAACTGTTGAATGAACACAAAGGAGACAAGATGTTTAAATATGAATCAGGAGAAGAAATTCAGATCGTTGTAAGTGCGGCGGATATCCAAAGTACGACAGTGCGAATTTTCAATCTTCCACCTGAAATACCCAACATATTAGTAATACCCTCAGTAAATATGGACAGATTCATGATATTAGGTCTGAGAAATGGAATGGTCAGTATCCCCTACCGGTCAACAATGGAGTGAAAGCTGTAAAGATGGACATTAAAATTCCGATACCCACATTATTGAAAGTCGGCATGTACACAGCATCTTTAACTTATCCGGGGCAAATACAAGTTTGTTTTCGGTGTGGTGAACCAGGACATTTCAATCAAGAATGTAAACAACAATTTACTATGTTACCCATCCGACCCCATAACAAGAATAGACTATTAAGTGACATTGTTCGGCAACACACACTCATAAATTGTGAAAATGTTCTACTCGAAGAGAATCAAACACCTTCCATATAAGATTCAACAGCTCCTGAGGCAGTTTCTTCTCAACATATGGATATTCTAACGGATGGCGATCTTCAAGGCAGTACGGAGGTAGGTGATACTTGTAAACATACAATTTCAAGCACAGAAAATATTATGAATGTTCAGCCAATGCCCACTGACATTAACAGTAATGTTGACCGACGAGAGGAAAATGAAGGGCCTAGCAACAAAAAATTACGACAAGAGGACGAATCTAGTGTACAGAAAACACACAAACAGTCAAAGAACACAACACCAGAAGTTATGCAGATAAAACACTCGCGTGACCCGCGATTACGACGAACAGCTGTTAACATTCTACCAGAGTCTCCCGCGGTAGTAACTACGCAGACACAAGCAGCAGAAGCGGCAATCCCAGATACTGACTCCACTGTGACAGATGACGGAAATAAACAAGATCCCTTGACTCGATCCTGGAGCGACGATATGATGGACGAAGAAAGTGCGAAAGTAATGGAACAAGACGAAGATATACAGGTACCAAATAAAACATCAGCTTTTGCCAAAACAAGACAACATCCATATAGAAAAGAGAAACCTAAACCTCGTGAAGAAACCAAACTTGGTTTTCCACTCTTACGTAAATAATTTCTTTTCTAATCAAATAATAGAGCTGCATCAGAATAATCATGTGGCTGCGACTTAACTGTGCCATCTGCCTGATTATTATGCAGTTTGTAATTAATTACGCTACCTTAAACATAAACTGCCTAAGAAGTCAACCAAAACAACAGTTGTAAAAGCAGTTTCTCTATAACAATGATATTGATATCTTATTGTTACAGGAAGTCAATATTGAGAATTTCAATTTTATAGGTCCGCAGTATAATTCAATAGTGAACGTTGGTGATGCAAACAGAGGAACAGCTATAATTTACCGAAGTGGATTATCAATACAACTTTATGAACAACATCAAAGTGGTAGAATAACGTCATTATTGCTTAACAATAGTGCTTTAATAGTCAATCTGCATTTACCATCTGGTTCCAACAACAGGGTGTTACGTGAACAAATGATTGCTCAAGACTTACCATTTTATCTAAGGCATAAGTATAATACCTTAATTTTGGGTGGCGACTTTAATAGCGTGTTAAATGCAAGGGATCAGAAAGGTGAATATCATCCGTCTCCAAATTTACAAAGACTATGTAATGAATTACAACTTTTAGATGCTTGGGAAGTTGTTCATGGAAACAATGTACAATTTACTTTTCATAGAGGTCAGGCTGCTTCTCGTCTTGACAGAATTTATGTGAATAAACAGCTAAAAGATAACAGTCTTAATGCACAAGTACAACCAGGGGCCTGTTTCACAATGTTTACAAGCTTTGTAATTTGTAAACTTTGCTTGTAGATTGTAAATTTCTGTTTCACAATCTTTGTTTGCAATGTTGAACTTTACAAAGGAAATCAAATCTTTACAAATTAAATTTTGCTCACTTTACAAGCATTCTGTTTCACAATGAAGGGTAATTTTACAAACGTGTAAACTTTACTTGTAAAGTTAGCACATTTTTCTACAATAGCTCTGAGATGTGTAAAGTTTGATATTGCAACAAATTCTGAATAAATACAATAAAGATATATTTATTAAATTAATTTTTGAGTAACTGGGTAATATTAAGAATTAAACTAAAGCAGTTTTGATGTTATTAAGTAGTTCTAATGACTCAGACGAAGATATTGAATTTAGGCCTAATCAAACGTAATCAAACAAAGACGTATACGTAAAATTTTCCGGCCAAGAATTAATAATACGTTCGTATCATTGTATGAATTTAATGAAAGGTTTCGAATGAGTCCCCCGCTATACTTCAGAATACCGCATGAGTATTTATATACGAAGACTGTATTTAATAAATAATCGCACTTAAAAAAGAAGTTCCCTGCACCAAAAATAAATTAATTCAATAATACAATAACGACACTGAAGTCGTTTCGAATCTCATTTCGCTGGAATCTCTCCTCCAAGATATGGGACATCACATCCAACATGGAAAAGTGGTGCCCTAACCTCAAAGCGAGAACTGTATTGTTTTGCATTGGTTTAATATACTAGCTGTCAGTCCTGTCAGTTCCGTGCGTTAGTAGATAAGCATGGAATTTCTAAGTTATGTATGCAAAAGTGCCCGTAGGGTAATTGATGTTATTAAAAGAGTTAAATTCGAGACAGGTTTTTGATAATAAATACAATAAATAAATACTTATTAAATTGATTTTTGAGTAAGTGGATAATATTAAGAATTAAACTAAAGCAGTTTTGATGTTATTAAGGAGTTCAGACGAAGATATTGAATTTAGACCTAATCAAACGAAGACGTATACGTAAAATTCTCCGGGCAAGAATTATTAATATCGCTCATTGTATAAATTTAATGAAAGGTTTCGAATGAGTTCCGCGCTATACTTCAGAATACCGCGTAAATATTTATATACGAAGACTGTATTTAATAAATACTCGCACTTAATAAAAAAGTTCCCTGCACCAAAATTAAATAATTCAATAATGCAATAGCGACATTACTTACGCGGTATTCTGAATTCGTTTCGAATTCCGTTTCGCTGGAATCTCTCCTACAAGATATGGGACATCATATCCAACATCCAAAAGAGAAAAGTAATGCCCTAGCCCCTAACCTCAAAGCGAGAATTGTATTGTTTTGCATTGGATGCATACTAGCTGTCAGTTCCGTGGGTTAGCAGATAAGCACGGAATTTCTAAGATATCAGTGTGCAAAAGTGCCCACAGGGTAGTTGATGTTGTTAAAAGAGTTAAATTCGGGGCAGGTTTTTGATCACCAAAATGTTATTTACTACAGCACAGAATTTTTATGCTGCTGATGGGATCACTAGTGTTTGTGAGGTTATGGATGCAACATTAATAAATACTGATGGACCAACACAAAAAATTAACCTAATTTTGTGGTTAGATATCGTAATTATTTTATCAATTGCATATTTGTACGTGGACCAAATCTGTTATTTACTTATTTGACTGAATTTTGTGCTAACTTTGCTTATTTAAGCAATAATGTAGACGTATTGGTATTCTCGACCAATCACAAAAACATGAAACTCCATTGTCGCCAATATATAAAAATCTAAATACTTTTAATTATTTTTAACAATACTTTATATTTTCTGTTGGTGAAATATGAATCAGCAACCTTAGAATAATCTATTTTAGTACAAAATATAAACATATGTATCGACAGTAGTAAAAATACAGCGATTTTAGCTCTGCTCCTTAGCGATTTTAGTAAACTGTCGTTGGCGATATTGTGTAACCAATAATGCGTATTTGTAAATTTCTTTAGCTGATTTTGTAAAGTTCGTCAGACTTTACAAACTAATAAAATAGCATTGTGAAACACAATTTACAAGCATTTGTAATCTTTTACTTGTTATTTGTAAATTGTTAATTTGTAATTTGTAAGGATTGTGAAACGGGCCCCAGCAGTCTTCAGTGATCATCATGCTCTACTAGTTAAAATGGAGGTCGACAATACTATCCCACCACATGGAAGAGGTTATTGGAAGTTAAATGAATCCTTACTGTATGATGATAAAATCAAAGAAGAGTTTATGCTGAGATGGAAAGCAGCTGACAAACGAGCGAACAACCGCGCACTAACAAATATACAAAAATGGCTTACCATATATAAACCTACCATTAGGTCCTTTTTTAAATATGTTGGTATTGGTAAAGCTCGTGAACGGAAAAATATGAGTGAATTTTATTACCGATTATTACAAGAACTACTGATGAAGCAACGTGCTGGTCAGGATGTGGATGCGGAAATTAAAAACATTAAAACAAAAATTGTGCAAATACAAGAATACATTATGGATGGCATTAAAATTCGATCACGCACTACATCAGTTGCAGATGATGAACGTGGATCATTATATCATTTAGCATCTGAAAAGTCGAAAGGGTCAAACAAATATATACACTCACTAACAAGTGGAGATAATGGGTTAATCACCTCGACCAAAGATATAATGCACCAGGCAGAAATACATTTCACGCAATTGTTTGCAACTAAACAGGTTAACATTGATGAGCAAGATAAAATACTGGACTATGTAACATCTTCTCTCTCCGATGAAGAAGCATCGTCCCTTACACAACCAATAACCTCTGAAGAAATACTATTAGCACTCAAGACTGCCAGTTCAAAATCAGCTCCAGGACCTGACGGTATTTGGTATAATTTTTATAAAATATACCGGAACATTATTAAAGAACCGCTAACCAAACTTTTCAATGAACTTTTACACACGAGAGGACAACCGATGGGATTCAATGAAGGTATTATCATTCTAATTCCTAAACTGTCACAAGCACAGACTATACAAGATTATAGACCTATAACCCTATTGAATACAGATTGCAAGCTATTTGCCAAACTTATAGCAAATAGAATCAGATTTCACTTAAAGGAGCTTATAGGGGAAGAACAAACATGTGGAATACCGGGACGGAAAATAACTGACAACCTGGAAGCACTACGAGATACAGTATTTTATTTTGATACCACTAGACATGAATCGGCTGGACTACTTTCGTTAGACTTACAAAAAGCATTTGACAATATCAATCACCAATATCTATTTAAAACCATGAAAAGGATGAACATTTCGGAAATGATTATCAATGTCATTCGTTTTATGTACTCGAATGCACACTCCCGCATACAAGTGAATGGATTTTTTACAAAACCAATCAGACTGGCAAGTGGAATCAGACAAGGCTGTCTCTTGTCAATGTTACTTTATACAATCTGTACAGAACCATTAATTAGAATGATTCACCTTAATCTTCATGCCGAGAATTGTAATAATAAATTGTTCACAACATTGGCTTACGCGGATGATATGGTTATTTTGTTAAGAAAGGAGCAGTAACTTCCCGTTCTTCATCAGGTCCTACACCGTTATGCAATGGCATCTACTGCTAACATAAATTTCAGGAAGTCAAACTTGCTACCCTTGGGACATTGGCCACCATCTCTGACTATGGCAAATATACCAATTAAAGATTTTGTTAAAATACTTGGCATATTCATACACACAGAAATAAAGAAGATGATAGAACTAAATTGGAATCCAATTTTAAACACAATCCGTTACATGTTCTCGAAACAGCTCACTAGGAACTTAAATCTGATACAAAAAATTTGGAACATAAATTTATTTATACTATCTAAAGTTTGGTACATCGCACAAATAATACCTCTGCCGGAAGATGTAGCTCAACGCATGGAATTGGGAATTACTTATTACCTGTGGACAGGACATATTTATAAAATTGCTAAATCTCAACTGTGGAAACGGACAGGACAAGGTGGATGCGGTCTGATTGCAGTTAATAATAAAAGCAAAGCTTTACTCATTAAAACACTACTGCAAAGGAAAAATAAATATAAAAATTCCATTATATCTGAATTAATAGATTTTACTTTGCAACATCCCATATTCCGAAGGATAAAAATGTGCCTGAATAAAATACCAGAGCGGCTTCTCAACGATCCTGAGTCTATGACCACAAAGGAAATATATACGTCATTATTAGCTGTTAAAGAAACCGTTCCCTCCATTATGACCAAATACCCGAATATGAAGTTGAAAAGAATATGGAAAATCTTCACACTACCAAATATTTCAACTGATTGGAAAACAAGTGCATATAAAGTAGCAAATGATATTGTTCCCACAGAAGAAAAAAAGTACCACCATAACATCACGCACTAACCTCTATGTCAACACTGTGGCAGTTTTGATACTCTTCACCATCGATTAACAACATGCCGACCTGTAGTATGGTCTTGGTTATTTCGAAAACTAATAAATGCCTCTCACACGGACAACCCGAACGACGTTCGAAGGATGGTACTTCAACTGGAAATGCCCATCCACAGCAATAAATTCGCACTAACATGGATAATTATGGGATACTTACACTACATGATCAGTGACAACAATCCAACGATAGCTGGACTACAAAAGTTACTAATGGAAGCTGAAAGGAAACTGAGAAGAAAAGGACGTATCAATTTGTTAATAATTGAAAATAAGAAAAACATTCTCAATATATGAAAATAAAACTCAGCAATTGGTATAAAAAGATATGGCGATTATGTGAATAATTTACGTAATTAATTGTACTCTGTTAATATATAGGCCTATGTATACACATATATCTTTTAAATTGCTACCATATTAACTGTAGGTGTAGTTTCCAAAAGTTATTTTGTAAATAGTGATGGAAGCCTTCAAAAATGATTTAAGATCGAATATATTTTAGTATTACAGTATTTTGTTTCATATGTTCATATATTGCCAAAATAAATGTCATAATTTGGCAGATTTTAACATAGTACAAACTTCAAATTGTTCTTTTGCGTAATGTCATAAAATAATGTTCATTATGTCATTAATGTGTCACAGGATCTCAGGTATTGTAGTATAAATAGTGTTATATAACTCATGTCATATATCATGTAAAAATTGTACGTGACAAATAAACGTGTTAAAAAAAAAGAAGCTGTACTAGTAAAAAAAAAGGCATGGTCGAGTACAGTTCACTTCATACAAACTTACACGCAGTGTTCTGTAAACGTATTTTAGAATAAACAAATGTTATATTTTAATGACATGTAGTGACCTACATACATAATCTGCATTTCATTTTGAAATACATATATTTTTCCTTGGCAACGCACAAGACACCAACAAACAACATTACAAATATACGCAATTGAATATCAATTTCTACGTCCTCACGTGTCAGTGGAATTATTGATGGCTGATAGATAATTGTCTTCTGTATGGTAATCGCCTCTGAATATGTATGTTTTTCTCCCAGGAGCGTGTTAAATTAAAACCTTTATTTACAATATCATGAAATATAATAATATGTATACTACAGTATTTACAATATATGAAATATGCTACAATATTTACAATATAGCCTAATACAGTATAATTAAATGTTGAACAAATTGTAGAACCAAAGAAAATGGCATTTTCAATTAATGCTATGTTTTGTTGATGAAACAATTTATTCCTGCTGTGCCTTGTTATAATAAATTGTAAATAAAATTTTCAAATTTTCAAAATACAACTTCGCTCTGTTGCAAGGAAGGCAATTTTTTAACATGGAAAAACTCCGCTCTACAACTGCAGAGACAATTGGAGAGTACTTGAAACAAGATACGTCAATTAAATTCACATGTTGAATAAAGTCATTGGGACACGTCTTTGTTAGTACATCTGAAATCCGACTAAGAATAGTGTAACCATTATTTTTAATCAAATCCTGTTCATTTTTTCACCAACACGTTTTCCTACTTCACCTTCTACTGCACTCAGTTTATTTACAATAGTCCTCATAATATTTATTTGCTCAACTAGTTCTACTCCTGACTTTTCTAATCGAATAATGGCATCCGGTAAATATAAAAAATTTGACTTAATATCCATTACTTCTTTCTCGATTGTTCTATCATTTAGTAGTTCCTGGCGTATTTGAATCGCAGCCGCGTCATCGGGATCGAAAGACTAGACCACTTTCTTCACAGATTGGAGGTGATGTGCGTAATAATTGCAAGCTTCTAACCATGACCCCCATCTCTTAAGAACTGGGCATAGGGAAAGCAACAATTTAGGGAATTGTTTCCTGAATTTTGATGCTCGATCTGGAGCTTTTACAAATAGCCTATAGTCTTTCAATTTTGTATTGTTAGTTGGTTTCACTTTCGGCATTGTACCTGCACTTCGCTACTCTGAACTGCAAACCTGCATGTTGAAGTTCTTATGCGACAAATGTCCCGTTCACCTGTTGACGTGCAGAGATCTGCGAGTATGTCATGGAGGGAAGGACTTGGTATAAAGGGTTGTAAACAAATGACTGTGTAGATGCCAATACAGCTTTTACTGCTCCAAATTCCGTTCCCTACTAATAATAAACACGTGTTTCTATTGAATTTAAACGTGTTCCGGGGACTATATTAGTGTCAAATGCACATAAAGTTATAATGGTAAATAGTTGCATTGTATCTGGATGTCATTTTTCTTATTCACGCAGGAAAACTAAAGGAATATAACATCTATAGTACCTGTAAATGTAGCTTAAAAGTTGTAAGAATATGCCATACATCTTATCAGATGATGTACATAACTCAAAATTGATTTTTTTTTTTTTTGGAATTAACGGCATCTGGAAATGGGCGACTCACATACAACATTGATACCACATAACATGAGCTCTTACAGCTCAGTTTAAGCACTGGGAGTAGTAGGCCTATTATAAAGTAGTTTATTTATTCGCTTATAATTAAATTAATTCTCTGCACACCAAGTTCCAGTTAAAATATAATAGACAAAATAGAAAATAACGGAGACAGCTACATGAAAATATGAACTAACACAATATAGTCTATGTGCATAAACTTATAATCATAAAATAAACTACACATAAAGAGAAACAACTTAATAAAAATAATAATATTTAAGTTACATAGTAAAATAAAAAAATAGGAAAATACACTATACGGCAGCTATGGGGACTATCAGCAAAGTAGGGATAGAACGTGTCTTACTCACCCCACATTCGTTTGATTGACAGGCGAGGGGTAACGCAGTTGTTTTACTAAGTCAAATGCAGTGGTGGATTCGACACACCTTGCACGTCAGTAATTTCTCCGCTGTTATTTCTTGTTTCCAAATCTTTACAGTCTTTTGTTTATATGAAGTACATGTGTCATACAATAATTAATTATTACAGCCACCTGCTGCGATTAGGCAAATTATATATTTTTCATTCCTTTATCATGTGCACGAAAAATTCTTGAACTGCCTTATGATCGACATAATAAATTGTTTCTTTTTAAAAACAATATTGTCATCTAATTGTACAACATATTAAAAAATATAATGATCAACATAATCAATTGTTTCTTTGTAAAAGTACTAAAGAAACTAACTAAGCTCCATTGTCACTTAACTTTAAAACATATTAAACAAAATATATGAGATATGAATTAAACGAAAAAATATTGTAGGCCTATACTGCTAATTTTAATTCTTTTGTTGTTGTTGGCCCTCGGAATTTCTTGTTATTAACTAAAAAGGATATATTTCGCTCTAAAGTAGAACTCAACCGTAATACTGAAACTAAATGTATGTCTGTGATCCTAGACCTAGAGATATTATGGTCATATTCATTTTGGAACATGAAAAAAACTGCTCACAACAGTGAGTGAGCCAAACATAGATGCAATATTTACTTACTTACAAATGGCCTTTAAGGAACCCGTAGGTTTATTGCCGCCTCACATAATCCCGCCATCGGTCCGTATCCTCTGCAAGATTAATCGACTCTCTATCATCTTATCCCACCTCCCTCAAAGTCATTTTAATATTATCCACCCATCTACGTCTCGGCCTCCGCAAAGGTCTTTCGCCCTCCGGTCTCCCAACTAACACTCTATATGCATTTCTGGATTCGCCAATACGTGCATAGATACAATATGCATTGCAAAATGTGCGCAGATTAGGGAATTGCTCCTCTGGCAGGTATTTAAAGAGATCTAATTCATTTTTTCCTAAACACTTTAGTGGCGATTCCACAAAACCATTTCACCTTCCAGTTATTGTGAGTGCCCCATCTGTAGCAACTGACACCAGTTTTCTTCAATCTAAATTAAATTTAGAAACAACATTCAGCACAGCTTCAAAAATCTCTTCACCACGAGCACTGTCACGCAAGGAAACCAGATCCAGTAACTCTTCTAAAATATTGAAGTTCTGGTCCACACACCTTATAAATGTAATCAGTTGTGCTGTATCTTTTCTATTTGTGCAATCATCTAGGTCGAAAGAATAGAAAATTAGATGTTCCAGTTTTTTCTAACTGCTCCTGTATGTCATTTGCCATATCTAGAATCCTGTCGGTAACCGTCCGACGAGTCAGAGCAACTGAGTTTATAGCAGTCATTGAATTTGGAGAAACCTCCTCGGCAGCAGTCACTAAGCAATCTTTAACGAATTCCCCATCTGAAAGAAATATCGGTTTCTTTTAGCTATAAGCCAGCATATTCGATAAATTGCGCGTAATGCATATATTTTTGTTGGTTATTTAACGACGCTGTATCAACTAGTAGGTTATTTAGCGTCGATGAGATTGGTGATAGCGAGATAGTATTTGGCGAGATGAGGCCGGGGATTCGCCTTAGATTACCTGGGATTCACCTTACGGTTGGGGAAAACCTAGGAAAAAACCCAACCAGGTAATCAGGTCAAGCGGGGATCGAACCCGCCGTCTGGAGGTTTCATTCTGGGGTAAATTTGACTTCAATTTCAGTTCATTAAGCCTACGTTCTCTCTTCAACCCTAAGAGAAATATATTTAAAAATATATTACAGAACTGATGAAATCGCACCAAGTAGGCCTAATATGCACTCAAAGTTTTAAATAGGTAAGTTCAGTTCCATATACTTAATAAAATAATAAGTAACTAAACTCCGAAAATATCATAAACATATCTTATTTTGTATTTCTTCACAAATATTACGAAAATAGCTTTTAAAATTGTAAATTAATAACTGTAAGATATCAAAGTCCGCTTTATCTTTCGATCAAAGTTGCGTTTAATATTGAAGCGTTTTATATGCGCAATTTTAAACCCGATTATTAAGCAGCAAACTTCCTTCTCTTTTTAAGCAACAAAAAATTCTTTCTGCCACTCTTCCTGAAATTGACGTCCCGAGATCGAAGCCATACCCGCCACCGAATGAAATGTGTCTTTACTATGGATAAATATATAATAGGATGCGAAACTTACTGAGTTTCCCGTAACACATACTAGAGGCGCTGTTGTAGAAATTGATCTTGCTGCCATCTGTTTGTGGGAGGGGCGTTATTACATCTAGCAGCGCACCAAGTAGCGAAAAGAGTAATTACTCCATGCATTTAGCAGCGTACCTGGTGAAGAAAATGTTAAACTGTGCAGAAAGTATTCCTTCCCACCCACATCGATATTCAAAACTAACCCAATTTAAAATAAAACATTTACAGTTTTATTCCTCACAGCATATTCTACTGAAAATTCTTACCGGAGCCAAAAGGAAGATAAAAGAGACGATGTGTTTTACACTACCCGATTAAAATATAACCAGACAGAGACAAAAATAAAGCAAAAGGTTAGATAATTGGGATTGTATTCTTTGGGTATTTATTGTACAGCACAATGGAAAAGTCTGCAAGAACTATTTAGATAGTTCAATTTATTATATTACTATTACTTTACAATACATTCAACAACACTATTTTTACAACGTCCATAAAAATCACTGTTTAACATACACTGCTTATACACACGTATCACTTTATGTTTACTTATTCGCAAGTTTCAGTCCGCCATCTCGACTCCTCGACTCTCCCGCACAGCAATATATGGATAAATATTATATATTTATCCATGCAGCAATACCTCGAACGGATAAATAGAGAACTCTGGGTAATGTACCCAACACGTAGTTCTAATGTTCACCACCTACGACGTTGGGCGCTGATCACCTTATTTCAGACCCCCAAAGCCAGATGGTGCTGACCGCAGTTTCGCATCAGAGTCCGTGGATATCCAGAGTACCGCAATCGTTTGAGCCGGCAAATGCCGATAAATCCGCCATTGTTAGTCCAACGCGCGCTCTGCAGTATACAGTTGTATAGGAAAATAATGTAATTGAAGTGGGAAAAAATGCAATGCTGCTGTGTTCAGAACTGTTCACGGAAAACTGAAAAAAGCGCACATTTGTTTTCACTGTGACAAGGTGAAAGAAATAAGGAAAAAGGAAAGAAGTGGTTATAAATATAAAAAGGAACGATCCGCTACCTAAGCGAACATACATTGTGAGATTAATGAATGACTGTATTTTGATATTTATTTTTTCAAAAATTGGTCCCCAAAATATTTTTATAAAACTAATCTAGAATTTAAATTGTTTCAGCAATGATATTTCTACATAAAACAAATGAAAATCACGTACCAATTAGGATCAGTATCAAATTTTTACCATGTTCTCCCTTTCAAATCAAGCATTTCTGAATTTAAACCTATTTGCTATTTGCAAGAATGACATAATATATTTGTGAAGTTCTGAATTCATTCTTGAGACAAGATTGTATTGTTTGGCTCGATTGGAAAATGCAGAGACCGTAGAAACTAGAAACCCTATTAAGGTTAGACTGATGTGAAATTTCAATTTTCTAAACTATTCTAGGTAGATCTCTGAAATTTTATACTTTTAATTTGTAATTTTAAATTGTGTAAATTTAGGTTTTCAAAAATTGCTACTATTATGGCCAGAATTTTTGTCTACATACTTGTCAGACCTTCAGAAACAAAACTTAGTATACAATTTTCCTTTTATTTTACTAAAAAAATAATTAAAAATATTCTAATGCACTAAAAGTGTAAAAACAGAAAAAAATTCAACTGGAGCGTAAAAAATTAGTATTAAAAATACCTTTCATTAACATTCTGGCTGATATGCATATACGTATATTATCAGGCAGTACATCTCACTTGACGATATGTGTCCGAGGAAGAACAATTGTTTGTATGCATCTGAAGTCTGATTAGTGGAATATGTAGCTAAGCGGCGAAGTATGCATTGGAGGGAGAAAGGAACTGGCCACCCTACCCCATTATCTCCTGGCCTAGTTGTCTCATGAGTGTTAGTGGTACTTATGAGATTCAAACATGTCTTCGAACATTTGACTAAACAACAACAACAAAAAATATGAGTGTTAGGTATAATCCTGATAGTAAGATTTGTTAAGAACATATTCAAAAACCTCTAATCATTATTCTAATACAGTAAACTCTATGTAAATTGTAAGAATTATTTATGTATTTTCGCGAAATGACTTCCTAAGCTAAAACTACATAAAATAAATAAATTAAGGAAAAAACTCTACAAAAAATCATGCACGTAGTACAAAATCTGTAGAAAGAGCAGAATTTTAGCAATGCAAAATTTACAGTAAATTAAAGTGGAGAAAATTCACTTCAAAGTTTTGGACGATAATAATGAACCAGGTCTCTGTCTTTTTTTATTTTCTAGGCATTTTGCAACATATAGACCAAGCATATTATGTACAGAACTTATCCTTATATACACTACCACGCTGTGCACACCTAACCTACACTAATAAATAACGGTAACAAAAATAACTATGTAAACTTATGAAAAGACTATAACAGATAAATATTACTTACAAATTACTATATACTGCAGATACTATTATAACACTAATAATAAAACTGTTAGAAACTTGCATATATTTCTTGTAACACAAACAAAAACCAAGCATGGAAAACACGTTATGGCACCTAGCAACAAGCGGAATTTTCCTTTAGACAAGAGTTGTGCTCTTCTTTGTAACTGAATGTTTTTTAAAGGAGTCCACACCTGTGGAGTAACGGCCAGCGCGTCTGGCTGCGAAACCAGGTGGCCCGGGTTCGAATCCCGGTCGGGGCAAGTTACCTGGTTGAGGTTTCTTCCGGGGTTTTCCCTCAACCCAATACGAGCAAATGCTGGGTACCTTTCGGTGCTGGACCCCGGATTCATTTCACCGGCATTATCACCTTCATATCATTCAGACGCTAAATAACCTAGATGTTGATACAGCGTCGTAAAATAACCCAATAAAAATTTTTTTTAAAGGAAAGCAGCCTCTGAAGTAGGCCTAACACATTTTGGATTCCATGAAGAAATATTTCGAGAAGTTACGCTTGCTGAATCGGAAATCTAATATTATAAATAATGTATAAAATAGAGCGTAATTTCCAAAATGGTAGCAGAATTTATAATGGAGAGCGTGGACGGTGCATTTAAATTAACAGTCAGAGCCCGCAGCCTTTTAAAAATGTGACCCTAAATAGCTGATAGACCGGTCGTATGATCATGAAAATTGGCCGAGGGCATCTTTAGACCAAAAATGAATTTTTAAAGGTAAAAACAAAGAAACGATTTTTTGACCAAAATGACAAAACCTCACATCAGTGTATCCTTGGGGACATTATACTGAAATTACTAACTTCCATATTTTTAAAGCTAAATTCACAAAATGTTTATCACTAGTATATCTGGTTAATAATAACACATGTAGAAAATTTTGTCTCTCTATAATAAGTGGTTTGTATTTTATTAATAACTTAATAGAATAATATTGTATTGTTTTATACAAAAAGACCCTTGCGTCACAATTTACATTATTTTTCATTGATATTCACTTATAAGATTCTTTATATACATTGGAACAAACATTACTGTTGGAATTTTCTGTACAGCGAATGGGTAAATTACTAGGAATTTTTATGACTTAATTTTTTTTTATTTAATAAAAAATTCTAGCAATTTACTTATTAATTTTACAGCAAAACCTTATAGTAAGCTTTAATTCCATGTATGTAAGGAGCCATATAAGTGAAAATCACTTAAGAATAATGTCAATTGTAGTGCAAGCGACTTTTTTTTATATAAAGCGGTTCAATATTTTAATAAAGTAATTAATAAATTGCGAACCACGTATCATAGGCGGATGCAATTTTGTACACTTATCACTAATAAGCAGATATACCAGTGATAAAAATTTGGTGAATCTAGCTTCGTAAGTATGGTAGTTATTGGTTTCACTGTTGTGAACTCTTAAAACTAATAAACTTCGAGAAATTTCAGTATAGTGTGCCCTTATATGCGGAAGCCGGAGAGTTTGCACGAGGAATGCAGTTGGAAATGTTTAGATTTATTGTTATTTTATTTGCAAAATTGTTGTTTTCATTTGTTACTTGTAATTTATTAAGTTCTTGTTGCTGTAATACCTATAACTGTGATGTTTATGAAGGAGTATATTGAACACTTAATTGCGTATTTATGGTGTAATAATTATTAAATGAAGTTTTTATACATTAGTATGTTGACTGATAATAATGTTCTATAATGTGAGAAGATCCTTTAGACGTTTTTGCCCTTCAAATTAAAAATATCTGAGTTTCACTTCAAATATTCCTATCCCTAGCGTGTTGAAAAGGACTAACAATGGCGGCCGACTCGGTGATTGCGCTACTCTGTATATCCACGGACTCTGTTTCGCATCCTATTATATATTTATCCATGTCTTTACGATGCACCAGGCGGAGGAGATGGTCGGTGAGGGGATGGTCGGTGGAGTGAGGTAAGAAAGCTTTGAGTGCAGTGACCCTTCGGAGCCATTTTTCCCCATGGTTGCGACTATAGGGAAACTAAATACACAACTTTAATAATTTTTACTCTCAGGAAAATAAATAAATGATCCAATGCTGTGGAATAACGGTTAGCATTCTGACTGTGAAACAAGCCGGCCCAAGTTCAAATACTGTTTTGACAGGTTACGTGGTTGAGACTTTTCGGGGTTTTTCCTCAACCCATTAAAAGCAAATGCTGTGTAAGTTTCAGCGTTGGATCCTGGACTCATTTCGCTGGATTTGCCACCTTAATGTCGCTCAGATACTAGATACCCAGCGTAGTTGATAAAGCGTCGCAAATAAAGCACTTAAAATAAATAAAAAGAACTGCAAGTTAAATATTCAAGATGACTCATATAGCTATTCCTCCGAAAATGTGAAAAATACACATTGAAATGAAAGTTCGTTATATAAACTAAAATATTAAGTCCGAGAATAAGGAAATTTTATAAGACAAAAGTCGACTGGACTAATCCTTATTCTTCTTCTTCTTCTTCTTCTTCTTCTTCTTCATTTTTGAGTCTGCTGCAGGTGATTCAGCCTTTGCGTCTTTTGTAGAGGAAGTTCTGATACCAACGGCATATATTTTCTTTTATAGTTTCAGGAGATCATATTTCTTTGTCTCACAGATGGGAAACTGTCTTGAATAAACATGTGGCATAATTATATCGCCCAGTTTCTCTTTTTCTCTTCTGTTTGAAGGCGCCTTGATGATAAAATATTTATCTTTCATACTTATGTTCACGAATATCGTAATTATATTGTGTGGTGTCGGCCATTTCCTTTTCGTATCTGAAACACTTCAATTTGATACAGTTTATATTGGCCCTTTTCTCATTTTTGTTTTATTGGTTACTTATTTTGAACCGGTTTATTTAAGTTCAAAAATGCATACATTGCAAAACGTCTTGGGTATGATATCTTGATTTATGTTTCTTTCTACAGGAGCGTGCAATTTTGAAAACATTTTTATATTTGTGTTGAACAGAACTTTGTGAGCTATCACTACATTTACTTGGTGGTACCCTATGCAGTGGCATTATTATTTCATACTCCCCAATAAATTTTGTTTGTGTATTACAAATGAATAATCTCGCAATATAAACTAATAGTATCTATTGAAAATTACGTATTTTTTCAAGTTGACCTATTATATTTAGAGAACAAAACATATTTCAATTCAGTCAAGAAATTCAAGAATGCCTGTATTATCTTCATCACAATCTGTTTCACTTCTTCCACTTTTATATAGTACTGAAGAATCAAACTTAATTTTTTTTTCAGTTCGTGCAAAATCAACGCAGCACATTTTGTGAGCTTGAAAGTGTGTTCTAATCCTGAGTAGCTATGCTTCAAGCATATACAACTGCATTCTGTTGCGCGTTTTTGATTTTATAACAATCATATTTCATGAATGACATGTAGTATAATGCCGTTTTATGTTATACAACCGTTTTCCTCGTAATACTTGTGAACAAATAATACATTTAATATTCTCATCATATTGGCAGCAAAAAAATGCGTCCTCCCATCCTGTTTTTGCAGAGGTACATAGTTTCGAGAGAGACATTGAGACGATACGCCACTCGCAGGTCAGAGACAAATACAAATGGAACGGAGTTTCACTCCAGTGAGTGAGAGGGTGGGGGTTGGGGAAAGTAGGAAGCAAGAGAAATGCACAGCTATCATTGCGAGCCACAATGTGCTCGTGAGTCACATTTTCGCCACGGTTGATTTACGGTGACAAACTTGAGAACTGGCAAGTCTTTGAATGCAGCCTATAATTGTGAAAATACTTTATCTGGATGTAATAATTGCATTTGTGCATACAATTTCATATTATCAGGCAATCACAAACACAATTCTTTGAAAAGCCTCAACAAAAATTGTTTGCCTCTTATATTTCGGGATCTTATACATAAACGTTGCCACAGTTAAAGAAAGCAACCAAGTGAAAGAATCTGGGTAATAGGCTCGGCAAATCCCTGAGTTCCCGCTATTATTAAAATTAACGGTTTACTGCTCAACAACATTCTATGAATTGTCGAAGTTTACAAATAAAGCAAAGAAATGGGTTACATATATTTTAAACTAAAAATGTAATTGATAGTAAGATCCAGTCTTTTAATCCATTAATGTAATATTCTATATGCATTAATTCCACTTATATTTTTAAAATGATTTTAAAATCGCAACAATGTTGCATCCACCAGTCACATTAAATTAGGATGGGAGGGAAAAATCATTATAAATCACAGATCATACCTACACGTTTGTAGAATGTAGATCCTCGTGTTTGAGCATGAGGAAGTTTTCTACACAACCTACGCAACCTTGAACGACATTCTGCCATCTATTGAAAATTATCGGGACTACAATAACTGAAGAATATTATGTATGCTGTGGATCACAATCTTGTGAAAAATAAATTATGCTTTAATGAAATTATTTTTATAATTTCAACATTAAAGACGCCAGAAAAGTAGTCAGGTCGCCAAGTGAAAATTTTCGTCGCCATTAGGAACATAAAAGGTGCCAGAATGACAATTAGCCACATCTGGCAACTCTGTGCTTGCGGTAGCATGGTTGTGTGACATTGTGCAGTATGGTTGCTCTATAAGAACATCTCTAGTTCCTTCTCTTAGGCCTAGCGCGCACGGACGGTTTTTCGTCCGCTTATCCGCCGCGGTTAGAAAACCGCTTTGATAGAACACATTGCTTGAAATTGATGTGAACTCATGAACGGATATTTTACAGCAGCGGTTTTAAAAACTCGACATGTTCTATTTTCTGAGCGGAGCGCCAACCGCGCGATATTATGAAACACGTGTGAGAATATGTTAATGTGCACACGAGCTGCAAAACAACCGCGTAATGATGCAGTTGTGAAATATTATCCCAACGCAGTGGAAAGTATTCGACAAGTAAGGAAACAAAGAGGCAAAGGAAATTAATATCTAGGAAGCCTAGTTTCGAAGAATCCCACATACAAATTCTGAAAGACGGTAGAACAGAAGAAATTGATGAAGATAAATCCTTCTTGCTCTTATTATTGCCGACTTTTCGAAAACTTTCACCACAACAAAAATTGACAGTAAAAGTGGTATTTTTTCAAGTATTACAAAAGTTCATTTTTCAACGAAATAATCCAGGTCACCCAGTTATGCAGGATATCAAAACATATTTATGCATATCAATTCTCACTTCCAATATCCTTCAAATGTGTTTAGTTCATCTGGAATGCCACCATATAATCAGTCTACACATTTGACTCAACCTGGGCTGATTCAGACTCCTCACACAGAACAGACTTCGTCTACAGCAATGAATTTTTCAACATAATGTACCCAATTCTCAACTAACGCCGTTCTGCAGTAGGCTACACCCAATGGTGTTTAATTGTCGCCTACTGACAGTACAGTGCTCTCATCAAGTTAATCTGATTTATTCGAACTGCATTAACATAAACATATTAAATTACTTGCTTTATATACTCGTATGTAATGGCTTATGTAAATTGTTACGATTGAACCCAAATATAAATATTGTTAAAGACTGCTAGTCTTTCTTCTGATGCTACTGCATTTCTCATAATTGTTCGTATCCTTATAAGCTGTGTGTTGCTGTATGAAGTTTAATAATAGGCTGAATGAATTTTTACTCATTCTAAAATATCCAGACAGTTTTTTACGATATGATACGGAAATAAAATTTGGAGCTCCCTTATTGTGTAAGTTTCGCTTACAATACACTGCTCTTGCTGTGCAGTAAACAAGAGTCCCTGTATATATGGTACTTGTGAACAGTCGTGCAAATTGCTGCCTAGGCCTACATACAGGTGGACTCCCATCAAGACTCGCTCCAAATTTTAATTCCGTATCTGTACAATGAATCTGTCCCTTAAGTAGTCTTTGGCTTAAGAGGGGATGGACCCACATTCTCTTTCTTCGCTGTTTTCGAAGACGAAATATAAAGCACATATTACAGATTTCCCACAATTCTTCTTGAGTGTTATCTGCTAGAGCTAGACTGAGAAAACAGCGGTTTTTTCACCGTTCGTGTGTCCACTCAAATCAAGAGAGCTGTTTTCTTACCGCCGCGGCTAAATATCCGCACGGACAAAAATCCGCTCGTGCGCTCTAGGCCTTACAAGTGATCAGGATTACATCATATGTCAACATTCACAATGAGTAAGAAATCGCCTTCCGCCTTTCCTATGCTCTGCTATGGTCATGTAACGTTGTGCAATATGCCTTGTTTTAACAGCAGGGTCAGCGGGTCTTCGACTTCCTTATCTATGTTTTTCACGGTTAGTTCGCCCCTTGCCCATAACTCAGCACGCAAGTGCTCTGGTAAAATTTAAAAGTTGTTGCGAACAAAGAAACTGAGAATTCGCCGAATCCCCTGTAAGCCCAAACACATGTTACTTTTCTCGTATATACTGTATGGAAGAAACAGAAAAGAACATAGTCCTATATGCATAATGAAGAATTAATTAATTACTAATTTATATTTAGAAATAAAAAATATACATCAAATTACTGGAAAATATCCGAAATTGCTCGCTTCCCGCTAAAATCCTCCCCAAACACAATTTTACTCGAAAATCGGATAATTACTCTCTGACTGGCAACACTGATATAGGGAGACGTAGAAATATGTATATGTCGCTATATAAGTCTGTTCATATTAGTTACTTCCATAGAGCATAATTTTGACAAATCGCATTCGACTTACAAGCGGACACATGATTAAAATTTCATGAGATAAAACCAGGACGACAAACCACCAGAATTTTTATGTAGGAGAGAAAACGCAAGACAACCCTTCCTATAACTGTCTCCTTCGCGTACAAGTTTCCTGTATGTCTTAAATAATTGATATCCTGTTTTCATTTCTCTTCTTAAAAATGTAAATAAGGGGAAGACAAGAAGAACAAAGGGAAGACAAGAAGAAAAGAGGAAAGACAAGGAGAATAAAGGGAAAACAAGTAAAACAATTGGAAAACAAGGAGAACAATGGGAAGACAAGTAGAACAAGGAGAAGATCATTAGAACAAAGGGAAAGACAGGGGAAGACCAGAAACAATCGAAAGGCAAGGAGAAAAAAGAAAAGATAAAGAGAACAAGGGAAGACACGGAGGACAAGGGGAAGACAGGGAGAACAAAGGGAATACAAAGAGAATAAGGGGAAACCAAGGATAACAAGGGGAAGACCAGAAACAAACGAAAGACAAGGAGAAAAAAGAAAAGATACGGAGAACAAGAAGAACAAAGAGAATAAGGGGAAACCAACGATAACAAAGGGAAGACAGGACAACAAACGGAAGATAAGGAGAATAAGATGAAGACAAGGAGAAAGAGGGAAAGTCAAGGAGAACAAGGGGAATACAGCAGATGAATGGGAATATAAGTAGAACATGCCAAGGGGAACACAAGTAGAACATGCCAAGGGGAACACAAATAGAACAAAGGGAATACAAGATTTCTATTTATCGTACAATAGGATCCCTAATAACAATGTATTTTCTCTATACAGTGAAATTTGGAAACAATCTGCGCAAACTACAGCACTTCGTTCATAACTTTATGTTCTGTAACATACAAAAATGTGAAAGACAGTTAGAGCTTATTTCGGGCAAGAGCATATTTTATATTAATTTCTTAATAAAACCACTCAATATTTTCAGGAAAATTTATTCTCGCCCATTAATCATTAATAACGGAGAGAAATTCGCTCTGGCCCTGGGATCGAACCCAGGACCCTCAGTTCTACTCATTGGATACCCTACCACTGAGCTACGTCGAGGCTGAATTCAGAGTATCGGATCGAACTCTTCTCTTTTGGTTTTTCCCTTTTTGGTCTCCTTCATGTTCGACAGTAGTATAATACGTCATCGTTAGGGCCAAGAAGTTCATGCATTTGCATATATTTTTCCATTGACTTTAATTAATTGCTCATGGATTATCTTAACGATCATCAACATTTAAGCTTATGAAACCAAATTTTACGTTTTATATAAGTGCATATTTTAGCTTTAAGTAAATGCATAATAGTTCATGATATTTATATTATTTTGGCATATTTTCGCGTTTAAGCTCATTAAAGCTGATAATTTTTATGTTGCATGAAAATGCATAGATTAGACTCTAAAAATAAAAACATCATATTCTATTTTCGAAAACTGGTACTGAGTGAAATTATTATAATTGTTTTTACCAGAGAAGTATTGAAAGTTTCGCGGCGCACCTAGCAAAACTCACGGAACACGGCACAGTAGTGTGCCTGCTCTGAACAATAAATTTAAGTTTAATCTCATCTAGTTTGACCTGTAATGTTATTACATTTATTGCTTACTACTACTATTATTTATTTACTTATTTATTTATTTATTTATTTATTTATTTATTTATTTATTACTTATTAGTGATATCAAGAAATAAAGTATTTTATTAGTGCCTATTTATAGGTATATATTAAGATTTCTGAAACCATACTTGCAGGCATATTTTGTAAATTTTTAGGGCATGAACTTCATGGCCTTAGTCATCGTACACTAATACGCGTATGAGTGACTTGGGTGGCAGGGAACCAACAATTATGTAGGCTGTTCTGATTTATGTGGTTATTATTAATTTTCTTATCCTACAGAATTCTCTGTTTTGGTTATTACTTATTAATCTGTAGCATCAAAAATTAATATCATCACATAGATTTACTCATCTAACAGTACATACAGTACCTGTTGTTTTCCAGCCGCCCAAGTCATTCATATGAGTGGGCTCCTAATGATGATATAATAGCTTATATGTCGAACATGGAGTATGCCAAAAAGGAAAAAACCAAAAGATAGGAATTCGATCCGGTGCTGTAGAGTGAGCTTCGGGATAGCTTTGTCGTAGAGTGCTCAATGTGTAGAACTGGGGGCTTCTGGGTTCTATCCTCAGAGCCAATGCGAATTTTTTCCGTTATTAAAGAATAATAACCACAACAAAGAATTCTGTAAGATCAAAAATTAATAATTTCATCACAAAGATTCTCTCCCCTCTTCACTATCCCTGATTAACTCGTACTTACTCACTACTAGAAAACTTGTTACAGTACTAGTTTAGAATGTATTGCTGATCACAGAGAAATGGAATACCGCAGTTAAACTCGCTTTTTAGGTATCGAAGATGACAAAACCTGTATTTTCATAATATTCTTTTAATCGATTTTTTCATCACCAAATTTATATATGTAGGACTATTTATTTGTTCGGCTGGGGGATCATCGTGCTAACCACACGATACCTCCATTCTGGTTGGATGATCGTCCACCTTTGCTTCGGCATGTGGGCGTGAGCCCAGCAGCCGGCTGGTCGGTCTAGGCCCTTCACGGGCTGTAGCACCACGGATTATTATTATTATTATTATTATTATTATTATTATTATTTATTTGTTAGGGATCTACTAAAAAGACTAGCTCTCTGAGCATGAACTCATTTTAAAGAAACAATACAAAATGAGTAACTATTGCAGTCAAAATGAAATTAATATAAATGAATTGTTATCAGACTAAAAGAACATAATAACATTAATGCTGACAGTATTCTATCCAAACGTACTCTTAATCTCTACTGTAAACTGATTAACATTAATCAATGTTTAATGTAACTTGGTAACGACTGCAAGTTGTACAATTTGCGCAGCTTCAAATAAAATGCTTGAGGAAGTGTTAAATGTTAAACAATGTAACACTCGAATTACTCTTCTTTTAACCACTACAAAGGGATACAAATTTGATGCAGAGGAATGTCCTCAAATGAGTTACGTATAACTTAAATGGGAATGGATGAGCAGACAGTGGCCTTACACATTTCATATTTAAACATGTTATGTGGTAGAATTCTCGCTAATACGTCATACAATACTGCTGTAATGGAAGCAATTTCCTTACATACATTGTCTACATGTACAATTGTATGGTTATGTAGTGTGTGTGAGAGTGTGTGTGTGTGTGCGTGTGTGCAGGGTGAAAGTGAAACAACCACGCAAAATTTTCAGAGCGAAGTACTCATATTGTAGGCTATACAACAAAAAATTGGCGAGAATTTCGTAGTTTTCTCAGAAAAAAAGTCTAATATTCAATATCCTTTAATTCGACAAATATTGCGAGTAGAATCGTGATTTTGTCCATGTCGATAGAATATCTAAAATAATTATTTACCCATTTCGCGTATTGCGATAGAATGAACGGTTTTCGTGTAAATTTGATTTTAAAAAGCATACATTTGAATTTAATCCACAATGCGACGGGGTTGAAAGATTGCAGTTAGAGACGTTTACCGTATTGCCTGGCAGGACAGAGTTTGTTTTCCTCATACAAAATTATTACGAGAGGAACCAGTACAGGATTCCGCTTGCCTGCTATATCGAATTAAACATGATTCCACACCCAACTACCTTGCTTCTCGGTTTACTCTCCTAGCTTCACATCATAATAGTAACACACATTCACAGCACAATCTGTTACTATCAATACCACGTCATCAGACATCTCTGTACTCAAGTTCTTTCTTAATAGCCATGGCCCGCTCCTGTAATTCGCTGCCACTGGAAGTCAGAGGAAGTCTTAATCCTCAGTCGTTTAAAATTAGGTTATTTAGAAATATTTTAGGGGGAAAGGAACTGGCCACCCTACCCCATTATCTCCTGGCCTAGTTGCCTTAGGAGTGATGCCTTATTGGTGTCATTTATGAAGTTCAAACCTGTTTTCGGACAGTTGGCTAAACAACAGATATATTTTAATTGCACAGAATTAATTTTTTAGAGGTATAATTTTTTATTAATTTTTTATTGTTATAATTTTTTAAAAATATAGTCATTACTTTCTTTTTTCCATTAACACTAATATCTAGAGTCATTGTTTCAATGTAACTCATACTGATTTTATTAATTATACTATTCCTTTAGTTGTGTGATTATATTCATATTTATTAATTTTTTTAAGTTAATAATTGTATACCGGAGTGTATTTTCCTGTTTGTGAACTGATTATATTCATATGTATTCAATATAATTATTATTATTATTATTATTATTATTATTATTATTATTATTATTATTATGAAATTAATACTTGTATACCGGTATGTATTTTCCTGTATGTGCTGTGATCCTGGTTGAGTGGAAGAGAAGGACTGATGGTCTTAACTCTTCCAGGAAAAATAAATTTATTATTGTGATTATTATTATTATTATTATTATTATTATTATTATTATTATTATTACAGTGTGTGTTAGTGTAGCCTACTGGCAGCCTCGAAACCGATTATTGATATTCAGTGTGCGTGTATATTGGGTATCTAAACGCCAAAATTTACGAACAGAATATCTCGATATACTAAAAACATCAATTTACGATACAAGATGTAGTTCCCGTGCAGCTCGAATTTTTATGCTGAACAATAGCCGAGAGGAATGTACCAAATCCAGACACATTTATAGTGGTCTGTCAGCGTTTCTGTAATATCGGGTGTAATTTCAGGCTGTCGTAATCGTGGGCTACAGAGGGTAGCTTCCTTTTTGAGAAAACAATTATTTTATGTGAAACATTTCATAGCATATTTTGGGAAAGCAATTGAAATAATTCCAATATGTCCAGAGAATTTAAGAGTCCAGTGTCTTATGATAATAAATGATTGAAATAATTCGTGTTTTTTTTTTCTTTAAATTTGCAGAAGTTTATTCTGAACAAATGTAAGCTTTCGTTCTGCAAAAGAATTTCAAAACATAATTCACTATGACAACACTGTAAAGGTTATTTCCTGGAGAGAGACAGATATGCATGTCATAAGCCAGGTACCCTGAACAGCTGGCGTGCTCGAGACGACGGGTGAGAAAACGAGAAATGTAAACACACACGAGTGATTTAAAGACGTGTCGGGAAATTTGATTTCTTGTGTGTAAGTTCACCGTTTACCACTTTATAATTGAAAGTGGTAGGAAATTGTTTCTAATTGACTGTAGAAAATGCTTGCAATACGACAAACGAGTTATTTAAAATCAGTAAGTTGATTTGTATAACGTAAAATAAGCTTCTATTATTGTCTGTGTTCACCGAATATTTAATTAAATTTAAGTGGAAAGAGATTAAAAATATTATTTTCAATTTTGTTCGTTTAACGTAAAATAACATCGTATTTTTATTTTTGACTATAGAGTTTTAAGTACTGTATTTTAAAATATTGTTTTTATTACGTGAAATAAGCATCATTGTTTTCGTTCTCTATAATAGTCAATTGAAATGGGAGTGTTGAAATATGTCTTAAGATTTTAAATTTATTTTGAAATAAACGTATCTTATTATCTGTGTTCTCTGAATATTTACTTAAAATTAGGCTGTACAGTTTGTTTTCAGTTTTCCAAGATTTCGTTTAACGTGAAGTAAGTAGTGTTCATTCTCCGTTCTCTAACACAGTTTATCACAAAAATTTAACGGTAAATCAATTTTTTCTTACGCGTTTAAAAACGATGTACTTACAATGAGGGGCATAGTAGCTGAGAGACTCGAGCTTTTTCTACATCAAAGAATGCCACATTGCGCATGCTCCGAGTCGAAAGTTTTCAGTCATATGTTGAGTAGGTATTCGCTTCGCTTTTATATTTAAATATTATATATCTATACTGAGAAGGAATTAAAACTACACCCTCTTATGAACCGCGCTACAGACATTGAAACATTTTCGCCCACTCAACAATCTTGTCCCACATTGTACAGTACATGGCAATGACCTTCCATTTCCTTATTCAGAACAAGCCAAGTGAAGGGGTTATTGAGAGCAGCACAACCTGATGTGCACTCGCTACTGATTACGGTGTTGCACGATTTCATAATTTACGTATTTTAAAATGCATGCATTACTGGAAAACTATTCAAAATATATCAAAATGCTATGTGACTTTTTTGTTGCTCTTTGCTAAAGAAATCATACACCAGAATTAATGACATTACTTACGGTTCACTCTGTGTATAGGCCTATATACAGACGAATATTAGGGTTATTTATATTGCTAAATATAATATAGTGCTTATGAAAAATATTATCAGACATTTTACTTGAATTATTTTATTTTGGAGTATCCATAGTAAAAATATTTGGGAAAAGGCAATTGTACCAGAACAATGGAGTCAATAATTGTACCTAGTTTTAAGAAGGGGGACAAGACTAACTGTGGTAACTTTCGAGGAATACCACTTTTATGCAAATCTGGCTTTTAGGTAGTAGCTCCCTGTAAAGCAGGTTTGAATAATTTCAAGGAAAAATTGTTCCGAGGCCGGGTATTGATCCCGGGACCCTTCGCTTAGCGCACGAATGCTCTCCCGACTGAGCTACCACAGAAACCATGCAGGAAACCGTCACAATATTTCCTTTATATCCACACAACTCAAATGGGCTGACAAGACGCCAAAACCCAACTTTGAGTGCACACAAATTCTGTGTGACTTAAATTGTGGCTTCCTGTTAACGTACCTCCAACTTGAATAATTTCAAGGAAATTTCCTTGAAATTATTCAAACCTGCTTTACAGGGAGCTACTACCTGAAAGCCAGATTTGCATAATATATTTAGTTACTGGAGGTACGTTAACAGGAAGCCGCAATTTAAGTCACACAGAATTTGTGTGCACTCAAAGTTGGGTTCTGGCGTCTTGTCAGTCCATTTGAGTTGTGTGGATATAAAGGAAAAATTGTGACGATGTCATTTATAGTTCCTGGAGTAGGTCAATCGGGAGAGCATTCGTGCGCTAAGCGAAGGGTCCCGGGATCGATACCCGGCCGCAGAACAATTTTTTCTTGAAATTATTCGAATATCACTTTTGTTGACGTAGTACAAAACGTTTGCCCAATATTCTTTTGAGAAGATTAACTCCGTACATAGATGGAAATATTGGTGGTCATGAGTGCAGTTTTAGGCGTAATAGATCGACTAACTAATGATCAGATTATTTTATTCGACAGGCATTGGAGAAAAAACAGGAGTATAAGAGTAAAGTACATAAGTTATTCATAGATTTCAAAAAGACATATGGCTCGGTTAAAAGAGAAGTTTTATATAATATTCTTATTGAATTTGGTTTTCCCAACAAACTAGTTCGATTAATTAAAATGTGTCTCTTTGAAACTTACAGCAGAGTCCGTGTAGGCCAGTTTCTACCTGATGCTTTTCCAATTCACTGCGGACTAAAGCAAGGAGATGCACTATCAACTTTACTTTTTAACTTCGCTCTAGAACAGCGGTTCCCAAACGTTTTCAGCCACGGAGCCCTTTTTGAAGCAAAAACTTCTTGTGGAGCTCCAAGAAATGTTTACTTTTTAGTTTTATCTGTCCAGGGGCGTATTTTGCGGACTACCGGGGCTACCGGCGGTAGCCCAAGGAAATTACAAAAGAAAAAGTTTATAATATAACATAATGTAATAATTTTGTATTATTAGTTTTACCATAGTAATTAAAATTAAAGTAATTGTTAGATTTATAAGCGCTCTCTGCTCTCGAAAAGAAACAAGTTGTCAAGGCGGCATCGCTGGAGAAACCGCTTGCTACGTGAGGTAGCCTGTGACCGTTTCGCTCATGCTGTCCTGTCGCACAACTGCCCGTCCCCCCCGCTCCCTTATGTTTCCATCGTGCACTGTAGGCGGGCGAGTTGCCGCTCTCGTGATCGGTTTCTTCGCAGGCGCGAAGCAGCAATAGCTTAGTACGCTAGCAATTGAATGTGATTGTGTTCTTGCAGTGCATTATTTTAAATCTGTGATTTGTTCGAGTGTCTAAGAGTTATATTAATTGTGAATTATTAAGTTTTTAATTTCCCAATTAAGTGATATTGTGAAAAATATAGCAGAACAAGTTTCTGGAGAGGTTTGTGTTGAAAATGACTGTGTAATAGAAGGTTTATTAAAAGTGCCTTTTAACCATCGTACATAACAACGAGAAAGTTGAAATTGTGAAAATGGACAGACCAACTCCTGAGTTAAATTTGTCCATGGACGTAAAAGAAAAACAGCGAGAGTACACACGCCATTTCACTTCAACATCATATGGTAAGTGGAATTGGTTGTATGGTACTTCTAAACTGTCTAAACTATTTTGCTGGCCATGTTTGTTATTTAGCCGCGAAACTAATGTGTGGTCAAAAGAGGGGTTTTCTAATATGAACTCCCTTCGAACGGCAGTCCTAGAATACGACAAATCAAAAGCTCATATTTGTAGTAGCATGAACTTTGCAAACTTTGGGAAGACAAGAATTGATTTACAGCTAGATAAGCGAAAAGCTCTACACATCAACCAACACAATGCTCTTGTGAAAAAAAAATGGGGAGATTTTACTGCATCTTATTAACGCAGTCTGCTTTCTAGGAAAACAAGAATTGGCTTTTCGGGGTCATAACGAGAGTGTGGAATCAGACAATATAGGACATAATATTGAATATTTAAGTTCCTTAAGTGAATTTGACCATTTACTGGCCAATGATCTTGAGAGGTCAACAGTATTTCGTGGTACTTCTCTCGCAATTCAGAATGACTTAATATTTGCTATAAGTGGGGTTATGATAAAGAACATAAAACATTTTGTGGCCATTGTTGTTGATGAAACAAGTTACTGCTCTAATCAGAGTCAATTGTCCACTGTTTTAAGATACGTCGACAGTACTGCCAATGTTCAAGAACGGTTTATAGGATTCACAAATGTCAGTTCGGACAAAACTGCTGCTGCTTTGTTTCAGCATGTGGAAGGTGTTATAGCAGAATACAATGTCGGCAATAAGTTAATTGCACAGACATACGATGGTGCTTCAGATATGGCGGGAAATATTAATGGCTTAAAAACAAAAGTTCAAGAAAAGTATCCTCAAGCACTATTTGTCCATTGTTACAGCCATGTTCTCAATTTAGTTTTGCAACAAACTACTTCATCCATTCCAGAATGCCGCATTTTTTCAAAACCCTGTCAGGTTTAGCTGCATTTTTCTCATCATCTCCTAAAAGATCAGAAAACTCAAGGAATTTATGAACAAGAAACTCCCAAACGTAGCACCAACTAGATTGAATTTTACATCTCGGCTTGTAAATACAGTAAAGGAATACAGAGAAAAACGGACAGCTTTCTTTAAAAATATCATTTGTAATGACTCTGAAGAAAACTGGGATGATGCTGTAAATGTGCAGGCTCAAGGATATTTGAATTTTTTCACACAGTTTCAGAATATATTTCTTCTTGAAGTCTATGCTAGAGTGTTCGCACATACAGATGTGCTCTACAATATTCTTCAGACAAAAAGTCTAGACATAGCTTACTACTTGCAAGAGGTATCAAAGTTAAAAAAAATACTATATCCGAGTTCAGACGTAGTGGGTTTCCGTCCATATGGAGTAATATGGAAAATGAAAATTCTTCAGCCAATACAATGGAACCACCATTAAAGCGAAGAAAAGGAGATGATGAATTGAAATACAGGCAGCTGTACTACAGCATACTAGATCGTATGCACATGGAAATTACTGACAGATTATCTGATTATGGAAAGCTTCAGTTCACACATCTTCTAGATTTTCAAAAATGTTCTGCTTATAGAGAAAACTTCCCGAATGAGGCACTAAACAAATTATTTCAGTCCTATAACAGTCACTTTGATAAAGTACGTTTGAAAAATGAATTAAGTGTAATATATTCAGTAGAAGTCTTTGATTTTTCGAACAAACCTATCCATGAAATATTATCTGCAATATATGAAAACCAGCTGAACCAAGTTATTCCTGAAGTCCTTAAATTGGCAACATTAATTGTGACAATACCAGCTACGTCAGCATCGGTAGAAGGAACATTTTCTGCGTTGAAGAGAATAAAATCCTACTGTAGATCAGCTCATACACAAGAACGTTTATCCGGCTTGGCACTAATATCCATTGAAAAGTCATTTCTACAGAAACTTTGCAAGTGGCCCAACTGTAATTTCAATACGAAGTCATCAACGTATTTTCGTCCCAATCAAGACGTCTGGAATTCACATAAATATGTAAGGAATTTTATTATAGGGATTTTAAAATATATTTTGTGTAATAATAGGGTCAGTGGTAGCCCAAACCCTTTAACCAGTATACGCCACTGTATCTGTCTATGTTCTATGAAGCATATTTCACAAGATACATAAACGGAAGTATGAAAATATATATATATATATATATATATATATATATATGTATAAGAAACAATAGTAAAAAAGTACTGGATATAATTTATTTAAATCTACAAAATGATATTAAAAAGTATATATATATATATATATATATATATATATATATATATATATATATAAGAAACAATAGTAAAAAGTACTGGATATAATTTATTTAAATCTACAAAATGATATTAAAAAGTAGTTAAGATATTTAAAAAATGTTACAACGTTACATGTACACCTGAAGTTAATATGAAGAATGTGTCTGTTTCTTGCGACAGAGTTTGTCAATGTCCGGTGTCATAGAAGTCAGTTGAAGACGTATATCGTCTTCTGTGTCCAAACAAGTTCGATATTTTGTTTTTGTAGCCGTGTACCTCGAAAAGGTCGTTTTACTGAGACACACAGTACCAAAAGGCAGTGAGAGAAATTTAGCTTTTGAACTTAATATCAAAAGATCCTCCCCTAACTTAGCCCAAAATTTGGGAAATGGTTTGCTTTTAAATCTGACAGTGGCTGTTCGAAACCATGTCTATAAGGACCTCATATCTGAAGCAGTGAGGGCTGCTGGTTTTGATATCACTGGAAATGGATCTGCAATCCACTCATATTTCTCTAGAATCGATTCCTGGGTGTCCCTTGGAAAGTGTGAATTGATATTTTGAAGCAAATTGTCAAGGTGTTCTTTCATTATTGCTATAAATGAGACATTCATTGTTATGTTATTTTCTTCTGTGAAGTTTGAAGTCAATGAGAAACGTAAGATCCTTATTGTCGACGCTTTCTATGTAGAACGCTATATTTTTCTTCGGTGCGACAATTTCGTCATCAGCATCGAATATATTCTTCCGTTTACCTTGTATGTATGTGCTGAATTCATTTTTGAAAAATGTCTGCCAAATAACATAATTTCTACAACCATTCCTGATCATTCAAATAATCTACTAGCAAACTGTTCTGGTAATTCAAAAGTGAAGAAACTTCTGTTCGAAGTTGATATAATCGGGACAACGCTTTACCGCGCGACAACCATAGCACTTCTGTGTGTAATATTACTAACGGTGACTTGTGTATACTACCCATATCTTCACACAGGATTTTAAGTAGCCTACACTGCGAAGGTCGTGCCTTAACATAGTTGATAATTTTTGCTTTAATAATGCTGGCATTTTTTCCTTGCGAGGCGTGTCGGTGTAGTACACAGTGACTACTTGTTCAGTTTTTAAAACTTTCTTGATCCTTGTAACAGTGTCAGCAACAGGACCTACCATGACCTTTGAGCCATCTGTGCACACGTCAATGCAATTGTCCCACGGTATCGAATTTTAAATGAAGAAGAAAAAATTTCAGTACCGCTTGTAGAGGATGGCAATGGCTGCAGAACAAAATATTTCATGAAAGAACCTGAAAATTCATACCGCACAAACATCATTAACATAGCTAATCCGGCAAAGACCGTGATATTTTGTCAAGTTGTAACGAAAATTTCGTTTAACTGATACGGGAAATCATGATATTTTTAAGTCTTTTCATAGATTCTGGTTTCGATTATGCACAGTGTTATTTGATAAGGACACACTGGAAATCAAGTTTGCAGTTTTCTCGTCCACCATGCACTTCACTACCTTCACTAATAGTGGTTTGATAAGAGTTTCAGCAAGGGTGAGGTTTACCACCAAGAGTCTGGTAATGACTAACCAAGTACGACGTTTCAGTGCTTTCTCGTTGTTTGTTTTTACACGAGGTAAAATTTTGTCTGAACTGCATGGAGTTCGTCACTTTTTCTTTCGAAGTAGTCTGAAGTTTTATTTGTGAACATTTGAATTGAGGAATGCCGTCTAAGGTTGGCAGGGAACATAGAACTATTGGGAAAAACTTTGTTGCATATCACCAAAGCTCGGGACTTCAGCAGGTAAACAATGCTTACAGGTTAAGTATGAAAGGAGGTTTATTGAATCCTGACGCTCGTTACACACAGTGAGTATTCGATACGTACACGGGTGTTTTAGTACAGACTACGACAAAAATAACTCCTCACCCAAACTTTAGCGTAAAACAAAAGGATTACGTTACGTTTGACAAAGCGAGCTGCAAAATAGTACAGGAATAACCTTTTCCCCGTGTTATGTGGATTGAGTATGCCAACAACAACTTTGCTGTCACTGGTTTCATCTACAGAAACCCAAATGTTGTTATCAGATATTTCTTCTCGAATGCTATGCAGAACATTTTTGTAACATGACATTAAATATCCTTTACGTAAAGTTGTTTCAGATAGGGCAATTCTACCTGTATACTTCTCTATAAAATTCTTGAAGTGGTGGTTTTCCATCTTGTTAAAAGGAATGTTGGCACTCACCATCATTTCACATAAATCTTGGAAAAAATCATTGTGTCTATCAGAATTTGAAACAGAAGGCGCTCTTGCTTCCTTCTCGTTACGTATGAATAATTGTAAATGTCTTCATGTCTCTGAGTTTTGATATGCTGTCCTATGTATTTGGGACTCTCGCCCCTTATTACAGTGTGGCACACGTTACATTTCATATCAATATTATCTGTACAAAAGTACTTACTTCCGTAAGTTTCTTTAATTTATCTTCTTTTTCAGTGAAACTTTCGGCATATTAATTGTGCACAGTAGACTTGTACTCGCCTGTACTCTTGGAATGCTAGCTATCAACAACCAGACAACCGATCACTAGTATGAAGTCGAATGGGTAGTCTTTCGGGGCTAGGTGGAGGAAGTTTCTTTACAAACACAACCAGCAATACATACTTTGTGTATTATTAACCTGTCTTTAAACTGCTGAACTCCCTAGGCTTGCATATCACACACTGTGAACGTTCATCAGCAAACTCAGTGAATCCCATGACCAAATATAAATCACAATGAAATACATTAAAGGTGATATGTTACAGTTGTATGAACACTAACAAGTAGTGTTCATACAACTGTAACATATCACTTTTAATGTATTTCATAAAATCAATCAACACGGTATTATTGACCTAACATGTGTATTTTATCATTAAATATAAATCACAATATTTTCGTTGTTACTTTCAGTACCTCTACACTAGGCATCATAGACTCTTGAGACAGGATCATGTTCAACATATTCCGAACTCAATTCCCAGGAATTCGCACTCTCTTCTTTGAAAGTAGTAGTTATAGCTGTTGTTATCTCCCTCTGACTGAGCACTGGTTGATGGCTAATAACTCTTAGGTCTTAGGGAGCCTGTCTTAAGCCACAGTTCCGGTTCAACGAAAGTTTAGCTAACATATATATCAAATTAACATGCAGGTATACAGTATATATATTTTTTTTTGAGGTAACATAACAGTCAATAGATTGTAGATTCCACGTACCACGAATAACAAGCGCTGCCTGCCCAGTATATAAAAAATAAAATAAATTTCGAGAATCATTGAATACTTGGCAAGAAAGAAAGATCGAGATAGTTCCAGTGACGAGTAATCTAATATTAATGCTTCCATGTAGCAAGAAGAACGCAAACTACTTTCTCAGAAAGTATTTTTCGCTTGATGGAAGTAGTTTCCTTTTTCCCCGCTAGAGACTAGATGGAATTAGCAATTTTTGTCATCTTCAAAACTTTCGCGGACGGAGCCCCTGAGAATCATTCGGGAACCGCTGCTCTAGAATATGCCATTAGGAAAGATCAGGATAACAGACAGGGTTTAGAATTGACCGGGTTACATCACCTTCTTGTCTATGCGGATGACGTGAATATGTTAGGAAAAAATCCACAAATGATTAGGGAAAACACGGAAATTTTAGTTGAAACAAGTAAAGCGATAGGTTTGGAAGTAAATTCCGAAAAGGCAAAGTATATGATTATGTCTCGTGACCAGAATATTGTACGAAATGGAAACATAAAAATTGGAGATTTATCCTTCGAAGTGGCGGGAATATTCAAATATCTTGGAGCAAGAGTAACAAATATAAATGACACTCGGGAGGAAATTAAACGCAGAATAAATATGGGAAATGCCTGTTATTATTCGGTTGAGAAGCTTTTGTCAACTAGTCTGCTGTCAAAAATTCTGAAAGTTAGAATTTACAAAACAGTTATATTACCGGTTGTTCTGCATGGTTGTGAAACTTGATCTCTCACTTGTATTGTATTGTATTTATTAACATTCCATGGTATTCATACATGCTTACAGCTAGAATATGGAACAAGTAAAAAAACTTAATACTATTATAAAATCTTAATTTATAGTCACAGTCTAGATGAAATATATACAGACGAGATTTACAATATAGTCTACTAGTACAACACATAGTTTTAGTATCAATTTCATGAAGTGTTATTGAATGTCATGAATTCACCTACAGAATAGAAGGCGTGAGAAATTAGGTACTTCTTTAATTTGGCCCTAAATAATTTTATGTTTTGAGTTTCATTTTTTATATCGATAGGGAGGCTATTAAAATTTTTTACTGCCATATAACGCAATCCTTTGAGAGAGTAACAGAGATTAAGGGTGTTTGAGAATGAGGTTCTTACGAAAATATTTGCGGCTAAGAGGAATGAAGTTACAGGAGAATGGAGAAAGTTACACAACGCAGAACTGCACGCATTGCATTCTTCACCTGACATAATTAGGACCATTAAATGCATGCGTTTGAGATGGCATGTAGCACTTATGGTCGAATCCAGAAATTCATATAGAGTGTTAGTTGGGAGAACGGAGGAAAAAAGATCTTTGGGGAGGCCAAGAAGTAGATGGAAGTATAATATTGAAATCGATTTGAGTGAGGTGGATTATGATGATAAAGACTGGATTAATCTTGCACAGGATAGGGACCGATGGCGGGCATAAGTGAGGGTGGCAATGAACCTGCGGATTCCTTAAAAGCCATTTGTAAGTAAGTAATCCATAATAGAAAATTCTCAATGTCTCGAACTCAAAATCCTCAGATATTCAGATAAATTACTGTATACCCAATCTAAACAAGACCGATATCATAAGCGGAAGTATATTTCCGTAAAACCTGTGTAAATTGCTACCATTGGTTTGAATCAAACCAAGTCAACTTAAAAAGCTGGTCATTTAGAGAGCTTTTCCAATGACCTTTGAAGATTAATTATGCAGGTATACCTCATTAATAGAACATAGACATAAAAGTATAAATAGGCTACTCATTTACTTTTTCAATAAATAATCATTATTAATGATACCTAGGTTTTGCAAACAACAGATTCGTGAAATACGGTTTTTCAGCTGAAAAAGGCAAACACTTTATGTTTCAAGCTTTTCCAGGTCAATATATCGTAAGTTTAAACTCGCGAAATAGCGCGAAATTTTGTGTAAATGCGAAATTTTAGTTTTAGTTTGAATTGATTAGAAATTATTGTTTTTCCAGACAAAATTAGAATTTGTTTGCGAAATTTTAATTTAAGTATTCAAATCTTATGCGAAAACAGACTTTTGACTCCAATATTCAAACCGGATTTCGAGTGATTTTTAGGCCTCCTGCTACCAAGAGGGGTAGTAGGATTACCCCACTGATAATTTTTGAATATTATTTTCATTTTTCTCCATAATTAATTTTGAAATTCCATGTATATTTGTCCGTGTTATCTCTAATAACAATTTGAATTAAGAATAGCATAAATAGATTTTAATTTGTGATTTAAATTATTCAGCTGGGTTTATTTTGAAGACCGGAATCCGCTGTGGCTTCGTGGATAAAGCGTCAGCACGTAGAGCTGAAAACCCGTGTTCGAGTTGCGGTGCCGGAGAGAATATTTCTCCGCTCCACCCATCTTTCATCATAAGTTAATGCAGAATTCCTGCAAGGAAATATCATATGTGGAGCTTGATTCGAAATGGTATCAAATCCAAAAAATTTAAAAATGAGTTACAGATTGCAGCACTTTCATTTTAATTGTTAGAAGCTGCATATAAAATAATTTTAGGTATAACGTACCAAATCCCGGCTACTAGGTCCTCAAGATTCACATTTTTCTTCAATAAGTACCACATCCATCTTCAAGTTGATTCCAATACGTACCAAATCCATTTAACCAATGACGTGGCTATTTGTAGATATGTGACTTTCTGAAATCTGTCATAGCTGTCTGACTTTAGTTTCCTGGCAGTTTAAGTGATATATGTGCTAGCTATTTTCTCTAGTATTTGCTGTTCTGAGACTGTTATAATTTATAGTGATACTTATAATGAAAATTATCTCTGATATATCCGATGAATATTCAGAAGAACCGGTAATCACCGGTGTCTCAAGGAAAGAGCCAAAAAAATGTGAATAAACAAAAGCGACTCTCCGATGCGGCTAAAGTGTCTGCCATATCTTGCAAGCATAATACTAGTTTTTGCAAGGCAGTAATGCATTCTGATGAAGATATAAAGAGACTTCGTGCAAATTATTGGCCTAATAAAAATTCAACAATTCATAGAAACTTGATTGATGTTTTCACTCCGCAAAGGAGGAAACCAAATCAAGGGAAACAAGAGGGCAATTCCAAGACTAAAATTATATCCTATTATGCCCGGAATGAAAACGATAAAGTACTAGTATGCAGATCCAATTTCCTCAGCATTTTCAATATTGGTAGGTGGAGCATGCAGCAGGGTTGGGCAAGGATCAGTGACATAATGAAGAAACTGCATGAAAAAATTATCGAGACTGTGTTTTCTGAAGTAAGAGCGTTACATGCTTTAGATTCTGATTTCAGATGAGTCAACTGGCAGGAACTGCCACAAACGTGTATTAAAATGTGAAGAAGTTTAAAATTAGTAAGGCCAAAAGGTTGACAATAAGGCCTAAGTCTGCTTTAGTAGAACTTAATTCCGCCTATGCAGTAGAACCAGTGTGTGAGCATATAGTACTTAAGGAAGGATTAAAATATGAAAATATTTTATCTCAAAAGAGGTTCCATGCACGTACTCGAAGCAAAGAAAAAGATTTTGAAGCTTTGCTCCTTGCAATGGGATACAATGTGCAGGATTTTCCATTTTATAAAAATGTCCTGCAATCTGCAAGTTTCTCTTGAAATACAATTCTATGGTGTGTCTGCTAAAATAACATGAAACAGAGAATATAAATAAAACGTTTTGAAAATAAATAATATACGGTATTAATTACATTATCTTATTTTATGCCAAAATGTACTAAATCTGTTAGAAATTTACTTAAAATAGACAAAGTAATTGTCACTAAACAAAAATATTTGGTATGGGAGTTAAGAAATGAGTAGCCTATAGAAACGGTTTACATCACCGTCAGAAAAAGATACAGTTATCATAGTAACAGTTAACTTTTATTGTTTCCTGAAAAAAATGTGAAAGTGAATTTGGTACCTTTTGGAATCAAGCTCCACAAATGTATTTCGGTACATCACAATAATATATGTGTAAATAATTACTTAGTGATTTAAGACGGCGCTCATTCCGTCGGATCCCGACCACTTAGTCACTCGTAATGAGTGCACCTTTGCACATAGTGTGTTGGACATTGTGCCACTGTCACACATCTGTGACACAGTGCACGAGGGTTGGCCACTAAAGGGAAATTAAGAAGTGGAACTTAAACTGAGAGGATTAATCCGGCATCGGAACTGGAATCCGGTGTGACTTAGTGGATAAAGCGTCAGCACGTAGAGCTGAAAATCCGGGATCGAGTCCCGGTGCCGGAGAGAATTTTTCTCCGCTCCACCCATCTTTCATCATATGATAATGCAAAATTCCTGCAAGGAAATATCATATGAAGAGTTCGCGGGAAAAACGATGAATGTCACATTTCTGTTAAGGATTAGATAATGATCTAATTGAGTCTATAACTGCAAGATGTAGTGCTGTTTCTATAGAAAATAAAGGAAAGGATTACTGTATTCGTGGTGATAATTCTTCTTTTTACCATTTTTCATAAGAAAAACATTAAATTTCGTAGTTATCCATTGAATTAGATAATGACATCGACCTTAACAAAACTGTGACATTCATCGTTTTTCCCACGAACTCTTCATGTGTATTTCGGTGCATCACAATAATGGGGTTATTTTGTAACCCGCCTTGGTATTCATAGGCGTAAAAATTCCAGCATATAAAATTCAATCTGTTGCTTAATTTTCTTCGTTTCTATGTTTGCCTGCTTCAAAATTATTTTGTTTTGTATTATTTATAACAATTTTTATATTCTTATTTACATTACCATGACCTTTTGTGCACAATTCTTTTATTCCTGTGTGTTATACTTTTTCTGGAAGTAATTTTGTCTGATAATTATTTGTGGAGCATTTTTCGGTACTCCTTGTAGTATAGTTGGTGTTTGAATGTTTGAGTTTCAACAAAGAATTAAAATTTGATTTATTAGTCTTACATTTTTATTATTTTAATTTTTAGAACTTTACATTTTTTAAATTTTATTTCATTATGAACAAATGTATTTGAGATGCTCATGGTTGTATTGTATGGTATTCTAATTTCAAGAATTAACTGAAATTATTTCCAGTTTATGTTGTAGTCATTGCTCCTAAATGTGTTTTCCGCCATGTACAAACTATATAGCATGAGGAATTTGTCTTGAAATGGAAGGGAGGCAAATTTAAATTTACTACATTTATGGCCAGTTTTTCCAAGTAATGTTTAATTTGACTTAACAAATGTTAAATTAACAGCTGGTTTATTTTTAAAGTTTTGTTAAGATATTTTCCATTTTTCCAACATAATTTTGTTTAAAATAACCAACACTTAACTTTAACTGTCGTTAATACTATTCTAACTACTCAACAGCAGTTGGTAATGATTTTGAATACATAAGACAACTTCTTATTGGCTGATATTATTATTTAAATTCTGTACTATGGAGTAAGTCATGAAACGTGTGTAAAATCGTAACCTATTACAGTAGTCATGATTCATACAGTAGAGAGAATTGATAAATGAAAGTTGCATTGACTGATATTGAATAATAATAATAATAATAATAATAATAATAATAATAATAATAATAATAATTATGTATGGTTATATTTTATAATGCTAAATATGAATTTCTGTTTAGAAAAATCTCAGCATTATGACCACCAGGTGACAATAATTACACGAATGTGTGTGTAGTCAACTGTACAGAAAACCCCGAGGAGAATTCCGTATCATATAAAATTCTCTAATTTAGGTTCATGTATAAATTATATGTAATTTCGTCCTAAAGAAGCAATTGCTGCTGAAACATTTTATTATTTACTCACTGCGTATTTTGAAGCACTATTGACATCGGCTATAGTTGAAGAGCTAGTAACATAGAATCTAGAGTTAATAGTAGCTAGTGAATTGAAACAAGTGGCCTATTTCAACTAGGTAACATACAACTGAGTTTTATTTTAAGACATGAAAGTGATTATTATAACTACATACCGGTACCTAAGAAATATTAGTAAATTAATACATAATGTGCATTCAAACATAACAAAACTTAATTGGTATATTAACTTTCATTTATTAGAATTATATTATAGCTAGCGATAAGATATGTTTGCACTGGCTTTAAAACAGAAGCGAAAGAGCTGGATTCTTGGAATTTATAATCGTTTTCTTTCCGATGGAAATTTAATTTTCCAGCACGATAATCACCCCGCGCACACCGCCATAAACGTTCAAAGACGGTTCACGGAAAAGCATGAAAAAGAGGAGCATTGACAAATATCGAGACATCCCACCTCAAAATCCAGATCAGTTCTGGGATCAAGTTCTGGCTACCTGGAAAGATTTCGCTAAGGACCAGAACTATTTCCGCGATCTGGTGGACTCAATGCCCCGAAAATGCCAGGCAGTGATAGACGCCGGTGGCATGTGAATGAAGTATTAGATCCACATGTGTATTTATTTTATTTTTCTTTAATTTGTTTATCTTTGTTTTATTTCGGGAAGAAAATTAATCTCCCAAGAGTTTTTTAAATTCTCCTAGTGGAGCCAGAGTTGCGAAATAATAAGTTCCACTACACAAAATTATAAAAACGAAGAAAGGTAACATGTATAAAAATTAGTTACGTTAAAAAAAAAAGTTACCGCCGAGAACCGAACACGGGCCCCTAGGATGGCAAGCCAACACGCTACTGACTACTCCAACTGGGTGCCATGACGTAATTAGCGCGACGAGGCACATATAGCTGCTAGACTTGAAGTCTACGGACACAGCTCACATACAAATGTAATCATGTAAATATTTCAATGTTCAGTACTAGTTAATGTTTCATGTGGACTGATTTACTGAAGCTTGGTGAAACCGTCCCTTACTCTAAACATTCCTCAAAGAGAAACATAACTTGTTACTTTCACAACTTTTGTCTGAACAGCTGTGGTGTTATCCGCCATGTTTAACTGTTTGTTAAATGAGTTAACGGCCTGAAATCCTACATTTAAAGTTAACAAACGGTTAAGAATCTGTTAAGCCAAACTGGTGTTGAACAAATGGAAAAACTGTATTTAACAAACTGTTGAAAGTTTAACAGTCGTTAAGTCTTCTAACAATACTTGGACAAACCGGCCAATTAACTCATAATGTCACCAGTAACATAACTGAAGTTAATTAATTTTGGTGAACTGTTAAAACTGATATTCTGATAAATATTCTGTATCATTGAAATACATTTGTCGGCTTGCATAAATAAGAGGGCATCAAATAGCTGGTGTTTAAAACACTATTGTTAATTTACATAAACATACAGTAGGCCTAACATGAAATAACTATGTATTCCTATCATTCACGAAATTGCCTTACCACTATCACGAAATTACCTACCAAACACGCACATTTCCAATCCAATTTTCTATCAATAATTAAAATTTAAAAAATAGAAAATACAGCTCTCTGTTTTATATTTTGTTACAATAATGCCATAGAAATAGAAAAATATAGTATTATCCATAAAATGAGGAAAAACTAACCATAATATTAAAACTATCACGAAAATACCTTTCCTTACCCTATTTAAAATACTTAACAAAGATTGGTATTTCATTTTGATGGGCGTAATTGGGGTAATAATCGTATTACCCCCCCTTATTAGTAGTAAGTTGTGAAAAACATTGGTAACAAGAGGGTTAAATATAGAGTACAAATGACCTGAAAGTTTTGTGGTGCCTGTTGGTTTATATTGTTCACACACAGTATGACAGACTATTACACGAATAATTCTATACATCGGCTAAAAGTTGATAGAAAACTGAGTTGTATATTAACCCTCCTACTACCAGGTTTCTTTTTTTACACTGAGTACCGCTGGGGTCATATAGACCCCAAGTAATTTACACGAGATATATAGGTAGTAATGCAATTGTTTTAATGAACTGGCATAAAAACATACATGTTTACCTTGAAAACAGAACAGCTATGTATATAAACACTTTTACATTTTTACATTTTACACTTTGCCATCCTTCCGCCCTCATCTTATACGTCCTTACATTTGAAGCAAAACAACTCGGAATGTTGTTTACAGACGAAAGATGGACATTTTATGCACTTTTCTGGAGGCTTTCTGTCCACAGAACGTTCACATAAGTGGCATCGTCCACGTTTTGCCCCACTTTGCATTTGTGCTGAAAGAGGAGGAGGAGGAACTTTGGTGCGCCTACTTCTGTTCTTCTGTACTAAAGATGTTCTCAGCTCAAGAATAAATTATCTTCTTCTGTAGTTGGTTTTTTTCTTCCAGTCAGGATTTAACTCCAGCCAAATTATGAACGCATTGAGCGCACTAATATCCAGAATATTATAAAAATAACCATGGGCCACCTCCTTGTCACACGTTTTGTAGTGTATGTCCTGACTAATTTGTCCACTGTGTCTACACCTGACTTTGTTGCGTTATAGTCTAGTACCATAATAGGTTTTTCTTTTTCATCTTCAGCTATTTCCTCTTTGAAATGCAGAGTGCTCAGCAGAGTCACTACCTTACCCTTTTTTGGGCAATAGGAAACTATCGTAGCTGATTCCTGGAATCTGAACAGACTGAAGCTGCTTTCCTTCCCTTTGCTATGACAAATTCTGCGTGTAGTTCACGGAGATTCTTTCTTATTGTTGCTAACAGAGTCATCTGTTTTCTTTCTAATTCCTTTGCCAGGTCCAAACTTGTACAGAAATTATCTGTTATGATGTTTCTACCACTCTGGAATAAATTTTGAGTTAAGTCCAATACTACTCTTTTTCCCTGATTCGATTCTCTAGGCTCGTCTTCGCCCCTTCCTGTTTACATTTGCAGGTTTGTGACATAGTAATTAGTGCTATCAGAAGCGGCCCATACTTTGATGCCATATTTTCCGGATTTTGAGGGGATATACTGCCGAAAAGGACACCTGCCCCTGAAAGTTACCAGTTCTTCATCAACTGTAATATGGTCGGCCATGCTCTGTGTTCCATAAATTCACTATGCCCTCATTATGACCTTTGTACACTCCTGCGAATATAAGCAGGCCAAGAAAGGACTCAAATTCTTCTCTATCAAGATCTATCCATTTGTTACCGTAAGTAATGTTACCTCCTTTGTTGGTCCACTTCAAAATATTCTGCAAAATGCTGGGCTTCATAAATAATTCAAAAGCTGACTGCACAGTGTTTACATTCCTCAGACTATGCCGCGTTGGACCTGGAGCCGTCTTCATTACGTTTCGTGCTGGCTGCCTCTCTTGATGCAAACTAACAGGACTTTTATTCCATACTTCGTTTCCATTTCTGGACCTCGAAACAACAGTATTACTATTCCAGATATTTACTTAGTGATTATCTATTATTATAAAAAGTAAAGTAAATCCGTGGCGCTACAGCCCATGAAGGGCCAAGACCGACTAGCCGGCTGCTGACCTCACGTTCACATGTCGAAGCAGAGGTGGACGATCATCCAACCAGAGTGGAGGTATCGTATGCTTAGCACGATGATCCCTCCAGCCGTTAGAGCTGGTTTGTGAAACCGGATTTTCGCTAACTGTCGTAGCTCCCCAAGTGCATCAAGAGGCTGGGTGGACACTGGTCCCATACATTGGACGAAATTTCATGAGAAAATTTCTTTCCCCATGAGGATTGGAACCAGCGCGCATTCCGTAAAGCGAGTCCTAGGCAGAATGCCTTAGACCACAACGCTACGGCGCGGAACATCTATTATTATTGCTGCTGATTTTTGTTGTAATAAATAATTGGCAGATGAAATATACTTACTTGAAAACATTCAAATTTGAGATGTTACAAACTTCAGGAACAGTAGTTTCTAAATCTCCATCATCATCGTCATCATCCTCATCAGAATTTTCAGCCGATTGACAGTCTTCTGTTATAATAGCATCAATCTCTCCATCGTCATCAGATTTTTCTTCATTATATTCATGTTCCTCATTATATTCCTTTTCCTCATTATCTTCTTCATTCACAACTACGCCTATTTCTGAACTAGTCAAATATCTTGCACTCATCATGTAATTCTACATCACACTGAGGCAAAACACTAATAAAAACTTAGGCAACAAACCTTAACAATGGGTAAGAAATAATATTTCATTGTTGCACGTGTTCCGTATAACAGATGTCCAAAGTGACGGTCAGCATTTCTACTTTCATAATGTTACATTCAAAGAAAAAAAATCAATTTTTAATGGGGTCATATGGACCCCAATGGTACTCAGTGAAGAAACAATGAATATTTTTTAATGTGTTGAAAATATAAAAATGAATGAAACATCATTGGATACAGTTGACTCAAAGAGATAAAGTCATAAATTTTGAAATTTATAGTTTCAAAAATGGCGGAGATTTTTCTTTCAAAAGAGCTACTGGGGTCATATTGGCCCCATTGGTACTAGGAGGGTTAAAATGTACAAAGAACCTTAATATTCCCTGTATGATACAGCTCTACAATCTTTCTACGCTCGGTATATACAGTAATGTATTTTGCACGAACGAAGTTAAAAATCCGTATTTTTAAATGTGAAATAACACCGAAGTTATGTATTTTTCTACAAAATAACACATAAATTAAGTAAATTTTTTAGTCAGTTTCAGTACATAATTGCAGTCATTTTGCAGAATTTGAATTATTGGCATTGTATTATTTAACTGGCTGACACATTTTAGGGCTTCACTGTGTTGAAATTGGATTCCCTATTCCTTCCTGTGTCGCAGGTCTTCACTGTGGTCATCACTGTGTTCTTCTTACTCCTCAATTGCAATCAATTTTTTCAGCACTTTTTCCGGAACTGAAGACACTTCTACATGAAATATGTGTGTGTTCGTTGTCTAAAGACTCTCAAAATTGGCTTTCTTGATCTTTTACAATAAGGAAGGGTGCGTGGCCACTTACAACAGCTTGCAAGTAGTAGCTAATGCTATTTCTAAGCACAAGGGAATTGGTGGAAATTTAAAAGATGCTTTGAAGTTAACCTTAGTAGGCTACATTTATCCTGTACAAACTACACACAATTTAAAACCACATTTAGGCCTACAATGGCCAAGTTACACAGGTGAAAAATTCATAAAGTGTTGCATTCTATTAGTCTGCCTTTAGGGGAGGGAACAAACTGGCACTGTCCTCGTACGCAGGCAGCTTGTGTGGGCCCATTTTACTACCCGGGATGGAATGGTGTGCATCAGAGACACGCAAAATCTCTTTCAGGCTTGTCCATGACTACTTCCGTGAGCGGGCTTACGCTTTGTATCGTTCGCCCGCCTGCAACCTTCCCTCACAAGCAGGCAGGCAGTGTGGTTGCACAGACTCCCAAACAGTCCTAAGAGTGACCAGAAAGGACTGTTGGATTCCGCCGACCTACGCCAGACTGTGCTGTTTCAAATGCATGATAAATATCAACCAAGTCATTCAAACTTGACAAGAAGCCTACAGATATGGACAAACTACTGAAAACTTAATTTGTTTTCTTTTGAAACGTACCGTTAATAAAGACAAAAAAAAACTATTTCTCGTCAACATAATATCCATTAAATGCCAACAGTTATTATAAATTACTTGCACTTTCCTTTTCATCGTAGTAATACAAATTTAATGCAAACCATTCAAACTGTCAGCTTCACAAATAAAAATAAATCTGTCCCTCAGAAGTTAAATAGCAAATCAATATTCTGAAGAGCGAAAAACTTTTATACATTTTACAGGTATTCATGAGGCTTTTAATTATTGATAAGGAAAAAGTTGAAATGAAATATTTTTCTATAACAGTTGTTGATATTCATAATAATTGTTAACAATATCTTTTCAACATATTTCCTTCCCTTCCCTTCCCTTCCCTTCCCTTCCCTTCCCTTCCCTTCCCTTCCCTTCCCTTCCCTTCCCTTCCCTTCCCTTCCCAACTAGTCACAAGTTACAAAATGTTACTATTGTGTTGAGTCAGATACACTTTGCAGGAAAATGAAATGTATAATATTGTCTTATTATTTTATGAATTCTGTAGCGCAATAAACCGTAAAACTGTGTTTCTTTAATCAAGAATTATCTGCCGTTATTTCTTGGGTTCACATACACTTTGTAGAAAAATGAAATTGATAATATTTATCTTATTATTTTATGAAATTCTGGAGTGCAATAAATTGTAAAACTGTGTTTCTTTAATCAAGAATTATCTGCCGTTATTTCTTGAGTCAGATGCACTTTGCAGAAAAATGAAATGTATAATATTTATCTTATTATTTTGTGAAATTCTGTAGTGCAGTAAATTGTAAAACTATATTTCTTTAAATTTATAAAACAGTTATATTACCGATTGTTCTTTATGGCTGTGAAACTTGGACTCTCATTTTGAGAGAGGAACATAGGTTAAGGGTGTTTGAGAATAATGTGCTTAGGAAAATATTTGGGGCTAAGAGGGATGAAGTTACAGGAGAATGGAGAAAGTTACACAACACAGAACTGCACGCATTGTATTCTTCACCTGACATAATTAGGAACATTAAATCCAGATGTTTGAGATGGGCAGGGCATGTAGCACGTATGGGCGAATCCAGAAATGTATATAGAGTGTTAGTTGGAAGACCGGAGGGTAAAAGACCTTTAGGGAGGCCGAGATAGATGGGAAGATGATATTAAAATAGATTTGAGGGAGGTGGGATATGATGATAGCGAATGGATTAACCTTGCTCAGGATAGGGACCAATGGCGGGCTTATGTGAGGGCGGCAATGAACCTTCGGGTTCCTTTATAGCCAGTAAGTAAGTATATTTCTTTAATCAAGAATTTTCTGCCGTGTTGGACCATAAAATAAAAATTTTTTGAATTGACTAAATAGCCAACGAACTTAGATTTCAAACTAGTACTGTTTCATCTTAACCAGTGGCGTATACTGGTTAAAGGGTTTGGGCTATCACTGACCCTATTATTACACAAAATATATCTAACAATTACTTTAATTTTAATTACTATGGTAAAACTAATAATACAAAATTATTACATTATGTTATATTATAAACTTTTTCTTTTGTAATTTCCTTGGGCTACCGCCGGTAGCCCCGGTAGCCCGCAAAATACACCCCTGATCTTAACCAGCGCAGACTGGCTTCCGTGAATGCAAGTCACTCTACCTTATAATACAAACAGGCAGGCTTTTTGGGTCCCGCCTGGACTGAACCAATAAACCCCGGGCTGAATGGGTTCAGTCTTAAAAGTTAACTTGCTTTGTAGCGTCACCGGAACCCAAGCTTGACGCCAGTTACGGACATGAGTCTTGTCTGATTTCCCGATGTCTAGTGTGCATGCCCCCGTGCGCAGATCCCGCAACGCGTCGTCTCCGAACTCTACTTCACAGAGCTGAGCTTAAACGACATTTTCAAGTACCTGTGACAACTGTGACTGTGACAATTAATTATCTGTGACTTTTATCGGTGATTTTGTCACACCGATCTTTTTATATCGATAAGTAAACACAATATACATGAATTACATCGATATTTTGTCACACCGATAAAAAATAGCAGGTAATATTGAAGAGCAGTGAAATGTGAATATGATTTCTCTATAGGTGCCACACATCAAATATATTGTGTACATGTACCATTAACAAATAAATACTTACCTAACTGAACAGTAACATGTCAAAAGTTAACCTCATATACCAAGAGGTTATATTGAAGATATTGAATCAGTTGATAATTATTTTTAAATGTAGTTGGATATTGAGAAATTGAAGTTATGTGATTATCCTAATCGATTTAAACATTTATCCTTTTTATTGTACATAATGTAATTGATACATTATTTAAGTCCTGCATTAACATTATAATATTGAGTCACAGAATAAAAAATAACGAAACATAAGTATTCGAAGAAACTTTGGAAAATAATTACAAAACAGTTGTTCAGATAGCATTATACACAAGATATGTACTGGTAACCAGTGGTGTTATTATTTAAATCGTTTAATCACTACATAATTTCTAATAAGATAGCGAAACTAGCGCTGTAGTAGTTTCGGCGATTTCGGACGTGAAAATCGTTGCATGTATAGGGAATTTTTTGCGGAGATGCAGTTGATCGGGTTAAACTAGCGCTGAAGTAATTTTGTTGATTTCGGAAGTGAAAATCGTTGAATTTGATTTTTTGTGGAGCTGCAGTTGATCGTATATGCAAGGCATAACAAAGCCTAAACTAACCAAACCTAACCTGTCACAGATTCATATATGCAAGGTGTATACGCGGAGTACGAAGGGAACTACCTCAACGCTAGTTTAGTCGTTGATCGTACATGTCTAGGCATAATAAAAGCTTAAATTAACCAAACCTGACCTGTCACAGATTCGTATATGCAAGGTGAATAAGGGGAGTACGAAGAAAACTACCTCAAGGTTAGTTTAGCTATAGGTACTGTCGTCGGCTTGTGAGAAATGCTTCGAAAGTTCGGAAGAGCATAACGTTCAGTGACACAGAGTGAATTAATATGATTTATGTTGGATACCCCTTATTTTCAAATGTAATTAAGTATCCTGTTTATGTGTAAGTGTAGGCCTATTTTAAAAGTGTGCAAGGGCAATGAGAACTATTTGGTGGGGCAGTGTCTGCTAGATGTCAGATCTTTTTGGGATTTATAAAATACCCTATATTATTATATTTAAAAGTTGAAAATTACTTGGAAGTTGATGATTTTAACAATATCTAGATAGATATCACTAAATATCAATTTCAGAACATTGATTAGGCCTATTAACTGGAGTGGAATAACACCCCACACGAGTACCAATGTCAGGAAGCACTGCGCGATTTCCTAAGTGTTAATAACCATAAACAACCTAATGAACTTATTATAAAAATAATTTTATTTTAAGTTCAATTATTTTAATTAATACTACCATGCACTGGTATGTTCGTGTTAGAGCTATACATTAAAACTGAATCATACATTAATGAGAGAAGTACGGATAAAATTATTAAAATAATGTTGTAGGCTCCTTTAATTGTTTAGTTTGTAATTAAAAACATAACGGAAAATATATTGTTACTGCGTAAAAATTGAGTGGAAAATGCATACAAGTTAATATAAATTCACAGTTATATGAAAATGTAAAGATCTCTGGGAATACATAAAATATTTATAAAACACATATACAGACTAACTATTAAAACAAAATGTCAGACTCATGATTATATTATTATAATGCCGTTAATAATTTTGCAACAAATCATCAATTTGCAAAAAAAAAAATATATATTGAACAAAATATCACGAAAAAAATAAAAAAAAATATCACCGCTCTATTGCTGTTATTGTATCATGCGCATGCGAAAACCCAAGACTTGGAGGAGAAAGTTGTGAGAACGTCACAGACTCACTGTTGTTGTCCTAAGAGATAGGAGTACTGAATCGATCACAAGTGATAGCAATATCAGTCACAGAGTACTGAATACGGAACAGATTTCTATAGCGATATTTTGTCACAGATATTTCGCGTAATCAGTCACAGTTTACGTGTGACAAAAATACCTGTGACAAAATAACGGTTTATGAAATATCGATCATCTCTACCCCTACAACCTACTGTACAGTTGTAAAATAAAAAAGTGGGCGAACTCGTGAACAGCGAATATTTTCTAAGTCCACTTCGGGTCACGGCGATGTTACACGATGCATGTGCTTTTAGAAGCAGTTCCGGAAATATGGAATCACTCCATATCTGCGCCTCGTAGACCAGCGGTAGAGAGCTCGCTTAATGATTTGAAGGTTGTGAATTCGGGCCTTGTTCAAGTTTTCATTTTATTTTTTAATCGTTCTTTAGCGATATAAATATTGCATCATTCAAATTATCATTTATATTCTGTTATCGTTCTTTATCGATAGGAATAATATTCAAGTTATTTATATTTTATCGTTCCTTTAGCGATATATATCTATATATAATATTCAAGTTATAATTTGTTATATTCTGTTATCGTTCTTTAGCGACGTGAATAATATTCAAATTATCATTTGTATTATGTTATCGTTCATTAGCGATATAAAATATTCAAATTATCATTTGTATTCTGTTATCGTTCATTAGCGATATAAATAATATTCAAATTATCATTTATATTCTGTTATAGTTCTTTATCGATATGAATAATATTCAAGTTATTTATATTTTATCATTCCTTTTGCGATATAACTTATTATATAATATTCAAGTTATAATTTGTTATATTCTGTCATCGTTCATTAGCGACGTGAATAATATTCGAATTATCATTTGTATTCCGTTATCGTTCATTAGCGATATAAATAATATTCAAATTATCATTTCTATTCTGTTATCGTTCGTCAGCGATATAAGTAATATAAATTTAATGTTAGGTTTAGAACAATACAGCTGCCTAATACGAGTGTTTTTTCTTCTTATACTGTTATATTATTACATTATACTACCCTGTAACATAATAAATTGGAAAGGTGTCACGAGGATTTGAGCCTGGTACGATGACATTTCAATTCCGAATTTCGCGACGTCCGACGTTCCTACGTTCTTCCGACTGAGCTATGTCATTTACCTTGTATTAACGTAATTCAGCGCATTGTCAGAAACTTCAGCGCATTGTCAGAAACACTACAACTGAACATTCATTTCAATCATATTCTGAATATTTAATAATGATATAAAAAGGCTACGTTTATGACAATAATATTTGTAGTTGTAATACCAACTGCAACAGCAGCAGTGTTAACAGCAGCAATGGTTAAGGACGTATTGCGTGGATACAATTCAATATAGACTTTTCGAAAACAAATTACGACACTGAGGTCGAGATTATAAAATAATTATATTCTTCTTAACTCTGTGGACTTTATGTTTGAAAATGATATAGTTATTAATAAGACTAACAAGTATTTATATTATTATTTCCTAATTGAAGAATATATATTTTTAGGATAATGAATGTTTTGCTGATATTTTAAGACGTAGGTAGAGGCTAATTCTCTTAGGAAACCACGACGCCATTTCTGCCTGCGACTTTGATTAATATGGCTCCACAAAGAGGTGCAGGAACGAATGAAAGTATAATACGGGCTGTGGTTCATCTTGGTTTTTCGTCATCCGAGGCAGGTAGGCGTTTCAACGTTTCAGCAAGGACAGCCCGGAGATAGGTGCAAAATTATCAACGCCCGGCAATTTTTGGCCGAAAAGCTGGGAGTGGTAGAAGGAAAATTTCAACATCACAACAGGACGCCAGATTAGTGGCAGAGGTTGAAAGAATTCCTTTCATACCGCTGCTAATTTGAAGGCAGTTGTTAATTTCCCTGGCCACGACCAGACCGTGAGAAATCGTTTAAGGGCCGCCAATTTGAGATCTCGACGTGCCATTCATAGGGAAGTTCATAAGGAAGAGTATATAGAGGAGCTTTTAGTCTTTGTAGTGGGAAATGATGATCGGGATTGGAAAAGAGTAATCTTTTTTTTTTTTTGAAGTCACCTTTTCTATTACAAGGGAAGGACCCCTCTTGTACTCCACATCTGTGGAGTAACGGCCAGCGCGTCTGGCCGCGAGACCAGGTGGCCCGGGCTCGATTCCCGGTCGGGGCAAGTTACCTGGTTGAGGTTTTCTTCCGGGGTTTTCCCTCAACCCAATATGAGCAAATGCTGGGTAACTTTCGGTGCTGGACCTCGGACTCATTTCACCGGCATTATCACCTTCATCTCATTGAGACGCTAAATAACCTGAGATGTTGATAAAGCATCGTAAAATACCCTGCTTAAAAACCCTCTTGTATATCGTCCTCTTGGTACCCGATTCGACCACAGATACGCTGCCATGCGTGCCCGCAGTGGTAGAATATCTGTGTCCTGTTGGAATTCTTCAATTTCAGCAGGATAATCACCCAGTCCACACATCTCAATTGATTCGGGACTGGTTTGCGAGGATACAGGATATTGAATTGATACTGGCCTCGTCGCTCTCCGGACTTGAACCCTTTAGAGAATATGTGGGCACAAGTAAAGAAACATATGCGGGAAAATCGGCCCAATTCCTCTCCAAGATGCCCTGATGATTTGTGGAAGCTCGTCCATTGTCCCTGGGATGCCGTGACTGAGAACAGTCGGTATTTGAAAACACTAGTCGATTCCATGCCCACTCGACTGCAAGATGTGATCGAGATGGGAGGAAGATGGACTAAATATTGAATCGTGGCTTTTTGTTTTTATTTTTTTGTTTTTGTTTTTTTTTAACTTTTAATTGTTTTAATTTTTTAAGGCAGGCGCCTGTAAGTTTGTTTTGTTTATGCCACGAAAGATATTTTTGCTGAGAATATAATCTTTCTTTCCATTTGCAGCCATAATGTCATAATAAATAATGACACAGTCATGGCATAATGCATTCATGAACCTGATGTTAATTACTAGTCATAAAAGAAACAGAAACAATTATATTTTCTCTCTCCTAAAAACCATAAAAAGCATTATTAGGTCGTGTTCGAACGCACGACCTTACGAACACTTGCCCGAAACGCTACGTTACGCTACAGATTAACACGCAAAAACTTTCATTCTGACTGTAGATATCAGGCCACGTGGTCCAACAACATGACGTAACATCACCTGTCTCCGAATTGTAGCGGAGATACCCGAAAGGAACTTTGTGTCTAGAGGGCGGCCACTTTTTCTTTTGACAACTGTACATGATCCCTTTATCATTCCGCGTAGGCCTCACGGCTACTCGATCCCTCGAGTTACCGCCAGAGCCCAGTGTAGAGCCCACTGTAGAGATGGGTAAAAAAAGATGGAACAGTTTATTTGAAACTGTTTCACAATTGAAACTGTTTCGTATCGAACAGTTTCGTAATATAACCTGTTCCAACTGTTCCAAAGAGTGTTACACTGCTCCAGTGATATCAACATTCCACATGGTTCCAAGAGATGAACAGTTCAGTTTCTAAACAGTTTTCCTCTTCTTTGCTGTTTGCAAAGGCCACGTGTAGCGCTATCATTGACCTCCAATCGAAAGTAGATAATATAATATCCATGTTCCACACGGCCTTCGTGCAACAGTAGCCTATGTAGGATCGCGCAATTTAATTGTACGAAATTCCCTAATAAATCTCCTAATTATTAGCTGTCCATTAATGGAGAATATGTTCATAATGCCCTGATATAGTGTTAATTATTAATATACCGCGAAAAATATCATCGGCTAATGTCATCGTTATTAAACTCTCCTAGGGTTATATGCGTTATTTTACTAAAATCGATTTATTTTGAATTGTAGTTATTTGCTGTACCCTTAATAGTAACCTACGACAACTCTCTTTCGTTGCCATAATGCACTGAACAGGTGATTTAAAGACGATTCAAGGGCCTTGAAACATGTTCCCGAAGCAGATGAGAGGTTCAAACAGTTGGAACAGTTGGCACTGATGTTGTAAACCAAAGACGTTGTAGTTATATAAACATATTCTTATGAATGAAACTGTTATCTTTGAAACTGTTATTTTGGAACAGTTTCGTTCGTGAAACAGTTACAGTCGAAACTGTTTCTTAAAAAGAACAGTTTATCCCATCTCTAGCCCACTGTGCATGGCGCTATCGTCACCACAATGACCAAATTTCCATGTCCGGTGGCAGTCCGTAACCGACTTTACATCGGACCAAGCCCGAAACCTAGGAAAGAAACGGAGATTATGAAAGAGAGAATGCGTAATTTTGATTAATCCGAGATCCAACACCGAGTTACCCAGCAATTCTGCTTCGGTTGATTGAGGGAAAAATTGGCCTGGGTAGCGTAGATGATATAGCGCTGGCCTGCTGTGCTCGAGGTTGCGGGTTAGATCCCGGCCCATGTCAGATGGCATTTAAGTGTGCTTAAATGCGACAGGCTCATGTCAGTAGATTTACTGCTATGTAAAACATCTCCTGCGGGACAAAATTCCGGCACACCGACGACGCTGATATAACCTCGACAGTTGCGAGCGTCGTTAAATGAATCATAATTATTTTTCAGGGAAAACCTCGGAAAATACCTCAACCAGATAACTTACCCCAACTAGGATTTCAACGCAGGTCCGCTCGTTTACGGTCAGACGTGCTAACGCTACTCCAAAGCGATGGATGCATAACGTATTACCAAACTGTGATCAAGATGGTGATCAGGGTAGAATACATTCCATATACAGTGAACTACTACTTCAATTTGGACACTTCTATAAATACTGCACATCGTTCTACATTGGACATCTTCCTTTGGAACCGGTTAAAATCCTATAAATTTGCATGGTTTCAGTTCTCCACATCTTGGACACAATCCTATTATGTAACTTGGATATGTCTTTGGTCATACGTTGGACAAGTTCATTTTCTCGTCTGATTTTAACGTGAAAATAATTTCAAGGTATATTTTATTCGTTTTTTGTTCAGATTTTGTAAATGAGTCCTTCATAGAGGATTAGCTTGTAGTATACATTTTAAGGTGAAGAGTTCAGTGCAAGAGACAGAGCACCTTCGCTTGTGAACAAACATAATTTATGCGACATTATTTGGAGTGCGACGAAAATTTAAAAGTGAATTTGAAAATTCCACGATGAAATCAATAAGCCTATTGGAATGTTTTAAGTCACGTTTTCTTCTAATTCTAAAGCGCAATAGGTAAGTTTCAGTTGCAGTTGCAATAATATTTTAATCAAAAACTTTCCAGAACTTAAATTCAGGTGAATATAATAGAAATAAATATTCACCTGTTACACTATACACCACAGTAAACACCTTACATAGTTTCCGTGTGTAGTACCATATCAGGGTATATCAGGGCACCCAAATATTTTATCCACTCTATATCGTGAACACCTCTGTAAGTTGGTCACATTTGAGTGAAGCTTTAAGTATTGAACTTACAAGCAAACATTCTGAGGGGGGGAAATAAAAAATATTTTTTTTCTTCCACCATGTTAATAATGTCAAAAGAAGTGCTTATACAAATTTTGGCAACTCGACCGCAATTACGAGGCCGTCCAGAAAGTGAGTTTCCCTGAGGCTGTTGACAAAAAAAAGCACAACTGCATGGAAAGATTTATTGAAACAGTTAGTTAGTGGGGTTTAAAAAGGGCGCGTCAGCATCTATGGCTATTTGCGCCCTTATCTAAAATTCTTTACAGAACAGAGACTATACAATAATCAAAATGCTTAAGGAACTAAAAAAACGTTGTCACGATTAAAATGAGGTATACAAATGCAGTTTCAGCAGGGTGATGCATAAAACATTATAAAAATCTGACCTTAACTAGTATTTAAAAAGAGACAAAATAACAATACAAATGCTACCATAAATAAGTTATCTGGCGTATTTCTAAAATACTCGGATGTAAAATGTCCGAATGTCAAGTTTGTTAAAAAAACTTATATACTAAATAACAAGAGTAACCTCCGGATGTAAAGGGTCCGGAGGATAATTAAAACGGGTCAAAAACTAAATTACCCTGTCAAGTCCAGTACTCGATAAAAATCTCAGGACTGCATTTGTACAATTAAAATCATTTCCAAGAGCGTCACGAACAGTCGGCCGAATTCCATATTGCCGACGGACACGGTCATATTTTCTACAATGTAATAAAAAATGTTCCACCGTAAGTGGAACATGGCATAGATCACACTCCGGCTGAAGCTCGCCACGTAGCAGATGGCCATGTGTCAGATAACAGTGGCCAATCCTCAACCGGGTGAGTAAAACTTCTTCGTGTCGTGACGCTCTTGTGGACGAATCCCAAACTCGAACAGTATTCTTTATTCTTCGTAATTTCTTTTCGTCTTGTGCAGACCATTCTCCTTCCCATTGCCACCATATGCTACATTTCAAATAATTTTGTAAGTCTTGCCACCTCTCGCGCCAATATACCAGAGTGCCATTCGTGGCACCATCATTGGCTGCAGCATCTGCGGCCTCATTCCCACGAATTCCGACATGGCCAGGAATCCACACTACTCCAATCTCGCAATCAGAGCTTAGGAGTGTGTGGAACAGCTGCTGAGTTCTTAACACAAGGGGATCCTCTGAATAGAGACACTGCAAAGACTGAATGGCACTTAAAGAGTCGGAGCAGATTAGATATCTGCCCCGAGGTTCTCGAATTAAAAACAATAAAACTCTGTAAAAAGCATATAATTCTGCAGTAAAAACACTGGTATATTCGCTCAGTTTATATTTAAATATCTGTCCATTTGCAACGAAGGAGCAACCAACACAATCATTTATTCGGGATCCGTCAGTATAAACTAAAGAATAATTTGGATATCGGGATAAAAGTTCACTAAAACGAAGTCTATAAACAAAAGCTGGTGAAGAATTCTTAAAAATTTGGCTCAGGCTTACATCAAACATGGGGCGTCGCATAATCCACGGTGGAGTGGTGGTGTATTCTAGTGTGCGAACGGATGGTAGATCGACGTCGAGCTCAGAGAGCAGTTCACGGAATCGCACACCTGCTGGACGAGGTCTCCGTGCATTTTCACTGTATCGGCCGTAAAGAGACGAATGATGGAAAGAGTCGAAAGAATTGTGCTCAGGCTGCGAGCGGAGTTTAACCGCATATGAGCACAACAGGACATTACGTCGCCGATAAAGTGATGGTTCCCCCGCTTCACAATACAGGCTCGCTATCCGACTCGTTCGGAAGGCACCTGTAGCGAGTCGTATCCCATGATGATGGATAGTGTCTAAGAAACGTAGCTTAGATTTATTTGCTGAGCCATAGATAAAACAGCCATAATCCAGCTTTGAACGGATAAGAGAACGATATAGACGTAAAAGCACTATGCGGTCTGCACCCCAGCGAACCCCTGACAAAAGGCGTAAAATGTTTAAAGATTTTTCACAACGCCTTCTCAAATCACAGATATGCGCCTCCCACGTTAATTTATAATCAAAGATAAAGCCCAAAAACCTCGCAGTGTCTGTATATTGCAACTCCACTCCATTAAGACGCAGTTCAGGATGTGGATGGAGTCCACGTTGGTTGTGGAAGTGGACACACTGCGTCTTTTGAGTGGAGAATTTAAAGCCATTGCGAAGAGACCACTCCGATAGCACATTGATGACCAGTTACAACTGTCGACCGATAGATGGGAGGTATCGGGAACTGTAATATAGACTGAAGTCATCAACGTACATGAGAGAAGATACTCGGTTACCTACACAGTGGGCAATGCCATTGATCGCAATGCAGAAAAGAAGAACACTTAATACAGACCCCTGCGGAACGCCATTTTCTTGGAGATGTTCGTTAGAAAGTGTGGTGCCTACTCGAACTCGGAAATACCGCTCTGCCATGAACTTCGCAATAAACGTTGGCAGACTGCCACAAAGTCCCCAGTCATACAGGGTTTGCAGAATTCCAAAACGCCACGTGGTATCGTAAGCCTTTTCTAGATCAAAGAAGACCGCCACAAGATGTTCCTTCTTGAGGAAAGCATCTCTAATGGCCGTCTCCAGCAGAACAAGATGGTCTGCGGCGAATCTGCGCTTGCGAAAACCACATTGGATGTTAGATAATCGGTTTCCCGATTCGAGTACCCACATCAGGCGTTTGCTTATCATCTTTTCCATTACCTTGCACACACAGCTGGTGAGACAGATTGGCCTGTAATTGCCAGGTAAAGAAGGGTCCTTTCCCGGTTTCTGGACTGGAATTACAATGGCAGAACGCCAAGCAGATGGAAATACACCCTCCGTCCAGATTGTATTGTACATAGACAGAAGAAAGGATTTTCCAGCTGGTGGAAAATGACAAAGCATGGGGTTATGGATGTTATCAGGGCCAGGGGAAGTGTCAGGGGATGTGTCTAGAGCCGCCTCCAGCTCCTCGCATGTGAACGGTGCATTGTAGTCTTCAGTGTTGTCAGATTGAAAATTTAGGTTTCGTTTTTCTGCAGTATCTTTGATTTTCAGAAATTCCAGGTCGTAATTATTTGAGCTGCTTATTTGTGAAAATGTGGTAGCAAATATTTCAGCAACCGGTCGAGGTGGGTTCCTCCAAGTGGTGACCGGGGGGTGCAATGGTGCCTCTCGTGCTCTTCTTTTCGGCCATTTTTCGTCCTATCACCAACCACTCCTCTTCGTTCTCTCTTCTTTTTCATCACTATTTCTCTCCGCCGGCCGCCAATGCATGCGGAACGCCCACCACATCATCACAGCCATTTTCACCTCTCCATCCCCGCTGTTTTTGTTCTTGCCACGTCCGCCACCATGACGGGATTTGTTAACAAAGCCTGATGAGGCTTTATTTTTCTTCCCCTTCTAATTCTTATATCTATTATTAGGTTAAGTTTCTTAGGTTTATAACTCCCGTCTCACCAGCGGGGATCTTTCCTATCTCCGTGGTCCTGTCCCACGGTTTCGAGCGCGACTTCCGACTTGTGTGGCCCGACAGGGCGCCCAGCAACGAAGCAATAGTGGACCCTTCATACTGCCCCTATATGCAAGTCTAGGTGCGGAGCCCGGACCAGTAGTCATGTACACTCACGTAGAACCCCAATGGGGGTCCGGAGCGACTTAAACGTCCCGGTGACCGACTCTGCTCGCCGGGGCGGTTATATCGCTCCGACGTGTTACCGCTGACGTATGAGTGTCGCAGTGTAATCAACCACAAGTCCCCTGAAGCTGCGTGCGGTCTCGGATTGCTCCGGCTTTGGGAGGGTCGGTCGGAGTTAGCCGCAGTAGTCTGGCACTTGTATTCGGTGTAGAGTGGGGAGCCACGGGCGGTTATTCCCGTGGTAGGGGCATAAAACTGCGACACGCCTCTGGTGTAAGACTTGCCATTAGGTGTGTAATGACCAGTTTGAAGGGTAACTTGCGTGAAGTGGGTTGCTTGGGATCGGGCTGTGGGGGGGGGTCCCCACGGCCGGCATAGACCGCGCAGAATTCTTAGGTGTCTTTTTCTTTCGCCCCCCCCCGGTGGCAGGGTGACGCCGACAGTTCCGTAGGGGGGCCAGTTCAAAATGGCCTCTTCGCGCTCCTCTTCTCCTCCCTCAGAAAAAAAATAAAAAACAGAAGACAGGAATTGATACGACTGGTGGTCAAATTTTGACGAAAATTGCTAAGGACTTGGACCCTGAGAAAGTAACTCTAAAAGTGCCGCCTCCGAAGTTTATCAGTATCACCTTGGACGGAACAGAAAAGACAATGAAACACATTAGTCCATTTTACGTGAGACGCGCACTCGACGGACTCGTTGGGAAGGTCAAAAATGCAACTCGCCTACGCAACGGTAGTCTCCTCGTCGAAACGGTATCTCCAAAACAGAGTGAGACGCTGTTGAAAGAGAAGTTTCTAGGGTCTTACCCTATTAAAGTCGAACGGCACTCCTAGCTGAACACCACGCGGGGAGTAGTGCATGCGGATTCTCTGGACGGTATGTCTGATGAAGATCCAACTAGAACTGGCGGAACAGTCCGTGTCCAAGGCTTACCGTTTATTACGCAAGCGGGACGGACAGACTGTTCCGCTGTGCACTGTCTTTTTGACCTTCAAAAAGCCTGTCCTACTAGAATACATCCTTGTCGGGTACGAGCGTGTCCCAGTTCGTGCGTATGTGCCGAACCGAATGCGGTGCTTTAGGCGCCAACGGTTCGGACATACGCAAAAACGTTGCACAAACAACATCGTATGTGCAAAGTGCGGCGGTTCTGACCATGGGGAATCCCCGTGTGCCAGCGCCAAGCACTGTGTGAATTGTGCTGGGGCAAACGCCTCTAATTCTAAAAATTGCCCGAAGTATATGGTAGAGAAGGATATCCAAGAACTGAGAGTCCGAGAAAATATTACGTTTTTCGAGGCGCGTAAGCGTATTTTAGATCAACAGAAAAAGGCGACGGAAAAGTCCTATGCTGCAGTTTTGCAAAAGGCAACACAAGCAATAGATGTATTTACGCAAACGCCACCTCTTGTTGGTATACCTGGGAAGCGTATTGAAAGCGCAACCCAGACGTATGTAGACGTTGCCACTCAGACTGCTGAGTCAGACGACTCGTGTGGCCTTGACATAAGGCCTTATATTCCAAAAAAGATTATTACCGTGGCGACAGAGAAAGACTCTACGCCTGGTAGATCGCCGCGACGTCGCGCTCCCTGTTCTGGTGACGGGTCGAGATCACGGTCTCGATCAAGATCGCGATCGGGCGTGCGGCGATCTGCGAGTGAATCCCCACTGTCGAAGGCTAAGCAGTCTCAGTCAACGGCACGAAATCCTAGAAAAGATAAGAGAAAATCACCCGTCAAGCCACCATGATAATTTAGATCCACATAATGACTGATATCATGTAATGGAATGTGAACGGTGTACGCAGCAGATATGCAGAACTACAGCAATTGATCTATCGTGAGAACCTGCTATTATATGTCTACAGGAGACACACCTCCGACCTGAACATTCCCTGAAAATCTCGGGATACAATGTTTACCGGTATGACCATCTTGCCGGTATTCGTGCTAACGGAGGTTGTGCCCTCCTTCTCCGCCAGAATATCTTTTCCTCTGTTCTAAACATTAACAGTCCTCATCAATGCATAGCTGCCAGAGTAACCTTACCTACCATACAGTTTTGAATAGTCTCCGTTTATATACCCCCCGATGCACCCTTTACAGTACTTCAAATTCAACTTATTCTTTCACAGGTACCTGCACCATATCTCTTGGTGGGGGATTTCAATGCATCCCACCACTCTTGGGGCTCAAATTCCGATGATGACAGAGGAAATAAAATAGCAGAGGTATGTACCCGTCTAAATCTTGTTACCCTGAATTCAGGGGAAGCAACACACCTCTCCTTGGCTTATGGTACATACTCCATGATAGTTATCTCCATTTGTAGCCCAGTTTTGTCCACGCATTTCGAATGATCTGTGATTCACGACCTACATGGTAGTGACCACTACCCCATCCGAATGCGTATGTCCGCTTTTCGTCCTGCGGAATCTCGATCTCCAAACTGGGTTATTAAAAAGGCGGACTGGGTCGGATTTTCGGAGTCCATATCATTCGATGATAACGGACATGAAAGTGTGGACTCCGTAGTAGACCATTTCTCAAATATGGTTATCAAGTCAGTGGAATTACCTATCCCCCGGTCGTCCTGCAGGCCAAAACGCTTCTCTGACCCCTGGTGGTCTGATGCCTGCAGAGATGCAATCCGAGACCGCCGATGTGCTTTACGCCAATTTGAGCACCATCCGACCCAAGAAAATTTTGTCCAGTTTAAACGTCTTCGAGCAAAAGCTCGTCGCACTGTATGCGATGCTAAGAAGACGTCCTGGACACACTACGTCAATTCAATGAAAAGGAATGTCCCATCTAACATCGTATGGGACAAAGTCCGTTGAATAATGGGGAAACGTAGTTCTGTAATTCCGGGAAGGATAAGCAATGGATTAACGACCACCAGTCCAATAGAAATTGCAGAAATATTCGCTACCTCGTTCGCACAGATTAGCAGCTCAAATAATTATGACCCGGAATTTCTGAAAATCAAAGATGCTGCGGAAAAACGAAACCTCAATTTTATATCAGATAATACAGAGTATTACAATACACCGTTCACATCCGAGGAGCTGGAGGCGGCACTAGACACATCCCCTGACACCTCCCCTGGTCCTGATAACATCCATAACCGTATGCTTCGCCATCTTCCGCCTGCTGGAAAATCCTTTCTTATGGCAATGTATAACAGAATATGGACTGAGGGAGTGTTCCCATCTGCTTGGCGTTCCGCCATTGTAATCCCCGTCCAGAAACCAGGAAAGGATCCTTCTTTGTCTGGAAGCTACAGACCAATTTCTCTCACCAGCTGCGTATGCAAGGTTATGGAAAGAATGATAAGCAAACGCCTGATGTGGGTACTGGAATCGGAAAACCGATTATCTAACGTCCAATGTGGTTTTCGTAAGCACAGATCCGCCGTAGACCATCTTGTTCGGCTAGAGACCGCCATTAGAGATGCTTTCCTCAAGAAGGAACATCTTGTGGCGGTCTTCTTTGATCTAGAAAAGGCTTACGATACCACATGGCGGTATGGCATTCTGCAAACTCTGCATGACTGGGGACTTCGTGGTAGTGTACCAACGTTTATTGCGAAGTTCATGGCAGCGCGGTATTTCCGAGTTCGAGTAGGCACCACACTTTCTAACGAACACCTCCAAGAAAACGGCGTTCCGCAGGGTTCTGTATTAAGCGTTCTCCTTTTCTGCATTGCGATTAATGGAATTGCCCACTGTGTGGATAACCGAGTATCTTCTCTGTTGTACGTTGATGACTTCAGTTTATGTTACAGTTCCCGCTATCTTCCGTCCATCGGTCGACATTTACAGCTGGTCATCAACGTACTATCAGAATGGGCTGTTCGCAATGGCTTTAAATTCTCCACTCAGCAGACGCAGTGTGTCCACTTTTACAACCAACGTGGACTACATCAACATCCCGAACTGCGTCTTAATGGAGTGGAATTGCAATATACAGACACTGCGAGATTCTTGGGCTTTATCTTTGATTATAAATTAACGTAGGAGGCGCATATACGTGATTTGAGAAGGCGTTGCGAGAAATCCTTAAACATCTTACGCCTTTTGTCAGGGGTCCGATGGAGTGCAGACCGTACAGTGCTTTTACGCCTTTACCGAGCTCTTATTCGATCAAAGCTGGATTATGGGTGTTTTATTTATGGCTCAGCAAATAAATCTAAATTACGTCTTTGAGATACTATACATCACCATGGGATACGACTCGCTACAGGGGCTTTCCGAACCAGTCGGATAGCCAGCCTGTATTGTGAAGTAGGAGAACCATCACTGTATCGGCGACGTAATATTTTGTTGTGCTCATATGCTGTTTAGCTCCGCTCGCAGCATGAGCACAATTCTTACGACTCTTTGCATCATTCGTCTCTTTACGGCCGATACAGTGAAAATCCACGGAGACCTCGTCTAGCAGGTGTGCGGTTTCGTGAACTGCTCTCTGAGCTAGATATACATCTACCATCAGTTCGCACACTGGAGTATACCACCACTCCACCGTGAATTATGTGACATCCCATGTTTGATATGAGTCTGAGCCGCTGTTTTAAGAATTTTACACCAGCTTTTGTTTATAGACTTCGTTTTAGTGAACTTTTATCCCGATATCCAAGTTATTCATTAGTTTTTACTGACGGATCCATGATAAATGATTGTGTTGGTTGTTCCTTCGTTACAAATGGAGAGATATTTAAATACAGACTAAGCCAATATACTAGTGTTTTTACTGCTGAACTCTACGCTTTTTACCGAGTTTTATTGTATTTAATTAGGCAACCTCGGGGGAGATTTCTTATCTGTTCCGACTCTTTAAGTGCCATCCAGTCTTTGCAGTCTTTTAATTGTGATGATCCGCTTGTCCTAAGAACTCAGCAGCTGTTCCATACTCTCCTTTGCTCTGATTATAAGATTGGAGTAGTGTGGATTCCTGGCCATGTAGGGATTCCAGGAAATGAGGCCGCGGATGCTGCAGCCAGGGCTGGCGCACTGAATGGCTCTCTGGTATATTGGCGCGAGAGGTGGCAGGACATTCGAAACTACTTGAAATATAAAATTTGGTGGCAATGGGAAGGAGAATGGTCTGCGCAATAGGGAAACAAATTACGAAATATAAAGAATACTGTTCGAGTTTGGGATTCGTCTACAAGAGCGTCGCGACTCGAGGAGGTTTTACTCACCCGGTTGAGGATTGGCCATTGTCATCTGACACACGGCCATCTCCTACGTGGCGAACCTCAGCCGAAGTGCGATATGTGCCATGTTCCACTTACGGTGGAACACTTTTTATTGCGTTGCAGGAAATATGACCATGCACAGAGGCAATATGGAATTCGGCCGACATTACGTGACGCTCTTGGATATGATTTTAATTGTACAAATGCAGTTCTAAGATTTTTATCGAATACAGGATTGGATAAGGTGATTTTTTTTATTGATCCGTTTTACTTATCCTCCGGACCCTTTACATCCGGAGGTTACATTTGTTGTTTTATATTTGATTTTACATTGTTGATATTTCGGACTCTATACATCCGAATATTTTATAAAATTTTATAGTTAGAAAATGTGATTCACAAGTTATCTCTGGTGGCCTTAGTTTTATTGTTTTATTTGTTCGTGTTGAATACCACCTAGTGTGGTAGAACTGCTCACTTTTATGATTCTGTAGAAATCACCTTATGTCTACTGCATTCGTGTGCCTCATTTCATCGTGACAACGCTTTTTAGTTCTTTTAGCACTGATTATTATATTATTTATGTACTTGTTATATTAAGAATTTTAGATAAGGGCGCAAATAGCCATAGTAGCTGACGCGCCCTTCTTAAACCCTACTAATACTACTACTATTTCAGCAATGTCTATTGGACTGGTGGTCGTTACTCCATTGTTTAGAAGGCCCGGAATTACAGAACTTCGTTTCCCCATTGTTCGACGGACTTTGTCCCATATGGTGTTAGCTGGGACGTTGTGTTTCAATGAACTGACGCAATTTGTCCAGGACGTCTTCTTAGCATCGCACACAATGCGACGAGCTTTGGCCCGAAGACGTTTAAACTGGACAAAATATTCTTGGGTCGGATGGCGCTCAAATTGGCGTAAAGCACGTTTGCGGTCACGGATTGCATCTCTGCAGGCATCCGTCCACCAGGGGACAGAGAAGCGTTTTGGCCTGCAGGACGACCGGGGGATAGATAATTCCGCTGACTTTATAACCACATTTGAGAAATGGTCTACTACGGAGTCCACATTTTCATGTCCGTTATCATCGAATGATATGGACTCCGAAAATCCGACCCAGTCCGCCTTTTTAGGAACCCAGTTTGGAGATCGAGATTCCGCCGGACGTAAAGCGGACATACGCATTCGAATTGGAAAGTGGTCACTACCATGTAGGTCGTGAATCACAGACCATTCGAAATGCGTGGACAAAACTGGGCTACAAATGGAGATACCTATCATGGAGTATGTACCGTAAGCTAAGGAGAGATGTGTTGCTTCCCCTGAATTCAGGGTAACAAGATTTAGACGGGTACATACCTCTGCTATTTTATTTCCTCTGTCATCATCGGAATTTGAGCCCCAAGAGTGGTGGGATGCATTAAAATCCCCCACTACCAGATAAGGAGCAGGTACCTGCGAGAAAATATCTTCAATGTCATGCACTGTGAAAGGTGTGTCTGGGGGTATATATACAGAGACTATTGAGAACTGGATGGAAGGTAGAGTGACTCGAGCGGCTATGCATTGATGTGGGCTGTTGATGTTGATAACAGAGGAAAAGATACTTTGGCGGAATAGGAGAGCACAACCTCCGTTGGCACGAATACCTGCAAGGTGATCGTACCGGTGAACGTAGTATCCCGAGATACTTAGGGAGTTTTCGGGCCGAAGGTGTGTCTCCTGGAGACATAAAATAGCAGGGTTTTCATGATAGATCGATTGCTGTATTTCTGTATATCTGCTGCGTTCACATTCCACTGTACAATATCAGTCATCAAGAGGAGCTATATCATGTTGGTGGCTTAACAGGGGATCTTCTCTTCTTTTCCTTTCTATGGGAAGATGCTTTTGCCTGCGACTGCTTTGTCTTCGATTCCGGCGACTCACTTGCAGTTCGTCGCACTCCTGATCGCGATCTTGATCGAGGACGTGATCGAGAACGTGATCTCGACCTGCCACCCGAACTAAGAGTGCGACGTTCTGGTGTTCTACTAGGCCTACAATCCTTCTCTGCTGTCATAGCAATAATTTTCTTAGGGACGTAAGGCCTGATGTCAAGTCCACAAGTGTCGTCTGACTCAGCAGTCTGAGTAGCGGCGTCTACATATGTCTGGGTTGCGATCTCAATTCGCTTCCCAGGTATGTTTGTAAGAGGTGGCATTTGTGTGGTGGCATCGATTCCCTCTGTTGCTCTCTGCAGTACAGACGCATAGGACTTTTCAGTTGCCTTCTTGTCTTTATCTAAAATACGCTTACGTGCCTCAAAGAAGCTAATATTTTCCCGGACTCGATGCTCTTGAGTCGTCTTTTCCAGCATATACTTTGGGCAGTTTTTAGAATATGAAGCATGGTCTCCAGAACAATTCACACAGTGCTCGGCGCCAGTACATGGGGAATCCTCATGGTCTGCACCGCCGCACTTTGCACAGATGATATTGTTTGTGCAACGTTTTTGCGTATGTCCGAACAGTTGGCACCTAAAGCACCGCATTGGCTTCGGCATATACGCACGCACAGGGACACGCTCGTACCCAACAAAGATATATTCTGGCAAGAGAGACGTTTCAAAGGTCAGAAAGACTGTGCTCAGGGGTTCAGTCCGTCCGTCCCGCTTCCGTATTAAACGGTAAGCCTTGGACACGGACTGTTCCGCCAGCTCTAATTGGATCTCTTCATCTGATAGACCATCTAGAGAATCTGTATGCACAACTCCTCGCGTGGTGTTAAGCGAGGAGTGTCGTTCAACTCTGATGGGGTATGACCCCAGCAACTTTGCTTTCAACAGCGTCTCACTCTGTTTTGCAGATGCAGTCTCAACGAGGAGACTACCGTTGCGGAGTCGAGTTGCATTTCTGACCTTTCCAACGAGTCCATCGAGCGCACGTGTCACGTAGAATGGACTAATGTCTTTCATAGTTTTTTTCCGTTCCGTCCAATGTGATACTGATAAACTTTGGAGGCGGCACTTTTACAGTAACTTTCTCAGGGTCCAATTCCATAGCAATTTTCGTCATATGACCACAAGTCGTACTTTCTCCTGTCTTATGTTTCTTATTAGTTTTTTCTGAAGGAGGAGAAGAAGAGCGCGTAGAAGCCATTTTGAAACGGCCCCCCCTACAGAACCGTCGGCGTTAGCCTGCCACCGGGGGGCGGAAGAAAGACACCAAAAAAGTCTTCTCGGTCTGTGCCGGCCGTGGGGACCCCCCCCCCCCCACAGCCCGATCCCAAGCAACCCACTTCACGCAAGTTACCCTTCAAACTGGTCATTACACACCTAATGGCAAGTCTTACACCAGAGGCGTGTCGCAGTTTTATGCCCCTACCACGGGAATAACCGCCCGTGGCTCCTCACTCTACACTGAATACAAGTGCCAGACTACTGCGGCTAACTCCGACCGACCCTCCCAAAGCCGGAGCAATCCGAGACCGCACGCAGCTTCAGGGGACTTGTGGTTGATTACACTGCGACACCCATACGTCAGCGGTAACACGTCGGAGCGATATATCCGCCCCGGCGAGCAGAATCGGTCACCGGGACGTTTAAGTCGCTCCGGGCCCCCATTGGGGCTCCACGTGAGTGTACATGACTACTGGTCCGGGCTCCGCACCTAGACTTGCATATAGGGGCAGTATGAAGGGTCCACTATTGCTTCGTTGCTGGGCGCCCTGTCGGGCCACACAAGTCGGAAGTCGCGCTCGAAACCGTGGGACAGGACCACGGAGATAGGAAAGATCCCCGCTGGTGAGACGGGAGTTATAAACCTAAGAAACTTAACCTAATAATAGATATAAGAATTAGAAGGGGAAGAAGAATAAAGCCTCATCAGGCATTGTTAACAAATCCCGTCATGGTGGCGGACGTGGCAAGAACAAAAACAGCGGGGATGGAGAGGTGAAAATGGCTGTGATGATGTGGTGGGCGTTCCGCATGCAATGGCGGCCGGCGGAGAGAAATAGTGATGAAAAAGAAGAGAGAACGAAGAGGAGTGGTTGGTGATAGGACGAAAAATGGCCGAAAAGAAGAGCACGAGAGCCACCATTGCACCCCCTGGTCACCACTTGGAGGAACCCACCTCGACCGGTTTATTGAAACAGATACAGCAATTTTTGCGCTATTTGTCAATATGTCCCCCACTGGAAATTAGAGATTTGTCATACCATGGGATCAATCTTTGTATCCTTGTGTCGTAGAAGTCAGCCGCCTGGGTTCGGAACCGGCGTTTGACAGCCAACAGTCTGCACCTCTCTGTCGATCCCATGTTATGACAAATGTCTCAAGTCCGGTGGGGAATATGTTGAAATATAGCTCAACAATTGCTGTGTCTGTTCTAATGAATTTTTCCAATTAAATTGTTTTCTTTCTGTTAATGGCCCCTGGCGAACTTATTTTTTATTGCCCTCCCAATTGCGGTCGAGTGGCCAAAATTTGTATAATCACTTCTTTTAACACTATTAATATGGCGAAAGAAAAAATTTAACTTTTTTATCTGCCCCCAGCAGAATGGTTGTTTGTTAGAGTATGAACCAATGGAAATTTGCGGTTCCATAGAAGAGGCATTCCTCTCCAAATCGAACATTTTTTGGGGGAAAATTGAATGCATCATTTATATTCTCGTTATTTTTAGTACATTCTACAGGGGAAATATGAAGTAAACAATTTTTCTTTTGTTAACCGAGTCATTTTAAGTCGTCACGATAAATCTTGACAAAAATGAGACTATGAATGGCGCGCATCTTTTCAGTTATTTTGAAATAACTCGACCAGTTTTCATCACAGGAAATTAAATCTAGCTCCAACATGCCCGACTGTCCAACAGACCCTAGTTTACCCTATGTAAAAAGAGTTTAATCTCACGTATGACTCACTATACACCAAGCTTTGACGTCCTTATAATTACCAAAGAGTCCTCTTTAAATTCTCTACAAGTATCAAGCGGGATTTTAATTAAATATTTATTTTATCTTAGCGACGCGGCTGTAGGCTACTTCCATACTTTCCGGCACATGCTTATCTGATCTCGTTGCCTAGTGTCAGCAAGTACTCTTGACGGACAAAGAGAGTGTGGTATTTCATAAATTGTTTTTACCAATAATTTAGTGTGAGATTTGTGCTAGTTTGTATCTTGTGGTTATTTTCTGTTTCTAAAGAAGAAATATTGTTTCATTGAACATTTAATCTTCATTCCAGTAACGTGACGTGAACCGCTTTCGAGTAAGCAAGTGCCTGTATATAGGCAGTAAGAGTGCTATTCATAGACATTTCGCTAGCCCGCGCTACGAGCGTGCTAAACTAGCCCCAGCTTTCGACTGGTTACTTCTACGGGATTCATATATCATATATCGCTGACACTAGTTTATGAATACGAAAAACGTTAGTTCGCTGATCATCAACCGGAAGCCCGCGCTAAGAATGTCTATGAATACGGCCCTAAAAGTCGAACTACTGTCCACATGTTACGTGGATACAGGAGGCGCTTCCTTAAATGTGACGTCACTATACGCCATTGCTTTATTCCATACAAGATGACATTGTATGTCAAAAAAATAACGCAAAATCATTCTGCTTCACAGCCTTTTATTGGTCCCTATGTTTCCATCTCCTGTGTTGGGTCATGTTCAGGGTTCGAAATGGACATTTTCACGAACCGCAACGCTTTGTTACTTTTGTGGACACGGTGCTGTTGCTAACGACGGAATTAATTATCCCGAGTATTACCAAGAAATATAGCCTATATATTTACACACATCAATTAATATAAAAATTTCGGACACATGTCTTCGGAATGTTCCTACTTTTATACAGACGGAAACCACGAACGGTAGTCTCTTCAATCAGAAATCAGCCGAAAATATACAGTACATACATATATTGAATAAAATGCACATATCTTTAATAAGATTTACTTCGACACGTATGTCACTGGCGAAAGAACATTATTTCCGGTCCTAAAACTATGACGGAAACTTTGTTTTGTCAGGGCCTTGAAATGGATACTCAGGTCGCAGTTTAAACAATAAGTAATTAGACCGTGTCTAGCAGTGACCTATGACATTAGCTCGATATGAATTGATACATTGTTGCTGAGTTCCGGTCCTTAAATTTCATTAACGCTGCGCTATTATTTAGAACCTCAACATACTCAATGCAGAATCAAACATATCAAAAGCACGCTTCAAAAATATGATTTTTCCTTACTAATGGCGGCTACTTGACTGTTCTTCATTCACCTATATGAAGCCAGTTGCGTATATCAATTTTGCAACAGAGTCGTTTCCCAGTGTGTGCCATATGAGGCTGGTCTACGCTACACCCGCGATGAGGTGAGAATGTGATGGAGATTTGTTGGAATGTCACAGTGGAGTTGGAGCTCCCAAAGGAACCCCTGTGTTATCGGGGGTACGCCAAGATCGAACCTGTGTCCACAGGATTATAAGTCCAGCTCTGTATCCATTAGGCCGCCGTGGCTGCACCGCAAGAGTAGGCCTATTATAAATCAGCTTGTACGAATGTTATAATACAATAAAGCGATGCCGACAGTGTCGCTGGCAGTATTTTTAACAATTTAATTATTTTTAACAACTTTTCACCCTTAATTGAAAATGTATCAAAATATCATAATTAATATGAAATTGAAACGATCTGAAATGGACGAATAGCTATTTCTTACGAGACGGAACACAGTATTATACTGTGGACGGAACGAAAAAGGCCCTGAAATTCACAATCCGGAACGCAGTTCTGGTCAGTCCGGTCCATTTCAAACACTAATTAGTGACGCAGCTGCATGCCATTTTATCACGCTTCATATCTGACAACGGTCAGTCCTCGCCCCTCATACAAATTACATTCTTTCTTCACAGACTTCGCAATTAGTTTTTTATCTCTTTAATATATCGTATTTCCTTTTCGTGTTTAAGAAAACAGCACGTTTTCTATTAGGTCTTCGAAAATGTGTAACAGGTTGTTTTCAGAATGGAAACTAATTAACCTAACGTTCTACCCTCCATAAAGAGGCATTTGTCCTGCAGGAAACAGGATGGGATTCATACACATGCATTTGTTATATGAGGGATGAAATGAAGGTTAGTCAACATTACACACTTATTAATGAAGAACTGTTATTTTGGAGTTCAAAAAGGTGGTACGATTTAGTGCTAGATTTGGGAATGAATAGAGCTAGTTTGTATGAGATCATTCCGTTCTCACTTTAAAACTGAACAATGAGTTTCAAGCGACCTCGGTTCGATGTCTGTTTTAACCCATTTAATTTAGAAATGCATGGAAAGAAACGTGAGAAATATTTAAGACGAGTGATTCCAGCTGTGGTTGATGAGTTGAACAGACCAGATAGGCCTATTCAAATGACCCCACATCTGAAAATTAGTAATTCTTGTTGCGTGAAAATTAAAAAAAAAACCATCTAGCGCATAAACAATACCAGACACACAATCGAACCACGCATTCCTGCCGATGTCAAAACAAATTATGTCAGCGAAGGTGTACTCTAATTCAGATACTCAAAAATTGTTTAAGAAATTCTCGTGTGTAAAAGTATTTGTACCTATCAAGTATGACATATATTCTTAGTGTATTATAAACAATTATTAGTGACCGTTGTTACGTGATAATTTGTCATATTAAGCCAATATTAAACATACACATATTCCGCAGTTCGGTGCGTAGTAAATGTAATAACAGTTAATTCATATATAGGGTAAATTAGGGTCTGTTGGACAGTCGGAAATGTTGGACACTTTGTAATTTAACGTGTTACCTCGCCACTTGTGGGCACCACATTCTGCTAGAAATCAATGACGGAAGCAGCCCCACTCGTGACTACTTCCGTCACTGATTTCTAGCAGAATGTGGTGCCCACAAGTGGCGAGGTAACACGTTAAAGTACAGAGTGTCCAACATGCCCGACTGTCCAACAGACCCTAATTTATCCTGTTGCATATCTTCTCCATCTTCAATTTTTTTTTCCATAAACGAAGTTACTTATTAAGGTATTTTTGGTATATTGAAAAATAATCTTGGTGTAAATATAGCCTAATGAAAATTACGCTTAAAACAATACTATTACAAAAAATAAACATGTCGCTATAAAAATGTGGTAGCGGCAGAAACAAAGACTGCTTAATTTCCTTCAAAATGAGATATCGTTCTTCTGCGATGGCTAGACCCAGAGTTACGTTTATTTACATTTCATGGTTCGTTCGAATCTAGGCTTTTCACGCGGAACTATAGAAGTCCATAACTTCGAAAATGTAGTCGTTATTTGGTAAATAAAAAATATGATGAATTTCCTCAAAGAATCATCAAAAAATATTAAAAGATATAATTTATAATATTAAAAAATAGAAACTCAACACACTAGAACAATATGAAATATACAGACACACGAAAACACACCCCTACTATATTCTCAACACACAACTCAATTTCAAAACACATACACTCTTTGACTCTACACTACGAACGCACCCACACAGGAAAAAAGAGGTGCCAAGACCAACAACGACCAGTTCCGAAGATGACCGAAAATAGGTCGAAACATGTTAACAAGGTACGTTAAAATTTAACACAAGAAAGTTCTTATCATACATATTCCGAAATATTTCCAGTAAATCTGAAGGATTGAGGTTAAATCAATGTTTGACTTGGCATGGAATGCCTCAGAAATGTGATGAATTAAGACAGGTGGTCATGTTACAGAGGCGGTCAAGTTCACAGATTTTATTACAGATTCATGCAGAAAACATTTCCAAATATATATTTTTTGTATACAAGAAACATTACGGTACTATCTCCAAACAACCTTTTTTCTTGCATTCAATATAATAAAATACTAAAAACGTAATCATAATGTAGCTTCCAAGGAGTTGGGACACAGATTGGCCCGTTCCGGTCTCATTTTAGAGATCGAGAAGTCTCTTCAGAGTCATTCCATGTCAAATCGAACACCTACGAAACATGACAACTTAATATTTGCTCCAATTTTTTTTATGTATTCTGTTGATGAAATTAAATAACCCATGTGTAATTTTTTCGGGCTGACACAATTATTTAGTCATTTATTAAATGTTACATTTTCCGTAAATTTGGATGCAACGTATTATGAAAATGGTTATACTGAAGATTCTATAAATCGTAGAAATTTCGTATTTATATCATTTTAAAGTGCAATAATTGCAGTATTATATACTAATTTTTTGTGTTCAATCAAAATAAAAAATGGGCCCCTTTTAGGGGGTTATATTTTTTAAATACGTTTTCATATATCAGGGACTTACTTCTAAAAAGGGGAAAAATATCATATTCTTTGAAATGTTTTACGTAAAGCTGCGTTGGTTTTAGAACTCTATTCGAATCAGAAGTCGGTGTGCAAATAATTTACTGATGGTGTGTTCGGGTCGGATTGAGTGAGACCGCGCGCCGGAGCATACAGCTGCGACAGCAGCAGCGAGAGTGACTAATACATTATCAGTGGTGCGGTGTTACTTTACATAAATAAACAGATAACCTCTAGTTCTAAACGCACGTAATGTCCCTTCAACACTTAGCAGTTTCCCTTTAATTTATCTAACAATAATTCCTAAGTCTTTCGAAGTAGGTATCGTATTGTGTTGTGTGCATGTCAAATCAAACACCTGTATACGAAACGTGACCATTTAGTATTTACTTAAATCTTCTAAAATATGTTGTGCAGATCAAAATAAGAGGTCTGTAATTTTTTCTGGAATCATACTTTAAAATTTTACTATTTATACTCTTTTAATTATATGGCAAATTCATCCACGACGCAGTATGAAAATGCTCATTGTTAAGATTCTATGCATCATAGACGTTGAGTGTTGGTGGCATCTGAAATGGGAAGAAATGAACTATTATATTAATTCTTTTAAGTATAAGTTGAAATACAAATGGGGTTGTTTTAGAGGGTCACTTTTTAAACATAACAATGTTTTTTTTTATAACAGCTTACTTTAAAAACGCAAAAAAATATACGTACAATCTATTATATTTTACATAGAACTACGTTGGTTTCAGATTGATTTCGAGTAAGAAATAACTTTAAAAATAAATGTCCCCACGAAGATGAGTTTGGGATTTGTGCTGAGTGGCATTTTTTTGCTACATCACATGGAAAAGGGCCTTGTGATGACATTGGCGGTACCGTTAAGCGGCTTGCTATGGAAGCTAGTCTTCAACCTGGTATAGATCCTATTGTAACACCAAGGAAACTGTATAACTGGGCTGAGAAAAAAATTTCTAATATTGCTTTTAAATTTTTTACCATTAGTGAACACAAAAAACATAGCAATATTTTGTACTCAAGGTACCAACAAGCAAAAGTGGTGCGAGGTACCTTACAACTTCATTCTTTTGTTCCACTGACAAAATCTCAGGCCATGATAAAGAACTATTCCCTTCAAAGTGGGAGCAAAGTGGTGGACATTAAATAGAATTGATATTGGTTGTAGTTGATTAGTTTTAAAATTCCAGTGTTGTGTAAACTGTAGTTATTTTCACAAGTGTATATTTTACAAAAACAATATTTAAATACAGTACTGTGTTATGTAAATTACGTAAAAGAGTGATATTCTGACCGTGGAACAGTGTAAGATGGTCACACGACTCTCATCCGGAGCTGCACCTGCACATCATCTTGCAACAGTACTTATGCAGCCAGCGACCTCAAGACGCGAAGCTTGGTGAATCATTTAATTATACTTCAACGGCTCGAAGTAGAGTTCTGATTTTTTCAGGGCGGTTTAAATAATTTCAAGGTATTTAAGGATTTTTTTTCTGAAATTTTAAAGTAAGTCTCTGCCATTAAAACATATTTTTATACATTTAAATGTTTTTTAAAACAAAGTTAACAAACTTATATTTTTATATTATTATGCGAAGAATAAAGTGTGTACTGTCACCTTCAAATTGAGACAAAGAGCAAATCTCTGTGATGATTATTAGTGGAGCTAATCACGTTTAACAATAATGATGCGCGACCTATTTCAGAATCTTTGATAATACATATCTACTACAATAATCGATAGAGACATCAATAATAAAACCCATACCGTAATTTCACACAACTATGGTCCTAAGCCACAACTATGGTCCAAACACACGCGCTCACGAAAACAGTGATATCTCAGTTCCTAGTGATAGTGATTATTTAAATACTAAAGCATAGAGCATAGATATAGTAATATTGTGAGGGTTATGAAGCGCATCCTGTCTGCCATGTTTTGTCGCTAGTCAACTGTCAAGTGGAGTTAGGTTTTGCATGTTACCTCGTCCACTGGAAACTTTCTCTGCCATCAGTTACCACAACAAGAATTTCTGTGTTCTTGATGGTCTATATGACAGGTAATTTAGTATTTACATACATTTAATGAATATTTTTACAGTTGCATATGTATTTTCATATTTATTGGAAGAATAATAAAAAATGGTACTTGGAGTTCAACTACGGTCCCATCATTTTTGTGGACCATAGTTGTGTTCCGACTTCTGGTTTCGGTTCTTACATTACAGAATGTTTTTTATAGCTTCTGGTGGTGCCACCTAATAAAATTTTTCGTAGAAAGTTGGCAGGAAGGTCCTATAAGCTATATGATGACAGAAGTATGGATCTTTGTATAAAATATATCACCAACAAGGTACTGACGCAGCGGGAAGCCGCAGAAAAGTACAAAATACCTCTTAGTTCTATAATACCTAAATCGAGAGCACTGCATGAAAATAAACTAAACTCACCTGATCGACAATGGTTCTTCTTGTCTTCAGAAAAAAAGCATTCGTGCATTCGTCGAACATGCTATATCCATGTCCAATCTTGGATTTCTGATAACGTTATTCTACTTCAGGTGTAATGTGAAAATGTACCTGGATAGCCAAGACCGCAAAGTACCAGCATTCTCTAAGAATATACCTGGAAGACGTTAGGCAAAATGCTATTCAGAACGTCACAAGAATGAATTATCACAGGTTTTGCAGTCTCCAAATGTGACCGATCTGATGCAACCACTAAACAGAACTTGTTTTCGAAATTGAAATACCATTGGCGGCAAATACTTGACGAGTGAAAAGGGACACCAGATGGAAGAAGCATACCAACAGATTCCAAAAATGTATTTCCTCCATTATTAAATAAGCTCTAGAATAAAGTTACTGTATTCCGATATCGCAAGCAAATTTGCAGTTGGATTCAGGAAAGTTGCAATCTTTCCTCTTTGTGCAGTTGAAGTTCTAGGAAGTATGCCATCATGTTCTGATCCTAAAGTCAGAAACCCAGAAGGAAGTGCTGATTCAGACACATTCATAAAATAAATAGAAATGACAACGAATCAAGCAATAGAAGAAGGGACATCATAAAGAGGAGAAAGAAGAAACTTGATGTTGAGTCAAGTAAAAGTAATTCAGCAGCAGATATTGAAAATTTTGCATTACCATCTACCTCCAAAATTGCAATTTGCTCAAGCAGAAACAAAGGTTATTGCAAGGGGAAGGCAGTAGAGAGTTCTACCGTGAAAAATGAAAATGGGTATTCCTTGGCATCAAATCTTCATTGAACTTGTCAGACATTGAAGAGACACTCGAAGATACTTCAAATCATCCTTAAAAGATATTAAACGATCTATCATTTTAAGCCAATGTAGCGAAGTACGAAAAGGAAGTTTTTCCATGTACCTGAACTTGAAGGTCTATGGAGTTAAACAAAAAATTAACCAACTGATTATGTACCTATCTGTTTGAGAATGTTTGATTTTGATTAAGAATGGTTGTCTTAATTTTTTTTTGGTTTTATATTGATTTCATTATTTGATACAAATAGTATTTTTCTTAAAGAAACAGCGGTTATGTTAAAATTAAGAAATACATAATTTTTCTCACTGTCTTCTGCAAAATTTGTATATTATATTAAAAATTATTGACTGCTGTATGACACAGTTGCAAAATATCCCCTCAACTGTAGTCCATGAGCGATTTATATTAGGATATATTCAATGGACTATAGTTGTGACTTCATAACACAACTATAGTCCACAGTTTATGAAAAGATGTTCCATATACCAACTACATTTCGAATAACAAAAGTGTTTGATATAAATTCCTGACCTTTCTAAAGTTGATATCAACAAAATAAATTCTTCTAATAGTTTTATTTTGTAAATTACATTGAGAAATCTAAGAAGTGATGAGATATTGGACCATAGTTGTGTGAAATTACGGTATTTATTTTTTTTAATCAATAGAATGTGTAAAATTTGTTTTATGTAAATCGGAGACATGAAAGTCAATTCCAGGCTAAATTTGTGCGATTTGACGTGGAGTGACTCTTCAGTCGTCTTCCAGGGCTTCTTGTACCGGCGGGGTGTAATTCTTTAGTAATTCAAGATATCTGCTGCGCGGAGCATTAAACAAGTAAGACGGTAGGAATATATTTAATAGGACAAGAAGTTGTAGTAGGATTCATAAAAAAGATTTTTAGACATGGTGTAGTGCTAGAGGGAAATCTAAGACTTTCCGATTATGTACTTTCATTTCATGTTGACGTATTGAAAGTTCTGAGGAGATTGCTATTGCATTTTGTCGTTGCGAACCATCGCTCGGTCAATTATATAGCTCCTTTGTTCAATACAGTATTTGTGTTTGTGCTGCAGTGAGCAGATACATCCAAATGGATTCTCCACTATACATCAGTAAACAAGACATTCCTCGTTGCTTGATTCATCAGGTTGAAACACGTGGGACCTGTATCGATCCCTTCTTCATTTTCTATTTCCCAACCATTAGCATGCACATATACAGTACATGGACTCCGTTAGCTTCTTCCAACATCATTAATTTCCATAAAAATGAGAAAGTGTACTTTTCCAAGAGAGAAACAAGGGACGGCATCCTTCTCAAATTAGCTTTCGGGCTCCAAAATAGGTTAATATATTCTAAAGTTGGGCCACCCTTCCCTGCAACCTGACATTCATTTCCTCACTGCCTGCTTGTAGTATTGTTACAACTCCACGGCGAAGTCTGCGTCATCTTGATTTTCTTTTGCATCGCGTTCCTTTTATTCATATTCATTTAACGTTGGCTTCTTTGTTGCTAGGAGGATTAAGGTGAAAGAAGAAATGGCAACTAAATTTTTAATGAATTGTAGATATGAATGTCTTTACTGTGAGAATTTTTAAAACATTTTCCAGAGACATTTTAGTTTTTAAATGCAATTCTTTTCTTACTTGTTTATCTATTAAAAGTTGTATTTCAAGGTTTTCGCAGAAATACTAATTTCAGCATTCTTGATGTCGAAAATGTTATTCTGGACAAGATCTCTGTCTCTCCATCTGTGTGTACAACGATTTATTCTAAACTATTGGTCAGATTTACTTCATATCCAGTATCTACAAGTCAACTGGTCCCGAATTAATTCATATCAAATATAATTTTCATAAATGTTTAACAGATCTTCACTTAAAATCAAGAACACACAAGGCACGAACTACTCAAAAGGAAGTGTCATCATCCTATTGAACTATTTATATTTAATTATGCTACACAGAGTGGAAGTGATGTAATTGTGCACATTGAAAGGGACAAAAGAATACAGAAAATAAATAAATAAATAACTAAACCTAATTAAATATATGTTTAATTAGAAATCTAAACTGAAAATCTGCGTAGTTCGGCAACATCATATCGCTCACATAGCAAAACATGCACTCGGTCTGAATAGCAACGATCTGTCCCTTAGCCATTGCAGTAGGGTTGCCGGACTTCCTAATGGCAGGAAATAATCATACGTGTTGACAATGTTAATTTAAGTTTCCATTGTGTACCATATATATATGGATAAATACTTACTTAATTACAAATGGCTTTTACAGAATCCAAAGGTTCATCGCCACCATCACTTAAGTCCACCATTGTCCCTATCCTGAGCAAGATTAATCCTATCCCTAGCATTCTACCCCAATTCCCCAAATCCATTTTAATAACTTTGCTATGGTAGCGCAAAAGGATCAGTCCCATTTCGAGGCTTATGTTGGAGCTTCGTAACAAGCTTTTTTTACGGTGATGGGTTGTTAGCTCTTCACCCAACCCCCAAGCTGACGGACCACCCCTTATTGGCTGTCCGCGACTGGTTATTCACTGTATTCCCAGCTATCCTCGATATCTGGAGGCCGTCTCCTCTATCCGTAACCTGAGGACACGTCATGAAGCGGTGATAGGGACCCACAATACATGGATGAGTATAAATAATTTGAAATTTAATTTCCATTGACTATAAAGTCTGGATTTATTACAATTAAGACTTCGGAATTTTAAGCATTAAAAATGAGATTTTAGATGACTGTAATAGATTCAAAGAATTATGAAATAGGCTCTGAAGTTAACAATAATCTCTACAATTATATCTAATAAGACTTCTCAACACATCTCACTTAAAATTAATACTTATTTCATATCTTCCATTTAAAAACGACAACTTTTTTCCTAATCATTTTCTTAAGTACAGCTGTCAAAAAAAAAAGTGGCCGCACTCGTGAACAGCGAATATTTTCAAAGTCCACTTCGGGTCGCGGCGATGTTACACGATGCATGTGCTTGTACAAGCAGTTCCGGAACTATGAAAGTATTCCATATCTGCTCCTCGCAGACCAGCGGTAGAGTGCTTGTTTAATGATTCAAAGGTTCTGGGTTCGCGCCTTCTTCAAGTTTTCATTTTATTTTTTAATCGTTCTTTAGCGATGTAAATGATATTCAAATTATCATTTATATTCAGTTATCGTTCTTTATGGATATCACGTTATTTATATTTTGTTATCGTTCTTTAGAGATATTAATAAAATTCAAGTCATCATTTGTATTCTGTTATCGTTTTATAACGATATGAATAATAATTATTACTATTGTAGCTACAGTATCTTCAATGGGGGTTAGCCCTATTTTACATATGTATGTTAGGACTGTAGTTTTATACACAAAAAAAGATAAGCATAAAGAGAAATGGAAAAGACAATTAAATTAGCTTAAGCGATGTAAACAAAACGTAAACAATCCGTAAATTAGGCATTGCGATTGCAAAACAAATATCAGGTATCAATTTGTAACATACAAAAACATTAACAACACACATACGTAACACTTCTATAACACAAATATGCAGCTTTCCGTACCATACATCATAAATTAATACACAATAGTCACACAAACACAATCAAACTAAAATTACGACATTGCGACGACATCAAGCATCCCATAACTGACTCACATACATAACAAATCAAGCATCCGTTGCAACACATACACTTCAACATAGTAACCACACTTTTAAAAGTTACAAATTTGGCTCCAAGAAGAATAAATAGGACACTGTTACTAATTACTATTCTTCTACAATTTTTAAATACATCTGTAATAAATCTGTGAAATTCCGATATGAATAATATTCACGTTTTTTATATTGTTATCATTCTTTAGCGATATAAATAATATTCAAGTTATCATTTATATTCTGTTTTCCTTCATTAGCATTATAAAATAATATTCAAGTTATTTATATTGTTATTGTTCTTTCGCAATATAAATAATCTGTATTTTATGTAGGTAATTATTATAACACAAATAAACATCTTTCTTTGTAAAATAGGTTATTTCATTTAGATAATTAAATACGTATTATATAATATCTTATATTAATTAAACAAACCGATATTTATCATTTATATTGTGTTATCGTTCTTTAGTGATACTATATAAATAATATTCAAGTTATTTATATTGTAATCGTTCTTTAGCGATATAAATAACATAAATTTAATATTAGGTTTGGAAAAATCAAGTTGCATAATACTGCTATTAGTTTTTCTTTTTGTATTATTACATTATACTATCTTGAACCACAATAAAATGAAAAGGAGTAACGAGGAATTGAACCTGAGACGTTGACATCTAAATTCCGACGTTCGTCCGCTGACAAGTAAACCTTCAGGTGGGATAAGAAACAAAACAAATGTCTTTATTACCGTTTGATTAAGCATTAAAACCAATGCAAAATACGTAAGTTTTACAACTCGAACGCAATGAACACCAGAGATCGCGACCAGTCAAGATGCAAGTTGACAATCCTGGGCTACTTAGGCTAGATTGCAAACACGTATATCACGCAGCAATACTAGATGCGAGAGCGAAGACAGTGCTTCTCTAGACGTGCTGTCAGTTGTAGCCTACTTTGCAGCTTGTGTATTGTTATGTACAGTGAGCTGAAGAAGATGAACCAGTGGTTAAAATTCTGGATGAATTAAAAGAAGAGGGTTATAAGGAGACAGACTGTGAAATGTCGCGAAAGTAACTTGAAATTGCTGATGATATATACTACTTATTAAATAATTATTGATCGGAAGCAGTTGGATGATGATGATGATGATGATGACAAGCCTCATGTATGAGAATGCGAGACTAAAAAACACTACGTCAGAAGGGGAATCAAGTACGTTACAAAATTCCGATTTTCTATACGCTCCGTCCCATTCCAAAACATCCCGAGTCATTGACTTTGAAGAAAAATGTAAGGTAATATTGCATTGGATAACCGATCAACAAAAAAAAAGTTTAACCAAGTCATGGAGCAGTATGAAACATAAATTCACGTGACTAACACACGAAAATCAATTCTACTAAATGAAGCAAGCTGTCAAACAATAGAACGATGTTATGAATAACATGAAATAAATGCAACGAAGAACATTTGAGGAATTTTCTTTGCGGCGGTTTTCAAATGAAATTGTGAAATAAATTAACATAAAAAGAATTGCTCGCGATTTATTAGGAATAGATAAAAATACTTCAACGCAAGTCCTTCCTGGTTGCATCACTTTAAAAATCATTATAAGATTGACAGCCAAATGAAATAAAGCGTCATGTACAGGAAAATACAGCTCTTGAACAATCAATCCAAACTTTCAGACGTGAGTACAAGTCACTAATGGACACGTACAATGATGATTATGTGTTTAATGCAGATGAATTCCATAAGGAAATGCTTTTCAGCAGAATATTACAACGTCAAGTGAACCAGTGAAGTGTATGATGTCGTGCAATCCAAAGGAGCAACTACACATTCCTACACTATAATGCTGGTGGTTTCTAAAGCTGGAAAACTGATGCCAAAGTTACTATTGATCCTTGAAGAACCAAAAGGTATAAGTGCAAGAGTTGCGTAACTCATTTTTCAGTCTGTCATTCTTGTGGTAAAATGGAGTTCGTCGGTAAAAATTACCAAAAATTAAATGGATAAAATTCTTACGAAAAATATTCCTTCCTAACTCGGCAACACGCAATCTTCTGCTGTTGAACTCGTATGGTGTCCACTGCGACGAAAATACAATTAAGCAAATGATAGAACAATGCACTATGATCTTGGAAAACTAATGGGAAAATCATAGGCCTACCACCAAATACGACTAATGAGCTGCAACCTTTGGAGAGGTATTTTCTTCGAATGTACAAGTATATGATTCCATAAATTTCCCATAATGCATATGTTGACGATTCATCTGATATAATACAACACCACAAGAATATACTGAAACTATAGACGCTTGTTTACCACCAACACGATTCTGACAGGCATATCGGTATGGTTGGATTAGAATCCAAGAGTGGAAAACATTTACAAAACACTACGGATTACTTCAATACTGTATCCGAAATGTACAAGGATTATATACGACCTGTGCAAAATCAGCCTTTATAAAGTACGGGTGGTGTACTGACAAATTGTCTTTTCAACATTTTTTTCAATAGATATCACTTTTATGCGACATAAGTTCCTGGACAAAAACAAACATAGATTTTGAAAATACGATGCATTAAGTAACATCATGACCACATTATTGTTTACCTCCTTATCCATTAATCACCAGTTCAAGGTATGTTTTCCTACTGCTTAAAGCCTCGTGTTCTGCGCTGTGTATCGCACTTGTTAATTGCAGTCGAGTTACGAAATTTTAGGATTATTCATATTTTATTATGCTGATTCTAATAATATTCGTTTAATTTCCATTCTTTTTTACCTCAGGTGAAGGTTTACTTGTGAGCTACGAGGGCAAAAGTGTGGAAACATTTTCGGAAAAATTGGCCCAATCACACTCTAAGATTTTCTGATGATTCGTAGAAGCTAGTCCAGGGTGCGGGGGGCAAAGGCTAATTGGGATTTCCCGGTCTCTGATTGGGTCAGACTTCCTGATAGAACTAATATTTAACCCTTGCCGTGACTTTCGGTGAATTCCGGAGGGCCCAATTAGTCAAATCCACTCTCCTCATCTCCACGCTTGGGCCCCCTGGAATTTAATAAGATGCGAAAGAGATAGTGGTGTGCGGAAAGCAACGGGATGTTACCGCATTTAGGCCTAACCTTCCCAAGAAAAACTGCAAACATGAACAAAGGAAGCATTTAATAGAAGAAGGATCTTCTGCGGACTTCTGGAAAAAGAACTAAGGAAGAGACTAGTGAAGTGCTTCGTGTGGAGTGTGGCATTGTATGGGGAAGGAACATGGACATTACGACGAAATGAAGAGAAACGAATTGAAGCGTTTGAAATGTGAATGTGGAGAAGAACGGTGCGTGTGAAGTGGACAGACAGAATAAGAAATAAAATTGTGTTAGAAAAAGTGAGTGAAGAAAGAATGATGCTGAAACTGATTAGAAAGAGAAAAAGGAATTTGTTGGGTCTCTGGTTGAAAAGAATAATAGACGACATTAGGATATGTGGATCATATGCGGAGACTAAGAGGAAGACAGAAAATAGGAAAGATTGGAGATTGCTGGGTTTGCAATGAAAGACCTGCCCATGGGCAGAACACTTATGTATGTATGTTCAGAATGCCTGGAATATCGTGTCTAAAAACAGTCGCTATTTGCAAAGACTAGTCGATTCCATGCCCACTCGACTGCAAGATGATCGAGATAAGAGGAAGATAGACTAAATATTGATTTGTGGCTTTTTGTTTTGTTTTTTGAACGCTTAATTGTTTGAATGTTTTAAGGCCGACGCCAGTAAATTTGTTTTGTTTATGCCACGAAAGATATTTTTATTGAGAATAAAATCTTTTTTCTTTCCATTTGCAGCCACAATATCATAATGATAAAGTCATGGCATAATATATTAATGAACCTGATGTTTTTACTAAAATAATCGTGAAAGAGAAAGGAGCCATTATGTATAGTTTGTCTCTCTCAAAAACAGAACAAAAAAGAACATAAAAAGCACGAGATTACAGTCGAACGCAGGACCACATGAATAAGAGGCCTGAACGCTACCATTAAGCTATAGATAACACACAGAATACTTCAATTATAACTGTAGATATCAGGCAACGTGTTCCAACAACATGTAACATCGCCTGTCTCCGAATTGTAGCGAAGATACCCGAAGGGAACTTTGTTTCAGGAGAGCGGCCACTTTTTCTTTTGACAGCTGTACATTAGCCTATAACACAGAAATTCAGCATTTACTTTAATTCCCAACGAATTCATTTTACAGATATTAATAGTTTTGAAAGATAGCCTTCGATTAATTAGCTTCGAATCTAGTAGTTCAGCATCGATAAAAGGGTAGGCCTATAATAGACTGATTGGCGGGAATAAACTTTGTTGCTAATTTACTCCAAAAGCCAGAATTATCGTCTTTTTTTTTTGTTCCGTTAGATGTTTGAATGTTAGCGGTGTTATTCGGGAGTGTGTTCATAAAAATCGAAAACTCATTATTTAGACAATTTTCACGAGATATTAATGGACATAATTTATATTCAAGTCCATAAGTCACAAGTCGTACTACATTATAGAGGTATCCATCGGTATTTAAGAATTGCAGAATGGGACTTGTGATCCTTCGATATCAGAAGTTCTTGGAATAAAAGCAGCCTTTCATTTATAGGTAGTCAAATAAGTTTGACGTCTTACTTGATAAATATTTCAACACCGCCTCTGCGGTGGATATCCTTTTATAAACGGACACGCAATACCTTATCAAATAATCCGAAATCAAAACATCGTCTTCTAGTTCTTCTCTCCGTCTTGAGACCAACAGAGCATGATACGATGATACTATGCTTGTAATTCCTTTTCCAATAACGCAACACACCATAACACTTGACCTATGCAAGCAGCTCCTTTAGTGCACTTCAAATCGTTTACCGTCCACCGCTTTGAAGTAGTGGTCAGCGTGTCTGACTACGAAACTAGCGGGCCCGGGATCGAGTTCTGAGTGGGACAAATTGTCAGGTTGCGGTTCTTCCTCAACCAATTAAAAGCAAATACTGCGTAATTACGACGACGAACTCTGAGCTGATTTCCCCATCATTATCACCTTCATCTTCATAAATCTTGTCTTCTTTCATCCTAGTATGTCACCTCTGATGCGGCGTTAACAGAATCACACCTAATGGGGATCCCAAACTCAGAACAGGATTCATCATAATCGCAGAAAAGTAGGCAGATGCGCAAATCAGTACACGTTAATATATGCGGCGTTAGCAAAAAACAATAGTTTGGTAGATTTATGCCAAAAAACACTTCTGTAACAAACACTATTGTTCTTTGGTCCTCAGCGGAAAGAGTTTTAAGTTTTGATTAGTTTCTACAGCAATCTATGAGATAGTAATAAGTAGGGGGCGGATTTTGGCATATTTGCATGTTTTATTTCTTAGTTGCAAGCCATAATATGCCATCATTATACATGTCAAGTTATCTGCAACCAAAGATCAAGATATCATAATGTACCTACTCCTATATGCAAATTTAAGGGATTAATGCATATTTCGCTTTTAAAGTATGTTATTTTTTTTAGCAATCTCGTGTTTAAACAGAGATTAAAAAAACTGAAAAATGAATAGAAAAGAAACGCAGAAATTAAAAGAAATTAGAGTAGTTATAATTTATTTATTGCAATCTGACAACATGCACACAGTGCACTGTGGTACGCAAATCATCGTGGACAATTCCGCGGCAATCAACAAAGCACTCCATAATTAAACGCATTGCTGATGTGCAAATGTATAATATTGAAACGTTATGGATGACAGTTGAGATTAAAAGAACAGATAATCAAAACAAGACGATGCCTTAACATCTGCTTCACACCTGCATAAGATTTTGACAGTTTCCACAAGAACTCCATAATATGATATGCGCAGAAGTTACAGAAAGTGTTGATAAACTTCTTTGAGCTCTCTAAACTCGAATTTCACCGCCTGTTAACAATAATATAGGTACGAAAATGAAATTTTCTGCTTGCTGCTTGTCGACGTGTAAAATCAGAATATTTAATTTTATTACATAATGAGAAGTCGAAGAAACTTCAATAGTTTGTGTAGCGTTTTGTATTTTAGAACTTCTTAGCCGCAAAAAATTATTAATTTTAAATTAGTTTTTTTTCAAAGATGCCTAACGAAAAATGTACCAGAAGTGTACTGCTTAAGCAGTGAGTTGAAGGTCACAACTGATGGTGTCTCAATATTGTTAGTATCACGGAGAAACTATGGAAAGTTTTAAATTGTTTAAAATAAAGTTTCTGTTTTCCAATTTTAACAGTGTATATTTTATAATTTTTAGTGGATATTTACTGGTTTTAAGTGCATATGTGCATGCATATTTTGCTGCTTTTAGTGCATATGAATCCGCTCCCTAGTAATAAGATAAGCGGTGAATGACCGATTAACTACCCTATACTAACAATGTTATATTTGCTTATTTACTGAAACATTCTGAAGATATCGTACCGCAATTTTCACAAGCTAAAGGTACAAGGTTTCTAAGTAAACGGACGCATATTTATAAAAAATTACAGGTTGTAAAAAATATAAGATTTTTTAAATCATAGGCCTATTCATTCTATTGTTAATTTTTACGTAAAATACTTTTTCTAATCAAACTAATAGATATACATTTCTTAATGTCGTTTCATTTCGTCATTGTATTGTTGTCAGAAAGTGTTTAAAATTTCATCCTTTTATCATTTATAGTTCCTGAGAAAATTGGGCATTTGCATAAAAATAACAATATAATCGACATTGTTTAAATATTCAAATAAGCTTTACAACTAGCATTTCTTGATAGATTTGCGTCGGCTTCATAAAGACCTTGTATCTTTATGCTATAAAAATTCAGTTTTTCTTCATTTCCCCAAAATAATGGGTCATTAAGTAAGCAAATTTAACGCTGGTGTTTTGGCGGTAGGGTAGTTAATAATAATAATAATAATAATAATAATAATAATAATAATAATAATAATAATACAAAGTACATGATTATGTCACGTGACAAGAATATTTTGCGAAATGGAAATATAAAAATTGGAGATTTATAATTCGAAGAGGTGGAAAAATTTAAATATCTTGGAGCAACAGTAACAAATGTAAATGACACTCGGGAGGAAATTAAACGCAGAATAAATATGGAAAATGCATCTTATTATTCGGTTGAGAAACTTTTGTCATCTAGTTTGCTGTCATAAAATCTGAAAACTAGAATTTATAAAACAGTTATATTACCGGTTGTTCTGTATGGTTGTGAAACTTGGACCCTAACTTCGAGAGAGAACAGAGATTAAGGGTGTTTGAAAATGAGGTTCTTAGGAAAATATTTGGGGCTAAGAGGGATGAAGTTACAGGAGAATGGAGAAAGTTACACAACGCAGTACTGCACCCTTTTTATTCTTCACCTGACATAATTGGGAACATTAAATCCAGACGTTGAGATGGGCAGGGCATGTAGCAGGTATGGGCGAATACAGAAATGCATATAGAGTGTTAGTTGGGAGGCCGGAGGGAAAAAGGCCATTGGGGAGGCCGAGACATAGATGGGAGGATAATATCAAAATCGATTTGAGAGAGGTGGGATATGATGATAGGGACTGGATTAATCTTGCACAGGATATGGACCGATGGCGGGCTTATGTGAAGGCGGGAATGAACCTGCGGGTTCCTTAAAATCATTTGTAAGTATGTAAATAATAATAATAATAATAATAATAATAATTATTATTATTATTATTATTATTATTATTATTATTATTTATTTATTAATTTAATCTGGCAGATTTAAGGCCAGTTGGCGTTCTCATCCGCCCAGCCAGATTCTAATTCTAATTGAATATAATAGGCATACAGTAGTTATAATATGCAGTTTTACAGTTAATATCCCCTGAAAAAGAACTCTATCAATAGCCAACGCATTTTTAATTTTATCGTGTATATAAATGTTAAAATGTTGTGTTTTATTTAACGACGCTCACAACTGCCAAGGTTGTATCAGCGTCGCCGGATGTGCCGGAATTTTGTCCGGCAGGAGTTCTTTTACATGTCATTAAATCTACCTACGTGAGCCTGTCGCATTTAAGCACACTTAAATGCCATCGACCTGGCCCGGGATCGAACTCGCAACTTCGGGCATAGAAGACCACCGCTATACCAACTGTGTAAACCAGGCTCGTGTATATAAATTGTATAGATTTTTTTTATTCTTTTATAAAGCCCACATTACATACTCCATGGAAAATTTTTTCCATCGCATCGTGGCACGAAAATTACGATCGAAATCGAAATTGATTTCTTTTGAGAACAGGAATGACTATGTTTATAGCAATATATACGCACGTGTTTTAACCTGATCAGAATCAAGCAATAAATACGCACATGCAAGCTTCAAAATAATTATCAATGTTTACTCAGGAGAAGACGAGCGGAAGGAATGTGACCGTCTCGATCATAGCTGCTGATTATTATAAACATCATTCAGATAAGCATCCTACTAGTCAGGTTATTACTCATGTCGAAAAATGTTAAACATGTTGTTTTATTTAACGACTCTCGCAACTGCCGAAGTTATTACCAGCGTCACCAGTGTGCCGGAATTCCGTCCTGCAGGAGTTATTTTACATACCAGTAAATCTACTGACATGAGCCACTCAGGGCGACCTGCTAGTGGAAGTAGCAATAGTATTTATTGTATTTATTGGGTCAATAGCAGTATTAGAACACTATCATTAGCAGTAGCAATAATAATAACTGCATTAGCGCCAGAGTTGGTAGTAGTAGGCCTAAAGACAATAGTAGCAACACATGTAACATCATAGAAGCCATCGGCGTAGCTCAGTCGGCTAAGGTGCTTTCCTTAATTGTTCTCGGGCTGGGATTCGATTCTCGCTTGGGCTGATTACTTGGTTGGGTTTTTCCCGAAGTTTTCCCCAACCGTCATGTCAGGCGAATGCCAGATAATTTATGGCGAATCCTCGGCCTCATCTCGCCAAATACCATCTCGTTATCACCAATTCTATCGACGCTAAAGAACCTCGTACTTGATACAGTGTCGTTAAATAACCAAGTAAAAATCATTACAGATAAGTAGGTAATATGAGTGATAGTAATAGAAGATCGGTATAATTCATAGTAGGGGCAAGATGGTTGCAAAAATAATAGTATTATGATTGATATTAGCAGAATTTGCGACAAGATATCACGGTGAAGGTGTTACACTGCAATCCCGCATAGCCACGGGTTCGATTCCCGATAGGTTCATGAATTTTCTCCTTCCGACAGCATTATTGTCCTGGGGCTTAATTAGACTCTTAACAAAATTGAGTAGCAGTGATAGGCCTATTTACTTGGAAGTAAAGACGGCTAGAACGTAGGAGTATGCTAATAACTCCGATTTTTAGAAAAGATGGAAGCCTTAATCTTCTGCCTCTCTGATGGCTACTATGATCTACATTAGGTGGTACATTTACCTATTTTATGAGCAACAGCATTACTAGCGGTAACAACTTATAGTATTAGCACCAGGAAGTCTATGCAGGATGTTTAAAAAATACGGGGCATAATTTCAGGTATGTATTTCCCACATGTAGACAATCAAAATAGTTCATTACAACATGTGTCCGGAAGTGCTTCATTTCCGAGTTATGGAAACATTGTAATTCACCGGAACGTTTTTCTTTCCGCAGGTCGTTGTCATTACAGAAGATGTTCAAAATGTCCACCTCCTGCTTGGATACAGACCTCACATCGATGTCCCATTGACCTGCGAACACGATCCCAAACTCCAGGAGTATTGCGTATGTCCTCAGAACATGCCACAATTCGATTCCGAAGGGATTCCAAATCAGGCACCGGAGACGAATAAACCAATGATTTTAAATGGCCCCACAAGTAGAAATCGAGAGGGTTCAGATCAGGTGAGCGTGGAGGCCAAGCAATTGGGCCACCTCTACCTATCCATCGATCAGGAAACCTTCGATCCAAGTACCAAGTACAACACTGAATGTAATCTTCGCCTCGGAATGAACTGTCAGAGGGCCCTCTTAATGTCTCTTTTGACGGCAACGACCTGCGGAAAGAAAAACGTTGCGGTGAATTTCAATGTTGTGAAGGCCATTACTCGGAAATGAAGCATTTCCGGACACATGTTGTAATGAACTATTTTGATTGTCTACATGTGGGAAATACATACCTGAAATTATGCCCCGTATTTTTGAAACACCCTGTAGAAGTATCAGTAAAAGTAGGATGGTATTATTCCTAACAATGCCAATAGCCGCAGATGTATCTGAAGAGCTAGCGAGCTGGTGTTCCAAAGTGTGTCTCCGGTTCGATCTCCGGCCAGGTTTTGGTGGAACTTGTGACAGTCAAAGACGATGCAGATTATTTTTCTCGGGATATTCCAATTTTCCTCTATCATTCTACCAATACTCCACTTCAACTTCATCTGTCCTCTGCAATATTTGGAGTGTAGTCTTGGAAGTAGTGCAGGTTCCCGACAGTGATGTAGGAAGGGCTTCATACCCTAGGGTTTATGAAGTTACTCATCTGCGGGTGGGACCTGGGTCTATCATGGCTGAGGCAGCTGACATCATCGGATTCACGAATGTTACTTGAGTCACCAGTTGAACTTCGACAATCATCACATGTACAGGGCGCGGAATGGGCTAAAGTAAGCCTACGTCCAAGAACACGTTCTGGGTAGGGCCAACGAAAAGCCAAGCCAACAGTAGCATTAGCCGTAATAATACTAGGCTATTTCTTGCAGAATTACTATTAGTAGTAGCAGCATTTGCAACAGACGTAATATCAGAGGTAATGACATATGAATTATTCTTTGCAGCAGTATTAGTAGCAGCAATACAGACAGTAGTTAAAGTAATATATGAAATAATAACTTGGGAGCTGATATTACTATGCAAAATCCTCTTCAATGTAACGCATTTGTTCTAAATTTTCACTTAATATCAGACGAATTTACACCGTTACCAGATACGGATGGAGAGCTATTTCTCTCTTCCCACGAAGTAATAAAGTATCAATTACGTATTATTTTTATTCGTATGTTTCAAACTATACATTTTTACAGGCTTTCACATAACTAAAAGTGAAATTTAATGTAGTCTTCTATTTTATTGAGGTACATAAACAATAATTTTGTTTTCCTTTGGAAACAAGGGCTGGAATGCGGAAACAATTATTGTTGAGTAAAAAGTTTCACATAAATAAATGAATTGCAGTATAAATATAAATATAAATATAAATATATATATATATATATATATATATATATATATATGTTAACACTTCTACCAACATTCCTACAAGTCTGCCATAAAGTAGTGATACACCAATATTCTCTCGGCACTGGCGTAGCTCAGTCGGCTAAAGCGATTGCCCGCCGATCTGGAGTTGCGCTCGGACATGGGTTCGATTCCCCCTCGGCCTGATTACCTGGTTGGGGTTTTCCGAGGTTTTCCCCAACCGTAAGGCGAATGTCAGGTAAGCTATGGTGAAACTCGGCCTCATTTCGCCAAATACATCTCGCTATCACCAATCCCATTGACGCCAAATGACCTAGTAGTTGATACAGCGTCGTTAAATAACCAATAAAAACATTCACTCCTAATTTCGTGTTAATTTTAGATAGCCTACTGTTCATGGTGACATTGTTGATATTACAGTGAAATGTTAAAATAAATATGGAACAGTTCATAACTCGAAACTCTACTATCCAAATAACATGACAATGATCGTCTAGTCTCACACGTATTCATTTTTAAGTGGGAATCATTTACTAGGTAGGCCTCGGGCAAGTGTAGTAATTTCCTTTATTTCCTCGAAGTCATTTCCCTTATCTTTCCGTTAGTTTCATTAGCAATGTATGGCAATTGACATGTTGAATAGCATGTAACAAACTAACAAACAGTAACTTGTAACTGGTACTCCCATGATCCAAAATCGGTCTTGACAATATTAGTAATAATAAAATCATCTTCATTATCATCATTCCATAATAATAAATAATAATATCACTGTACTGTGGGATTTTCCGAAACAAGTTGATAGAAAATTACAAGTAAATATACGAGACCAAATGGGTACCAGTAACATAAAACCCCGAAGATATGAAATTGTAAACATGAATATAATGCACGCGGAACAAATTGGCCGCGTCATGCTAATTTCATTAGTGCTGCTGGAAATATAATGAAATTCTCACTGAACAACAAAAATAACAGTCATTATAATAATCTTGTTGCTTACTCCAAATCATTGGGTCACCAAAAGGCACAGATGAACGAACCTTGCTGTGCCACTGTCATAGATTTCCTGCACAAGTTTTACATACGATATGTGAAGCAAGATTTTTGTCCTGATCTCTTAATTTAATTTCAAAATATGCCAAATACAAAGAGTTAGGCCTACTCTTGGTCAATGGAGTAATGCTGTTTCTCTCCTGCTTTATCACATAACACCCACTCTGACAAAAATTGTTCGGATTGTTCACACAGCCTCTTCTAGATATACCACTCGAACTTGATATTTTTCCCAGGTACAAATTGAAATCAAAATACATATAATTTATAGCAGAGTCACTGACATGAGATTTAAGCTGTATTGAGGGTGGGGGACCCTCCTGCTGTTATATTAGGGAAAATAATGTTTAGTGTCTGCAATATTTTTATTGTTTAAGATATTGTAATCCGAGAACCGGAAACGGAAGTGAGATAGGTCAAGGAAAGAACCTACCCTCAATTGAAAACATGACAGCCTGAAATCAGGGATACTGGTATAGTCGGAGGCTACGATTTTGGCAGATGACCTCAATGACATTTCCAGTAGGCGAGCCAATGTTTTGTGAGAACTGCAAGAATGAACTGCGATAAGGCTGTCTGTCGTTGTTTGTATGTTCACACTCACCTCGCGTATCGTCATCATTAATTAATAAACACACCACAGTACAGTCCGATTCATGAGAGTGCCGTAAATTACTTTCGTTCGCCTCCTGAATTTTCTAAATTAAGAGGAAAAAAGCATTGCATAACCAGAACCAAAAAACTATTCCAAATGTTCATTACTTCATGAAGCGACAGGCGAAAAATAGATATGAGTTGTGTCGAATTGTCTTCATTAACATTCATGAAGTACGAGAATAAGTTGCGGAAGCGACAGGAATCGACACGTTGGATAAATAACCGAAATAATATGTATGCTGAAATAAGAAAATACGTAATTCGATATTCTACGAGATTCGATCCGATACTGTGGATTGAATCTCGACGTAGCTCAGTGGTTAGAGATCCTAGTGCGTGTAACTGGGAGTCACGAGTTCGATACCCGGCCCCGGAGCGAATTTTTCTCAATTAATAACCTGTGGTAATTCGATAAACCAAGCAAGAAACCTCATGTTCCAAAAGTATTAATGGAAGCAGATGAATATGAGAGCTTAATTTAATTATTTAAATCACGCGTAGCATGGGTTTACAAGGAATGAAAATAGGTCACGAGAAAAGCCGTCGATTCGCTTCTTGTGTATTTCAGTCTGAGCCTGATAGTTGTCGAGCTTGATGGATGAATTTTTTATACTGTAATAATTCATACACCTGTCGCATCCGCCGTTAGCCGTTTAAATCTTTATTTATAAAGACGCTCCCATTATCAACTACGTAACGCTAAAAATGTTTAATTTTTTCACTATCTTCATAATATGTGTCAGCAATTTCGCTTCTTCTCCAATAACAAACAGGGTCCTTCTTCTTTGTAGCGGTCTACTGAAAAGAAGGGCCAGGATTTAAATTATCCTTTTGGTTTTTTGACTCGTAGACTTCAGCACCACAAGGAAAGAATGGATGAAAATTTGGTAATTTTTGGGGGATTTTTTGAAGGAAATGAATCTATGCTGACTACTTAGACTTTGCACTTTGACGAAGTTTTAGAATCCTACGGCGGTTCTGTCATTCATTATACTATCTTAAAAGACAGCGACCATGAAGTTTAAAATGCATGCAAACTTTTAAACTATTTTCCCATACTTTTTTCCCCACTTCTCTACATTCATGTTGCTAAGAATTTCGCAATTTTTACGCTAGGAAGCTGACATTTTTACTGCATGTTCTTTAAACTATACTTAAAGTTATGTTCACACTTTTTCAAAAAAGAAAATAATTTTTGAATAAAAATAAGTTGCCTGTTTGTATTATGTAAATTATATAAATTTGAAAATCAATACCTTTATTTTTTTCTCCTACTTTAACAAGGCAAAAAAATGTGAGAACATAGCAAAGATACTACTACTACTACTACCACTACCACCACCACCACCACCACCACCACCACTACCACTACCACTACTACTACTACTATAATCATTTTAATTGTTGTAGCTTATTTACGGGACGTCAAGATCTTAATTATTTATTTTTTGTAAAGTCATTAATGGTGATATTGATTGTGAATCTTTTCTAAGCAATACCAATCTTCGTATTCCAGCTAAGATTTTAAGATTTCATAATTTTTTTATAATAGAAATTCTAAATCTCTCTCTCCGGTCTGCTGATGTATAAAATATGCTAATTTGCATGGATTTGGACCTATTTAATGCGTAGTATAGACTGTTTGAGTTTTATGTCAGTTATTAGTTTATGCCTTTTGTTTAGATGGTATTTAAAAAATCGGAAAATGTTGAATAAAATTTGTAAAAAGTAACCTTCATTTTAAATGTTACGTCTCTACGTCGGCTAGTTGAAAATACTTTAGTGAATTTTTTAAACCGTCAACTCTTTTCTCTCTCCTCTCTGCTCCTTTGGGGGATAAAAAATCCTCAAAAGTTATTTGAATGTAGTACCTGAAGTTGAATTTTTTTAAATTCCTTATACATTTTAGAAACAATTCTAAGAGATGAAGTGAAAAGTCTAACTCAATTTTATAAAGGAGCTTTTGTTTTTAATTTAAGGGGTGAATGTATGCTGGTTCAAAAAATAAACCAGTATATTTTGATCATTATTAAATCCCATTTTAATGTTCGTATTTCGTAAAACTTCGTCTTATCTTTTGACTAAGGATAAACAGAAACCTACACACATGGTTTAAGGAGATTTAAGATGATTGGTCACTCCGTTGATTATAGAACAGTTTTTTTACATACATACATATATATATATATATATATATATATATATATATATAGATTGTCTTTGTTACTTTATAGCATACTTGGGCATCGTGCCTCAATTGAGAATTTGTGCCTCACTGACCTTCACAGAGCTTATCGCTCTGAGTGACATCATCTTCACAGATTCCTTTCCTCCCTCACGTAGCTCCTAGGCGTGGGCAGGTTCTATATCAGTTTCATAAGAAATATCAGTGTTGGCATAATGGCATTATCAAAGCAGTGTGTACGCGTTAGAAAACGATTATTTCATGAGAAATGGGAGGAAGATTTTTTTTTTGCTGTTTAGAAGGCGAGAACATATTATGTATGTTATGCTCGAAAATCCTATTAGTTATTAATAAATTTAATACACAACGACATTACTCCTTATGTCATAAAGAACATGCTGAATTAGAAGGTAAGACAAATTAAATGTTATTTTTCGTACTGTTCCGAAGAAAATTTATGATCTTAACATTTGCATAGTATACTAAATACGACATTATACCTTAAACACGCTGCATTAAAAGGTACGAGGAATTAAATGTCGTATGTACGTATTATTTCCAAATGAAATTTATAAAAAAATATCAAATGTGCGTAGAAATCGAAATATGATTTTCTGAAATTATTTTAGGTCGAGAACGTGCAAATCTATTAAGTAGGCTAATCTTGAGAAACGCCAGAATATTCAAGAAAATAAACGTAGACAACGTGATGGAATATTATTGGCTAGTTACGCAATTTCTCGCCTGTGATTTAAATCCATTCAATGATGGAGAAATAGTAAAGAGGTTTATGATTAAAGCTGCCGAATTAATTTGCCAAATTGAATAAAAGTTTTCGAGTCTCTCATATTAACCAAGCGCTTTCCTAATAATTCGCCACTGACCGCCTTAGCGATTACGATAAAGTGACGCAGGTCACAGGAGTTTATATTTCCCATCGTACTCTGCAGTCTCCTCTCCTAGTATACAAATTATTTCAAGTCGAGTGCCTCAGGCAACCGAAAATTGTGCCCATGTATGCTTTGTAGTAACGAGGAAAAGATTATGCAGCGGCAACTGGAATTATCTCAAAAACTGTGTGCCGGGAATTGGTCCCTTTTCTTACGCATGCACACATACTGTATAGACTATTGCAGTTCCATAAAAGTGGTCATATGTGCATTGTTTTTGGAGGTGACTGTCCATCCGAGTCCACTAGGATAATCGGGAATGTATGTTTACTGTTATGTTTAACCCATTCCAGCTGCAGTTTGCTTGTGACGAAGATAACAACCGACCTTGCTGCTATGAGTAACTCGCTCTGGAGTTCTGATTAACAAAATCCATCTGCCTAAATCGATGGCGCCCACTTATAACACATGATTGCAAATAATTTGACATGTTTACACTATTATTTTAATGTATTATGCTATAAGTCGAACGCGCAGCGATTCTACTACTAGAATAACGAACTCTCAATTTTGTGTTAAATATAGAATTGTGCACAATCTGTACATGATACGCAAATACTAGTATTATTTTCGAAATCAGGCCATTCGATTTGACTTTTATGACGAAGTATTCCGTAACGCATAAAATGTACCACGCCTGTGTAATGATTCTCAAATGTTGGATATCATTGGAAACTTTTCTCCAAATTCAATTATTCTAAGATTTAATGCATCAGCAATTCTTCATACGGACCCTGCGGTGGCTCAATGTCAGACCTCCAGCCTGTCACGCAGGCGCCCAGGTTCGAGTCCCGGTCAGGTCTGGAACTTTTCATGGAAAAAATCCATAGTGACACTTGTGGCGGACAAGGTCGCAGTTGGGGTTTTTCTCGGGGTTCTCCCCTTTTTCCCCATATTAAGCATCTATATCATTCCGTCATCATTTCTTCATTTTGTCGTCATTTCATAGCATTCCCCGATCGCCGGCTGGCGACGCGCACTGAGGGGGCTGGCCTAGGGACAAAGGAGGTTACCTGTTCGAAACCTGGGTACGTAGCGAACATTAGTGTAGTCAGCCGGTGTGGTTTTGGAAGTGCGTCTAACTTGAGGGTTAGCTCAATAGATCGTAACAGGTCGCAGTGCTGGACCATAGTGCCCTCTCCCGTAAATTCCATTCCATTCCATTGCAATATTTCATACGAATTCCTATTAACTGCTAGGACTGATGAAGTTGAGTCATACGGTGTTGTCTAAATTACGATGAAGTACTATAAACATATTTGCGTGTTCTTCATGCTTGTTGATCTGAATTCTTTGGTAACGCATGAAACGGCTAATTTGTGTCACAAGAGAAAATTGTACAGTACACAAGGCAGGAATATTCTATTAACAAATTTATTGAAGTAATAGTGGTTTCATGGCTATAATATGATTGTCGAAGTGCGACAGTTGGTCTGGATGACATATATGAATCCGACGTTCGCAAGGAGGTCATTCTATAATACTTTGGTCCAGTAGAGCCAAATCCCATATCCCGACGAATACCTGATAAACCACAAGGCCCGAAGTCCGGAGCACATTCTAAATCACCATCGGAAACGCGCAGTACTCCAAGCCTATTTTCAACTATTTGAGTTGATAGATGAATTGACAGTATGGTGGAGAATGTTGGTAAATCATAGAGAGAAATGGGAGTGCCTCGAGAAAAAAGCTTGGCATCATCTGCTTTTCCACCCCATTCTTCACATTAAATATATGTTCTTGAATAATATTAATGACTATCTTCCAAGTCAGAAGATAATCAACGATCTGTATTTTATATTTTATTGATTACAACTAAAAGAATTAACTTCCAGATTTCGTCAAACAGAACAAAAACCATGGGATTTGTACGAAAACTCTTGCTAAGAAGCAAAATTATAGTAAATAAATAAATGTAAAAAATTCAACTATCTTGACTGCAATATCTCCGCTATTACACACTGAGATGCTGAAATAGAGTTAGCAAAATTTCAACAACTGTTAGGATCAGTAAAGAGAACATTACTTAAGAATGTAAGATATGAGACAATATTAAAATATTTACAAAGCTATGGCTATCCTATCCTTCTGTGTGGTTCGGACACATATACGTGCATTGAACACGCTCCAAATACAGAGATTAGAGAAGCGGCCATCAGCACACTGCACCCTCGGGCTAGCGTCTCTTACTATGGTGCATCCGTAGCTACTGGAGGGTATGTTCTCTCCCTCTTCCTGCTGCACGACAGGGCATATTACAATACACTGCTTACCCATTACCAATTTCAACGTGTACTGACGGCCACTGGATTAGAGGCTGATGAAATGAGGGTGCTCAGACCTTAGCAGGCTTCACAATGTAGGCTACGACCATAAAAGAAATTAAGAAATCCGACTTGAGCTGAAAATAAACCTAATTACAGACACTATCGATCAATACTGAAAGAACTGGTATCAGTAGGCCTATGTAGTTATTGAGAACACCTCACAACAGACTAATCCGCCAAATTCTGGAATGACGACCAACTGGAAAAAGGGACCCTGATCGAATCGCAGGAAATGGACAGAACAAATTCCAGTATTATTATCTTGAAGTTGGAACAGACTAAATGGTCTACACCATGACGTTATTAGTGACTATGTTGAAATAGTAACCACTTAAGTAACACTACAACAAAATTAATTGTCAACATTAATTTTTGTATCACTTTTACGCTTGAAAAATACCTTCCTTAATATCTTGATTAAACACACTGATGAACAAGCAGTTCTATGTATGTTAATTAAAAAAAGACGTATTTCACTGAGGATAAAGTGAAAGTTTAAAACTGCTCACTGGTTCCTTAAAAACGTTAAAGGACGCTAAAAAAATTCAACAGTTCACAAGGGTAACATTTAAAGTTCTCAGTAGATTGAAGTAACCTCTGTGCATGTATAGGCTATTCGGTACCTCATGAAACCTACCTGCGCGTCAGGGGAAGGAAAAAGTGGACTGAGGAGCTTCCCTCCCTCGCTACGCTTCGACTTGCAAGTTAGCTAGCTAGCTCGCTTAGTCCCACCATAAGGTTCTTACTATGAGCTACGGCGCACGAATGCATTTGGTTTCACGAGATAACGAATGACCTATAGTATATTGTATTTTATAACTCTTCACTGGAGACTAAATCCGGTAACTAACTGTTGCGATTGCAGTCTTACAAGGCTCAAATTCCTGCCTTATAATCCATCTGCCTACAGGTTAATCAGAGCGAATTAAATATCCCTACGTTATTAACAGTAACTCGTACGATTTCTCTTATATTCTAGACAAGAAAAAGAATTTTTGCAATTAAAAAACGGGAAGATTGGTATAAAATTTAACACTAAAGTAGTATTAAACATTTCACAAGTAAAAACTACATAATTTTTATAACGTTATAAATGGATTAATTTAATTTCATCAGCATGATTAGATATTAGCTTACTTAGATTACTCGAGTTAATTTTCTTTGACGTTATTAAAGTAAATATTTTAAATTAAATTGTTCTTGACTCTAGACAGATAATGGTCAATTTCGTGGAAAGCCCTATATTGCGCACAAGAGGAAAAGGTCAGTAAAAAGGTATAGCCATATTGCGCACACGTGAAATATTTGTACAAATACATCATCTTATTTTTACTAAAATTTCTAATATTAACCTGGCTGTACCTTTGGATCAACGATTAAGAACAGGAAACACCGTTTGCTACCCCCTTCCACGACTGGAGTTCGATGATACTGGCGTAATATGCAAACAAATCACTTTACTAGGTATAGGAGGGAAGAAAAGTAGTTCATCCATTTATATAAACTAGGAAATATCGCGATTTTGAGTTTTATAATTTTCATTATGCTTTTGTTTAATCAAAATACAATACAGTATTAACAATGAGTGTTTTTACTCACGAACTGAGCTTTCCATGCGGATGTATTCATTATGCAGTGTAGATTATATTGTCTACAGCACATTAGCGTACAATATAGAGAATGAAGTTAAATTGAAAAATAATCATAATATTGATATTTAAACACATTTTAAAAAATGGTGGCCGTTCATTTTGATACAGGCTTCAGTTCTAATGTGCATATTATCTCACTATAGACTATTGTACGTAATTCCAATTACCAGGTTCGTACTTCGTATCAGTAACTCATGTTGAAATAATTCTGTACCTACTCTATAAAAGAGTACCTTACGTATTGTAAATTCAATCTTCACTTCTGCACGATCCGAAAAGATAAAATTACTTAGACATGCTATCTACGTCCGTTCAAGTGGTTACGTCGCAGCGTCGTAGAAAGGGAGAAAGTCACGTGACAGTTAATTACTTAACGAGGCCCTTTTATTTAAGTTATTTTAAACAATTATATGGATATAATATTACGTAGACGTCCAATTCCTAACAGCAATTAATGTTACCAGAAAAGAGCTAAGACAGCCCAGCCACTAGCATTTAAATAGATGCGAATAGAAGCAGGTGGGAAAAACCGGGATGCGACGTAGGCAAATGGAAAATTATGCAATATTGAAAGCTCTTTCGTCACTGGAAAACGCGAACATATTTTTGGAACGTACTGTTTACCATGACTGTAAGGCTACTATGACTGTATATGCGGCCTTAGTTCTGTGTGGAGGACGGTTGAACTTCATTAGTAGGAGGGGTGGGAGCGAAGTACAGGGACATCATTTTATTTTTACTTCAATTTTTATTGTACCTGAGTTATTTAATTTACTTCACTCCCACCCCCTCTACTATTAGCCTAAACTTCCAAACGTTCTCCACACAGAACCAAGTCCGCGTATGCAGTACTGAGTAAGTACAGTACGTTCCAGAAATATGTTCGCGTTTTCCAGTGACGAAAGAGCTTTCAATATTAAATCATATTTTGTCACAGGTACTGTCATCCGTTTGCCTACGTCGCATCCCGGTTTCCCCCACGTGTTTCCGTTCGCCCCTCTGTAAAATCTAGTAGCTGGGCTGTTTTAGCTCTTTCTGAAAACATTAATTTCTGTTACGAATTGGACGTCTACGTAATATTATACAACTGTTTAAAATAACTTAAATAAAAGTGCCTCGTCAAGTAATTAAGTGTCACGTGATTCCCCCCTCCCTTTCTACAACCCTGCGACAAAACCACTTAAACTGACAGTAGATAGCATTTCTGAGTAATTTTATTTTTTCGGATCGGGCAGAAGTGAAGATTGAATTTATAGTACCGTAGGATACTCTTATACAGAGTAAGTATAGAATTATTTGAACATGAGTTACTAGTACGAAGGACGAAACTGGTAATTGGACTTACGTACAATAGTCTATAGTGCGATAATATGCACAAAAGAACTGAAGCCTGTATCGAAATGAACGGCCACTATTTTAAAAAATGTGTTTAAATATCCATATTATGATTATTTTTCAATTTAACTTCATTCTCTACATTGTACGCTACTGTGCTGTAACACTACAATATACACTGCATAATGAATACGTCCGAATGGATAGCTCAATTCGTGAGTAAAAACACTAAGTGTTAATACCGCACTTTATTTTAATTAAACAAAAATTAATGAAAATTATAAAACTCAAAATTGCGATATTTCCTAGTTTACATAAATGGATGAACTACTTTTCTTCCCACCTATACCTAGTAAAGTGATTTGTATTTTACGCCAGTATCATCGAACTCCAGTCTTGGAAGGGGGAGCAAGCGATGTATCCGGTTCTAGACCTTTAATCCAAAGATATAGCCAGGTTGATATTTAAAATGTAAGTAAAAATAAAATGATGTCCCTGTACATTCAAAAACTCAGGTACAATAAAAATTGAAGTAAAAATAAAATGATGTCCCCTGTATCTGTGATAACTGTGAACACTGCGCACACGTAGAGCTTTTATACTCAAGTTCACTGGAATAACGAAATGCAATTTCCTTTCACACTTTCAGATTTCTAGGCTTAGTACTAGCGAAATAATATCTGAATATACCGCAAATATGTTTTGATATTACTTCGGCGGTTTAAAAAATTGCTTATGTATTGTTTTAAAGTAAATTAAATTACAAATAATTTTACGTCATTGAGGTGTTTGATTCTATTGTCACTGTTTACTGTAGTCGTAAGCAAACCGCCTAAGGAAATTAAAGCGAGTTATTTATCCAAGTTGATAGAGTTGGACAATTTTAGTAAGGAAATTCTGTCTTTTGAGGTGTTAACGATTAGTTTTATTGTCCTTGTTGCTTGCTGTTGCTGTTGATTGATATACAGTATGTGCCTCTGTTTGGATACTTTTTTAAAACGTCAATAAAACAAAAATGTTTGAATGTGAATTATTAAACTGCTTACCTAACGTACTGTGGAAAGCTTCGCAGGCGTTTGTTGTCCGACGTGATGATAAGTAATGTTTTCCACATGGCCGGTGGAAAACGCCCTTCGGAGTCGATATAATTCTCCACTAAATAATCGGCGAATGGAGGGAGTAGCCTCTTCGGGCAGCTGTGACATCAAGTCTTCTCCAAATGCACCTTGTACCTCGCTGGGAGGCAACAAACACAATCCGAAACATAAAATGCAGCTATTTTCCTGCATTCTGAATTTTTGTCCTTGTACTGCCAAGCTAACCCGACATACTGTAGGCCTATGTGTCTCCACCAAGCTTGGGTTAAATGGAACCTGCACTCCACGATGATCGCGTTTATCCCAATTTGTTTGGCTACAGTGTGCAAGGCTATTTCAAAATCAACCACCACCTTTTCAGGACTTAATGTTTCGTCAGCTAGGGCACACTTACAAATTACATGACGCAAATCAATCTCATAAGCGATTTGTTTTTTTTGTCGGGCAACAAATAAAATATCAACGGTGTGTAGGTAGGCCTGCTATTCTCAATCCCGTGAATTGTGAGTAGTTGTAAGAGATTTCTGCTACAAAATTGAAATGTTCCATCCATAAAATTCTTTTACTTTGCACTAAATGTCTTAGATTTGTTTCACAGCCAAATATTACAATTTATGACATTATTTGTGCAATCGTTCACCGATAAAAACTGTTCAGATTTAGTTGTTGCAATAGAAATTTCATTGATCGCGGCATGTAGCTACTTCATTTCGGGTTTTAGGTAACGGAAGAAGGACACTAATTCTAGTTCTACTAACTGATTTTCGTACACAAACGACATTGTCTTTTGTCAGTTTACTACAAATTTCATCACGAATATTACGAATTTCATTTCTCACCAGCTTTGAATGTCTAGCAGAGATACCATCCATGACCTTGCGTTTAACACTATTCGATAAAACTTGTCTAGGCAAATGTTCACTACTGTTGTGATTATGCTCCCGTACAGATTAAAAAAAAAACTCATCATCCTTGTCAGTAAACATGCGTGCAATACAGTCCTTACCGTACACCTTCATTGATTTCCTTTCTCAGTCAATCTCATATATCGAAATTTAAAACCGTTGAGGATCAATAACTTATGTCTTTTTTCACTTAGCATTGAGAACGTGACACTACTGCTGAGTTGAGTTGAGTTGAGTTCGAGTTATTTATCGACGCGCGATCAGTTGTACCAACCGATATTACAGTCCGCATGTCTTACATGGATAATACTAATCCATGTAGAATATCTATATAATTCAGGGAAAAGGATTGTCGTCTAAATGTTTGTAGTCGTGTATGTTTTATATTTTCATTTTACAAAGTATTACGTGTTTCCTTAACTCTCTTGCTATAAACCATTCTTTCGAATGTAGTAGTGCTCGGGTATTCCAATGACCCATGCCAATTTCGGTATATATTATTTTGAGAAATTTAGTAATCTGGGTTTTATTGCATGCACAGCCTAAAATTGTATGATATATGTCTCCCATTTCTCCACACGTACATAGGTTTGTTTCTGCTCTTCTTATTCTATAGAGATACCACGGTGTAAGAGCTTGTTGAAATAAAATGAAGAGTCCACTGCAAGAATGATGGATGTCATTTGGAATACATTTTGCAGGAGAAGCAATTGAAAGTTTGAAATGCTTAGCGCTCAAAGCTTAACTGTGATTTTCCGATCATTACTGGACAATGACTATCAGTGTTAATGCCATATAACTCTCTATGTACATTCTATATGTCTTAAGCTATGCATTGGCAGTCTTGGTTCATTTTAGACAAGAAAGTGACATCCATCATTCTTGCAGTGGTCTCTTCAAATATTATGAAAAATAGCAATTTCCTTTCGTATAGCATTATAATTTTTGGTAAACCATGGTTGGGCAATAGGAGCTTCTGCAGCATTATCAAAAGTTGTGTTTGTATAAGCCCGTTGTGGTGTTCTTGTTTTCCAAAACTTTATTACATCTTGCAAAGGAACCATGAAGTTGTTTTCATTTTGTAAATTGATTGCATCTTTCGCTACCGGGTATGTTCGAATGCCCCGGGGTCCAAATTAATTGGATATAATTATGCTGTTGGTCTAGCTTATGTGGATAGTATTTGCAGTTTATCTCTAACCATCCTAGTTTCGGTGATAATTTTACCGTTCCAATTTTGTGTAAAGCAATTTGTGGATCAGAACATATGAGTATTGTGTGATGTGTGATATGTTTAAGATATATCAGGGCCTGTCTAATCGCCAATATTTCTGCGGAATATATTGACCAAGTAGGCAATATTTCAAAATTTTGGCCTTGATTCCAGGTGGCGTTAAAAATGTCGCGCCAACTCCCTGGTTATTTTTCGATCCATCAGTGAAAATTACGATCGTGGGGTCCATCCTTTTATCTAAGAGTTGATCCACCAGTTCGTTCCATTTTTGTGGTATATTTAATTCGTTTTTATTGAAGTATTTGTCAAGTACCGGCCATGGTGTAATAAGAGTAAAAAGAAAAATCTGTTAAAAATGTCCCAATTTCAGAAGGTGGTCTAGCAGTGTGCAGAGCTTTATTTTTGTCTAGGCCTATACTGAATGTTTGTAGATGTTAATTTTATTATTATGATTAGAACAAACATAGCCTCCATTTTGTGAAATTTAATTAACAATGTTTAATATTATGTATTCAATTTTATAGTGCTAGCAAATAATTCTTACACATCCCCATTCATAATACTTCATTATTCCATGCCAATATCAGTCATGTTCAAGAGGCTAAGAAAAAATATTTGAAGGTTTTGTTAGCATCCATGGGATATTGTGACATTAAAAAACTCCCATTTTACAGCAATATTATAAATTTTGAGTCTGTTGTTAGAACAGAGTAATATTGATGTTAATTATGATTATTACAACAATAAACATAGCCTAAATTTGTGAAATGAAAAAGTTTAATTATGTATTTCCTTTTACAGTGATTAGTAAATAATCTCTGTACATCCCCATTCATAATACTGAATTATTTCATGCCAATATGTACCACATCCAATTTAGTTCCCAAAATATACCAAATCCGAACTAAAATTATTAATAACTTAACTTCTTGCAAATGTGTGAAATATCTTAAATATATACCTAAATATGATTGATGGAACATAAAGAGTAGTGATATGAAACCATATAACAATTTATAATATTTTTTAGTTATTAGCAGTTTTTCATTTCCTGTAAAATTAGGTCTGTTGGATTTGGTACCTTTTGGAAACAAGCTCCACAACTGTATACATTCAGAACGTACATCAGTATTGGGGGATTTGAAACTTATATCGAATTTGTAAATAAAAATATTCCTAAAGAAGTTGTACTTTACTTTTATCACTGGATCATCATTTTCACGATTATACAAACGCCATAAATTTATTATACACAAATCATTTGGCAGATACTGTCTCGAACTCTTGTTTCGAGTATAGTGAGATTCTACTGGATTTAGTCTCTGTATGAATTTTATTACAGCCTCCCTTCTGTTTGAATATAATTTAGTGCGCCTATCACCACCCCTATTTTCCCTAGGACTTTGTCCAGTGGCAAGGTGAGCCCTACATACTCGCTGCACTCGGTCACGTGAAATGCCTAAGGTAGACAAAAATGTAGTTGATCAAACCTGGATGATTCCTTTTTTGTTGGAACGTAATAGATAATAGCTACAGATTTCCTGGAATTATGGATTAACTTAGCCCTTGATCGCTTAGGTGCTGACTGTGTTATGTACTTAAGTACAGTATATAACAGTATTGCATGACTTTTCTTGTAGATTAATAGAAGTCCTTATGAAACCTTCTCATATCTTGAATTTTCAGGGTTGAACAGCTGTATGTTTTTGTAGTTGCGTGGTGGCACTGGGAGCTTTGGGAAGCGATTTAGATTTAGGCCTATATCTATAATATACAAATACTCCCTCCGTTCCAAAATATGGTATAGTAACAAACAAAACAAGTTCGATTATTGCGCATGCGCGCACGAAATGTTTCTCGATGTGGTATTTTATTCAATAGTGAAGGGACTATCAGACAGTGCAGTTGTGAATGTTTCTAGTCTTCTGTAGTGCACCAAACTTAATATTTAAATAGTTCATTATGAACAGAAATCAAATGGGCACCTGTTATGTTGTTCCTGTTGCAGAAAATGGAACACCAACCCAGTCAATTTTGAATAGAATATCTAAGGCACAATAGTCGCATAAAAACGGGTTGTAATTTATTGCAGTTTTTATGTTAATTTGCCTCTCTCAAAGCAATGTTTATTTTTTCTTTTATTACTATGACATCACACAGAATGAAATGTACTTTATTTATTAGTTTTCCTTATGTTAATTAATAAAACAAATAAGTATATAGAAGACGTATTAAAGTTACATACATTATATTACTGAGAACTTTAACAAATGTATACCATATTTTGGAACGCAATAAATGACATCTTTCTATAGGCTACTACATTTTGGAACAGAGGGAGTAGTAGAATTAGATTTCAGTGAGTATAAAAACATTACAAATCATGTTATAATCAGAAGTTACAAAAACAATATCTTACCCGGACGTTTTGCCTTTTTACCTTTTCCAATTTTTAACATTTCTTGTTCTTTTTTTCGGTCATGTTCCTGTGATTCCATAATAACTGAATCTTCATCCATCACATACAACTTGAAATTAAACGAACTGTACAGCTATAATCACTTTTAAAGAGGCAAAAATGCTGGATATTGCACTAGTTGACAATGCACTCTTTACAGAGTGAAACTTGAGCAAAATGGAATGAGCTGGATGTGTTTTATGCCTTATTTTGGCACCTTGCAACCTATATTCAATAATACGAACAAAAACACAGAATTTTCGGTCGATTTTATCCTATTTTTAACAATTTTCTTTCCTCAACACTGAACATTAACGTGATTCTATCTTTGGATTACAAGAGTTTTGGAAACAAACATTCATTATATCAATTGAATGTGCGTGGGATGTAACAAGTTTGTTGCATAAATATGTAGCCTATATGAATCACACAAATTTTGAAACTAACTATTCAGTGGATTACACAAGTTTTGAATAAGCACAGCATTTTCAGTGGCTATTTTATTAAGGATTATGTGCGTTTAGCTCAATATTTCCTATATAGAACTGTTAAGGGATTATTCCAGATGTCTGTACACGTACTAACTCAATTTTTGCAACCTTTGGGTAAGACAAGTTTTGCATCTCAACGCCTCATGTATATTATATACTGAATTTAATGTTACATGAGTAGGCCTATATTCATATTTTGCCGTCCTTATAGTTAAGACGCAGTAAAGTCCAATATTATTCACAAAATGGATTTCTGAAACCTTTCCAATAGGTCTGACTTCTTGCACTCTTCTTTGTAGGACATATTCCGCACACAGTACGATTTTCGTATTTCTGAAGTACTGAACACTGCTCTTCTTCTTCTTCTTTGCAAATTAAAAAAAATTCTCAATTAACGACTTACGATCTAGCCGCGCATCGAACCCGGGCTACCTAGATGGAAGAGCGACGCGCCAACACTTGAACCAGAGACGCGGCTAGGTATGATGTCTTAGACCTTAGACCACGACGCTACGGCGCGGTACGAAATAAAATCAAACCTTACCTTATAGAGTACTGATTTTCGAGAGTAGATTCTCACTATATATCTAAACGATTGTAATTATTACGATGAGACCTCAGAAATTACAACACGTGTTATCTGTTTGCCAGCTGAAAGCACATTATCGGAGAATTCAACATAGAAGAAGAAGCTACACGGAAAACCTGAGGTCTCCATTGAAACAAGAGCCAATAACGGACAAAAATATAATCCCGCATCGTAAATTTCATGAGCATTACCTGTCTATGGTTAAAGATGAAAAGTAACAAGACAGAAGGGAGTAAAAATCAGTAATGACCTCATCCACAAATAAGCACTATACTTAGTGTCTGATTCAAACCATTCATAAATTGTTACTTGTATTTCTGTTCTGTACGATTGAAAACAGTTAAAATGATCAGGCTTAAAAGGCAAAAGACAGGTGGGCTGATTAATATCTTCACTAATAAGTTGCGTTTCAGTAAAAAAACAAGTCATTTATAATACGCGGATCTCTGGATGTAGTTTACGGATAATAGATAGGGTAATGGGTTCGTGTGAATGTTTCTAGTATCAAATACGGTTCTACTCCCTGGTTTTGCTTTCGTACTAATTAATTCTGAATTCTGATTCCAGGAGATCCTAGTTAATACTTCTTTAATACCGAAATACGTAATCGATCGAAACAATATCTTATGAGCCAGAATGTTCCACAGGAATAACTGTAAAATCTCGAATCCTGCCGTCGGTAATCATTCACGGTTCGAAACTCCGAAACTCGTGACAGCAGAAGTGAAAGAGAGCAACAGGAGAACGGAATATACAGTATGTAAGATGTTTCAGCAAGTATAAAAAGTCGGCATGGACCAACTCCGTGTGGGTTGTCGTTGATGTCATATGTTTTAGACCAGGCATCACAAAATTGTGTTTTAAGTTCCACGTGACAACATCCCTCTCCGCGCTTAAACCCTTCCTCTAGCGTTTTCCGTGCTGTCAGCAAAGGCTCATTCTATAGTGATTTGACGTTCAGAACATGTATTTTTGAACAGCTGAACAAACTAAACTGCCGACTTCAAGGACGTGATCAGAACATAGTTGATATGTATGACGCTGTGAAATCTATTTCCATGATGATAAATGTTTGGAAAGTACAATTGAAAGAAAATGAGTTTCATCATTTTTCTTGTTTGAAGTCACTTTCTAATGTTTCCGATTCAAAAACAGATAAATGCTGTGACATCCTCGAAACAATATTTTCAAAATTTGTGATTTTAAACAAATGGAAAACGATTTCTCTCTTTTTGCAAATCCTTTTAACATACCCATTCTGAAGGTATGACCAAACTTACAATTGGACGGAGTTACGCAATAAGAAACTAACCGCCAAAAATCTGTTTTAGAGATACTCACCATTGAAACAAATCTGGTTTTTATTAAAATTTTATGCAAGAAGTATTGTAACATTCATACTATTACAAAAATATTACAAATTATACTAAGAAAAGGGCAAATCGAGTTTTAATAACAGACCTGCAGTTGATTTAATATTGAAAAATAAATAAATAAATAAATAAATAAATAAATAAATAAATAAATAAATAAATGAATGAATGAATGAATGAATAAATAAATAAATAAATAAATAAATAAATAAATAAATAAATAAATAAATAAATAAATAAATAAATAAATGTTATGCAATGAACGAGTTTTGCTTATAAATAGCAGCAAAATGCAGATATCGCGTTCTTTATTTTTTTAGAGTTAAATAATTCAACCAGCAACAGATTTGTGCAAAGGTCTCAATTTTGTTACATTGTCGGTTGGTCTATTGTTGCGTAACTCCGTCCAATTTGAGGTTGCTGATCTCCAAAATTACACTTTTGTGAAAAGCAACCATAAGGATTGTGTTAGTTTATATGTATTTAAAAATATTGACTCCTCTAAATATCCACGTCTTAGATCATTTGCTGCCACAAACGCAGATATTTTCTGTTCTACGTATAGGCTCTGTTTGTAAATATATATTTTTTTCAAAATTTAACATATTAAAATCAAAAAGGACACGCTTAACAATCTTCGTGCACATTTGGCAGTGACTACTTATGAGGAAACCCCTAATTTTGAGATCTTATCGAATGGAAATATTGTAATATAAAATAAAAGAATGCAGATAAAAATAATACAATCCTAAAAAGATATTCATTCCTTCTTTCTCTTGTTATTTCTTTGTTATGAACACGGAAGATGGTGACGATCACAAACCGCCTCTGCTGTCTACTTACTGAGACCGATGCTTTCCACTCCCTGTCTTCATTTTGTGTATAGCGATAATATTTATTTTAGGTAATGAAATGTTTTTGGATTATCTGTTTTAGACCATAAAGTCTGTCACAGCCTGAATCTAACGTTTGTTTTGGTCTACTCGGGTTGTGACGTTCTAGTGACAGTTCTGGGAGTGATATCTTGAAATAACCTAAATGTGTAAAATAATTTGCGGTCTCTGTCCTTTACAGATAGGCCTAAAATCTTATAATATCCGTTGCTTATTCCGAAGGAAACAAAAACAAAATCAATCACTTTGAGCGGTTAGAGGCAATTTATGTATTATGACAAGAAAAGATAAGATCGGAACTGTATGAAGAGCAAATGCTCGATAAACAATATCAAATGACAAAAGCGACTAAAAGAAACGTTTAGACAGCCAAAAATAATAACAAAGAGACTGCAGATACTAAGAATGAATATATTTTTAAATTTTACCACACGGAATATTCATAAAAAACTAAGCTAACTACTGCGATATAAATCAGTTCTGATAACAATGTTTCCTGTAACAATAGAAAATCGTTGGTAGTGTATATTTTAACTGCCATAATTTCTGCTGAAACCATTACTATTTCTTTTAAATTGCTGTATTTAAGGTATTGGAGGGCCAGTAGACAAATATCTGATGTGAGTAGTGATTCCGATGTAAACAAATACAGTACAATACATATTGTTTAAGAATTTACGCATTTTATTAGCAGTACTCACGTATTAATTTCATAGCAAGTTAGATATATGTTCTAAGAACTACAAATTCTAGTCTGATAAATAGGCCTAGGGTTTAATTAAATAAAGTCACGTCAATAGGTGAAACAATTTAGACTACCTCCGTTTAAATTTAGCAATGTGTAGTAAAATGAATACTTCAGCAAATAAGGGAAGAAGTGTGAGCCTACCTATCCATTAAACCAGCTATGGGGACTATCAGCAAAGTAGGGGGGGACGTTCCTACTCACCCCACATTCGTTTGATTGACAGGAGAGGGGTAACGCAGTTGTTTTGCAAAGTCAAGTGCAGTGGTGGATTCGACACACTTTGCGCATCAGTAATTTCTCCGCTTTTATTTCTTGTTTCAAAGTCTTTACAATATTTTGTTTATAGGAAGTACACGTATCATACAATAATTATGACGCCCGTCTACTGTCATTAGGAAAATTATATATTTTTCAATTGTATAACTATTCCTTTATCATGAGCACAAAAAATTCTTGAACTGCCTTGTGATCGACATAATAAAGTATTTCTTTTTTAAAACAATAAAGAAAAAGGCAAAGCTCCATTGTCATTTTACTTGAAAACATATTAAACACAATATAATGATCAATAAAATCAATTGTTTCTTTTTACGAATACTAAAGAAAGTAAAACTAAGCTCCACTGTCATTTAACTTTAAAACTTGTTGTAGATTTCCCTCGAAATTTCTTGTTATTAACTAAAAAGGATATAATTGGCTCTAAAAGAGAACAACTCAACCGTAATACTGAAACTAAATGCATGTCTGTGATCCTAGACCTGGAGATACTTTTGGTCATATTCATTTTGAAAAGAAAAACAGCTCAAAACAGTAAGTTGAGCTAAACATAGATACCATACGCATTGCAAATGTGCGCAGATTAGGGAATTGCTCCTCTGGTAGGTATTTAAAGAGATCTAACCCATTTTTTTCTAAACATTTTAGTGGCCTGTTCTTTTGCATCTCTATAGTGGTTCTGATGCTTGGGTAACATCAAATACAAATGGATTATTGAACAGACACATCTCCATGTCCATTGCAGTTACTTCTGAAAATCTTTCTTGGAAAGAGAACGCATCAAGTAGACCTAATATGCACTCAACGTTTTAAATAAGTTCAGTTCCAGATACTTAATAAAATAATAAGTATCTAAAACCTGAAAATACCATAAACATATCTTGTTTTGTATCTTTTCACAAATATTACGAAAATAGCTTTTAAAATTTGTAAATAAATACTTGTAAGATCACCGAAGTCCGCTTTATGGTTCCGATCAAATTGCGTTTAATATTGAAGCGTTTTATATGCGCAATTTTAAACCTACATATTAAGCAACAGACCTACTTCTTTTTGTGAGTAACAATTAAATTCTTTCTGCCACTCTTCCTGAAACTGACGTCCCGAGATCGAAGCCATACTCGCCACTGAATGAAGCGTGTCTAGAGAAGCACCAGGCGGAGGAGTGGGTCGGTGGAGTGAGGTAAGGCGGCTTTGAGTGCAGTGGCCCTTCGGAGCCATTTTTCCCCATGGTTGCATTAAACCATCAACGTTGCACTCAAATGTTAATTTCTCGAAAACTCTTCATTATACTTAAATTAAAAAAAATCATCTTAAACCCAAATGACTAGAGTACAAAATGACATGTATGTATGTATGTATGTATGTATGTATGTATGTATGTATGTATGTATGTATGTATGTATGTATGTATGTACGTACAGTATGTATGTATGTATGTATGTATGTATGTATGTATGTATGTATTGGTCGCGCAAAAACGATTATTACCGAAAATCAGTGGTGGCGTTACTGTCTGTTTTGACGTGTGTATGTAGGCACGCCGAGGGAGCAAGATGTACGAGTCGATGGCAGTACTGCCTCTTCCAAGAAAATGAACGAGGACATCGCCTGTGGAAATAAAGAGCGTAGCAAGAGAAAAATCCGAAGAGAATTAACCCAGATATGCCTACCGTCCTTCTACAAGGACAGTGGTCAACGTTTCAAATTACCCTCTCTACAGTTAACGCATTTGCTTTTTCACAGGTGTCACTATTACTGGTCTCAATTAGAGGCTTGCTAGATGTGGTAAGACTGGTAATGAGAGTTCTGGTCATCGTTGAGTTTGAGATGTGGACGTGAGATTTGTTCGTTTATTTCAGCTATGGCATCCGAGACGCAAATCAGATATGAAAATTAAATAGTACGAAATTATTTTAAAAATTGTTATAGATCAAATGACTCCTAATAAACATAAATATTACGTGAAACCACAATGCGTTCGAAATATCTATTCATTGCGACATTACAATGACGAAAACTTATGTGTCCTTTTAGAAGGACAGTAGGCATATTCCCATACATTTTGAAATTGTTTCGCTTTTTCAAATTTTAGTGGATTTTCCGTGCATGAAATGCTATCTAGGTTTGAAAATTATGCTACGAGCGAAATTTCATCTCAAATACAGACATATCGCTATAATGCAGCCTACAAATGCCACTGAAGACGTAACAGACGAGGATTCAGGGAAAAACGTGATAGATTAGTAGGTATTACCTACTAATCTATCTGGTTCACAGCTTGCAGCAGGAGCAAAAAATATTTCAGCATAGCCTTCTTGAACAGGAGAGGGAGGGTTTAGGATTGGGATGACGAATTTGTTGCACGTGAAGAGCAGACGCAAAGTCATAGCAATGTTTCTGCGAGCACAGAAAGATCTGAATACTTTCAAGGGAAAAATTATTCCGGGGTCGGGTATCGGTCCCGGGATCTTTGGCTTAGTACATCAACTCTCTGCCGACTGAGCTACCAAGGAACTACACCCGATACCATCTCAACTTTTCCCTTTATATCCACATACCTCAAGTGGGCTGACAAGACGCCTGAAAGCCAACTTTGAGTACACACAAACTCTGTGTAACTTGAATTGTGGTTTTCTGTTAACTAGCTCAGTGACATACATATCATGTAAATCTGGCTTTCGGCCTAGTGTTGTTTCTGGTAGCTAGTCGTCAGAGCGGTGGTGCGCTAAGCCAAAGGTCCTGGGATCGATACCCGGCTCCGGAACAATTTTTCCCTTGAAATTATTCAAATCTGCTTCACAGGGAGCTATACCTGAAAGCCAGATTTGCACAGCAAGATCTGTTTACAAGTGGAAGACTGGTGATGTTCTGGAGGGAGGAATTGATTGGACATACTGTAAGTTTCTATTGTTTTTCATTTATTATTTTTGGAAGAGGTCTTATTTTCTATCTAAATTGTAATTGTCATAACAATGTAGATTTGAGAAAATGAACTCAAACCTGTCTCTCGACATTGCCACAGCAATTGTTTCATTATATGAATCGTCTCTTCTCTACCAATATCATCTCTTCCTCGAAACTTCAACATTTTTTCGCCTATTAGGCCTACGTATTTTTAACGTATCAATAGCAGTACGGTACTACTCAATGACGATAGCATTCTAGAGTTTAAATGAATGTAGCCACAATGCATCGCTCTTCAGAATAATATTATTAATAATAATAAACTATGATAAAATAACAACGTAATAATTTAATAATAATAATAATAATAATAATAATAATAATAACAATTACATTGTTTCTTTTCATGTAAGCAAAGTTTACAATTCTTCCTCAAAATGTATGCTCATATGCCTACAGTCCTTTTAAAAGGACACCTGTTTCTAGCTCAACCAGTTACAACTAGAATGTATCGACACCATAGATGTACTTCAAATATATTCTGCATTAAATGTAATTTGTAAAATACACAAAAATTGCAAAAAAATATTTCAGGCATATCTGGGTTAAACGCGCAACATATGTTTACGAATAAAATAATGATACTCTGCGATGGGAACGCCCCATCACTACATATAATAACATAAACGCACTTGGAACAAGACACGTATTAATATGCAGTGGAACTAAAACTAAAACAGTAATGTATAACTCTCATAACGCAAGACTGATTCTATCGATGTCGTTTCTCTTTCGACTCTATCCGGAAAATCATTCAAGATATTTCGTGACATTTCCTGTAGCCCGCTCTTCCTTATCGCATTGTTTCGTTTGCATTCCTGCCGTCGATAATCCCCGCTTGCGAGACCTATTATGTATTTTTAGTAGGTTATTTTACGACAATTTATCAACATCTTAGTTATTTAGGTCTGAATGATATGGTGATAATGCCGGTGAAATGAGTCCGGAATCCAGCACCGAAAGTTATGCAGCATTTGCCAATATTGCGTTGAGGGAAAACCCCAGAAAAAAATCTCAACCATGTAACTTGCCCCGACCGAGAATCGAATCCGGGCCACCTGGTTTCGTGGCCAGATGCGCTAATCGTTCTCCACAGGTATGGACTCCTAATATGTATGTATGTATGTATGTATGTATGTATGTATGTATGTATGTATGTATGTATGTATGTAGGCCTATGTATGTATGTCTAGAACCGAGTTGGTGGATTCAACTTCGGGTAGAGAATAGATAAATTTTACGTTGATATTATTATGTTATGACGTGTTTTCTTACAGTAAGAACGAGAAATGTGAAGTTAATATATGCGTTTATGGTAAGGTTTTAAGTCTTCAAGTGACTGTAGGCATGGAGTGATTTTGTACATGTCTATACTAATAATGAATTTTCCCACGCCTTATCCTCGTGGCGTAAGGCATCATGCCTGAACTCGCGTTACGGAATGCGCGCTGGTTCGATTGGTTATGAGAAGGAAATTTCTTATGAAATTCGGCCAGATCATGGGCCCGGTATCCACACAGAATCGTGATGCATTAGAGGATTTCCGATAAGTAGCAAAATCCGATTATGAGAACCTGCTATAACGACTGGGGGTTGTCTTGCTGACCTCACGTTACCCCGTACTGTTTCAATGATCGTTCATCTGTAGGTGTGTATGATGGACTTGAAGAGTCGGCTTTTCGTCCTTGGAACTTCATGGCCTGTCGAGCTCAGATTACTTGCTATGATTAATTGAAGTTTTGTGGAATTATAAATTGGGAATTAATTTCCGGAACTCTGTATAAAGTTGCGTGCAAATAAATAAAATAGGAATGAAAACACACGAGCAGAAATTTCTGTCCAAGTGTTAACTCCATTTCAGCAGTGTAACGTAAAATGGCATTTCATTACTACTTCAACTCACAATGCAATATGTCTCAAAATGCAGGAGATACCGTAACTAGGAAACCCATGGAAGGTTTGGACAAATTAAAAAAAAAAAGAAAATGTTCCATTTATAACCAAATTACGTAACAGCCGCCGCTCTGATGGCGTTGATGTTCGCCAGATCATGTACAGCTGTCAAAAAAAAAAAAAAAAAAAGTGGCCGCACTCGTGAACAGCGAAAATATTCAAAGTCTTCGGGTCGCGGCGATGTTACACGATGCATGTGCTTGTACAAGCAGTTCCGGAACTATGAAAGTGTTCCATATCTGCGCCTCATAGACCAGCGGTAGAGTGCTTGTTTAATGATTCGAAGGTTGTGGCTTTGGGCCTTATTCAAGTTTTCATTTTATTTTTTAATCGTTCTTTAGCGATGTAAATTATAATCAAATTATCATTTATATCCAGTTATCGTTCTTTATGGATATCACGTTATTTACATTTTGTTATAGTTCTTTAGAGATATTAATAAAATTCAAGTCATCATTTGTATTCTGTTATCGTTTTATAACGATATGAATAATAATTATTATTATTGTATCTCCAATGGGGGTTAGCCCTGTTTTACATATGTATGTTAGGGCTATAGTTTTATACACAAAAAAGATAAGCATAAAGAGAAATGGAAAAGAAAATTAAATTAGCCTACGCGATGTAAACAAAACATAAACAATCCGTAAATTAGGCATTGAGATTGCAAAACAAATATCAGTTACCAATTTGAAACATACAAAACCATTAACAACACACATACGTAACACTTCTATAACACAAATATGCAGCTTTCCGTACCATACATCATAAATTAATACACAATAGTCACACAAACACAATCAAACTAAAATTACGACATTGCGACGACATCAAGCATCCCATAACTGACTCACATACATAACAAATCAAGCATCCGTTGCAACACATACACTTCAACATAGTAACCACATTTTTAAAAGTTACAAATTTGGCTCCAAGAAGAATAAATAGGACACTGTTACTAATTACTATTCTTCTACAATTTCTTAAATACATCTGTAATAAATCTGTGAAATTCCGATATGAATAATATTCACGTTTTTTATATTGTTATCGTTCTTTAGCGATAAAAATAATATTCAAGTTATCATTTATATTCTGTTTTCCTTCATTAGAATTATAAAATAATATTCAAGTTATTTATATTGTTATTGTTCTTTCGCAATATAAATAATCTGTACTTTATGTAGGTAATTATTATAACACAAATAAACATCTTTCTTTGTAAAATAGGTCATTTCTTTTAGATAATTAAATACGTATTATATAATATCTTATATTAAATAAACAAACCGATATTTATCATTTATATTGTGTTATCGTTCTTTAGTGATACTGTATAAATAATATTCAAGTTATTTATATTGTAATCGTTCTTTAGCGATATAAATAACATAAATTTAATATTAGGTTTGGAAAAATCCAGTTGCATAATACTGCTATTAGTTTTCCTTTTTGTATTATTACATTATACTATCTTGAACCACAATAAAATGAAAAGGAGTAACGAGGAATTGAACCTGAGACGTTGACATCTAAATTCCGACGTTCGTCCGCTGAGCTACGAGGGTAAAAGTGTGGAAACCTTTTCGGAAAAATTGGCCCAATCACACTCTAAGATTTTCTGATGATTCGTAGAAGCTAGTCCAGGATGCGGGGGGCAAAGGCCAATTGAGATTTCCCGGTCCCTGATCAGGTCGAACATCCTGATAGAATTAATATTTAACCTTTGCCGTGACTTTTGGTGAAGTTCGGAGGGCCCAATTAGTCAAATCCACTCTCCTCATCTCCACGCTTGGGCCCCCTGGAATTTAATAAGATGCGAAAGAGATAGTGGTGTGCGGAAAGCAACGGGATGTTACCGCATTTAGACCTATCCTTACCAAGAAAAACTGCAAACATGAACAAAGGAAGCATTTAATAGAAGAAGGATCTTCTGCGGACCTCTGGAAAAAGAACTAAGGAAGAGACTAGTGAAGTGCTTTGTGTGGAGTGTGGCATTGTATGGGGAAGGAACATGGACATTACGACGAAATGAAAAGAAACGAATTGAAGCGTTTGAAATGTGGATGTGGAGAAGAACGGTGCGTGTGAAGTGGACAGACAGAATAAGAAATAAAATTGTGTTAGAAAAAGTGAGTGAAGAAAGAATGATGCTGAAACTGATTAGAAAGAGAAAAAGGAATTTGTTGGGTCTCTGGTTGAAAAGAATAATAGACGACATTAGGATATGTGGATCATATGCGGAGACTAAGAGGAAGGCAGAAAATAGGAAAGATTGGAGATTGCTGGGTTTGCAATGAAAGACCTGCCTATGGGCAGAACTCTTATGTATGTATGTTCAGAATGCCTGGAATATCGCGTCTAAGAACAGTCGCTATTTGGAAAGACTAGTCGATTCCATGCCCACTCGACTGCAAGATGATCGAGATAAGAGGAAGATAGACTAAATATTGAATTGTGGCTTTTTGTTTTGTTTTTTGAACGCTTAAGTGTTTGAATGTTTTAAGGCCGACGCCAGTTAATTTGTTTTGTTTATGCCACGAAAGATATTTTTATTGAGAATAAAATCTTTTTTCTTTCCATTTGCAGCCACGATATCATAATGATAAAGTCATGGCATAATACGTTAATGAACCTGGTGTTAATTACTAAAATAATCGTAAAAGAGAAAGGAGCCATTATGTATAGTTTGTCTCTCTCAAAAACAGAACAAAAAAGAACATAAAAAGCACGAGATTGTAGTCGAACGCAGGACCTCACGAATAAGAGTTCTGAACGCTACCATTACTCTATCGAATAACACACAGAATACTTCAATTATAACTGTAGATATCAGGCAACGTGTTCCAACAACATGTAACATCGCCTGTCTCCAAATTGTAGCGAAGGTACCCGAAGGGAACTTTGTTTCAGGAGAGCGGCCACTTTTTCTTTTGACAGCTGTACTAAAATATTTAATCGCCATTTACAGCGTTAAGTTACTTCTTTCACAATGAATTATGCGGCTACTTTTCAACTTTTTTGCTCCATACAATTGACGTCCATAGCTTTCAGATCTTATGCTTGATGGTTCTCACTTCATAACCAATGGTTATGTAAAAAAAGGTAAAGGTATCCCCGTAACATGCCATGAAGGCAGTTGGGGGGCATGGAAGTAGAGCCCCATGCTTTCCATGACCTCGGTACTAGAATGAGGTGGTGTGGTCGGCACCACGCTCTGACCACCTTTTGCCCCCGGTACTCAATTTTATAGAAGGCTAAATGAACCTTGGGGCCGTTCTGAAAATTTGGCAACGAGAAAAACTCCTGTCACCACCTGGGATCGAACCCCGGACCTTCCAGTCCGTAGCCACCTGCTTTACCAACTGAGCTACCCGGCCGCCCAATGGTTATGTAACTATTATAATTAAAATGAAAGCACACACTTGAACTGTTCCAAAGTCATTCTTAAATGATTGCGATAACTTTTGGGATCTTCTACAACTATCTCTTTCAATAAGGTTGCAGAACATCCTAAATGTGATTTTCTCTTTATTCATGCCCTAGTTCAGACTCCTTTCTTTTTTCTCAGTTTTTAAGATCAGTAGTTTAACATCTCTGCTACTATACTAGCATTTAAACGAATAACACTAAGGAAAAGTACAAAAGTTGTCATGGATGAAATGAAATGGAATGGAATTTAAGGGAGGGAGGCACTATGACCTATCACAGCAACCTCTTACAATCTATTGCGCTATCCCTTAAGCTAGGCGCATTCCCAAATCAAGATCGGCTGACTACACTAAGGTTCGCTGCGTACCCAGGTTTCGAGCAGGCAATCCCACTCGTCCCTAGGCCAATCCCCTCCGTGCGTTGCAAACCAGCGATCGGAGAATGCTATAGACTGATAACGAAATTGAGAAATGGTGACGGAATTATGTAGATACCTAATAAGGGGAAAAAAGGGAGAACCCCGAGAAAACCCGCAATTGCGATCTTGTCCGCCACAAATTTTAGTATGGATTTTTCAATGAACAATTCCAGACCTGACCGGGACTCGAACCAGGGCCGGCTCCGTGACAGGCCAGAGGTCTGACCACTCACCCACCGCAGAAATGTTGTCATGAAACTGCAGTATACATAACTGTTTTCATGTAAACAACTTCTTACGTAATTACATATATGAAATCAGTTTCATGAAATTAGTTGCGAAAACTTAATGTCATCGTGTAATGTAGTTTCTGAAGAAGGAACTATTGAAACTAATATTATGTTTAGGCAGCAGAATTTATGACGAGTGCAGTCGACTTACGCTATCGAGAATGGGACATGGCGTGACCTCAAAGTTAATTAGGTTGACTTGCTGATAGCGTAAGGCAGTGTCGTCATAATTGTTTCTCTTCTTTCACCACAGTAATGCCAGATGGAATCCAGTTGCAAATATTAAAAGGATCTCTCCTAGACTTGAGCTTAAACGATATTTACAAGTATCTGTGACAACTGTGACTGTGACAATTAAATATCTGTGACTTTTATCTGTGATTTTGTCACACCGATATTTTATATCGATAAGTAAGAACAATATGCATGAATTACACCGATATTTTGTCACACCGATAAAAATTAACAGGAAATATTGAAGAGCAGTGAAATGTGAATACGATTTCTCTATACACGCCACACATCAGTGGTTTATATGGGAAAATCCAACAAATAAATTATGTAGCCTACATGTACCATTAACAAATAAATACTAATCTAACTCAACAGTAACATGTAAAACGTTAACCTCATACGAAGAGGATATATCGTAGTTGATTGCAGATATGGAATCAGTTGATAATTTTTTTATGTAGTTGGGTATGGAGAAATTGAGGTTATGTGATTATCCGAATCGTTTTAAAAATTGATCATTTTTATTGTATATAATATAATGGATAAATTATTTTAAGTCGTGCATTAACATTTTAGTAGTGAGAAAGAATAAAAATTAACGAAACATAAGTATTCGGAAAAACAATGGAAAATAATTACAAAACAAAACAGTTGTTCAGACAGGATTTTACACAAGATAAAGTATTGGTAACCAATGGTATTATTATTTAAATAGTGTAATCACTATATCATTTATAATAAGATGGTGAAAGTAGCGCCGAAGTAGTTTCGGCGATTTCGGATGTGGAAGTCGTTGCATTTATAAGGATTTTTTTTTTTTTTGTGGAGAGACCAGTTACTCGGGTTAAACTAGCGCTGAGGTAGTTTCGGTGATTTCGGAAGTGAAAATCGTTGAATTTGAATTTTTTGTGGAGTTGCAGTTGATCGTATATCCAAGGCATAACAAAGCCTAAACTAACCAAACCTAACCTGTCACAGATTCGTATATGCAAGGTGTATATGCGGAGTACGAAGGGAACTACCTCAACGCTAGTTTAGTCGTTGATCGTATATGTCTAGGCATAATAAAAGCTTAAACCAACCAAACGTGACCTGTCGCAGATTCGTATATGCAAGGTGTATAAGGGGAATACGAAGGAAACTACCTCAAGGTTAGTTTAGCCAAATAAGTTGCCTATCATATTAGCCAGTTTTGCCTCGTTCAATTTTAATCGAGTGGAAAATACTTATACATTAATATAAAATCACAGTAATATGAAACTGTGAAGATCTCGGGGGAATACATAAAATATTTATAAAACATATATACAGACTAAAATATGAAAACAAAATGTCCAATTCATGATTATATTATTATAATGCCGCTAATAACTTTGCAACACATCATCACTTTGAAAAAAATAATATTGAACAAAATATCATGGGAAAAATAATCAAATACCACCGCCCGATTGCTGTTATTGTATCATGCGCATGCGCAAACCCACGACGTAGAGGAGAAAATATCAGTCACAGACGTTACAACGGTGACAGAGTACTGAATAGGGAGCAGATTTCGATAGCGATATTTTGTCACAGATATTTCGCGTCATCAGTCACAGGTTTGTCTGAGAAAAAAAAATACCTGTGACAAAATATTGGTGTGTGAAATATCGGCCATCTCTTATCTCTCCACTTCCATATTAACTACTAATTCCTGGAACGTTAGCGATCGTTGGCAAGAATATTCATAGCTTATATTGTACTGTACATAACAAGAGTTTTCAGGTATAACTCTCTGTAAAGTTGATTTGAATAATTTCCAGCGAAAAATTGTTCCTGAGCCGGGCATCGAACCCGGGACCTATGGTTAAACATACCCACGCTCTACCAACTCAGCTACCCGGTAACCTTACCAGACACCGATCCAATTTCTCTGCCCTATGTCCACAAACTTCAAAGTGGGCTGACAACCTTCAAACAACCAACATTGAGTTGTCTTCGAAACATTTTCAAGCCATGTGCTTTGGAGGATGTTAATTGTTATACTAGAGCTTAATATGCTGCAACTTTTTCAGCAAGTCTTCGTCCGTCACAGATCCGATAATCTTGCAGAATATAACAGGACACAACAGTTCTCTATGTTGGCTGTTAGCCATGCATCATACTAAAGCCACAGAATCTTGCAAATAAAAGCAACAATAATAAAGAAAAATTCCTGTTTTTCTATTCATGGGTTTATGTTAAGCGAAGCCATCATAACTCATCTTCCTAAACTAATGTAACTATCCTGAATCTGCAGATAAGAGTAATAATAATAATAATAATAATAATAATAATAATAATAATAATAATAATAATATATTATAATATATTAATAATAATAATAATATTATTATTATTATTATTATTATTATTATTATTATTATTATTATTATTATTATTATGAGTTTTCGCTAGTACATCATGAAAAATATTTTTTCAAGTACTATTTTCGTGACTACAAGGATATTTCGTTGAAATCGTTAGATTTGACAATATTTCGCAGTTAAATGCCATCCATTTTCCTCTTTACCTTCGACAGATTTGTGTTTTCTGCAAGTACAATTAAGTTTTCAAACATTCGTATATTTCGTTAAAAAATTCACACTCCGAGTTATTATTTGTTATATTCTATTGTACAAAATGCAAATTCTTCTCTCATGAAGAGTTGGCTATGAGACCCATGCTTTGTAGTGTTAGCGCCTGTAATGAATCGGTCCTTGGCAAGTTGGGGTGCTAATTATAAGATATTTCCTCAACACTGCAAGTCCCTTCTGTTTTGTCATTGACGTTCTCTCTCCAATTCAGTCATCGAGGAAATTCAACTTCTTTTAATTCTGATGTAAGTTGGTGACTGGCGATTTACACAATAAGAATTCAAACTTCATTCAGAAACACATACAGGAGCGAGGAGGAGTTCAGGACAGAGGAAGAAACGAGACCAAAAGAGCTAGAAACACTTAGGTATAACAGTAGCACAGCAGAGACAGATTCCAGGAAAGAAAAGAAAGAGATTTGACAATATACAGGGTGTTTCCGAGGTGGTGTTACAAACTTTAAGGGATGATGGCGAAGGGCATATGTATCAATTTGAGATAAGGAAACCTGGTCCGGAAATGACCGAGTCGAAAGTTACAAGCAAAAATAGTTGTGTGGAAATGAAATAATTATATCCCTCTGTACACCTTATTTATGTGTATTTATCTGTACATCTTACACATACTGTATTCATCTGACGTTTACGTTGACTACTTACAGTATTCCACTCAGTGCGCTGTCTGAGGGGTGGGGACAGGAAACTACATTTAAGCAATGCAGATAGCGTAATGTGTAACGGACATGGTCGGTCCTGATATGCACGTCTGTAGACAGCAGTGTATGTGTACAAGTACAGTGTCCAGTCCTAGTGAAATGGAGGAGTACACGAGAGCGGAATAAGCAGACCTGATTTTCGAATACGGATGAGCCAATGGGAACAGTAGACAAGCTGACATATTGTATCGGGGCAAGTACCCATGTAGGAGACATCCGGCTCATACCATTTTTCCACTATGTTTCAAAGGTTAAAGGAAGGAGGGCACGTGTTGCCAAATTACAATTCCATTTCCACACAACTATTTTTGCTTATAACTTTCGATTCAGTCATTTCCGGACCATGGTTCCTTATCTCAAATTGACAAATGTACCCTTCGCCATCATCCCCGAAAGTTTGTAACATCAACTCGGAAACACTCTGTATATACTGATTGAGAATGGAAAATTTTCACTTATACCCATTGATTAAGTGGAGACATGGGTGGCTTTCTACGTGACGGTAGATGTGTTACTGTTGATTATGCAAGCCTGAACATAAATGTCTAAATTTGAGTTATTCGTTACTGAAGAAATTAAATCAACTCAGGATTATTCCATTTGCGGCATTCTACCAAACTTCGAACAATTGCATGAGAAATAAATAAATAAATAAATAAATAAATAAATAAATAAATAAATAAATAAATAAATAAATAAATAAATAAATAAAAGAGATAGATAGATAGATAGATAGATAGATAGATAGATAGATAGATAGATAGATAGATAGATAGATAGATAGATAGATAGATAGAGAATAATTTTTCCCTCGAAATTATTCAAATAAACTATACACGGAGTTATACGTGAAAGCTTGATTTGCATAATACACGTCACTGTTCGTTAACAGAAAACCACAATTTAAGTCACACAGAGTTAGTGTGCACTCAATATTGGTTGCTTGACGGTTGTCAGCCCACTTTGAGGTTTGTGGATATAGGGCGGAGAAATTGGATCGGTGTTTGGTAGCGTTCCCGGGTAGCTGAAATGGTAAAGCGTGGGTACGTTTAATCAAAGGTCCCGGGTTCGATGCCCAGCCCAGGAACAAATTTTCCTGGAAATTATTCAAATCAACTTTACAAGGAGTTAGACCTGAAAGCTTGATTTACAAAATACACATCACTGTTCGTTAACAGAAAACCACAATTTAAGTTACACAGAGTTAGTGTGCACTCATTGATGGTAATTTGATTGTTGTGAGCCCACTTTGAGTTTTGTGGATATAGAGGGAAAAATTGGATCGGTGTCTGGTAGAGTTCCCGGGTAGCTAAGTTGGTAGGGTGTTGGTGCGTTTAAGCAAAGGTCCCAGGCTCGATGCCCGGTGCCGGAACAATTTTTTTCCTCGAAATTGTTCAAATCAACTTTACAGGGAGTTATAATTGAAAGCTTGATTTGCACAATACATATCACTGTTCGTTAACAGAAAACAACAATTTAAGTCACACAGAGTTAGTGTGCACTCAATGTTGGTTACTTGAAGGTTGTCACCCCACTTTGACATTTGTGGATATAGGGCGGAAAAATTGGATCGGTCTCTGGTAGAGTTTCCGGGTAGCTGAGTTACTAGAGCGTGGGTACATTTAACCAAACGTCCCGGGTTCGATGCCCGGCCCAGGAACAATTTTTCCCTGGAAATTATTCAAATCAAGTTTACAGGGAGTTATACCTTGATTTGCAAAGTACACGTCACTGTTCGTTACAGAAAACCCTAATTTAAGTCACACAGATTTAGAGTGCACACAGTATCGGCTGCTTGCAGGCTCTAAGCCCAATTTGAGGTCTGTGGACATAGACGGAAAAATTGGATCGGCATCTTGTAGAGATCGCGGGTAGCTCAGTTGGTAGGGCGTTGGTACGTTTAACCAATTGTCCCGTGTTCGATGCCCGGCCGGGAGCAAATTTTTCCCACGAAATGATTCAAATCAACTTTTTAGGTGGTTATAACTGAAATTTGATGTATATTGGAGTGTAGGCTTTCACGGCCGGTGTCAATAGTAGAAAAGTTTTCCGGGCTATGAGGCCGCGGTCTGTTGGTTGTGCGACCAAACGTTTCGTTCACTGCTGCGGTGAACATCTTCAGTGGTGTCTATTGCTGGTGCGGCTGGTTCTACTGCGCGTGCCGATTACGGTCTCCGCTGAATGAATGAATGAATGAATGAGGGGGAAGTGGGAGGAGAAGCTTTAAAGGTACGTGAAAACACGTCCTTGCAAAGGGGGAGTTGAGGCTATGAAAAACTGAATATGTGAGCTCCAACTCTCTTGGCCACTTGTCTCACTTCGGGTTTCGCCGCCCAAGTGAAGGAGCGCTAGAAATTTGCAGTGGGTAAGCCGAAAATGGACGTAACTAGATTAGTTACAACATACGGGGGGGAGGGGCAGAAGTCGGAGGAGGAGTCTAGGCACGAAACGGTAATAGCCAGTTTGGCTGTTTGAAGATTCGAACGCGTAGGGATTAATCTTAACGTCAATAGCCAATTGGCTCTTTGATGATTTTTCTCGGATGAGGAGACCAGCCAATTGGCTCTTTGATGACTCCATTGATCAGTACAAGGACACGATTGAATTCTGTTAGGGCCCGAGTTCGATGTGAATAATCATTAATTTTGAGCCGTCACCAATGTCTGGGGAAGTGAATTGAGGTCCGTTGCCCATTTCTTTTAGGGCTCATCCCGACATTTGTTTTAACGCCTTAGGAAAACCACGGAAAAACCTTAGGCAGGATGAGATGTCTCAATTTCAGGGACTAGCCAGTTGGCTCTTTGGTAAAATGACTGGATTCGATGGATATAGACTAGCCAATTGGCTCTATTACAACTCCTTCGATCAGCAAAACGAAATTATTGGGGACGATATGTTAGCTCAAGTTATTCAATCATCATAATGGTATTAGCCAATTGGCTTTTTGATGGTTTCTGTCAGATCCGGAGACTAGTCAATTGACTCTTCACTCCGTAGACCTGTAAGAGGGATAGAATGGATTTACAGCCCGAATTAGAACAGGTCATTTCACAGCGGTTGCTTTTTGGATTAAGTCATGAATTAATAATCTACCCAAATCTGGGAGTGACACCTGCCTCCCTCTTTTCCTGTCTTAAGAGAATAGCTAGTGGACCTGTTTCGCCGTAACCTAGGATCATACCGGCCGAGGCCTGATATGAGCGGGTTGGGGCTGGCACGAGCGGCCTCATACAGGTTTCTAGCCAATCGAGCAATGAACTCGTCTACGGTTGGCAAGTTTAGCTCATCGTGGAACTTCTCTCTCGAAGCGACTAGCGGGAGATGTGTTATGATGCGAATCACCTGGTTCTGGATAACTTGGAGTTTCCGGAGATGGGTCACTGCCGCGAAACCCCATGCGGGTGCGGCATAAGTTATTACAGACCAAATGAGGGCCTTATACATGGTAAGTCCTACCCCCAGGTTGTCAGGAGTGAAGGCCGCCAGAATGGGATAGTGTCTAACTATCAATCCATTGGCCTTACGAAGAAGGGAATGGATATGATCTCGGTAGGTGAGATGAGAGTCCATAATGATCCTTAAGTATTTAATTTGGTTCATCCACGGCATTGCTTGTCCGAAAAGTGTGGGTGGAGGTGGTATGTCTTCGAGCCTCGCTCTTAGTGAAAAGAGTATGGCCTGACATTTCTCTACATTGACCTTGATTCTCCAGTCGTGGAACCACGGCTGGAGGTGATCTAAGATCGACTGCAATCTACGGGACGCTAACCTGTAGCTTTTGCCCATCGCAAAGAGGGCAGTGTCATCTGCATAGATATACAGATGGCTACTTCTGCCGTGAATATAGCGAAACGGGAGGTCATTAATGAATATATTGAAATGTATGGGACCGATAATCGATCCCTGCGGGACTCCTGCGTGAATTTCCCGAGGGGTGGAGAAACTAGTGCCTACACGGGTTTTGAATGTACGGCCTCGGAGGTAGTTAGAAATGAGGCTTATCATTCCATCTGGGACTCCCATGCCCAGTAACTTAACGAGGAGTCCCTCATGCCAAACCTTGTCCAATGCTCGCTCGATGTCCAGGTAAGCTGCAGCTACTACACGCTTGGTGCTCATAGCCCAAGTAATGTCCTCCGTCATGCTGAGTACCTGGAGTGTAGTGGAACGACCAGGGTGGAAAGCGAACTGCTCGTTTCTGATTTGGGGCAACACTACTTCAGTGAGGCGTCTATGTATGACCCGCTCCGCCAGTTTGCTGAGACAACTGAGGAGACTAATAGGCCTATAGTTGCTTGGATTCGTCTTATCCTTTCCGGGCTTTGGAAAGAGAACTACGTGAGCCTCTTTCCAGGGAAAAGGATAGTGACCGGAAGCCAAGATGTTATTAATTATTTGTGCTATGCGCTTCATAGCTGACCTTGGGAGATGCTGCAACATAATTCCTTGGATACCGTCGGCTCCTGCGGCCTTATGAGGGCCGAGGCGACGAATGAATTTGGCGACATCGTGGGTGTTCGTAAGTCGTGTCCCATTTTCCGGCTCCCTGCTAAGGAGGTCTCGAACCGATTCCTCAACAGCTCTGATATGGGCCAAGTTTAAATTTTGTTCCACGGGTTGAAAAGTGGTCTCTAGAACGTCTGCCAGTGCGGTAGCCTTCTCCTCAGGAGTAAAGGCCGTGACATCTGGACCGACTATTAATGGGTGTATAGATTGAGACGGATTGGACAGAGCTCGAGATACACGCCAGACATCTGACATGTTTCTGCTGTCCATCGTCTCAACCTTGGATTTCCAAGCATCCACGACCGTTTCGTGGACCGCCTCACTGATCCGCCTGCGCAAGCGGTTCATTTCAATTCTGTATTCATCTAACCTAATACGCTTCCACAATGTCCTGGCTCTATTGCGGGCGATCTTTAGGTCTCTAATATAGGCTGGCAGCTACATCCGTCCTGGTTGTAGAGACCGTTTCGGTATTGCTGCATCCATCGCCTGCTTAATGCACTCCGTCAGGTCGCTAACTGACCTATCTATCCCTGCCGGAGTATATTCGGGCTTGAGTGATGGAAGCGTAGCGGCTACCTGGTCTTGAAAGAACACCCAGTCTGCCGCCTTGTAATTGAATTTCTCAGCGGTGGGGGAGAGTTCGACTGGGAGCATGATCATCCAGGGTTGTTAGTCTCGCCCTGGTTGTGAGACCTTTCACCAGAGCAATATCTAGGATATCTGGAACTTGATTAGCAGCATCTGGAACGTGTGTGGGTTCCCTAGGGGCCATCAAAATGTACCCGTTTCTTGTGGAATTTTGAAAAAGTCTATCGCCCTGCCGATTGGGGCGTCTACAGTTCCAGCTAGCGTGCTTCGCAGTGAAGTCGCCGGCGACTATGAACCTATCTGTGATGCTTGTCACTATATCTAAATCCCATTCAGTGAGTGTGCCTGGGGGACTGTAGGCAGCCATAAGCAGGAAGGGGATTCTACCTATGTAGGGTCTAATAGCTACTGCCTCTAACGTCGCTAGCTGGGGAAGGAGATACTCACAGTGCTCGATCGTAAATCGAACGCCTCTTCTAACTCGTGTATCCAATCTATAAATTTTAAACCCCGCGCATCTGAAATTTACTTGGGGTGTCAGGAACGTTTCCGTTACAAATGCTATGTCTATATTATTTACGTCTAGAAATGTCCTAAACTCGTTTCTAACATGTCCAGGGCCCCTGGCGTTCCATATACACATCATAGCAGCTCCGTCATTTCGTCTGGCCATTAGGGGAAACGAGGGTGGTTAGGAGTTTAAATAACTCCGGGAGGGCGGACATAGGATTCTCCATCAGGAGAACTATCACCCTAGTGAATCCTTCTATGACTGGGGCGAGCGGCAGGTTATGGTTAGCTAGTTGCACCGCCTCGGCAAAGTTCTGAACTTGCTCGAGGGAAGCACCTGGATTGGTCACGCCTTTCGAGGTGCTTGCAACAGCTTCCTGCTGGGCTGGTGGGACAGGGGCTGAGATGGGCTCTGCCGTATTAGTCTTAGTGACTTTTCTACTGCCCTTTTTGCGCTTAGGGCGCTGGGATAATGGTTCTCCACTATTGGCACCAGGATTGGGGATTGTCGCTGCCACGGTCGACCACAGAGGCGCGACGGGCATATCTAGCAGGGGAAGGGATTACCGTCTGCTGCTGCTGTTGACGGACTCGCCCGAATTCCATGCGTGACACCGCACGGGGCTCCCTCACAGGGGCTCGAGCTTGCTGCTGCTGTTCCAGGAACAGCTGCTGTTGCCTGGCAGCTCGCTCCACCCGCTGCTGTCGGAGCCACTCGTATTGGAGCGTCCGCTGTTCGAGCTCTGCCCTCCTCCGACGGGCCGCCCTGCTCGATCCTTCTGTGGCATCCCTAACTTGGAGAGCTGCAGGACAACCTCCGTACTTGGAGGTGTGAGCGCCGCCACACAGTGTGCAAGTAGCAGGGACATTGTTTTGCTTGGGACTGTCTCTAGTTCTATGGGGGCGTGCGCAAGCCCGACACATTGGCTGTGCTCTGCAACTAGCCTGAGTGTGGTAATACCATTGGCAGTTGCTGCACTGAGGTGGACGCTTGCTGGGGACACGGTTCTCAACCGTAATCCGCATCAGGCAACACTTCCGTAGGGTTCTAATTCTATCCCGGCCTTCGGGGGTGTTGTCTATATCCACAATGACCATAGGAATTTTGGTCTTCATCCTAGAGGAGTGCATCTTCGTCAGCCGCCGGACGGTGATGCCTTGGAAATCCAGGTCGCTCTGGATGTCCTCCTTTGTGGTAAGAATGTCGACTCCTCTCAGCACAAAACGAAGAGGCTTCTCATTTTTGGGGCGAAGCAGGTTAAACGCTACTCGCCGATCTGTCAGGAACCTGCAAAGATTAGCGTAATCCCTGTCGCAGATGGTTTTCACAGCCGTCCCGCCACGCGTCCGGTATGAGCACATTCCTAGCGGTTCGTACTCCGCTTTGAACTCAAGGTTCAATTGAACTAATGAACCTGTAAAGGCCAGGGTAATAATGACTGGGGGAATGTCCCCCGTCTCCTAGTAAAGGCCGCCTCAGCAGCGCCTTCACGATCTTTGTCCTTACTCTCCGAAACGTAAGTACGAGCGGGGGAAGGGTTTCGCGGAGGAACATCTATTACTTGAGCAGCAGTATCCATTTCCTGTCGGTCTTCAGGAACGGGGGGAAGGTCCGCATCCTGTATCACGTCGCGTTTTGAAGAATTAGTGGCCTGAGGGGCCGTTAATTTCTCTAAGTTAGAGAGGGCAATTCTCTCTCCTTCACTAAGGGCAACTGCGGTGGGAGCGCCGCATTCTTCGGGGCAAGGTGTGCCCTTTTTTTCTTATTATTGGCCTTCTTGGCCTTTGAAGCATCAGAGCCCGACGGGCCTGGCTGCGGCTCCATTAGTGACTTGCCCTTGTCACTGGGTCTATGAAGACCACTCGGACCACTGCAATAGCCGCGTCTGCGACTTTGGAAGCTGCCAGCTTGCACTCGTCAGCCGGCTTTCTAACTAGTCCTGAGGGGACTGGGAGAGTCTGGGAGGGTAGCAGATTTAGAATCTCTGCGACTGGCACTGGAATCGGCGGTGTCCGTACTTGTCCCGTCGAACGCAGGCCCCGGCGTTTCGGGGGAGGTGGAGGAGTATGGGCCGCGGGTTTAGGCTGAACTATCAAGTACGACGCAGTGGGTCCTGCTTGATCAGTGCACTTAAGCAACCGCCGAACGCCACAGACTTCAGATGGGCTCATGACTTTCTTTTTCCTAACTCTGGTCATTATTCAATCTCGAAGATCGAGGGGGAATGTCCATAAGCGGCACGACTAGAGGTGGAAGCCCAGCAGTTCTGCCCGACATGTCGCCGGAGCCTAGCCCGGTTAGCTACCGTAGTAAGCGCTGTGGAGCCCGCAGGGGACCGTCGGTGTGATTCACTTTCTCTCGTAGGCCCTGAGAAGGGCCGGACGAAATTTAGCGTAGCCCTGAGAAGGGCCGGATAATAGTTCAAGAAATGGAGGGCAGAAAGCAAATTAGCCCGAGGGCCCTGCCTTTAGGCAGTTACTCCGGGACCAGTACCGTCACTCCAAGGAGTGCGTGAAACAGTAACGCGAGGAGTCTCTCCCTAGCAGGAAGCCTGCCTAAGGACCAAGGACGGCTAGGGGTCTCCTCGAGAGAGGAGCCAATCCCCAAACGGGATCTGCCTGGCCTAGGGAAGATTAGTGCACGCAGCCTTCCGTGGGATGCGCGGCTATCTTCGCGCTGCGCGCCGGTGAGCACGTTGACCAGTTGTCTGCTTCTTAAGTGCCGATCACGTGGCCTGGCCGAGACCTGCTGGGCTGCTGCGCTGTCTTAACTTGTAGCCGCTGTTTTTAAGTTCTCCGATGGGCTGAGTTCGCTGCGAAACCGAAGATCTGCTGCTGCTTCAAGCACGTCTGACTTCTTCCACGTCCAAGAAAGAAGTCGTCCGGTCTGCGAAAAATCGAAGAATCGACAGAAAATTGGGAGGAAAAATTTAAAAGGTGCGCAAAACGCGTCCTTGCACGGGGTTGGGGGCTGTACAAAACCATATATGTGAGCTCCAAGCCTGTTGGCCAATAGTCTCACTCCGCTGCTCCCCTGAAGGAGCTCTAGAAACTTTTGAAGGGGAAGCCGAATTTGGACGTAAACTCTTAGGTACCACATACGCGAAGGAGACTGAGATTTGATCGAGTGATCACGGAACGGGGCGAGGAGGAGTTGGCTGGTGTTTGCCGTTAGGATGGCAAGACGCTGTCATCTGTTGTTCGATGACAAAGCATGTGAAGGCCGTAGGAAGAAGCGCCGTGAAATCTAAATCTGCAATTTGAGAGGTCCCTATCCTTTCAATTTGCGACTAATTGAGTGACCTCGTATATTTAACAGACAATTTATATGTTCTGAACTAGAGCATACGTCGTTTATAATAAGGGGAATATATATGGGGAAGGGAATATAGGTCCGTGGCACATTTCTTATAGGGCTCATCCCGACATTTGTCTTACGCCTGAGGAAAACCACGGAATACCTTAGGCAAGATAACTTGTCTCATGTATAAGAGACTAGCCAATTTGGCTATTATGTAGGAGGTGATTGTTGTCATCAGCCTTGTTGAATCGTCTCAATTTTGAGACAAGTCATTTGGCTATATGATGGCTCAATTACGAAGAGGGGGGAGATATGTAGTTAGTAAATTAATTTAAAGTAATTAGGGAGATTAATGGGGATATGAGTGCAGGTCCGTGGCCCATTTCTTTTAGGTCTCATCCCGACATTTGTCTTAGCGCCTTAGGACAACCACGGAAAAACATTAGGCAGGATGAGTTGTATCAGTATCAGAGACTAGCCAGTTGGCTCATAGGTTGTGACACTACGAATCGATGGACATAGACTAGCCAATTGGCTCTAGGATAGTTCCATCGATCAACAAATGTAGATATTGTTAAGGAGGGATTTTGTTTAGCGAAGTTAAGACAAGGTTTTTTAAAGCGGTTGCACTATCCAAGGAGTCTCATGGAGTTGAGTCGTGGCTACCAAAACCTGGGAGTAACGCCAGACTCCCTGTCCTCCTGTCTCAATAGTATAGCTAATGGACCTGACTGTTTTTTTTATTTTAGTAGGTTATATTACGACGCTTTATCAACAGCTTTGATTATTTAGCGTCTGAATGAGATGAAATGATAATACCGGTGAAATGAGTCCCGGGACCAGCACCGTAAGTTACACAGCATTTGCTTATATTGAGTTGAGGGAAAACCCCGGAAAAAACCTCAACCAGATAACTTGTCCAGACCGGGAATCGAACCCAGGCCACCTGGTTTCGCGGCTAGACGTGATAACCGTTAATCCACAGGCGTGGACACCTGACTGGTGTCTTCACCGTAACCTAGGATCATACTGGCCGAGGCTAGATATGAGCAGGTTGGGGTTAGCACGAGCTTCCGCTTACAGGTTCCTAGCCAGTCGAGCAATGAACTCGTCTTTGGTTGGCAACTCTAGTTCATCATGGAACTTTATTCTCGAGGCGACTCGGGAGAGATGGGATAATGAGTCGAATCTCCTGGTTTTGGACAACTTGGAGTTTACGGAGATGGGACACTGCCGCAAACTCCCATGCGGGTGCGGCATTGGTAATGACAGAGCGAATGAGGGCCTTATACATGATAAGTCCTACCCTCAGGTTGTCAGGTGTTAAAGCCGCCAGAATGGGATAGTGTCTAACTATCAGCCCGTTGGCCTAATGAAGAAGGGATTGAACGTGACCTCGGAAGTTGAGATGAGAGTCCATAATGATCCCTAAATATTTAATTTGTTTCATCCACAGCATTTCTCGTCCGAAAAGTGTGGGGGTGTTAGTGGTATGTCTTCGAGCCTCGCTCTTAGTGAAAAGAGTATGGCCTGACATTTCTCTATATTGACCTTGATTCACCAGTCGTGGAACCACGGCTGGTGGTGATCTAAGATCGACTGCAATCTACGGGACGCTAATCTATAGGTTTTGCCCATCGCCAAGAGGGCAATGTCGTCTGCATAGATATACAGATGACAACTGCCGTGGATATAGCGGAAGCGGAGGTCATTAATGGATATATTGAAAAGTATGGTCCCGATAATGGAACCCTGTGGGACTCCTGCGTGAATTTCCTGAGGGGTGGAGAAACTAGTGCCTACACGGGTTTTGAATGTACGGCCTTGGAGGTAGTTAGAAATGAGGCTTATCATTCCATCTGGGACTCCCATGCCCAGTAACTTAACGAGGAGTCCCTCATGCCAAACCTTGTCCAATGCTCGCTCGATGTCCAGGTAAGCTGCAGCTACTACACGCTTGGTGCTCATAGTCCAGGTAATGTCCTCCGTCATGCTGAGTACCTGGAGTGTAGTGGAACGACCAGGGTGGAAAGCGAACTGCTCGTTTCTGATTTGGGGCAACACTACTTCAGTGAGGCGTCTATGTATGACCCGCTCTGCCAGTTTGCTGAGACAACTGAGGGGACTAATAGGCCTATAGTTGCTTGGATTCGTCTTATCCTTTCCGGGCTTTGGAAAGAGAACTACGTGGGCCTCTTTCCAGGGAATGGGATAGTGACCGGAAGCCAAGATGTTATTAATTATCTCTGCTATGCGCTTCATAGCTGACCTTGGGAGAAGCTGCAATATAATTCCTTGGATACCGTCGGCTCGTGCGGCCTTATGTGGGCCGAGGAGACGAATGAAATGGGCGACCTCGTGGGTGTTCGTAGGTCGTATCCCAGTTTCCGGCTCCCTGCTAAGGATGTCTCGAACCGATTCCTCAACAGTTCTGATATGGGGAAATTTAAATTTTGTTCCACGGGTTGAAAAGTGGTCTCTAGAACGTCTGCCAGTGCGGTAGCCTGCTCCTCAGGAGCAAAGGCCGTGACATCTGGACCGACTGCTAATGGGTGAATAGATTGAGACGGATTGGACAGAGCTCGAAATACACGCCAGACATCAGACATGTTTCTGCTGTCCATCGTCTCAACCTTGGATTTCCAAGCATCCACGACCGTTTCGTGGACCGCCTCACTCATCCGCCTGCGCAAGCGGTTCATTTCAATTCTATTCTCAGCTAACTTAGTACGTTTTCACAATGTTCTTGCTCTATTGCGGGCGATCTTTTGGTATCTAATATAGGCTGGGAGAGGCATCTGTTTCGGTTGTGAAGACCGTTTGGGTATTGCAGCTACCATTGCCTTCTTTATGCACTCAGTCAGGTCGCTAACTTACCTATCTGACCCTGCCGGAGTGACTTCAGGGGGGAGTGATGGAAGCGTAGCGGCTGCCTGGACTTGGAAGAACAACCAGTCTGCCGCATTGTAGTTGAATTTCTCAGCGGTTGGGGAGAGTTCAACTGGGTGCATGATCTCCATGATCACCGGTAGGTGGTCGGACGGAAGGTCATCCTGGGCTGTTAGTCTCGCTCTAGGTGTGATACCTTTCTCCAGAGCGATGTTTAATATGTCAGGCAGTTGATTTGCAGCATCCGGAACGTGTGTGGGTTGCCTAGGGGCCATCACGGCGTATCCGTTTCCTGTAGAATTTAGAAAAAGCCTATCGCCCTGCCGATTCGTTCGTCTACAGTTCCAGCTAGCGTGCTTCGCGTTGAGGTCGCCGGCGACTACGAATCTATCGGATAGACTTCTCACTATATCTAAATCGCGTTCATGTAGTGTGCCCGGAGGACTGTAGGCAGCCATAAGCAGAAAGGGGAGTCTGCCTATGTAGGCTCTAATAGCCACTGCCTCTAATGCCGCTAGCTGGGGAAGGAGATACTCACAGTGCGCGATCGAAGAACGAACGAACACCGCTACACCTCCGCCTCTTCTACCCGCTCTATCTTGTCTATAGACTTTAATCCCCGCGCATCTTATGTTTATTTGGGGTGTCAGGAACGTTTCTGTTATAAATGCTACGTCTATATTATGAGCGTCTAGGAAAGCCCTGAATTCATGTCTATCATGTCTAATGCCTCTGGCGTTCCATATATACATCCTAGCAACTCCGTCACTTCGTCTGGCCATTGAGAGAAACGAGGGAGTTTAAGAGTTTATATATCTCCGGGAGGGCAGACATAGGATTGCCCATAAGGAGAACTATCACTCTGGTTAATCCTTCTAGGATTGGGGCCAGCGGAAGGTTGGGGTTTGCTAATAGCAACGCCTCGGCAAAGTGCTGGACTTGGTTCAAGGTCGCGCCTTGACCGGTCGGGCCTTTCGAGGTATTGCAATAGCTTCCTGCTGGGCCGGTGCGACAGGGGCGGAGATGAACTCTACCGTGGTAGACTTGGTGACTTTTCTGCTGCCCCTGTTGCGCCTAGGGCGCTGGGAAAGGGGTCCTACATTATTGGCAGCAGTTTGGAGGGGTTGGCGCTGCCACTGTGGACCACAGAGGCGCGGCAACGGGCACATCCAAAAGCGAAGGGATGTCCGTCTGCTGCTGCTTCGTTTGCTGCTGCTGTTGGCGGACCGGCCCGAGTTCCGTGCGTCGACCCGCACGATGCCCCTGCACAGGGGCGCGAGCCTAAGGCTTCGGCTGCTGATCTCGGAACAGCTGCCGCTGCCTCGCAGCTCGCTCCAGCCGATGTTTCCGGAGCCACTCGTATTGGAGCGTCCGCTGTTCCTCGAGCTCTGCCATCCTCCGTCGGGCAGCACTGCTCGTTCCTTCTGTGGCATCTCTAACCTGTAGTGCTACAGGACACCCTCCGTAATTGGTGGGGTGAGCGCCACTACAGAGTGCGCATGTAGCAGGGACATCGTGCGGCTTGCGACAATCTTTATTCCTATGGGGGCGTGCGCAAGATCGACACATAGGCTGCGCTTTAGAGATAGCCTACGTGTGGTAGTACCACTGGCAGTTACTGCACTGAGGCGGGCGCTTGCTGGGGTCGTAGTCCTCAACTGTTACCCTTATCAGGCAGCATTGCCGCAAGTCTCTCATCCCATCCCGGGTTTCGGGGGAATTCTGCACATCGACAATGACCATTGGGAGTTTGGCCTTTGTCCTTGATGAATGCATCCTCGTCACTCGCCGGACGATAATGCTTTGGAATTCCAGGTATCCCTGGATGTCCTCCTCATCTGTGTGAATATCTATTCCTCTCAAAACGAATCGCAGAGGCTTGTCTTTCGTGGGGCGAAGCAAGTTGTACGCTACTCCCTATTCGGTCAGGAAATTGCAAAGATTTGCGTAGTCCCTTTCGCAATCAGTTTTCACGCCCGTCCCGCCGCGCGCCCTGTACGAGCATAAGCCCAACGATTCGTATTCGGCCTGGAACTCTAATTTCAGTCGGCCCAGCGAGCCAGTGAAAGCTGGCGTAATAATAACGGTGGGATATCACCACGTCGCTTATTGAGGGCAGTCTCAGTATCATTTTCCTCGTCCTCACTCTCCGACACGTGAGTACGAGTGGGGGAAGAGGGGCGGGGAACAGCCTGAGCCACCTCAGAGGCAGCAAACGTCTCCTGTGGGGCCTTAGTTCGGCGGGGGGTGCTGCCTCATCGGTCACGACTTGAAGATTCGCCGCCTCTAATTGCTCCAAGGTAGAGAGAGCCGATCTCTCTTCCTTGGTGAGCTCACTAGCGGTAGAAATGCCGCCATGTTCTGTCTTAGCTGACCCCTGCTTCTTCTTCTTTTTGGCCTTAATGACCTGAAGTACGCCGGACCCAAATGGAATCGGCGGCACATCATCAGCTAAAACTGTAACACATTGGCTATTCAGTCCGCTAGGACAAAGCAAGTCAATCTATGTCACCTCCGTGACCTTGGGAGCAACCTTGGGAGGGGTGGGCTTACGCGGGATTCCTGAAGGGACTGGGATGGTGGTAGGGGGACGAAGCACAAGGATCTCCGCAACGGGGACCGGGAGAGGCGGTGTCCGTATAAGACCAGGCGATCGCAGGTTCCGACGCCTGGGCGGAGGAGTAATCTGCGCGGGACGCGACACGCGCAAGTAGAAGGTGGTGGGCCCTGTCTGGCTAGTGCAAACTAGCAAACGCTTTACGCCACCTGTATAGGTTGGCTCGTGGCCTTGTTGCTTTTAACTGGAGCCATTCGAATTAGATTCGATCCTATCAGGCGGGACCCTAAGTGGCACTCTGTCCGCAGTGCAAGAACCTGCTATGCCCCTTTCCCACTAAGGGTGGAAGTCCAGTAATTACGCCCTACCGGTAGCCGAAGCCTAGCCCGGTTAGCGTTGCGTTGCGGAGCCCGCCGGGGACCGTCGGTTTGGTTCGCTAATTTCGCTGGCCCTGGTAAGGGCCGGACGAAAATTTGCGTAGCCCTCAGAAGGGCCGGGCAATAGTAGAAGAGTGGAGGACGGAAAGCAAATTAGCCCGAAGACTCTGCCTTTGGGCAGTCACTCCGACATAAAGGCACATAGTCTCTCCCTAGCAGGAAGCCTGCCTAGGGGTCGAGGACGTGCAGGGGTCTCCACGAGAGAGGACCCAATCCCTGACTGGGATCCGCCTGGCTTAGGGAAGTTATTGCGCACAGACCTCAGTGGTCTGCGCGGCTTTCTTCGAACTGAGCGTCGGTGCGGCAAGGGAACCAATAGGCTGCTCTTTAAAAAGTGCCGATCACGTAGGTGTCCGCCGCCTGGCCGACAGAACTACGATGCTCGGCGCCTCGAGCCTCTCTGGCCGAGAGCTGCTTGGCTGTTGCGCTTGGTCGCTGTTGTAGCACTGAGGAATCTGGTTGGTTGTCCGCGGTAGCTGCTTTCGCCGGTGCGCCAATCATAAGGTCTCTAGACACGTGTCGCTCCTTTCACGGCCAAGAATGAAGTCTTCCGGTCTGCGCTCGAAAAATCGAAAAATCGAAGGAGAATTGGGAGGAAAATTTAAAAGGTATGGAAAACGCGTACTTGCAAGGGGTTGGGGGCTGTACAAAACCAAATATGTCAGCTCCAAGCCGTTGGCCACTAGTCTCACTCCGGGTTACTCTGCTCCTCTGAAGGAGCTCTAGAATATTTTGAAGGGGAATCCGAAATTGGACGTAAACCTTTAGGGATCACATACACTAGGGGGACTGAGATTTGAACAAGTGATCACGGAACGGGGCGAGGAGGAGTTGGCTGATGTTTGCCGTTAGGATGGAAAGACGCCGTCATCTGTTGTTCGATGACAAAGCATGTGAAGGCCGTCAGAAGAAGCGCCGTGAAACCTAAATCTTGCAATTTGAGAGGTCTGTGTCCTTTCAATTTGCGACTAATTGAGTGACCTCGTATATTTAATAGACTATTTATAGTATCTGAACTAGGGCATACATTGTTTAAAATAAGGGGAGAATTTATATGGGGAAGACCATATAGGTCCGTGGCCCATTTCTTATAGGGCTCATTCCGACATTATCTTACGCCTGAAGAAAAGCACGGAATAGTTTAGGCGATATGAGTTGTCTCATGTATATGAGACTAGCCAATTTGGCTATTATGTAGGAGGTGATTGTTGTCATGAGCCTTGTTGAATCGTCTCAATTTTGAGACAAGCCATTTGGCTATATGATGGCTCAATTACGAAGAGTGGGGAGAGATGTAATTAGTTAATTAATATAGAGTAAATAGGGAGATTAATGGGGATATGAGTGCAGGTCTGTGGCCCATTTCTTTTAGGTCTCATCCCGACATTTGTCTTAGCGCCTTAGGAAAACCACGGAAAAAACTTAGGCAGTATGAGTTGTCTCAATATCAGAGTCTAGCCAGTTTGCCGTTAGGTTGAATGACTGTATGAATCGATGGATATATACTAGCCAATTGGCTCTATGATAGTTCCATCGATCAACAAAAGTAGATATTGTTAGGGAGGGATTTTTTTTTTGCCCAGTTAAGACAAGGTCATTTTAAAGCGGCTGCACTATCCAAGGAGTCTCATGGAGTTGAGTCGTGGCTACCAAAACCTGGGAGTAACGCCAGCCTCACTGTCCCCCTGTCTCAATAGTATAGCCAATGGACCTGTCTGGTCTGCGCTCGAAAATCGAAAATTCGAATGATAATTGAGAGGAAAAATTTGAAAAGGTACGCAAAACGCGTCCTTGGAATGGGTTGGGGGCTGTACAAACCTAATTATGTGAGCTCCAAGGCTGTTGGCCACTAGTTTCACCCCGGGTTACGCTGCTCCACTGAAGGAACTCTAGAAAATTTTGAAGGGGAAACCGAAATTTGACGTAAACTCTTAGGTACCACATTCGCGAGGGGGACTGAGATTTGATCAAGTGATCACGGAACGGGAAGAGGAAGAGCTGGCTGGTGTTTGCCGTTAGGATGGCAAGACGCTGTCAACTGTTGTTCGATGACAAATCATGTGAAGGCCGTCGGAAGAAACGTCGTGAAATCTACATCTGCAATTTGAGAGGTCCCTGTCCTTTCAATTTGCGACTAATTGAGTTACCTCGTATATTTAATAGACAAATTATGTGTTCTGAACTAGGGCATACGTCGTTTATAATAAGGGGAATATATATGGGGAAGGGCATATAGGTCCGTGGCCCATGTCTTATAAAGCTCATCCCGACATTTGTCTTACGCCTGAGGAAAACCACGGATTACCTTAGGCAGGATGAGTTGTCTCATATAAGAGACTAGCCAATTAGGCTATTATGTAGGAGGTGACTGTTGTCACGAGCCTTGATGATTTGTCTCAATTTCGAGACCAGCCATTTGGCTATATGATGGCTCAATTGCGAAGAGGGATGAGGGATGTAATTGTTAATTAATTTAGAGTTAATTAGGGAAATTCATGGGGATATGAGTGCAGGTCCGTGGCCCATTTCTTTTAGGGCTCATCCCGACATTTGTCTTAGCGCCTTAGGAAAACCACGGAAAAACCTTAGGCAGGATGAGTTGTCTCAATATCAGAGACTAGCCAATTGGCTCTTAGGTTGTGACACTACCAATCGATGGACATAGACTAGCCATTTGGCTCTATGATAGTTTCATCGATCAACAAAGTAGATATGGTTAGGGAGGGATTTTGTTTAGCCCAGTTAAGACAAGGTCATTTTAAAGCGGTTTAACTATCCAAAGTGTCTCATGGAGTTGAGTCGTGGCTACCAAAACCTGGGAGTAACCCCAGCCTCCCTGTCCTCCTGTCTCAATAGTATAGCTAATGGTCCTGTCTGGTTTCTACGCCGTAACCTAGGATCATACTGGCCGAGGCCAGATATGAGCGGGATGGGTTTTAGCACGAGCTTCCGCATACAGGTTACTAGCCAGTCGAGCGATGAACTCGTCTTTGGTTGGCAAATCTAGTTCATCATGGAACTTTCTTCTCGAGGCGACTCGGGGGAGATGGGTAATGAGTCGAATCACCTGGTTTTGGATAACTTGGAGTTTACGGAGATGGGACACTGCCGCAAACCCCCATGCGGGTGCGGCATAGGTAATGACAGAGCGAATGAGGGCCTTATACATGGTAAGTCCTACTCTCAGGTTGTCAGGAGTTAAGGCCGCCAGAAATGGATAGTGTCCAACATTCAGCCCGTTGGCCTTATGAAGAAGGGATTGGATGTGATCTCGGAAGGTGAGATGAGAGTTCATAATGATCCTTAAGTTTTTAATTTGTTTCATCCATGGCATTTCTCGTCCGAAAAGTGTGGGGGGTGGTGGTGGTATGTCTTCGAGCCTCGCTCTTAGTGAAAAGAGTATGGCCTGACATTTCTCTACATTCACCTTGATTCTCCAGTCGTGGAACCACGGCTGGAGGTGATCTATGATCGACTGCCATCTACGGGTCGCTAATCTATAGGTTTTGCCCGTCGCCAAGAGGGCAGTATCGTCTGCATAGATATATAGATGACTACTTCTGCCGTGAATATATCGAAACGGGAGGACATAAATGATTATATTGAAAAGTATGGGCCCGATAATGGAACCCTATGGGACTCCTGCGTGAATTTCCCGAGGGGTGGAGAAACTAGTGCCTACACGGGTTTTGAATGTACGGCCTGGGAGGTAGTTAGAAATGACGCGTATCATTCCATCTGGGACTTCCATGCCCAGTAGCTTAACGAGGAGTCCCTCATGCCAAACCTTGTCCAATGCTCGCTCGATATCCAGTAAAGCTGCAGCTACTACACGCTTGGTGCTCATAGCCCAGGTAATGTCCTCCGTCATGCGGAGTGCCTGGAGTGTAGTGGAACGACCAGGGTGGAAAGCGAACTGCTCGTTTCTGATTTGGGGCAACACTACTTCAGTGAGGCGTCTATGTATGACTCGCTGCGCCAGTTTGCTGAGCCAACTGAGGAGACTAATATGCCTATAGTTGCTTGGATTCGTCTTATCCTTTCCGGGCTTTGGAAAGAGAACTACGTGAACTTCTTTCCAGGGAATGGGATAGTGACCGGAAGCCAAGATGTTATTAATTATCTCTGCTATGCGCTTCATACCTTACCTTGGGAGATGCTGCAATATAATTCCTTTGATACCGTCGGCTCCTGCGGCCTTATGAGGGCAGAGGCGACGAATGAAATGGGCGACCTCGTGGGTGTTCGTAGGTCGTATCCCATATTCCGGCTCCCTGCTAAGGAGGTCTCGAACCGATTCCTCAACAGCTCTGATATGGGGAATTTAAATTTTGTTCCACGGGTTGAAAAGTGGTCTCTAGAACGTCTGCCAGTGCGGTAGCCTGCTCCTCAGGAGTAAAGGTCGTGACATCTGGACCGACTACTAATGGGTGAATAGATTGAGACGGATTGGACAGAGCTCGAGATACATGCCAGACATCTGACATGTTTCTGCTGTCCATCGTTTCAACCTTGGATTTGCAAGCATCCACGAACTTTTCGTGGACCGCCTCACTGATCCGCCTGCGCAAGCGGTTCATTTCAATTCTATGTTCATCTAACTTAGTACTCTTCCACAATGTTCTTGCTCTATTGCGGGCGATCTTTTGGTATCTAATATAGGCTGGGAGCTGCATCCGTCTCGGTTGTGAAGACCGTTTCGGTATTCCAGCAACCATTCCCTTCTTTATGCAATCCGTCAGGTCGCTTACTGACCTATCTATCCCTGCCGGAGTGACTTCAGGGGGGAGTGGAGGAAGCGTAGCGGCTATATGGTCTTGGAAGAACACCCAGTCTGCCGCCTTGTATTTTAATTTCTCAGCGGTTGTGGAGAGTTCGACTGGGTGCATGATCTCCATTATCACCGGTATGTGGACGAACGGAAGATCATCCAGGGTTGTTAGTCTCGCTCTAGTTGTGAGACCTTTCACCGGAGCGATGTATAACATGTCAGGAAGTTGATTTGCAGCATCCTATACGTGTGTGGGTTCCCTAGGGGCCATCACGACGTATCCGTTTCCTGTAGAATTTAGAAAAAGGCTATCGCCCTTCCGATTGGGGCGTTGACAGTTCCAGCTAGCGTGCTTCGCGTTGAGGTCGCCGGCGACTACGAATCTATCGGATAGACTTGTCACTATATCTAAATCGCTTTCATGTAGTGTGCCCGGAGGACTGTAGGCAGCCATAAGCAGAAAGGGGTGTCTGCCTATGTAGGCTCTAATAGCCACTGCCTCTAATGCCGCTAGCTGGGGAAGGAGATACTCACAGTGCGCGATCGAAGAACGAACGAACACCGCTACACCTCCGCCTCTTCTACCCGTTCTACCTTGTCTATAGACTTTAAACCCCGCGCATCTTAAGTTTACTTGGGGTGTCAGGAACGTTTCTGTTATAAATGCTACGTCTATATTATTAGCGTTAAGGAAAGCCCTGAACTCATGTCTATCATGTTTAAGGCCCCTGGCTTTCCATATACACATCCTAGCAACTCCGTCACTTCGTCTGGCCATTGAGAGAAACGAGGGAGGTTAGGAGGTAAAATATCTCCGGGAGGGCAGACATAGGATTCTCCATAAAGAGAACTGTCACTCTGGTTAATCCTTCTAGGATTGAGGCGTGCTGGGAAGTTGGGGTTTGCTAATTGCAACGCCTCGGCAAAGTGCTGGACTTGGTCCAAAGTCGCGCCTATACCGGTCGGGCCTTTCGAGGTGCTTGCAATAGCTTCCTGCTGGGCCGGTGGGACAGGGGCGAAGATGAACTCTACTGTGGTAGCCTTGGTAGCTTTTCTACTGATCCTGTTGCTCTTAGGGCGCTGGAAAAATTGTCCTACATTATTGGCAGCAGCTTGGGTGGCTGTCGCTACCACGGTGGACCACAGAGGCGCGGCAACAGGCACATCCAAAAGCGACGGGATGTCCGCCTGCTGCTGCTGCGTTTGCTGCTGCTGCTGGCGGACCGGCCCGAGTTCCGTGCGTCGCTCCGCACGGGTACCCTGCACAGGGGCGCGAGTTTGTGTCTGCGGCTGCTGTTCTCGGAACAGCTGCCGCTGCCTGGCAGCTCGCTCCACCCGCTGCTGCCGGAGACACTCGTATTGGAGCGGCCGCTGTTCCTCGAGCTCTGCCCTCCTCCGTCGGGCAGCACTGCTCGTTCCTTCCGTGGCATCTCTAACTTGAAGTGCTACGGGACACCCTCCGTAATTGGCGGTGTGAGCGCCACTACAGAGTGCGCATGTAGCGGGGACATCGTGCGGCTTGCGACAATCTTTAGTCCTATGGGGGCGTGCGCTTTGCAGCTAGCCTGCGTGTGGTAGTACCACTGGCAGTTGCTGCAGTGAGGCGGGCGCTTGCTGGGGACGTAGTCCTCAAATGTTACCCTCATCAGGCAGCATTGCCGCAAGGCTCTCATTCTATCCCGGGTTTCGGGGGAATTCTCCACATCGACAATGACCATTGGGAGTTTGGCCTATGTCGTTGATGAGTGCATCCTCGTCACTCGCCGGACGATGATGCTTTGGAATTCCAGGTCGCCCTGCATGTCCTCCTCATCTGTGTGAATATCTATTCCTCTCAAAACGAATCGCAGAGGCTTGTCTTTCGTGGGGCGCAGCAAGTTGTACGCTACTCCCCGTTCGGTCAGGAACCTGCAAAGATTTGCGTAGTCCCTTTCGCAAACAGTTTTCACGGCCGTCCCGCCGCGGCCGTCCCGCCGCGCGCCCTGTACGAGCATAAGCCCAACGATTCGTATTCGGCCTTCAACTCTAAGTTCAGTCGGCCCAGCGAGCCAGTGAAGGCTGGCGTAATAATAACGGTAGGATATCACAACGTCGCCTAGTTAGGGTAGTCTCAACATCATCTTCCTCGTCCTCACTCTCCGACACGTGAGAACGAGCTGGGGAAGGGGAGCGGGGTACAGCCTGAGCTACCTCAGGGGCAGCAGCCGTCTCCTGTGGGGCCTCAGGTTCGGTTTGGGGGTGCTGCCTCCTCGGTCGCGACTTCAAGAGTCGCCGTCTCTAATTGCTCCAAAGTAGAGAGAGCCGATCTCTCTTCCTTTGTGAGCTCACTAGCGATAGAAATGCCGCCTTGCTCAGTTTTAGCTCAGCTCTTCTTCTTCTTCTTTTTGGCCTTAATGACCTGAAGTGCGCCGGACCCAAATGGAATCGGCGGCACTTCATCAGCTAAGACTGTAACACCATGGCTTTTCAGTCCGCTAGGACCGGGCAAGTCAATACGTGTCACCTTAGTGACCTTGGTAGCTACCTTGGGAGGGTGGGCTTTCGCGTTAGTCCTGAAGGGACTGGGATGGTGGTAGGGGGACGAAGCTCAAGGATCTCCGCAACGTGGACCGGGACAGGCGGCGTCCGTATAGGACCAGCCGATCGCAGGTACCGACGCCTGGGCGGAGGAGTAATCTGCGCGGGACGCGACACGCGCACGTAGGAGGTGGTGGGCCCTGTCTGGCTAGTGCAGACTAACAACCGCTTTACGCCACCTGCAGTAGGTTGGCTCGTGGCCTTGTTGCTCTTAACTGGAACCATTCGAATTAGAGATTCAATCATATCAGGGGGGGACCCTAAGCGGCACTCTGTCCGCAGTGCAAGAACCTGCTAGGCACCTTTCCAACTAGGGGTGGAAGCCCAGCAGTTACGCCCGACCGGTCGCCGAAGCATAGTCCGGTTAGCCGATCGCAACAAGCGTTGCGGAGCCCGCCGGGGACCGTTAGTTTGGTTCGCTAATTTCGCTGGCCCTGATAATGGCCGGACGAAAATTTGCGTAGCCCTCAGAAGGGCCGGGCAATAGTAGAAGAGTGGAGGACGGAAAGCAAATTAGCCCGAAGGCGCTGCCTTTAGGCAGTCAGTCTGGCACAAAGGCACAGAGTCTCTCCCTAGCAGGAAGCCTGCCTAGGGGCCGAGGACAGCTAGGGGTCTCCACGAGAGAGGACCCAATCCCCGACCGGGATCTGCCTGGCCTAGGGAAGTTATTGCGTACAGCCCTCCGTAGGCTGCGCGGCTTTCTTCGCGCTGAGCGCCGGTGCGGCAAGGGAACCAATTAGCTGCTCTTTAAAAAGTACCGATCACGTAGGTGTCCGCCGCCTGGCCGACAGAAGTACGATGTTCGGTGCCTCGAGCCTCCCTGGTCGAGAGCTGCTTGGCTGCTGCGCTCGCTCGCTGCTGTAGCACTGAGGAAACTGGTTGGTTCTCCGCGGTAGCTTCTTTCGCCCTTGCGCCAATCAGCAGACGTCAGGACACGTCTTGCTCCTTTCACGTCCAAGAAAAAAGTCCTGGTCTGCGCTCGAAAAAAAATCGAAAAATCGAAGGAGGATTGGGAGGAAAATTTAAAAGGTACGCAAAACGCGTCCTTACAAGGTGTTGGGGACTGTACAAAACTAAATATGTGAGCTCCAACCTTTTGGCCACTAGTCTCACTCCGCTGCTCCCCTGAAGGAGCTCTAGAACATTTTGAAGGGGAAGCCGAAATTGGACGTAACCTCTTAGGTACCACATACACGAGGGGGACTGAGATTTGATCAAGTGATCATGGAACGGGGCGAGGAGGAGTTGGCTGGTGTTTGCCGTTAGGATGGCAAGACGCCGTCATCTGTTGTTCGATGACAAAGCATGTGAAGGCCGTCGGAAGAAGCGGCGTGAAATCTAAATCTGCAATTTGAGAGATCCCTGTCCTTTCAATTTGCGACTAATTGAGTGACCTCGTATATTTAATAGACTATTTATAGTATCTGAACTAGGGCATATATCGTTTATAATAAGGGGGGAATATATATGAGGAACGGCATATATGTCCGCGGCCCATTTCTTATAGGGCTCATCCCGACATTTGTCTTAAGCCTTAGGAAAGCCACGGAATACCTTAGGCGAGATAAGTTGTCTCATGTATAAGAGACTAGCCAATTTGGCTATTATGTAGGAGGTGATTGTTGTCATGAGCCATGTTGAATCGTCTCAATTTTGAGACAAGCCATTTGGCTATATGATGGCTCAATTACGATGGCCTGCGCGCTCCGTGTCCGGGGTTGTGTTGTGTAATTGTGCTACGCGGGCGGGTTTGATGTTAGTTTTCCTTAATGCCGGATACCAGGCCTTGTTAACCTTGAGGCCTTCCACTTTTCGATTGAAATTGTTCTTATGTTTATATATTTCTATCGCCTCTCGGTGTAGCCTCGCGTAGAAATGTGGTGTGTCGCTGAGTGTATCCGTTTCTTCGAACCCGATTTTATGTTCGCCTTCCAGATAAGCATGTTCAGCTACAGCCGTCTTATCTACGTAGCCAAGGCGGCAGTTCCTTCTATGTTCGGAGATCCGAGTCTTGAAGCTCCGCTGCGTCGTCCCTATGTAAACTGCTCCACATGAACACGGGATACTGTAGACCCCCGTAGAAGACAATCTGTTGCGTTTGTCCTTGGCTGAGCGTAGGCTGTTGCATATCTGCTTGGTGGGCAGGAAGATAGTGTCCACCTTGTGCCGGTTGAGGATCTTGCTTCTCCTGTCCGTAACTTGCTTGTAATAAGGCAAGAACACCGTGCCTCTCTTCGTATGGTCTTGGCCTGACTCCGGTGTCGTCTTCTTCCTTGGTTTCAAGGCCCTTTTTGTCTGTGTCCCGGCGTAGCCATTAGCGGTTAGGGCTGATTGTAGGTGGTCGATTTCTTGGTCTATATGTTGAGGGTCAGAAACCCGTGTGGCTCGGTCGAAGAGGGTTTTAATCATTGCACGCTTCTGCCGGGGATGATGATTGGAATATTTGTGTAGATACCTAACCGTGTGTGTGGCTTTCATGTACACCTTGTGGCCGAGGGCGCCATTTTGTTGTCTGTAAACCAGCACGTCTAAGAAGGGTAATTGGCCATCATTCTCTATTTCCATAGTGAATTGTATTTGTTCATTTTGACTATTGAGGTGTAATTAGAAGTCTTCGAGTGTCCGTCTCCCATGCTTCCATATTACGAAGGTATCTTCCACGTATCTGTACCAGCAGCTAGGCTTCAATGTTGCCGTACATTCAAAACCCGTGTAGGCACTAGTTTCTCCACCCCTCGGGAAATTCACGTAGGAGTCCCACAGGGTTCCATTATCGGGCCCATACTTTTCAACATATTCATTAATGACCTCCCGTTTCGCTATATCCACGGCAGAAGTAGTCATCTGTATATCTATGCAGACGACACTGCCCTCTTGGCGATGGGCAAAACCTATAGATTAGCGTCCCGTAGATTGCAGTCGATCTTAGATCACCTCCAGCCGTGGTTCCACGACTGGAGAATCAAGGTCAATGTAGATAAATGTCAGGCCATACTCTTTTCACTAAGAGCGAGGCTCGAAGACATACCACCACCACACCCGACACTTTTCGGACGAGAAATGCCATGGATGAACCAAATTAAATATTTAGGGATCATTATGGACTCTCATCTCACCTTCCGAGATTACATCCAATCCCTTCTTCGTAAGGCCAACGGGCTGATAGTTAGACACTATCCCATTCTGGCGGCCTTAACTCCTGACAACCTGAGGGTAGGACTTACCATGTATAAGGCCCTCATTCGCTCTGTCATTACCTATGCTGCACCCGCATGGGGGTTTGCGGCAGTGTCCCATCTCCGTAAACTCCAAGTTATCCAAAACCAGGTGATTCGACTCATTACCCATCTCCCCCGAGTCGCCTCGAGAAGGAAGTTCCATGATGAACTAGAGTTGCCAACCATAGACGAGTTCATTGCTAGACTGGCTATTAACCTGTATGCGGAAGCTCGTGCTAACGCCAACCCGCTCATATCTGGCCTGGGCCAGTATGATCCTAGGTTACGGCGTAGACACCAGACAGGTCCATTAGCTATACTATTGACACAGGAGGACAGGGAGGCTGGGGTTACTCCCAGGTTTTGGTAGCCATGACTCAACTCCATGAGACTCTTTGGATAGTTAAACCGCTTTAAAATGACCTTGTCTTAACTGGGCTAAACAAAATCCCTCCCTAACAATATCTACTTTGTTGATCGATGGAACTATCATAGAGCCAATTGGCTAGTCTATGTCCATCGATTCGTAGTGTCACAACCTAAGAGCCAACTGGCTAGTCTCTGATATTGAGACAACTCATCCTGCCTAAGGTTTTTCCGTGGTTTTCCTAAGGCGCTAAGACAAATGTCGGGATGAGCCCTAAAAGAAATGGGTCACGGACCTGCACTCATATCCCCATGAATTTCCCTAATTAACTTTAAATTGATTAACAATTACATCTCTCCCCCTCTTCGTAATTGAGCCATCATATAGCCAAATGGCTTGTCTCGAAATTGAGACAATTCAACAAGGTTCATGACAACAATCACCTCCTACATAATAGCCAAATTGGCTAGTCTCTTTTATGAGACAACTCATCCTGCCAAAGGTAATCCTTGGTTTTCCTCAGGCGTAAGACAAATGTCGGGATGAGCCCTATAAGAAATGGGCGACGGACCTATATGACCTTCCCCATATATATTCCCCTTTATTATAAACGACGTATGCCCTAGTTCAGAACCTATAAATTGTCTATAAAATATACGAGGTCACTCAATTAGTCTCAATTCGAAAGGACAGGGACCTCTCAAATTGCAGATTTAGATTTCACGGCGCTTCTTCCGACGGCCTTCACATGCTTTGTCTTCGAACAACAGATGACAGCGTCTTACCATCCTAACGTCAAACACCATCCAGCTCTTCCTCTTCCCGTTCCGTGATCACTTGATCAAATCTCAGTCCCCCCTGCGTATGTGGTACCTAAGAATTTACGTCCAATTTCGGCTTCCCCTTCAAAATTTTCTAGAGTTCCTTCAGTGGAGCAGCGTAACCCCGGGGTGAGACTAGTGGCCAACAGGCTTGGAGCTCACATATTTAGTTTTGTACAGCCCCCAACCCTTTGCAAGGACGCGTTTTGTGTACCTTTGAAATTTGTCCTTCCATTTCTCTTTCGAATTTTTCGATGTTTTCGAGCGCAGTCTGTCGCGACACGCTGCCCGTCACCCTTTATAAACACCGCGCTATATATGATCCTATAGAACAGGTGACTATAAAAATTGAAATTAAAAACTTCCCCATCTATGTAACATCAGTGTATGTCGCACCAGGAGAACCCCTTAACATTGTCTTCCAGAACCACTTAACCACCTACAATAAACTAATATTACTCGGTGACCTGAACGCTAGCCATACCGAATTCGGTGATATTTATTATAACCAATCTGGAAGACGACTAAGACGATTCCTACACAACTCACATATGCGACTACTAGACACGAGTCCCACCAGATTCCCAGTAACAGCTAGGCAAATAAATTGGACAGCTCCCGACAAAATATTAGTTTCACCCCCCATTAACCCAAGAATCAAACAGCTAGACGTGCTCCCTCCAATGAACTCTGACCATTGCCCAATAATATTAAAAATCTCTACACCAAACTACGCACCTACCACACAGGACAATACCAAGACTATATTTAAATACAACACAGCAAACTGGGACCTATATATATATATATATATATATATATATATATATATATATATATATATATATATATATATATATATAATACATTAACGACAATTTGCCACCTCCACCAGATATTACCAATTCGGAAGCCCTAATTAGGGCAGACGATCTCTTGTTACAGATGACTTTAGACGCAAGACTTCGGGCTGTGTCACACAAACGGACAGGAAGACCAAGACAAAGACAACTACCACCACAGATCATACGACTGATTAAAACTAAAAGGCGAGCCCATAGACTGTACATGAGACAACACAGTGACGATAACAGACGGCTCTATAGACGACTGCAACAGGACGTTAAAGACGCAATAAAATGCTACAACGATTATTGTTGGACACAACTGAAAAAAAAAATCAAGATAATACGATTAAAGACGACCCCAAGAAATTCTGGACATTACTAAAGAAACTCAAAGGCCCCCGTCCACATAACTACCCACTAAAACACAATGACACACATATTTATCAGACAACACAGAAACTAGACATATTCAAAACACACTTGCAGCAAGTACACCAAATCCAAGAAAACCCCCTTTTCGATAACCAACATTACAATGAAGTTACCACAGCCATTCAACAAAACGCACACTTATACACACCCACAGTAGTCCCTGTCGAGATAGTCAACAACATCTTAACAGCAGACATAACACAACAGGAAGTCACTGCCAGCATACACAGCACAAAAACACAGCGGCAGGCCCAGACACAATACACAACATATTAATGAAACAATACCCAGACAAGGCCATTGAGTTTCTGACTGCAATATACCGGGCGAGTTTCCGTCTGGGATTTTTACCTCCCAGATGGAAGCACGCCCACATATTACTATTCCCAAAGCCGGGCAAAGACCACACAGACAAGAAAAACTACCGACCGATTAGCCTGACAGCTACAATCTGTAAGGTACTCGAAAGAGTGCTTAACAGATGACTACAAAGCTACATCGATGGCAATAACTTACTACCAGACGCTCAGGCCGGATTCCGTCAAGGCACAGACATTGTAGACCAACTGCTAAAAATCATGACACCAGTCGAACACGGCCTGGAGACTCGCAAAGCTACTATAATGGTAGCACTAGACACTCAACGAGCATTCGACTCTGTCTGGCTTGACGGACTCAGATATAAACTAACGCAACTTGGACTACCGACACAATTCACACGGTGGATATCCGACTTCATACGAGACAAAACAGCCCAAGTTAAAATCGGTGGGCACATATCAACTCCAATAGTTTTAAATAGCGGTGTTCCACAAGGCACGGTTCTCTCTCCGTCGCTCTTTAATCTCTATGTAGCGGATATCCCGATACCACAAAACGACTGCGTACGACTCGGACAATTCGCTGATGATATCATCTATACCTCCACTTCCTACCGAATCCATACGGCGAGGCGGCACATCAACCTCGCATTGGAAATATTAGCAACATGGCTGGGCAGGTGGAGACTGATAGTCAACACTGATAAATCCCAAGCCATGTTGATAAAGAAACACAGATGCCCTTTGGGAGCGAGAGGAAGATATCCAATCCGTATCAACAATTCCATAATCCCCTACACAAGAAAAATTAAATATCTAGGCGTCATCTTTAACGATAAACTCAGTTTAACACAACATATCAATCAAACTCGCAATAAAATCAAGTCCTCCATTGCACTACTCTATAGATGTGCGGGCAGAGACCCAAATAACCCAGGCTGCCGACCCAACACCACTATTATAATATATAAATCTATAATCAGACCTACAATCCTCTACGCCTCCCAACTTTACACAAAATTTCCCCCTTCCCTCATGTCAGCCCTCTGTTCCACCGAAAGAAGACTACTACGCAAAGCATTTAACCTTCCCCTCAATACCTGAAACCACACTGTCTACAATGTCACCAAAATCGAACCAATCACCGATTATATTAGAAGAAAAAATTGCAACTATGTTCACAAAGCACTACAGAAACCATTTATCCAACAAACATTCCTCAACCCTCATAATACTAATCATCCCACAACTGTTGATTCATTACTCTTTCAATACGCAAATCGCCCGCCGTAGGAGAGAAATCCCTCCGTCGTGTCTCATTGCTGTTAAACTATAAAAAAAAAACATAAACCTTCACACCTACAATCACATTCCTATAAAAAATTAAACCTAACACCGCGAAACGCAAAGAGCTAAGGATGCGCCAGTGCTGCGAATGTCCTACAGAACGGCCATTGCTTAACTTCGTCCTTGCTGGAACTGCAAACACCTATAAAAAAAGACACCCCAACCTGAAGAGGGCAGTAAGTCCCTAAAGCAGGTGGTACCTCTGAATAGGGATACCGACACACACACACACAGCGCAGACCGTAATCGGCACGCGCAGTAGAACCAGCCGCACCAGCAATAGACACCACTGAAGATGCTCACCGCAGCAGTGAACGAAACGTTTGGTCGCACAACCAACAGACCACGGCCTCATAGCCCGGAAAACTTTTCTACTATTGAAATTTGATTTGCATAATACACGTCACTGTTCGTTAACAGAAAACCACAATTTAAGTCACACAGAGTTATTTTGGACTCATTGCTGGTTGCTCGACGGTTACCAGCCCACTTTGAGTTTTCTGGATATAGAAGGCAAAATTGGATCGGTGTCTGGTAGAATTTCCGGGTAGCTCAGTTGGTAGAACGTTGGTACGTTTATCCAATAGTTACGGGTTCGATGCATGGCCCCAGTGCCATTTTTCCCTGGAAATTATTGAAATAAACTTTTCATGGAGTTTTACAGAAATGCTTGATTTGCATAATACACGTCACTCTTCGTTAACAGAAAGCCACAATTTAAGACACACAGTGTTAGTGTGCAGTCAATGTTGGTTGCTTGAAGGTTGTCAGCCCCCTTTGAGCTTTGTGGATACAGAGGGAAAAACTGGATCAGTGTCTGGTAGAGTTCCTGGGTAGCTCAAATTTTAGAGTGTTAGCACGTTTAACCAAAGGTACAGGGTTCGATTCCCGGCCCCGGAACAACATTTTCTTCGAAGTTATTCAAATCAACTTTACGGGGACTTATATACCAAAGCTTGATTTGCATAATACACGTCACTGTAGGTTAACAGAGGACCACAATTTATGTCACACTGAGTTAGTTTGCACTCAATGTTGGTTGCATGATGGTTGTCAGCCCACTTTTAATTTGAGGATCTAGAGGGAAAAATTGGTTCTGTGTTCTGTAGAGTTGCCAGGTATCTCAGTTGGTAGAACGTTGGTAAGTTTAACCAAAGGTCCCGGTTTCGATGCCCGGACCCGGAACAATTTTACGCTCGATTTTAATGAAATAAACTTTAGAGGGACTTAGTCCTGAAAGCTCGATTTGCATAATACAGTCACTGTTTGTTAACAGAAAACCATAATTTAATTCACACAGTGTCAGTGTGCACACAATGTTGGTTGCTTGACGGTTGACAGCCCATTTGAGGTTTGTAAATATAGACGGCTAAATTGGATCGTTGTCTGCTAGAGTTCCCGCGAAGCTCAGTTGGTAGAGCGTTGGTACACTTACCCAAAGGTTCTGCGTTCGATACTCGGCTCCGGAAAATTTTTCCCTCGAAATTATTCAAATCAACTTTACAGGGAACTATACCTGAAAGCCTGATTTGCATAATACACGTCTTTGTTCGTTAACAGAAAACCATAATTTAATTCCAAAAGAGTTAGTGTGCACTTAATGTTAGTTGCTGGACGGTTGTCAGCACACTTTGAGGTTTGTGGATATGGAGTGAAAAATTGGATCGTGATCTGGTAGAGTTCAAGGGGTAGTTCAGTTGTTAGAGCGATTATGCGTTTAATCAGAGGTCCAGAGTTCTGTGCCTGGCAAGGAGCAATTTTTTTTTCACAATGATTGAAATCAACTTTACAGGGAGTTATACTTGAAAGGTTGATTTGCAAAATACAAGTCACTTTTCGTTAACAGAAAACCATAATTTTGGTCACACAGACTTAGTCTGCATTCAATATTGGTTGCTTGTATTTTCTCAGGCCACTTTGAGTTTTGTGGATATAGAGGGATTATTGGATCCGTGTCTGGTAGAGTTCCCGAGTTGCTGAGTTGGTAGGGTGTTGGTGCGTTTAATCAAAGGTCCCGGGTTAGAATCCCGGCCCAGAAAAATTTTTCCCTCGAAATGATTGAAGTCAACTCTACAGGGATTTCTACAAGAAAGCTTGATTTGCATAATACACGTCACTCATCGTTAACAGAAAACCACATTTTAAGTCACACACAGTTAGTGTGCACTCATTGTTGGTTGTTTGAATGTTGTGAGCCCACTTTGAGTTCTGTGGATATAGAGGGAAAAATTGGATCAGTGTCTGGTAGAGTTCCCGGATAGCTAAGCTGGTAGGGTGTTGGTGCGTTTAATCAAAGGTCCCGGGTTCGATGCCCAACTCAGGAAATTTATTCCCTAGAAATTATTCAAATCAACTGTACAGGGAATTATATGGGTATGTGAAAGCTTGATTTGCAAAATAGACGTCACTGTTCGTTAACAGAAAATCACAATTTAAGTCACACAGAGTTAGTGTGCACTCAGTGTTGGTTGCTTGACGGTTGTCAGCCCACTTTGAGTTTTGTGGATATAGGGCGGAGAAATTGGATGGATGTGTGTATGTGTGTATGTGTTAGAGTTCCCGGGTAGCTGATTTGGTAGAGCGTGGGTACGTTTAACTCTAAGTCTCGGGTTCGATGACCGGCCCAGGAACAATTTTTTCCTTGATATTATTCAAATTAACTTTACAGGGAGTTATACCTGAAAGCTTGATTTGCAGAATACACGTCACTGTTCGTTAACAGAAAACCACAATTCTAGTCACACAGAGTTAGTGTGCACACATTGTTGGTATTTGAATGTTGTGAGCCCAATTTGAGTTTTGTGGATATAGAGGAAAAAATTGGAGCTGTGTCTGGTAGAGTTCACGGTTAGGTCAGTTGGTAAATCGTTGGTGCCTATAACCAAGCATCCCGTGTTCGATTTTCGTCAACAGAAGAATTTTTCCCTCGAAATTATTCAAATCTATTATACACGGAGTTATAAATGGAAGCTTGATTTCCATAATACACATCACTTTTCGTTAAAAGAAACCACAGTTAAATCACAGAGTGTTAGACTGCATTTAAAGTTGGTTGATTAAATGTTGTCATCCCATTTGAAGTTTGTATATATGGGGGGAAAAGTTGGATGTGTGTCTGGTAGAGTTTCCGGGTAGCTCAGTTCATACAGCGTTGGTACTGCGTTGGTACTTTTAACCAAACGTCCTTCGTTCGATGGTCGTTGCTAGAAGAATTCTTCCCTCGAAATTATTCAAATCATCTTTACAGGGAGTTATACATGAAAGCTTGATTTGCATAAATTACGTCACTGTTTGTTAACAGAAAACTACAATTTAAGTCACACAGAGTTAGTGTGCACTCAATGTTGGTTGCTTGATGGTTGGCAGCCACTTTGAAGTTTTGTGGATATAGGGAAAAATGGGTTCAGTTTCTGGTAGAGTTCCCGGATACCTCAATTGTTACAGCGTTGGTACGTATAATCACTATTGCCGGGTTCGATGCCAGGCTCCAAAACCAATTTTCCTTCGAAAATATTCAAATCTACTTTACAGTGATTTATAACTGAAAGCTTGATTTGCATAATACACGTCATTGTTCGATAACAGACAATCACATTTTAAGTCACACAGTATTATTGTACACTCAAAGTTGTTTTCTTGGTGGTTGTCAGCCCACATTGAGGTTTGTGGGTATAGAGGGAAAGATTGGATCGGTTTCTTGCAAAGTGCCCGGATAACTCAGTTGGTAGAGAGTTGATATGTTTAACGAAAGCTCGTGGTTTCGATGCCCGGCCCCCAAATTTTTTCGCTCGAAAATATTGAAATCAACTTTAGTGGGAGTTATAACTGAAAGCTTGATTTGCACAACATTCGTCACACTTCGTTAAAAGAAAACCATAATTTAAGTCACACAGAATTAATTTGCACTCAATGTTGGTTGCTTGAATTTTGTCAGCTCAATTTGAGTTTTGTGGATATAGAGAGAAAAATTGGACCGCCGCACAGTGGTCTATTTCTCACTTTTACAGGACATTTTCCCAAAAACTGAACCTGCTCAAATTGTAAAACGTAGAAATATAGCCAGATAATTGCGAAGCACTTCTAAGTATCTTTTAATAGAATCAGCGGAGATAAGAAAGCAATAACAATACCGTTAAACGGTACAAAATATACACAGCCGTGAGTCGCTGATTGTCAGCGCTTTCAGTTGGTTTTTCGTTTTCTTATAGCAAGTGCTTACTGTAGTATATTGTGAATATTTGAGTTTCATCTTGGCTGCTGGTCCTTCAGGTAAATTATGTACTATTTTTATCAACATCTTTTGGTTCTATCACTTTAATACAATTCATTTTTGGATTAAGAGAGAAAATGCGTCTCAGCGAGTTTAGAATGAAATTCAACAGAATGGGAAAAAAATAACCCCCTTTCTTTCGGGCTAAAAATTGTTTAATGTTCTTCATTACACCCATATCTATGTAATAAGACCCCTCTTAATGTGCGTGGGTCTGCGGAAGTTAACTATTTTTTATGTTTTACGTTGCCAGGCATGAGTCAGATAGTGACGTGAATGGACATGTTTGAATTCCTTTTCAACGGAAGTCTTCTTTCTCGAGCAAATACTATTGATGTAAAGAAGCAAATAGTGGACTTCATAACATCGAGAGTTCCTCAAATTAAGGAAGAGGAGATATGCAGTAAAATTTCCCTCTTTTCTAACAAATTGTTACGTCCCACAGTGGTCCAAAATCCATATTTAGGACAAAAGTATAAAAATGACATGTAAAAAAATGAAATAAAACCCTTAAATTATTTTTCCTATATAACTGAGAAACACTGAATTGATCATCTTAATCAGCGGAGGTGACTGCAAAGCGAGATAAGAGGCCGGTAACATACCACAGTTCGCCACTCTCAGCATTCTTACTCAGCAAGTGCCGCGAGTCTGCCTTTTCTTTGTGCTGTAACTCTGTTGTTAAGTGTTCGATTTCATTCATATTTGGTATCAACATGTCAAGTAGTTCTTTAGGTATGAGTGCAGACTTGACTAAGATAGAGAAAAAAAACACCCTTTGTTCTGTCCCAAAATGATTTTTTTTTTCACTTCCTCGAGCATTTAACTTTATTTTAAATGCAGTCTTAAGGTGCGCAGATTTGCGGAAGTAATAAATTATGCGCACCCTTCTTTCCAGTTGCAGGAGTGCAATTTTTCTCGATTACAGTTATTTAAATATCTGTGAACTGAATCTGCTTTCGAAGTAAAATTTAGGGAATTCAAGGTGGCAGCTTGTTAATTATGTATCAAATAAACTTCCCGAGTGCCCAAAAAGTGCAACAGTACCTAAAATGATACATTTTTCCCATAAGATAATTTATCGTTGGAGAGCAAAAGGATATAGGCTATAATATGAGTTTTCTTTTTAATGAAATGAACATTGACTTAGTGAGCTACTTATTAAATTATGTTCTCATCGTGATAGTAATGAAAATTTAGAGAAAACTTACCTTTGGAAAAAGTCGTGGCTGCCCAAGAAAGCTTTTCCATTATAGCAAGTATGAAGTCGAACCAAAAACAATCCAGAGAATTAGAGCTTGTATACAACACAAGTTTACTACCTGTAACTACTGTATAAATTTACATGAAAATCTGTTAGACAGAAGAAAAGTTACTAATTTTGTCTAAATGCATCCCCCTATAAGGAGCAGTTCCTCTTATACCAACGTAATCAGAGTGTGTACACAAAAAAATGTACTACGTGTAAAATTTCATAAATATCTGTTAGGAGAAAAGTTACTAATTTTGTCTAATTGCGCCTCCCGATAAGGGGTAGTTCCTCTTAGACCAACGTAATGAGAGCTTGTATACAAAACATATATGCTACCCATAACTACTGTGTAAAATTTCATAAAAATTTGTCACGTATGAGAAAAGTTACCAATTTTGTCTAATTGCGCCCCCTATAAGAGATAAATCCCTTTATACTAACGTAATCAGAGCTCGTATACAAAACATATTTGCCACTTGTAATCACTGTGTAAAATTTCATAAAAGTCATTGAGATAGGAGAAAAGTTATTAATTTTGTCTAATTGCGCCCCCATATAAGGGGTAATTCCCCTTATACCAGCGTAACGAGAGTTGGTATACAAAACATATATGCTACTTCTAACTACTGTGTAAAATTTCATAAAAATCTGTTAGGTAGCTGAAAAGTTATTAGTTTGCCCCGCTAAATTTGCATTCTGGACCACTGTGCGCCGTATGGTACATTTCCCGCGTAGCTCAGATTTTAGAGCGGTGGTGCGTATAACCAAAGATCCCGGTATCGATGTGCGGCCAGGTAAAAATTATATCTCCTCGAAATTATTTAAACCAACTTTACAGGGATTTATACCTGACAGCATGAGCTACATATTACACGTTACTTTTCCTCAACAGAAAACCACAATTTAAGTAACACAGTGTTAGTGTGTACTCAATGTTGGTTCCTTGTCGGTTCTCAGCCCAATTTGTTTGTGGATATAGAGCGAAAAATTGGATGAGCCTCTAGTAGAGTTCTCGTTTAGCTCAGTGGGTATAACGTTGGTACATTTAACCAAAGGAACCAAAGGTCCCGTGTTCGATTCCCGCCATAGAAACATTTTTCCCCTTGACATTATTCCAATCAATTTTACAGGGAGTTATACCTGAAAGCTTGCTTTGCATAATACACGTCACTGTTCCTTAACAGAAACCACAATTTAAGTCACTCAGAGTTAGTGTGCAACCATGTTGGTTGCCAACCCACGTAGAGCTTTGTGGTTATAGAGGGAGAAATTCGATCGGTGTCCGGTAGAGTTCCCTAGTAGCTCAGTTGGTAGAGCGTTGGTACGTTTAACCAATCGTCCCGGGTTCGATGCCCGGCACGGAGCAATTTTTACCTGGAAATGATTCGAATGAACATTACAGGAGTTATACCTAAAATTTGATTAGCATAATACACGTCACAGTTCGTTAACAGAAAACCACACTTTAAAGCACGGAGAGTTAATGTGCAATCAATGCTGGTTGCTTGAAATTTGCCAGCCCAATATGAATTTGTGGATATAGAAGGAAAATTGCATCGGTGTCTGATAGAGTTCCCGTGTAGATCAGTTGGTAGTACGTTTGTACGTTCAACGAAAAGGCTCGGGTTCGACGCCCGGCCCCGGTACAATTGTTTCCTCGAAATTATTGAAATAAACGTTACAGGTAATTATACATGAAAGCTTGATTTGCATAATACACGCCACTCTTCTTTAAAAGAGAGCCACAATTTAATTGACACAGATTTAGTGTGCACTAAAAGTTGGTTGCTTGAAGGTTGTCAGCCCACTTTGAGCTTTGGGTATATAGAGGGTAAAATTGGATCAGTGTCTGGTAGAGTTCCCGGGTAGCTCAATTTGCAGAGCATTAGTACGTTTAACCAAAAGTCCCTGGTTCGATGCCCGGGCCCGAAACAATTTTTTCCTCGAAATTATTCAAGTTAACTTTACAGGGACGTATATATATCAAAGCTCGATTTGTATATTACACGTCACTGTCCGTTAATATAAAAAACAAAATTTAATCCACAGAGTTAGTGTGCAATCAATGTTGGTTGTTTGACGGTTGTCAGCCCACTTTGAGTTTTGTGGATATAGAGGGAAAAATTGGATCTGTGTCCTGTAGAGTTTCCAGGTATCTCAGGTGGTAGAGCGTTAGTACGTTTAACCAAGAGTTCCAGGTTCGATGCCCGGCCAAGGAAAGATTATTCCCTCGAAATTATTTAAATTAACTTTAGAGGGAATTATACATGAAATCTCGAATTGTATAATTCACGTCATTGTTCGTTAACAGAAAATCACAATTTAAGTCACACAGAGTTAGTTTGCACACAATGCTGGTTGCTTGACGGTTGACAGCCCACTTTGAGGTTTGTAGATATAGATGGGAAAATTGGATCTGTGTCTTGTAGAATTCCCGCGTAGCTTAGTTGGTAGAGCGTTTGTACGTCTAACCAAATTTCTCGGGTGCGGTGCCCGGCACGGGGCAAATGTTCCCTTTCAATGATTCAAATCAACTTTGCAGGGAGTTACACCTGATAGCTTGATTTGCAAAATACAAGTCATTGTTCGGTAACAGAAAACCACAATTTAAGTCACACAGTTGTTAGTGTGCACACATTGTTGATTGTTTGAAGGTTGTCAGCCTACTTTGAGTTTTGTGGATATAGAGGGATAATTGGAGCAGCGTTTCGTAAAGTTTCCGGTTAGCTGAGTTGGTAGAGCGTTGATACATTACACCAAAGTTTCCGGTTTCGATTCTCGGCACCGAAACATTTTTTATTGAAATCAACTTTACAGGGAGTTATAATTTAAAGCTTGATTTGCAAAATAAATATCACTGTTCTTTGAAGGAAAACAACATTTTACGTTACACAGAGTTAGTGTGCAGTCATTGTTGGTTGCTTGACGGTGGTCAGCCCACTTTGAGTGTTGTTAATGAATGGGGGGAAATTTGGATCGATGTCTGGTAGAGTTCCCGTGTAGCGCAGTTGTTAAAGGGGTAGTACGTTTAACCAAATGTCCCGGGTTCGATGCCCGGCACCTGAACAATTTTTGTCTAGAAATGAGTCAATTAACTTTACAGGGAGTTATACCTGAAAACTTGATTTGTAAGATACACGTCACAGTTCGTTAACACAAAATCACAATTTAAGTCACAAAGAGATAGTGTGCAGTCAATGCGGGTTGCTTGACGCTTCTCAGCCCACTTTGAGGTTTATGTATATAAAGGGAATAATTGGATCGGTGTCTGTTAGAGTTCCCGGGTAGCTCACTTGGTAGAGAGTTGGTATGTTTAACCCAAAATCCCGGCCTCGATGCCCGGACCAGGAACTTTTTTTCCTTCGAAATTATTCAAATCAACTTTAGAGGAAGTTATACCTAAAACATTGGTTTGCATGATACACGTACTGTTCGTTAACAGAAAACCACAATTTATGGCTCACAGATTTAGTGTGCACACAGTGTTGGTTGGTTCAAGCCTCTGAGCCCACTTTGAGGTCTATGGATATAGACGGAAAAATTGGATCGGTGTATGGTAAATTTCCCGGGTAGCTCAGTTGGTATAACGTTGGTAAGTTTAATTACATATAAAATAATTTAAAAGCAAATAAATAAGCAAGAATAAAACTCATTAAATAAATTCTGAAACAAAAATCGGATCTAAATAAAAAAAATAAAGACTAAATAAAATAAAAAAAAGTAAAACCCGAATTTCTCCATATATTTCAATGGTCTCGGGTTTGATGCCCGGCGCTGAGTAATTTTTCCCTCGAAATGAATCAAATCTATATTACATTGTTATTGTTATAACTGAAATTTGATTTGTTTAATACACTGCACTGTTCGTGAATAGAAAACCACAATTCAAGTCACACAGAGTTATTGTGCACACAATGCTGGAAGTTTTGACGGTTGCCAGGCCACTTTGAGTTATGTGGTTAGAGTGCAAAATTGCATCGTTGTCTGGTAGAGTTCACGTGTAGCTCAGTTGGTAGGACTGTATACTAGAATGTATTTTCCTGTTTGTGATTATCTTTTCAGTCTCTTTTTTTAACTAAATTTTTATTAATGTTATTTTAAAGTTAATACTGATTGTGTATATGTATTCAATCTCTCTTTTTTACTTCATTATCTTTATTATTATTTGTAAGTTAATATTTGTATATCTGTATGTGATTTGATCCTGGTTGAGTGGAAGAGAAGGCCTATTGGCCTTAACTCTGCCAGGGAAAATAAAACTTTTATTAAACGTTGGTACGTTTAACCGAATGTCTCGGGTTCGATGCCCGGCCACGGTACAATTTTTCAAATAAACTTTACAGGGAATTATACATGAAAGCTTGATTTGCATAACACACATATCTCTTCGTTAACAGAAAGCCACAATTTAAGACAGACAGAGTTAATGTGCATTCAATGTTGGTTGCTTGAAGTTTGTCAGCCCACTTTCAGGTTTGTAGATATAGTGGGAAAAATTCGATCAGTGTCTGGTAGAGTTCCCGGGTAGCTCAGTTAGTAGAGCGGTGATACGTTGAACCAAGGGTACCGGGTTTGGTGCCCGGCGAGGAAAAATTTTTCCCTCGTAATTATTCAAATCAACTTTACAGAGATTTATATGTGAAAGCTTGATTTGCATAATAGACGTCTCTTTCGTTTAACAGAAAACCACAAATTATGTCACAGACTCAGTGTGCACTAAATGATTTTATTTCACGGTTGTCAGCCCACTTTGAAGTTTGTGAATATAGGGCGAAAATTTGGATCGATATCTGGTAAAGTTCCCGGGTAGCTCAGTTGTTAGAGCGTTGGTAAGTTAGCCAAACGACCCGGCTTCGATTCTTGGTCCCGGAAAAGATATTCTCTCGAAATTATTCAAATAAATTTTACAGGGAATTATACTTGAAAGCTTGATTTGCATAATACACGTAACTCTTCCTTAACAGAAAACAATTTATATCGCACAGAGTTATTGCGCAGTAATTGTTGGTTGCTTCACGGTTATCAGCCCACTTTGTGGCTTGTGGATGTAGAAGGAAAAATTGGATCGGAATGAGTGAGGGCTCTCGTTCTGCTCAGTTGGTAGAGCGTTGGTACTTTTAACCAAATGTCTCGGGTTTGAGACGCGGCCAGGAAAATTTTTTCCATCAAAATTATTCTATTCATCTTTACAGGGATTTATACCTGAAAGCTTCATATGCATCATACACGTCACTTTACGTTAAGAGGAAACCACAATTTGAGTCACACAGTTATTGTGCAACAAATTTAGTTGCTTGACGGTTCTCATCCCATTTTGAAGTTGGTGGATATAGAGGGAAAAATTGGAACTGTGTCTGGAAGAGTTCCCGGGTAGCACATTTGGTAGAGCGTTGGTACGTTTAACCAAACGTCCCGGGTTTGATGCTCGGCCCCGAAACAATTATTATCTCGAAATTGTTCAAATCAACTTTACAGGGAGATATACATGAAAGCTTGATTTGCATAATACACGGGACTGTTCGTTAACAGAAAACCACAATTTAAGTCAGAAAGTGTTAGTGTGCACTCAATGTTTGCTTGACAGTTGTCAGCCACTTTCAGGTGTTGTGGATATAGAGGGAAACATTGGGTCTGTGTCTGGTAGAGTTCGCGGGTTGCTCAGTTGTTAGAGTATTGTTACGTTTAACCATAGGTCCCTGGTTTGTTTCCCGGCCTCGGAACAATGTTTCCCTTGAATTTGTTTAAATAAATTTTACAGGGAGTTGTACCCGGAAGCTTGATTTGCATAATACACATCACTGTTCGTTAACAGAAAACCATAATTTAACTCACACACAGTTTGTGTGCACTCAATATATGTTGATTGAATGTTGTCAGCCCAATTTGAGTTTTGTGGATATAGAGGGAAATATTAGATCCGTGTCTGGTACATTTCCGGGTAGCTCAGTTGTTAGATCGTTGATACGTTTAACCATAGGTCTCGGGTTTGATGCCCGGCCTCGGAACAATTTTGCCCTCGAAATTATTGTACTCAACTTTACGTCGGATTTATACATGAAATCTTGATTTTCATAATACACGTCACTTTTCGTTGACAGAAAACCTCATTTTATGTCACACATAATTAGTGTGCTCTCAATGTTCGTTGCTTGATGGTTCTCAACCCACTTTGAATTTTGTGGATATAGAGGGAAAAATTGAATCTGTGTCTGGTGGAGTTCCCGGGTAGCTCAATTGTTAGAGCATTGGTACGTTTAAACAAATGTCCCGGGTTCGAAGCCCAGCCCCGGGAACATTTTTTCCCTCGAAATTTTCTAATCATCTTGACAGGGAGTGATAATTGAAAGCTTTATTTGCATAATACACGTCACTGTTCGTTAACAGAAAACCACAATTTAAGTCACACAGAATTAGTGTGCACTCATTGTTTGTTGCTTGAACGTTGTCAGCCCAATTTGAGTTTTGCATATATATGGGTGAAAATCGGATTGGTGTATGGCACATTTCCCGGGTAGGTCAGTTGTTAGAGCGTTGGTGTATTTAACCAAGGGTCCCGGGTTCGTTGCCCGGCCAGGAACAATTTTTCCCTCGAAATTATTGTAATCAACTTTACATGGATTTATACCTGAATGCTTGATTTGCACAAAACACGTCACTTTCCGTTAACGGAAAACCAGAATTTGAGTGACACATAGTTATTGTGCAATCAATGTTAATTGCTTAATGATTCTCAGCCCACTGTGAGGTTTGTGGATATAGAGGGAAAAATTGGATCTGTGTGTGGAAGAGTTCCCGGATAGCACAGTTCGTAGAGCGTCGGTACGTTTAACCAAACGTTCCGGGTTCGATGCTCGGCCCCGAAACAATTTTTCCTTTGGATTATTCAAATCATCTTCACAGGTAGTTATACATGAAAGCTTGATTTGCACAATACACGTCACTGTTCGTTAACAGAAAACCACAATTTAAGTCACACAGATTTAGTGTGCACTCAATGTTGTTGGTTGACGGTTGTCAGCCCACTTTGAGCTTTGTGGATATAGAGGGAACTATTGGATCGGTGTCTGGTAGATTTCCTCGGGTAGCTCAGTTGGCAGAGCGTTGGTACGGTTAACCAAACGTCCCGTGTTCTATGCCAGCGCCGGAACAATTTTTCTCTCGGAATCATTCAAATTAACTTTACAGGGAGTTATACCTGAAAGCTTCATTTACATAATTCATGTCACTGTTCGTTTACAGAAAACCGCATTTTATATCACACCGAGTTAGTGTGTAGTAAATGTTGGTTGCTGTACGGTGGTGAACCCACTTTGATATTTGTGTATATAGAGGTTAAAATTGGATCGGTGTCTTGATGAGTTCCTGGGTAGCTCTGTTGTTCGAGCGTTGGTACGTTTATTGTAATATTGTAATGTAATTGTATCGTATATTTTAATCGATTTACCAGATTTTAGAAAGAAAAGAATATAGTTACGATTTCACTTTCATACAATGTAGACATGACTATTTTATACGGAATGAGGGTGTTGAATCCTAGAAAAGTATGTTTTTCATATGCTGGGTATATGAGCTGGCAACAAGTTGGAAGTTTTCTTGGAAAACCATGAAAATTAATAAGGGTTTCGCTTTGCGTTTCAACTTTCCCTAGAGGTACACTAGGTCACTGTCGTCATATCTCCATCTGTTTCTTTAGTTTTTGTGTAAAGATTTTCCTTACGCTACCTGTCTTGCAGTTAGAAAATATCAGTATTATTGTGCTTTTAATTAAGCAATTTCCGAGAGAGGAATATTGTCGGAATTTTTAGTATTAGTTTGTATTAACAAAATAATAATTAATATCATCTACAACCGATTAATTTTAATGGACTCGATTATTCGATTAAGTATGTTTGATCGATTAATTTTACAACAGAAGTAATTAATCGGTTAAATGCCACAACACTAATAATTACTTTTTAAGAATGTATTTTGGGGTGACTTTCGTGCAGTTACGTATATAATTTCGTGACACAACGGCTTCTGTTACGTGAACATATGTTGCAAAATGACCAATTTATCAATTTTATTTGTATGAATAAGGTTAATATGAGTACATCACCAGGAAAAATTCACGTACTTGCCTAAAATCCGCTGTTTATGGGTCTCTAGTTCCATGGCGTTTGGAAAGGGAACATTTAAAATTTTTAGAAGGTATGAAAAGTATTCTTTCTTTTAACTGTGAAAAGTTAAAAATGTAGACCTATATCTGCTCAACCAGTACGATTCATAAATTACGTCAAATGTAGACCTACAGTATATTTACTTAAGCAATACGATTCATAATCTACATCAAAGGTAAACCTATATCTACTCAACCAATACGACTCATAAATTAAATCAAATATTTTGTTTTTATTTCCCCCTTTCCTTTCAAGTGAATCTGGGAGTCTGTGCTTGCGGTTGGAGGTTTGCCTATGGAGAGAGGTAAAGGAGAACGAATATGTAACGTGGATATGTGTGCAACTGAAAAAGTGAGTAACTAAACTGCTACGAAATGTAAAACACGTAGGGTAAAGGTTGGTAATATTGTGATACTAATAATATTATGATAGTTCTTATTGATAATTTTTTACAATTTTACTGAGCGAGAGGAAGATCGGTTTTTTACGTCAACGTATTAAGGCAATATTCGTGGACAAGTTTTTACTCAAAACCGGTCAAATTGTAAAAAATTCTCAAAAATTACTATCATAATAATATTATTATCACAATTTACCAACCTTTCCCCTATAATGTAAAAATTGTAGTTTTGGCAACATTGGTTAATTAAATTACTAATATTAATTTGGCATATTCCACCAATATTTCTCGTCTGCAAAGTTAAAGGAAAGCTACAACTTAGATCAAGATGTAGCGGTAATTCTTTAATCCAAGGTTGAGGTTCATGAAAACCAGATTTACAGGAAAGAATTCCAGATTGAATGCATTGGTTTTCATGTGTTGGCTATTCAAAAAAACGTATAACCAGCATGTAATGACTAGAGATCGGCGCAATAGGCGCTAAAAACTTAAAATAGTCAGGCAAATATTCACTAAAACAAGCTCAAAATTGGCACTTACATGGGCACTATTAAGAATGATAAGCATTGCAATAGGCACCAGATCAAAATCATGCAGGCTTTGCCCGTACGACCGTATTCTTGCTCCTGATGAAGCGAGAGCAGTGAAGTTCGGCCGCGCAATGGACGGGCTAGATGCAGCATCAGTGGCGTATAGGCTGCCACTGCAGTTTATCAGACACATTGTAAACTGTGTTATGCAAGCTTTCTATTCTCAAACATGAATAATGTATTATTTTTAAACTATTTTAGTCTTAGCTATCTTTATAGAAATAAAGTAAGTCAGCCTGAGAGCTGACTGATAATAAAATTCTGATCTTCAATCTAAAAATAAAATGAAGTGAAATATATATCAGCAAGAAAGGACAGTCGAAGAAGCAAAAGAGAATTGGAAAATAGGTTTCCATATTTCGATTTCTCGTTTTGTGGGTAGCGGCACAATAGAAGTTTGGCGGTATCCAATGGTGGGTTAGTGGGGTTTAAGAAGGGCGCATCAGCAACTGTGGCTATTTGCGCCCTCATCTAAGATTGTTCACAAAACATAAAACACAAATAATACAGTAACCAGAATGCTAAAAAGAACTAAAAGAAATGTTGTCACAGTAAAAACGAGGTACACAACGGTATCCAATTTATCTTGAGTAAAATTCTCGTTTTATTATAGCACATATTCAATTGAAATTTTAGCCACTTACAAATAATGGATACTAAAACATTCTACCAAAATTGTTAATATATCTGCAATATTATGTCCATAAGGCTTACACCAATCTCCACCGTTTTCGATTTTACTGGGATTTGCGTTTTTCGATCACTCTGAACCAGTTAAAACAATTCAATCTTAAAAGACATTATGCGTTGTATAATTATAAGGACAATGCTGAAATAAGAGGTAAACAACGTGCCGTACAATTAGATCAATTCAAGGCAGCACTGATAACACAGAAAGTAAGAATAATCTTCTTGAGCTTAATGTAGATTTCTGTTAGGTGAATTTTATTCAAGTATTATGCATATTGTTGTGATCCTCTACTTAATGTGATAATGTTATTTATTTATTTATTTATTTATTTATTTATTTATTTATTTATTCCTTTAAGTTTTCATTCATTCACTCATGCACTTATTTTTTTTATTTATTTTGTCAGAGTTAAGGCCACACTGCAAGAAGTAGTATTAGTAGTAGTAGTAGTATTTATTTATTTAACCTGGAAGAGATAAGGCCGTCAGGCCTTCTCTGCCCCTCTACCAGGAGATTCCAACTACAATATCAACAATAAAATTAAAATTAGTATTAAATTTACAATTACAATTACAAACAATATTACAATTAGTATTAAATTTACAATTACAATAAAATCAAAGTACGAAAAGATTACCTGAATAATTAAAGCTAGATAATTTATCATAGAGAAACAAAGAATATTTTATATTTACTGAATTACAAATTAAATCTAGAATAACAAAATTGTATAGTGATGAAATTACTGAATATTGAAATATTTTGTGATAGATTAAAGAAACTATTTACAAGTAATCAATTGCTGACTAAGTGCCTAGTAAGTTTTCGTTTGAATTCAATTTGATTTCGACAGTCCCTGATGCTAGCAGGTAGCGAATTCCAGAGTCTTGGCAGGACTATTGTGAATGAAGATGAGTATGAGGAGGTGCGATGGGATGGTATTGTTAGTATTGTTTCATGGCGAGAGCGTGTGTTCAGATTGTGGTGGGAAGAAAGGTAAGTGAAGCGAGACGACAGGTACGAAGGAATAGAAGAGTTCAAGATTTCGAAGAGAAAGAGAAGTGAATGTAAATTTCTTTTCTTATCTAGTTTAAGCCAACCTATTGCTTCCAGGGATGGGGTAATATGATCATATTTACGAACATTGCTTACAAAACGTACACACAAATTATGAGCACGTTGAAGTTTCATTTTGTTGTCGCTGGAGAGGTCAGTCAGTAAAATGTCCGCATAGTCGAAATAGGGAAATGCAAGTGTCTGCACAAGGGACATTTTTTAAGCAAGAGGGGAGATGAACATTTATCCTTTTTAGCACATGGATAATAGAATATACTTTTCTGCAGGTTTCTGTGATTTGCATGTCCCAGTTGTGATTATTATCCATGTGAATGCCAAGATTTTTTACTGAAGAACTGAAAGGGATATGCACTGTACTTACTTTAACAGGGGAAATGTCGAGGTGCTTAACAGCGTCGGTTTGCCATTTGTGTCCTAATATAATTGCTTGTGTCTTTCCAGGATTGATTTTAAGACGGAGTTTCTTTGTCCATGTCACAATCGAGTCAATGTCTTCGTTCAATTTATCTATAGCGTCATTTACTCGATCTAAGCGGGAAGAGATGTAGCATTGAAGGTCGTCAGCATACAAGTGATAGTTACAATGCCTTACAAGAGATGTAATATCATTGACATATATTGTGAACAACAATGGTCCGAGTACCGACCCTTGTGGTATACCTGATGTTATGTCAAGCCAGGAGGAGCTTCGATTCCCGGATACAACACATTGTTGTCTTTCCCGTAAGTAGGATTCGAACCAACTCACAGCAGTCTCTGACAAATACATATTTCTCAATTTATGGGTGAGCAGGTCAAAATTTACAGAGTTGAAAGCTTTGCTAAGGTCAAGAAGTGTTAGTATTGTTACTTTATTAGCGTCGATTGCTTCACGAATGTCTTCGGTCACTTTAAGTAGAGCAGTGCTTGTGTTGTGTCCAGCTCTGAAACCTGACTGATACTCGTCGAATAGTTTGTGTTCGTTCATGTAGTTAGTAATTTGTCTGTGTACGATTCTTTCCAGTGCTTTTGAAATTGCTGGCAGGATACTGATTGGTCTATAGTCGTTCGTGTCTGTGGGAACTTTGACTTTTGGAAGAGGAAGAACGAAAGCTTGCTTCCATATTTTAGGGAAAGTTGAAGTGATCAAGGAACTATTGAATATATGTGCAATCGTAGGTATTACTATCTCTTGTATTTTCTGTATAAGTATTATGCTAATGTTGTCCGGCCCTTGGGCTTTTGTCTTGACGCGTCGGATGGCTTTCATTACGTCAATGGGAGTGACGTCGGTAAAATAGAATTTGTCTCGAGTTGGGGGAACTGAGTCAGGCAAAACTGTGTCTTGTTTCGTTGTGTCGTTCAAGCTCGGGTCCTTTACAAAGTGTTCGTTCAAGCGGTCAAGTGGGATGGGAATGTCTGCTTGCTCACTAGCCCTTCCAAGTCCAATAACCTTCAGATTTTTCCATAATTCGGAAGGGGTTGTGTTGGGTTCTATAAGTTTGTAGGAGTATTTCAGTTTAGCTTCTTATTAGTTGAGTCGTTCTATTTCTTAGGTGTTTATAGGAGTTAAAATATTCATCGTTTTTGTTGCGGGTGTATTTTCTATAAGCTAAGTCGCGTTCGGACATCAGGCTACGTATTTCAGTCGTCATCCAAGGGGCTGGGTTTCTTCTGGTACGTTTGGTCTTTAATGGTGCGTGTTTGTCATAAAGTTGAAGTATTAACGTATTGAATAAGTCTACTTTCTCGTCTACAGTTCGTAATGTCCAGATCATGTGCCATGGAAGTTGTGCGGCGTCTTCTTTTAGTGCAATATCATCTATTCTTTTAATATCCCTGTAAGTAATTACTCTGGGAGCCGATTTAGGACACTGCAGATTAAATGATAGATAAATGATATCATGCCCTGATAGTCCTGGTGCAGGCAACTGTCCATGCGTCAGTATTTTGTCGGCATTGTTAGTAATTATCAAGTCCAGTAATGTGTCTGTACCTTCCGTGTGATGTGTGGGAGCTAGGGGTAGGATTACCATATCAAGGCACTGAAAGAATGATTGAAGTCTTTTAGTCGTACTAGAATGTGAGTCAAGTAAGTTTGAATTTAAGTCACCCATGATTATAACGTTCTCATATTGCGGTGTTACGTTTAGTAAGGCGGTTTCGAAATCATCTACGTCATATATATGTGGGGGTTTATATACGACACACACTAGACATTTTGTGAATAAGGTGCAAATTTCAATGAACATGAACTCGGGTTTGGCAGAGTACTGGCTTGGAGAATGATGAATAATTTTAGGTCGCAAATCGGATCTAATATAACCAGCCACCCCTCCGCCTCTCTTGCCCTCTCTGTCATTACGGCAAAGCGTATAGCCAGGAAGGTTTACGAGAGTGGAAGGAAGATTAGGATGTAACCAAGATTCGGAGATAAGAATAACGTGAATGTCTAAAGGTGAGAAGATAGAAGAAAATTCGTCAAAATGACACAACAGACTTTGTGCATTCACGTGAACAACATTAAGTGACAAAGGAGAGAAAGAAAGCGCAGCCTTGAGTATGTCTGCGGTACAGGGCAGTGGGCAGGTAGGGTTGCTATTGTTCGTGTTAATAGAGGGCACCGGTCTCTGTACACTGACCTGAGGGACTGTCGGGTAAACATGCTGCTTTTGGTTCTCAATGGTACCAACCTAAATGCAGTTGAAGTTTTTAAACTATTTCCTAGCAATAATAACTTAAGATTACAGTGCTAAATGCTAAAGAAATAAGAAGAAAAAAAAGTTAATTATTAAATTAATAAAGTTAATAATATAGCAAAAGTTATAGTAAATAAGTTAATATAAGTATAACACTAGACTAAATCAATTAGAATAATACTAAAGTAATTATAACACTAAATCAAAGGAAATACAGTAAATAAAATCAGAAATAATCTGTGAGTGCAGGCGAGTCGCATAACAGAACTAGTGAATGTCAGACGCACGAGAAATCTGCCTCTTGACCTCTCCAGTTTTGACAAAGATGTTGCCATCAATTGTCCAGACACTAGTGACGCCATACTTGTCAATACATTGTCTTAACAGTTTGTGCCTGGCTTGAGTCAAGTCTTCTCTAATCGTAATTGGTTTACCTTTAAGTTTTTTCTTGTTCAGGAAGACTTCCCTTCTTTTCCTGTAACTCACGAACTTAACGATCACCGGTCGTGGGCGTTCTCCTCTCCTCCCCACACGATGGCTCCTGTCGATGTCGTGCACCTCCAATTCCACACCGATTTGGGCTGCGACATCAACTGCTATCGCGTCAGTATCCTCACCCTCAGACTCTGGCACCCCGAAGATACGCAGACACTGACGGCGTTGATACTGCTCCAAGCAGTCATGCTTTTCTTCCAACTTCGCTTCTAGAACAGAAATTTTCTCGTCCTTTTGTTTTAAGGCCGTTTCCAATTTCTCGATAAGAGCACTGTTTCTGTCGAGTGCGGCCTTTAACTCCGACACTATCACGTCCCGCACCGAGTCCTTTATTAGGTTGGCAAGTTCACTCAACATGGCGGGATCCCTCCACGCTTCCTGTACACTGCGCCTAACGCCATCGTCAGCAGCTGGAACCTCTTGCTTTTGGTTTCTCCTTCCCATTTTCAGGCAAGCAGGAACTGAGTGCTAAATGCACTGATTTGACACAAAACTAGCGTACACAACTTACAAACACCTCCGAAAAAGTAAGCGAACTCACGAGCCGATACAAGCGTCACACTCTACAATCCGCCATGACAGTAGGGTAGAAGTGACATATGCATAGAAGTAATAATAACAGTAGCCATCAGCTACGTAATATTTACTATAGTGTATGTTATACCGTCAAAAATGTTTTCATTGCATAGCGCATTTATGAAAAATATGTTTCTCGTCTATGACTGCAATCAAAACAAAAGCGACAAATATTTAAAAATTGAAAATATCAGTGTGTATGTATCGAACACACAGTTCAAATTTTAGAAGCTACTTTCTTAAAAAAAACATTTATGGCATTAATTATATTTCATTTTGTAACCTCTGAAACATTTTTTTTAAATTTTATGTTTATGTTCCTAAATACAATATAAATGTATTTTTTTTAACATATGAACCCAGTTATGCCGTTAAAATTGGCACGGTTCATAAAATTGATGACAAAAATTTGCATTTTCGAGTAGCTGTCTAAGCAGCTTTCATACCGTCTACTACAAGAAATCGGATCACTGATTGTTGTTTAATCACACTTTTTCTTTTACGTGAACTCGTCTTTAAAATCAGACCGAGATATAGGGTGCTAGGACTGTAACGGCATTCTTATGAGTTTCTTCCGGAAAATGCTAACAAATTGTTGTTTAAAACTGTGCAAATTTAATTGCATGTCCGCAAAAAGAAACAGTACTTGTCGTAGCACAGACCACTCCAACACAGCGTTTGAGGGATAGGGCGCCCTGACGCTGCCCTGTGTCTGCCCAAGGCGGACTCCCACTCCTCTCTGTCGCTGAGGCTGTGGTGATGTACGAATGCATGCGATCTTCAATTCTTCTCGTCTGTTCGATGATAATCTGCAGGCATTGCTGGATTATACGTTGCATCAGTCATTCATTCATTCATATGGTGTACTATCGTTTGTGCTTAACTGTTTTGAATAAGAATGAAGGGAAATGCGTACACAGTCGGTTCAGGATTTAATCCCTCTTGGGAGGGCTTGTATCTTGTCTAATCTGACGACAATAATGTTCAATGTTTAATATGCCATATCAATATACGAGCAAAAACGTACAATATTAAGCGTCACTTTGAAGTTAAACGTTCTGATACCCACGCTCATATTATCGGCGAAGAGAGGAAGGCATTAATAACGAAAATAAAGGTCGAAATGCAGTCTTCTCATGACGAGGTAAATATTATTTCAACTAATTAAGTACTCTAAGGGCAATATAATTAAATTAATGGAGATGTTATAGTAAGTTTCTGTTGAACAGTTGTCAATAATGTGTGGGAATAATTATAAAAAAGTTTGTTAAACTCTTAAAGGATTTTCTGTCCGTTTAACTATGTATGTATTTTTTGCATAGTGACAATGTCATTAAAAATTAATTGTTCCCTTTCTTTCATAGCACATTGTGCCAAGTTCCGAAAGAGCTGTCCATGCAAGCTATATTGTTGCCATAAATATCACCAAAAGTAGCCGGCTTTTTACGGAAGGAATGTTTGTAAAGGAGTACATGATTTTAACTTACTTCCTTGGTGACGTTAATTGAGTCAATTAGTCTCTCTCCGCAAACAATCTGTCGCCGCGTGCAGGAACTTTGTGGACATTTTTATGACGCCCTTTTCTGTCAATATTGAGCAGGCTCCAGTCAAATTCCTAAGAGAATTGATAAGGCTTCAGTGTCACACAATTTTGAAAGATAGATATTACAATATTCCAGGCGGCCTCGTTGCGTCTTATAAGAACTTGGAACAAAAAGAGTTTCCGCTTATCCACACATTGATACACAAGTTAATTGCTATATTTGTCTCTACATACCTTTGCGAACTCATATTCTCAGTCGTGAACCTGAAAACTAGGTCATGTTTGTCCGATGTTGCGTTGGAAGCAGTGTTATGCATTCATCTGCTCAAACAATTTTCGCTGATATAGCTAAATTTTATTTTGTTGTATTATTTTGTAGTGGCCAATTATTGTAATTCTTGAATTCTTTCTATGTATCATAAAATGTGCCATACACCTCACTGGCTCACTCCACTCCTCTCACACATGCAACCCTCTCAGCGATCGGTATTCCGTCTATTTCTCACTCACTCGCTGTCTCTCTCCGGGGGTCGATTTTTATTTTTTATTTTATTGGGTTATTTTACGACGCTGTATCAACATCTTAGGTTATTTAGCGTCTGAATGAGATGAAGGTGATAATATCGGTGAAATGAGTCCGGGGTCCAACACCGAAAGTTACCCAGCATTTGCTCATATTGAGTTGAGAGAAAACCCCGGGAAAAACCTCAACCAGGTAACTTGCCCCGACCGGGATTCCAACCCGGGCCACCTGGTTTCGCGGCCAGACGCACAGGTGTGGACCCGGGTCTCGACACGGCTCATGTGAACCCAGGGCAGCCACGCGGCATCACGGTGGCTGCCCATTTGGAATAGTCTGACCTGCAGTATCGACAATACCATCGTTTTCGATCAACACATTAATAGCAAACGAACCGCGAAACAATAGACTGTTCTGCTGATCACAAGTTCAAAAATGAAAGAAAACAAAATCCCTTATGTGCAAAAGAAACAAAACGCTTGTATATGCAAGGTATCCTATGTGTTGTCATGTACACTTAGGAGGTCTTCTTGATGATTCATTCTATGACAGTGGCACATAGGAGATTGTGATTTCTTACTTTTTAGAAGGAAAGTAGTATAATTAGACGTAGGCGATTTCGTTATATTTGGTATCACTATTACAGTTATTTAATAGAGAAAAAATATGAAAAATCGACAAAAATGTCACATAGGAGTCATCGCAGGAACAACGACGATTTGGATTCTGAAATTTTTGTATAGTCCTACTGTTTTCCAAGCAGAAGAAATAATTATGTCCATCCCCGTGTTGCTAGCTTGTTTGACACAGGTTGAACACTTCATATCTTTCGCACGAATAAAGGTACGGTCACATGTCGCTACTTTTGCTGTGCAATTTTTCTACTGCAGCTGCAAACGTTGCTGTCCTATTTACACTTGGGAAATGTAGGGCGCTGCACGTTACTTTTTACTGTTGCGCAATCCGAACGCTGCAAAGTTGCGACAGAAGGTCGTGAGTCTGGTCACACACACACAAGTTGCTACTTTTGCAGTAACAGTTTAGCTGCAGCTTTGCATGTCCGTGTTGATTCTTAAATGCATTTTGTGGTTATGTTTGCACTAGAGTTTCAGATTATGAAACTCATGCGATAGCTTACTTATCACCTGTTTTAATTATAAAACGGATAACAAAATAAACTGAAAAAAGCAGGAGATGTTGGGTCTAAGAAAGAATAGAAATACTGTACATATTAATTTGAAGTTACGATCTCTTTCGAGAACTACGATGAAGGAGATCAATATACCCTAATATTACGGTATAATAACGTTTTAGAATTATTAGAAACTGGCCGTACCCGTGCGCTCCGCTGCACCCGTTAGAAATAAATATAAAGTAATTACATAATTAAAATAGGACGTTTGATCCAGGGAACATTCGTATTTGATAGAAGGATAAATCGTTTAATATGTTACTTAATTTAAATTGTATTTAAATAATTAATATGCGGTCATTTTGGTCCAGAGAGCAATCATTTGGTGCAATGACAATTCTGAAATTTGCAATGCACTAATAATTTCTGCTAATGCCTTTTCATTTTTGTTTTGGGAATCGGGATTTGCAAATTCCACAAGCATCCTCTTGGTTGAAGTAGGTCTATAATTATTTATATTTATGTCCTAACTAATATTCCCTACCCCATTATCTCCTGGCCTAGTTGGATCATGAATGATGCCTTATTGGTGTCACTTATGAGGTTCAAACCTGTTTTCAGACATTTGACTAAACAACAACTAGTATTCAGAAATTGACATTATATTTATTATAAAGCTATTAGAAAAACTTCTATAGGCCTATTAATACTTCAATAATTAATACCATATTTTCGTAAGCAACGTTGACAATCCTCCGGTTTGAAACTACGCTTCGCAAAATGAAAAAAGAAATTATACCCTCAGCAAATATACTCTGAATTGTACGTTTAGAAACTCCACAAATCATTTATTTTCATCACGTCAGACATTAAATATATATCCAAACAATATAAAATATCCTTGGCATATTTGGGTGGCAACACTTCAAAAGTTTCAACAAGACCGATAGTGTCTCCAACTTATACGGGCCTGTGGAGCCCAAACCCATCCAATAATTTGTCATATTATTATTATTATTATTATTATTATTATTATTATTATTATTATTATTATTATTATCGTCATCATCATTATTTATGAGATTGATTTATTTTTATTTTCACCTCGAGTTTTTAAGCCCACCCAATATTTTCTAAAAGTTCGAGCCACTGAAATATAAAAAATGGTGCTGTTGCAAACCTTAGAACCCTGTTCACACGTCACTACTGTCTTCTGAGCTGCGCGCAGCATGAGAAAGTAGCGGTCAGCTGCTTCGGCAGCGATAACTTTTCGGGTTGCACCGTTCACACGTCGCAGTACGGGAGTTGAGCAGTATTTTGTACTGCAGCGCTGCTGAAGTAGCGATGTGCGATGATGTCATTCGTAAGGTGCTGTGTTGAGTCTTATCAATTGGGTTCACTCCACGGGCTTGAGAAGACCCGATATATGTGATTTGCTGTTGTCGATTTCCGTTAGTGGTTCCTCTGTTTAGAAGAATGTACTATGATTGAGATAATGTAATCAAATTCTAAGATTTTATAAGTTTCAAATAGTGACGGAAAATGTAGTGATAATGAAGACTGTACATATCCGAAAGCTGTCAGCACTTCTTACTATGCAGGTGAGCGATTTTTCATAAATGTGAGAATAAATCCCTATTTCTGCATCAGTTTTAAAAATTAAGTTACTTTTGTAATTTACTATCCCAATGCTTTATGTACTTGTGTTTTATTCAGGTTTAGTTGGATTTAAGTTATACCTCAATATTTTATTCTCTCGTGATTTTTAAAGCAATTTCCACAACGAATTTATACTAACAGATGTCCATAATTGGAAGCTACGATCTCTCTTTAGCAGTGGCGTAGCCTGGTTTTCAGACTGGGGTATGTAACCCACTTAATATACTGTAGTTTGAAAATGGAATTTCCCATATCTGTATCCAGCATAGCGTATATACCGAATACAATTGTATCATGTAGTATAAACACTGCATATATCTTCCTTGCTAATACAAATTTACACGTATATTACGCACCTAGTAGAACATCGACAAATAATAGACACACTGAAAAGTGTTTTAATAAACTTAGTTAGGACTATGCAGTAAAAATAAAATTAATAAACTCACGTTAACTATCCTTGAAGTTTTTTTACTTGGTTATATAACGATGCTGTATCAACTACGAGGTTATTTAGCGTTGATGAAGTTGGTGATAGCGAAATGATATTTGGCGAGATGAGGCCGAGGATTCGCCGTAGATTACCTGACATTTACCTTACGGTTGGAGAAAACCTCGGAAAAATCCCAACCAGGTAATCAGCGCAAGCGGGAATCGAACCCACGCCCGATTGCAACTCTGGGTCGGCAAGCAAACACCTTAGCCGACCGAGTTACGCCGGTGGCTCTCCTTGGAGTTTCCCCGAACATTTTTAGTCGTTTTTTTTTTCAAATATTATATGGTTACAAAAATAGTTATGTTTCTTGGCTGCCTTATCAATATTATTTAAATCTTCATAGCCATTGGTATTTCAAACGGACTTTTCATTAGAAAAGAGAAGACAAGACCAGTAAAACAGTTTGTTTAAAGCCTTACAACCTCACAGCCACGACTCACTTTCATAAATCTTTACATTAAAATGTCTTACACACTTTTTTATGTTCGTAGTGATATTCAGTACTGGTTTTGAAGGACCTGCATTAATTACGTCTTCTTTTTCACAGAACGTTAAAGTCTGGAAGCTCCTTACCTTCAATTTGTCGATTATACAACAATTTGCTTCCATATTTGATGCATTGCGACAATGAACACGAAACAATTTCCCTTTCACTCACTGCGTGACCTCTTGGATGTATATTGTCAGCGTACATATCTTGAGCCCATAAGCACGTAACACAAAGATCTTAACCTAAATAATTTATTTCAACACTAAACAATTAAGCTTTCAAAACAGTCTTCAGTGTTCACAAATGAAAAGAGTAATATTTTGGAACAAATAACTCACTCATAATTCTTTATAAGTCACTGGAAATAATATTATAACACAAGCATGACTATATACGACAATTTGTATTACAACGCTATACATCCCCGGGGTCACGAGCACGAGTTTCCTCGGGCTGACGACAGATGTCGTTGAGACGTTGCGAAGTGTTTTTAAACATCAAGCGGGCCGTGCCCATAGAGTTACAGTATAATTCTTACTATATATAATGGTCGCGCCTTCTGTTCAAGGTGATTAAAACATAGTGCGAATTCAAAATCAAACATTCTGGGAAAACTTGATCTGTCCGAAAACGATTACATGTTACAATATTATAATTCATAATTCAGAGTCACCTTGAAGGTAATTGCAGGGTATGTAACACATCTCCCATATCCATGGACGCTACGCCCCTGCTCTTTAGACAAACAAAAAATGTATGCAGCAGAATCACTAACACATTGGTTACATTTGAATTTAACAGGGACTACATTGTCACGTAGGCCTATTTACGCAGTTGCATTGCATGTTTAAGTGCTCGATGATTAACGAAGATCGTTTTCTATTGTTCGCTCCTGACCGCATGTATTCTTTGTTGAGAATCATTCCACACTTAGCCTACAATATTTGCGAGTATCGTGCATCGGTAGTTACTGGTAGATCGTTTTTGATGATTTCGTCCAAGACGCAATTTTTTTTTAGAAATCAACAATTTATTACATATATAGCACAGATTCAATAAATAATTTATCTCTATTGGATTCAAATAAATTGCCCTGGAACAAACAATTAGAAACGCCTTCGATTTTTTATTATTTAATCCAAACTGCATGCATTCCCTGTTGAGAATTCGTCGACAATTGTCTAATATTTGCTGCATAAATTCAAGAAATAATTAAATTTTCATTGCAATCAAATACATTTTCCTGGACCAAACACTTTAGAAGCACTGCAGTTAATCTCTTAAATCAATTCCAAAATTCTGGGGTAAAAATGACACAACGTAAACAGAATAATCATGGATATGCGTCAGAAGTTAGTTAAGTTATTCATAATATACTGATTATTGAGATTTTACTGCAAGGCCGCAAATTTAATTAGACCTATTTACATTTCTTTAAAACCATCACCTTTTTAAGAACTTAGCATTAAATTCGATATGGGAATTGCTTTAGGACTACTTTACCCATGTGTGTATGTGTTTTTTCCATTACACTAACGTAATACCAATTTATCTTGTGAAAAATTTAAAATTAACCATGTAGAAATGTGATTCTACATGCTAATATGTTATTTTACATTTTATTAACGTTTTCAAAGTGTATACTATTTATAAATCGTGTAAAATTCTTTGTGTATCTTGTAAGCAGAACATCTTTTTCTTGAAGCCAAGTTTCAGATTTTAATACTTCCGCTAATGGAGCGTTGTCTATTTTTCTATCTAATAATTAACCTCTTACAATAAGTTGTATACGGTTTGATGATTAACATCACATGGATATATTGAATTGGTTATTAATTTAAACGTATGGAAATATGCTCCTAACTTGCCGTGTCCTGTTAACATTGGGGTAGCACTAAATTTCAATTTGAACCAATTTACAATTGAAGGAAAGAATGACGTATGTATGTATGTAGGCCTATGTATGTATGTATGTATGTGCTACCGACATAGCTCTGTCGTTTGGGCTTGTCTGCCTATCCGGAGTTGCGTTCGAGCGCGGGTTCGATTTCATATTGGGCTGATTACCTCGTTGGATGTTTTCCAAGGTTTTCTCCAACCGTAAGGCGAATGTCAGGTAATCTATGGCGAATCCTCGCCAAATACAATCTCGCTATCAACAATTTCATCGACGCTAAATAACTTAGGCCTAGTTGATACAGTGCCGTTAAATAACCAACTAAAATGTATGTATATATACACGTATGTATGTAGCATATGTATTTATTATGTATGTATGTATGTATGTATGACGTATTGTTAATTTCAAAATCAATCAAAATTAAAGAAAATGAATTTAACCATAAGTCCCACAATAGATTGCAACCTACACAGCTGAATGCCTTATCGCTTCCAAATTCATGCGCCACAATTTCAACGAATATTTCAACATTATTACACCAATTATCAAATGCCTCATTAATTGTTAAACGCCGATTATTATACAGTTTGTAACGTTAGCATTTCAAACCGATATGGAATTTTTGTAATCCGTTATGTACAATAATTATTAATAAAATCATCGTACTTCTATGAAGAATTTATTATCGACAATTCTTGACATTTCGTTTCCAAAGTGATGCAAGTGATACCGCTTAACAGTTTATCACTGTAAAATAAATTCATGACGTCACAATTGAAAACCTGTATCAATGTTCATAATCCATCATACTTTTGAATGTGGGGCTAATAGGTAATTTTGCAATTATTCTAGTCTTTTCCTACCACCTAGTGAACCGCACCCGTTTCAAATATTTGAATTTAATTTCATATTACATTAATTTTTATGGAGTGATTCAAGCAAGCATCCTCATGTAGTCCCATATATACTAAAGGCTAGTTTACACGACGACACTAGGTTTCGCAACTGATTTCGTGAAAGTAATTACGTAGGAAATTGTTTACATTGTGTACCTATACTCTAAATTATGAATACAACAGTTCTGAAGGATAATCACGAGGTTTACTAAGGCATATTTTTATTATTCTTTTCTTTATATTATTCTCCCATCTACGTCTCGGCCTCCCCAAATGTCTTATTCTCTCAGGCCTCCCAATTAACAACTAACATTTTTGGATTCACCCATGCGTGATACGTGGTTAAGTCAGGTTTTCTAGTATAGTCCGGTATGAATTTACTTCAAATTTAGAAAAACGTGATTGACTCATGTTTTCTAGTGTAGTTCGGTATGTCTGACTCTTATTTTCTAGTGTAGTCTGGTGTAAGTGTATTTTAATTTTCAATAGACGTAAGTGAATCAGTTTTTCTAGTAGCCTATAGTCCTGTAAAAGTTTCCTTTAATTTACAACGCACGTGCCTGAAACAGATTTTGTAATGTATTCCGGTATAAATTTACTTTAATTTTGAGCTGACGTGTTTGAATCGGAATTTACCCTATAGTTCCGTAAAATTTATTTCAATAGATGTGACTGACTTAGATTTTCTCGTGAAGTCTGGTATAACTTTATCTAACTGTGAATTATACTGACAATCAGATTTTGCTATGGAGTTCGATATAAATTTAATTATGAATAGACGTGACTGAATCAGGATTTGTTGTATAGTCTCGTGAAATTTTAAGTTAGAATGGACGTGATTGAATCAGTTCTTTTTTATTTTGCATACTCGGGTTTAACTTTAGTAGAGTGTTTTCTTTTAGGGCTATTCTTTTGGAAAAATTATCGACTATTGTCCATCAAACTCAAAATTGAAACGTGATGTCAACAAATTCACGCATTGCAATGTCTCACCCGCCTACCACAGGATCTTTCGGCGTAAAAAAATACTAGGTGGCCCATCTGCACCATTTTGAAGATGAATATAGAAAACCCATCAAACAGAAGAGAACGAAGGGTTTTTCTACATTACAGGGGCAAAGCTTTCATGAAATCAATGCGATGACGATTGTCACTGATTTAGATCTATAGCTAAATATACTGAAAGAGATATGTAACCTACAATTATTGTTTATAATTATTGCTTCAAGGAGCCCGATTGGATCATGACTTTTAACTACAAGCGACTTCCAATCAGAACGTGTTCTTTTTTTTTTAGTATAACAGTGTTAGAGAAATGTTGTCTTCTTTATTCAAAATATATTACATTAGAACTCCGTTAATACAAACCAAAGCGGCCGTTTCAGATAATATTATTTTGGGAAAATCCTTGGTTCCTATTTTGGGTATTCTACTTACAACTATTTAACATCTACAACGTGGCAAAAATGAATACACACAATAAGTTATCACTTCTACTTCGGCCTAACTGGTTCCGCAATTATTGGGTAGATGAAACAAAAAGTACGAAACAAGTAATAGGCTATGTAAACAAGGAATAGCTTTAACTAGACGGAACCAATGTTGTGTATCAAACAGATTTCTCTATTTCATCCTTTAAAGGCTAATCACCCTTCTTTGTAGACTTGCTGTGGGGTGAGAATAAGACGGTAACTGCGTCATTGGCGTTTGAGGAAAGTATTAAAACATTGAAAAAAGTAGCTTGCTCCACTATTTAGAGCTTTACTACAGCTGAAATTAAAGTATAATTATTTATTTCACATATATTTTATTTTATAACATTTATTTGAAAACAAAACATAAACGGTAAAATGCAAAATATGACACACCAGGTGGGCCATCTGCGCCGCTTTTTGTTCAACTAGATTTCCCTTCGTGCATAAAACTCCTGTATGGTTCTATGAGCAATAAAATATACTCTTCAGGTGACTTGCTAGGCCGGTCCGAAATGAAGATGTGAGACAACAGTGCAATATAATGGACGTTAAAAAGTTCATAAATATGAGAAAGAAAGAATGGAATGCGCACATAGACAGAGCAGATAACTCAAGACTTATTAAAAGAGCACGAGATATGATTCTCAGTGGCAAAAGAGATGTGGGCCGACCGAAAAAACGGTGGAAGGAAGGACTTATGTCATCTTCTACTGAATCGTCTCCTGTGTGAAGACAAACAGGCCATGTGCCTATACAAAAGAAGAAGAAGCATAAAACTCTAAAGGTTGTCTATAGTACCGACGCTGTTATTTCCGGCGTGACTCCGCCTCTTTGCTTACGTCTTAGAAAGTGAGGGCTCTATAAAGTCTAGGTAGGTAGTATCGTTCGCCATTTTTGTTCTTACGTTGCCGAGTTACCATACGAGGAATCTATTTGCCACACCGTTAAACATTATCATGTCGTAGTTCCTATGATAATAAATCAAACGCAATGTAATTCAGCAATTAATTGAGCGGCAAATAACGTCTTCGTGTGCTTTCTGCGAACGCCAACGAAATAGCTAAAATGGCGGGCGATTATATTAAGTATTATCGAGCCTTAAGAAATGAATCAGCGAATCACAAGACGCACACGTTTAAATGTAGCCGACCTGCAACGCGATTGGCAACCGGAAATTAGAGCGACAGGACTATAGTTCACAGGCTTAGGGAACGGTTGCTAAAACAAATGCAAGCGTTTGACTCGAGTGTCCTAGTGGTTGAAACGTCATGTACGACTTGTACAAGGGTTATAAACCCGCTCCATATACTTCGTTACAAATTATGACAACAGCGGTGTTCCTGGTGCGTTTACGAATGAGGAATAGGGCCTACACGGAAATTGTTCTACTTTGTGGTGAAACACGGCAAAATGTACATACATGCAGCTCGTAGACTTTACCGGCAATGATTTGAAAGTAATAATAATAGTAATAATAATAATAATAATAATAATAATAATAATAATAATAATAATAATAATTTGACAACATCCTCTTCTGCGGTAGAAAGTGAAAGACCCCCCCCAGTCTGCCACTTCTCAGAATTCATGCATGACGTTATAACACCCACACGCAATTGATTTGGACCAATCACTGTAACGCTGACCACCATGTTTGATTTCATCCAACCAGAGTTGAAGTAGCTATCTTGCCCTACCTGTTAGCACTTAGCACACAGTATAACCCCGCTAAACGAATAAGTGGAACGGTGAAAGCCACAACGTTGTTTAAGTCTGGTGTCGAAGTGCTATATCCGTAGTCTTCCACTTGATCCATGTGTCACGTCTTCGCTGTGTTTCTCAGAATATTCGCTATCATAAAATTATGAACAATTTAAAATAGTGCAAAAGAAACGTTATAACTACATAGGTCTACTTGCGATTTTCCGAGCCGCAAACGCTACGGGTCGCGGATGACATCACAGCACCAGGAGGTCCATTTATGCTAATGGATAAAATAAGTGAAAACTGTAATTTCCGTTTGTAAGGAATTGTAGTTGAATTCAACATTCTCCAAGCTGTAATTGAAATCAACATTTCGCAGGCGGCTGACTGGATATATCAACAGGTGTTAACATTTCCAATGTACGTAATTTTGAAGACGACATGTTGAATACTGGCGTTCTTTGGTGCAATTTTGTTACTTATCTTGCTCAAATAACTCTTTTCCATGGCACGTAAGTCATACATAATGAATTTGGATTCGTGTTCAGCTATAGGGTTCTACTTACATTGAATTTTCATGTCAAAAAATTCTTACTATTTTAATTAACGTCTTCTAACAACAAATGAGTGAATTTATTGATCTTACATTGAAGTCGCAGTAATGACAAAACCATGATACAGTATTACGTGTGTATGTAACGTGTGTAGGTATATGTAAGCGTATGTATATATGAGCAAGGGGCGTAACGAATATGATATGGACCTGCCTGCAAAAATAAAATTTCGGGCTTCCTAAAATGTATCGGTTCACCCAAATGTATAACCTATCCATAACTAACAATAACATAAATATAATTACAGCAGATAGAAGTTCAACTTTAATGCAATAGATTTCCACGTTATAAGAACAAAGGGATTAATCATTCATTATTATTGTAAAATTATTAAAATAATAACAATTATTAATAAATTTTATTAAAAAACCTATAATGTATACTATTGAATTTAAGAAGGCGAGTAGGCCTATCAATAAGCATATTACTTCTATTTGCTGTTTGTTGTACTTATAAAACTTTACTGTACTCACATTGAACTCTAGTGAAACTGGACCATGCGATGTGCTTTCTGTGATGCGAAGGTATTGATGATTTCACTGACATCAAAGGATCTAGCCCTTTCACATTCGATACTGAGGAGGCTGAGCTCACTAAGTCTGTCTTGGGTCAAAGAATTCCACAGATAGTCCTTTATTAGTTTTAGCTTCGAAAATGATTGTTCGGCCGAAGAAACAGTAACCGAAATAGTTAGAAATAGGTAAAATGCCGTGCATAAGTCTGGAACGCTAGCAGCTACGACTGAATTTTCTGTTACTAATAGATTTATTAAGTCAGCTGCAGAGGTTAATGAATCTATTTATTTTTTTCAGAGCGTTTCTGAAACCTATTACCTGGTCTGGGAATTCAGTGGATAAATCTTCATATTCATTTTGAAGAACCACTGCTGCATTGTGAATCTCTTCGTCGGAAGCAGAATTTAGAAACTTTGGAGAAATGATTTTGAAGAAATGATTAACATTACGCATACCCTCAAAACTATTTTTAATTGGGCTACAATAATGTCCAAACATCCATTAAAAACAGTGGTTCTGAAATATATATTTGGAACTACTAGCCGATCGTCCTGACAATTCATAAAAAATGTTTTTTTTCCGAATTCTTTTATTTTCAAATTGTGGTGGAATGCCCTCTTCTTTGCCAAAGATGTAGTTGATGACATTCCTTCTTGAAAATTATTTCGGTAACAAGATAAATTATCGTATGCATTCTGACTAAGTTTTCTTGAAACGTGACTGTATTTAGTGAGAGAGCAGAAAAGTTGAAGATTTTTTATTTACAAAAATACAAATATAAATGTTCTCTTTTCACTACAATGAGATTATTACTCTTCACGATGGTATTATGAATTTTAGCAGGCCAAAATGATTATAGGTTTTTATTTACTAATTTTTGGAGAAATTGAACAATATTGCGAACATTAGCTGGACAGAAGACGGAGGATAGGTTAGGTTTTATTTATCACTGGGATCCACTTAGCTTTCGTGACCAATTTGCAAATTATTTAAAATTAATTTAAATTTCTTGTTTCGAAAAGAAAACCTGATCTACGAATTCATTTTGGCATTAAAAAAATTCTTCTCCTCGAACTCACATCTCTGTTTATTATGACGTCATACTGCATCGCATGGCATACAGTGAAGTATGTGGTCGAGTCTAAATTACCACTGTTAAATTACATACTTACGTGAATGTTCCAAACAACACTGTTCCATTACATACTAGTTGTACGTGCATGTTCTTAAATACCAGTTCCATTACATACTAATTTTACGTACACTGACGTTCAAAGATACCGGACCCTACTGATCCAGTGGTTCCCAACCTTTTATGACTGACGACACTCTTTACTGAACGCCACGCCTACGATATCGGGATACACTTATTTGTTTTTATTAATAAAAATATAACAACAATAATAATAAGAACCAGAGTATTTCTTCTTTCTTCTGGAGAAAAAGGTGATGGAACTCTGTGTAGATTATTTTATAGAGGACGAGGAGATGATTACTGTTCACTGCATAGGATTTTTGTCGTTTTTATCCTCCTATTCGTCCAAATAAGACTCTCAAGGACTAAGCGAAATTCAAAGATATATTATATTAAAAACTTAGATATTCACACATATTTCAGTTCCATGATCAAGAATGCAACAAAAGTGCCGGAACGCCGTTCCAGCGCGTTCCGCGAGAAAAAAAGCACTGATAACTTCTACGTAGTGTCGGAATTCCAGTGTTGTAGATAGGTCGATGTTGATACGCAATCGAAAAAAAAGCAGCAAATTGATTGGCATTAGGAAAAAAAAACAAAGGTCTAAAAAATCCCAAACTATCTATGCTGTATGTGCGATAAGAGCCTTTTATTATCGTTTTTGACAACTCATCTATTTGAATTAATGTGAAGTCAGCGCTTTGTGGATTGCACGGAGTTTCTATATACGTGGCCTTATGGTTGACAGGCCAACATGTAAATCATCTTCAAGATGCAGCAGTCTGTCCCTTTGTTTAGATTTTACAATTTTTATGGTAGAAAATGCTGATTCACACAAGTATGACGTTGAAAACGGCAGTTCTAAATGTATTCCTAGTTTATTCGGCACCATCGACTGATTTGACGAAATATTTCCGCAGATAAGACACTCGGGATTTTGTTTATATCCCTCTCCACGCCACGTAAAACCATATTGCAAGTATTTATCACTATATTAACGAAACGCGGGGAATATTCGCTCACATTATTTGAATTAGCAGTACTGTCATCTAATCCAGAACTTGATTCAGATTGTCTTATTCGAATTAAAAATTTGTTCATGATAAAATCTAAATAAAGCACTTGTGATAAAATAGTCGTACTATCACCCGCTCACACGTATATACCGATATTGACCTAAATGTTCAGACGATTTTAAACTCTGTTTATTAGTAAGTGGAAAGAATAAACGAATTACTAAGCATTTTTGCAGGTGTTCACTTTCATTCCAATTATCGCCAGGCAGAAAAATTAAACTGAGCATTGTTGCAGGTGTTCATGTTTCATTGGTAAAGTTTGTCTCAAAATGAAATGTACCATATCAAAGACTTCGTTGTAAATAAAAAATGCGTTATAAAGAGACTTTCTGGAGGGCATACAATTTATTTTTCAATTCCAAAATTTCGCGACATATTCCATGGGGTTGCGTGACACACCGGTTGGGAACCACTGACTAATCGATAGTGGTCGATAATTTGTTGGTGTAAGTGTGGCTTCTTCAGTTACTACTTCTATGAACAGATGGCGAAGATAGTAGTTAGTTTGCCAATCGTACATAAAGAAATTAAAGATACCCTCATTATAGAAGTCATTTTTCCATACCACTCCACCGATTGTAAAAACAAGACTGGGTTTAACTCGAAACCGCTGATATTTTCCCTGACACTTTCTAACCGCCCCAATAATGATGCAACCTGTTGAGAACTAGCGGAACTCTTTCAAAGTTTGTCAATTTTTTATATCCTTTGTTCCGACTTATCCCGTGGTTGGAAAGTTCGCTTACACAATCATGAATCCTACTTACGGGAAAGACAACAATGTGTTGTATCCGGGAATCGAAGTTGTTCCTGGCTTAACATAACATCAGGTATACCACAGGGTTCGGTACTCGGACCATTGTTGTTCACAATATATGTCAATGATATTACATCTCATGTAAGGCATTGTAACTATCACTTGTATGCTGACGACCTTCAATGCTACATCTCTTCCCGATTAGATCGAATAAATGACGCTATAGATAAATTGAACGAAGACATTAACTCGATTGTGACATGGACAAAGAAATTCCATCTTAATATCAATCCTGGAAAGACAAAAGCAATCATATTAGTACACAAACGGCAAACCGACGCTGTAAAGCACCTCGACATTTCCCCCGTTAAAGTAAGTACAGTGCATATCCCTTTCAGTTCTTCGGTAAAAAATCTTGGCATTCACATGGATAATAATCTCAACTGGGACATGCAAATCACAGAAACCTGCAGAAAAGTATATTCTATTATCCATGTGCTAAAAAGTATAAATGTTAATCTTCCCTCTTGCTTAAAAAAGTCCCTTGTTCAGACCCTTATATTTCCCTATTTTGACTATGCTGACATTTTACTGACTGACCTTTCCAGCGACAACAAAACGAAACTTCAACGTGCTCATAATTTGTGTGTACGTTTTGTAGGCAATGTTCGTAAATATGGTCACATTACCCCATCCCTGGAAGCAATAGGTTGGCTTAAACGACATAAGAAAAGAAATTTACATTCACTTCGCCTTCTCTTCGAAATCTTGAACTCTTCTATTCCTTCGTATCTGTCGTCTCGCTTCACTTACCTTTCTTCCCACCACAATCTGAACACACGCTCTCGCCATGAAACAATACTAACAATACCATCCCATCGCACCTCCTCATACTCATCCTCTTTCACAATAGCCCTGCCAAGACTCTGGAATTCGTTACCTGCTAGCATCAGGGACTGTCGAAATAAAATTCAATTCAAACGCAAACTTACTAGGCACTTGGTCAGTAATTGAGACTCGTTCAGACATGGTTTCTTGTAAATAGTTCTCCTAATCTATCACAAAATATTTCAATATCCGGTAATTTCATCACTATAGAATTTTGTTATTGTAGGTTTAATTTGTAATTCAGCAAATACAAAAATATTCCTTGTTCTTAACTTCTATGATAAAATGTCTAGCTTTCATTAATCAGGTATTCTTGTCGTACTTTAACTTTTATTGTAATTGTAATTGTAAATTTAATATTAATTGTAATCTTATTGTTCATGTTATAGTTGTAATCCCCTGGTAGAGGGGCAGAGAAGGCCTGACGGCCTTATCTCTACCAGGTTAAATAAATAAATACTAACACTAATACTAAAATCGTAGGTCAGATATGTTGAGCGCCTGTGTACAGATGTCAAAAAAAAAAAAAAAAACAAGTGGCCGCACTCGTGAACAGCGAATATTTTAAAAGTCCACTTCGGGTCGCAGCGATGTTACACGATGCATGTGCTTGTACAAGCAGGTCCGGAACTATGAAAGTGTTCCATGTCTACGCCTCGTAGACCAGCGGTAGAGTGCTTGTTTAATGATTCAAAGGTTGTGGGTTCGGGCCTTCTTCAAGTTTTCATTTTATTTTTTAATCGTTCTTTAGCGATGTAAATGATATTCAAATTATCATTTATATTCAGTTATCGTTCTTTATGGATATCACGTTATTTATATTTTGTTATCGTTCTTTAGAGATATGAATAAAATTCAAGTCATCATTTGTATTCTGTTATCGTTTTATAACGGTATGAATAATAATAATAATAATTATTATTATTATTATTACTATTATTATTATTGTATCCCCAATGGGAGTTAGCCCTATTTTACACATGTATGTTAGGGCTATAGTTTTATACACAAAAAAAGATAAGCATAAAGAGAAATGGAAAAGAAAATTAAATTAGCTTACGCGATGTAAACAAAACATAAACAATCCGTAAATTAGGCATTGCGATTGCTAAACAAATACCAGGTATCAATTTGAAGCATAGGAAAACATTAACAACACACATACATAACATTTCTATAACACAAATATGCAGCTTTCCGTACCATACATCATAAATTAATACACAATAGTCACACAAACACAATCAAACTATAATTACGACATTGCGACGACATCAAGCATCCCATAACTGACGCACATACATAACAAATCAAGCATCCGTTACAACACATACACTTCAACATAGTAACCACATTTTTAAAAGTTACAAATTTGGCTCCAAGTAGAATAAATAGGACACTGTTACTAATTACTATTTTTCTACAATTTCTTAAATACATCTGTAATAACTCTGTGAAATTCCGATATGAATAATATTCACATTTTTTATATTCTGTTATCGTTTTTTAGGGATATAAATAATATACACGTTATCATTTATATTCTGTTTTCCTTCGTTAGCATTATAAAATAATATTCAAGTTATTTATATTGTTATTGTTCTTTCCCAATATAAATAATCTGTATTTTATGTATGTAATTATTATAACACAAATAACCATTTTCTTTGTAAAATAGGTTATTTTATTTAGATAATTAAATATGTATTACATAATATCTAATATTTATTGAACAAACCGATATTTATAATTTATATTCTGTTATCGTTCTTTAGTGATACTGTATATATAATATTCAAGTTATTTATATTGTAATCGTACTTTATCGATATAAATAACATAAATTTAGTATTAGGTTTGGAAAAATCCAGTTGCATAATACTGAAGTTAGTTTTTTCTTTTTGTATTATTACATTATACTATCTTGAACCACAATAAAATGAAAAGGAGTAACGAGGAATTGAACCTGAGACGTTGACATCTAAATTCCGACTTTCGTCCGCTGAGCTACGAGGGCAAAAGTGTGGAAACATTTTCGGAAAAATTGGCCCAATCACACTCTAAGATTTTCTGATGATTCGTAGAAGCTAGTCCAGGATGCGGGGGGCAAAGGCTAATTGGGATTTCCCGGTCTCTGATTGGGTCAGACTTCCTGATAGAACTAATATTTAACCCTTGCCGTGACTTTCGGTGAATTCCGGGGGGCCCAATTAGTCAAATCCACTCTCCTCATCTCCACGCTTGGGCCCCCTGGAATTTAATAAGATGCGAAAGAGATAGTGGTGTGCGGAAAGCAACGGGATGTTACCGCATTTAGACCTATCCTTACCAAGAAAAACTGCAAACATGAACAAAGGAAGCATTTAATAGAAGAAGGATCTTCTGCGGACCTCTGGAAAAAGAACTAAGGAAGAGACTAGTGAAGTGCTTTGTGTGGAGTGTGGCATTGTATGGGGAAGGAACATGGACATTACGACGAAATGAAAAGAAACGAATTGAAGCATTTGAAATATGGATGTGGAGAAGAACGGTGCGTGTGAAGTGGACAGACAAAATAAGAAATAAAATTGTGTTTGAAAAAGTGAGTGAAGAAAGAATGATGCTGAAACGGATTAGAAAGAGAAAAAAGGAATTGGTTGGGTCTCTAGTTGAAAAGAATAATAGACGACATTAGAATATGTGGATCATATGCGGAGACTAAGAGGAAGGCAGAAAATAGGAAATTTTGGAGATTGCTGGGTTTGCAATGAAAGACCTGCCCATGGGCAGAACACTTAGGTATGTATGTTTAGAATGCCTGGAATATCGTGTCTAAGAACAGTCGCTATTTGCAAAGACTAGTCGATTCCATGCCCACTCGACTGCAAAATGATCGAGATAAGAGGAAGATAGACTAAATATTGAATTGTGGCTTTTTGTGTTGTTTTTGAACGCTTAATTGTTTGAATGATTTAAGGCCAACGCCAGTAAATTTGTTTTGTTTATACCACGAAAGATATTTTTATTGAGAATAAAATCTTTTTTTCATTCCATTTGCAGCCACAGTATCATAATTATAAAGTCATGGCATAATATATTAATGAACCTGATGTTAATTACTAAAATAATCGTAAAAGAGAAAGGAGCCATTATGTATAGTTTGTCTCTCTCAAAAACATAACAAAAAAGAACATAAAAACCACGAGGTTGTAGTCGAACCCAGGACCTCACGAATAAGAGGCCGGAACAGTACCATTACGCTATCGAAGAACACAGAGAATATTTCAATTATAACTGTAGATATTAGGCAACGTGGTCCAACAACATGTAACATCGCCTGTCTCCGAATTGTAGCGAAGATACCCGAAGGGATCTTTGCTTCAGGAGAGCGGCCACTTTTTCTTTTGACAGCTGTACATGTTGCAAAATACCACTGTGAACCTTTGTAGTTATAAGTTATATGGTAGACTGCTATTATTTCGGAACTGTTATTTGGAACCTAGTATTTTCAAGGAAATTAGACAATTAAAACTATTACGAAAAAATTATAACTTTTCCCATCTATAGTTTCGTATCTGTAATACATAGTGACAAACAGTTCAATTTTGTTTAATTTGTTTCTTTCCAAAGAGGTAACAGTGGAAAATATGCTTGTTTTTATGGTGATGGTAGACATTTGTCCATTTCTCAGAAGATATTAATTTTAGGATCCATGTTTGTAGGACTTGCATTTTTTTCTTTTGAGGTTTACTGCTCCTATCTAAATAAGGAAACCTCTTTGCAAAGCACTCTGTGTATAGGCGTCTTCTTTGCGGACATCCCCTCTCTTTGTAATATAATTTAAGTAAGTCATTTACGTATTTTAAAACGTATATAAAATAATGTAAGTAAATCTATTCGAATTTATTCGGTTATTGGAAATGAAAATTGACTAGTATAGTCTATGTCTATTGATACGCAACATAAAGCGTTTATATTTAAAGCAATGCTTATATACAATATTTAGATTTATTTTGTTATTTTATATATTTTTAGAAATTACGAGTACGTAACTTTGATCAGTTATATTACAAAAAGGGGAGATGTCCGCTAGGAAGACACCTATGTACTCAATGGTATTTTCTAAACTCCGAATGCTCACATATGTCAACCAAATTTAACAAAGAACAGTTTTATTTATAAGAACATTGGAACTCAGGACTTTCGAGGTTTTGCATCTTTGCCAGCGATACCTCCCCGAAATCCGAATCAGCCTCTCCGCACGTCGACCATTTTGTAAGGGAGGAATAAGGTGAAATTTCTTCAATATCATAACAAATTTCGAGTTTATTTTTATGCTTTAATATTAGGTCTAATCCCTGATGTCTACATAATGTATGCAGGATGTTTCAGTCACTTCCGCCCTTACGATCAGCAGTTTTAGTGGACATATTTAAATGCCTGCACAATTTAAATGGTCTAGCTGTCAAAACTTTAAGCAATATTTCCTCGGCTTTAATTTGTTGGTATTTGTTCGACTTTTAAAATCTTGGTAATTGTTCGGTCATTAAAATCAACCTCCTCCAACAAGTATTATCCTAGAACAACCACTTATTTGTGCATATTAACTAAACTGGGGTTAATAATAAAACAGGGAGATTTTTATACTAGGTTTTGACAAGATCTGCAATAATTGCAATTTAAATGATTCCACAAAATATTGACACTTTTTCTGCTTTTCAAACTTAATTTTTTTTTCAATTATGAGCTAATAAAATTCAATATCTCTCTCTGTCTGGATGTCAATTCAATCTTTGGCAATATAGGGTGCAAAAATTTTAATTTTCGTAGAAAATCTATTTGTTTCAGAGAAAAATTTTATTATTTCTACAGTGTAAGATTGATTGCTTTCAAAATTGGTATGGTCATATTTGTCGAGTTACACTGGTACCAGGATTGTCAGGCTCTTTTACGAGCGAAATTGGAATATCAGAAGCTAACTTAAGAAATTATCAAGATTTATCTTGTGATTTCTACTTGCTTTCTGCAAAGAAGTGTTCGCGTGCTTTTAAATGTAAATTTCGCCCCCGTGGGGGACAATAACATACGAGAGGCACACTGCACAGTGAGCATTATAATCGTTTTTTTCCTTTTAATCACGAATAGGTTTTAAATGTTCATTATAGCCACCGACGTAGTTCAGTCGGCTGAGCCATTTGCCTGCAGATCCAGAGTTGCGCTCGGGCGTGGGTTCGATTCCCGCTTAAGCTGATTAACCCTACCTGGTTGGTTCTTTCAGAGTTTTTTCTCAACCGTAAGTTCAAATGTTAGGTAACCTATGGCGAATCCGCGGCCTCGTCGTCTCACTATCATCCATCCCATCGACGCTGTATAATTCAGTAGTTGATACAACATCGTTAAATAACCAACTAAAAAACAAATCATTATTAAATTTGTTTTGCAACTTTTTTTTCGGAACAGGCACTGCTGTAGTTCCACCATCTGACGATGAATCTATGTTTAAAAATAATTCGCTAAACTGTAAAACACAAGCAATATACGTATTAAAGTATCGGTCATTAGGAGAAAATATGATACACCTTGAAAACGCTATGTTTTTTTTTTTCGACAACGCACTTAATATACACATTGTGCAACGAATTAACAAACATTACAATAGGACTCTGGGAATTATCGTCTTGCGAGTAGTGTTGCCTTATGGCAGTGGTGGGCAAAATGAACGCAACCCACAAGACAGGATTTAAAAGGCATCTATATACTGTGGGAGGGGTTGTACTCCACAGTGCAGTGACGGATTTACAGGCAGTTGCGCAATTACACTCCTACCTACCATATGTAATTAGAAGAGTTCGTTCACGTGATATTTAATTAATCATTTTTCAAAGCAATTTCTTCGAATTTGGTATTTATATCTGTGCATGCTATATTAAATTGCGCAAGGAGATGAGCATCGTTTATACGGGATCTGTGGCTGGACTTTATAAATTTAATTTTAGAAAACAGCTGTTCGCACTGGTAGGTTAATAAATACATACTCATTATTTTTAAGCAAACTGAGCAGGGAATAAATAGTATTGGACATATTTTAAAACATTTTAACCCCCACCCCAGCAGACCTTCACATTCTGCTTTCAAGAAGCTATCATTCTGCAAATCCACTACCTCTGACTGCAATTCTGGGATAACATTTTCAATTTCAACATGAAAAGGAGTGACAAAATATTGAAATCTTTCTCCATCCTTTGAAAATCACTAAATCTGTGTTCTTTGAACTCGTATAATAGGTGATCTATTTTTAATTATGTACTTATTTAAATTAGCGTCCTGAATATTTGTAACTGATCCTAAACATGAAAAATGAAAGAACCGCCTTTCTTGTGAATGTGATTTCAACAACTGTAGTTTTGCTATAAATGATTTGACAATATCAAACACGTTAATATTTTGGCTGCGACCTTGCAGGCGGAGATCGAGTTGATTTACATGTTCACAGATATCAGTGAGAAACGCCAAATCTCTGATCCAGTCGTCCTGTTTCAGTTCATCAATAACTGTGTTTGAATGGAAAAAGAAAAAATGTCTAAATAGTAAATTTACATTTACTGTGAAGAAATTAATTTCTTGGTATTACCATTAAAATAAAAGAATCAACCTTTTCCTTCATGAAATCATAAATTATTTCTCGCAGATTGAAGAAACGCTGAAGCATTTTGCCTCGACTCAGCCATCTAACCTCTGTATAATAAATAAAGTATTCATAATCTCCAGAAATGTCTTTCAGCAAGTTTTTATACTTACGGTGCTTTAATGAATTTGATTTTATCTTATTCACTGTATTTATTTCTGTATCCATAATATGCTTCATATCAATAGCTTTTGCACATAAGGCTTCCTGGTGTATAATACAATGAAATATGATTAGTTGCTCATTATATCCAATTTCTTTTAGAAATGACACCAATCTGCCGACAAACCCCTCCTTTTCTCCCAATCATAGTAGGTGTATCATAAGTAGCAATCAACACGAGTTTCTGCCATTGTAATTTTTTCACTCAATGGATAAGCGGAGAGCATTAAAAATATTCTCGCCCGTTGTTTTTTTTTCTTTTAATAGAAACTGATGGGTGGAAATTTCATCTACATTGCGAATGAGTATTGCTAATTGAGGAATGTCACAGATATCAGTGCTTTCGTCCAAGGCCAGGGAGAACGCAACAAATTTCTGACATATTCCTTGAACTTTTTTTTTTCAAGATTAACAGCAATATTTTCGATTTTTCTTGCAACAAAACGCCTCGACAGACTGATGTTTAGATATTCTTCTTTATATTCCGGGCACACTACTTCTGCTACTTTAGTCATGCAATTCTTTAGCAATTCCGCGTCACTAAAAGGTTTTAATGCACGAACAAATTCTCAAGTAACGATATAACTGGCAGTACATAATTTGTGTTTTTGGTTAGTTTGTTCTTCTGAACTCCTAATGACGTTTGCGTTTAGTTCCTTTAGCTGGTTAACACGTTCTACACCTTTAAATATAGCATACAATTTCATGTTAGTACATCGAATATACACAAGTTTAGTATACTATACACTGCAGTAGAGTACAATATGTGAATATTTGAATTTAGAACCAGTATCAAAGTATTTGTTTTCTAATAGATATAAGAATTGTGTTGTAACAACATTACCATTAACGCTAAGAAATGAAAACACAATATACCTTCGATTGTTTTGTGCTCAAGGTGTTGTTTGAAATAATGACTTTTTATACATGTAATTTGAAACCCCTGCATAACTTTACAACAGAGTAGACACCTTGCATAATCTCCCATATAAATAACAAAATATTTGTGCTCCCCAACCTTCTTAGAAACGTCGTTTATATCCTCTCAATTCAGATGCTTCTGCGAAAGACACTGTATCACTAATAATGAAGCTCCGAAGTACAGCAATCCAGTATAATCCGCCACATACAATCACAGTATTTTCGTGAGTTGGAGGTAGGGGAAGGTAGGAGGTAAGGTTGACGCTTCGCTGAGGTCCGCCGTCTCTGCTGTAATGCCGCAGGAATACCTACATGGGCATCAGCAGGCAGGGTTACCTCTTTTACAATGTTGCCATTTGAGTCAATGTACAAATCAAAATATTGGAGAATTGGAAATACAAGCTAATTTGAACAAATATTCTCTTACACCTGGCCTGCTGTCCTAAAATTTTGCATGCATACGTATTTGTGGTTGCGTGGAAGAAAAGTCCTGCTGGCCTTAGCACAACCAGAATAAATAAATTTGAAGGGTACACATGCAGAAGTGGCTCATTGCAAATGTTTCATCAAATTGGTTTATTAGCTCCGTCTGTAGCATTTTCAGAGGACTTTCATTGAACGTAAAGTGAACTGGAAGAAATGGATTTATTATCGGCAATAGGCCAAAGTTCAATTGAAAAACACTGCACTTTGAAAGAAGGGTTACGGTTTTCTTCTTTAAAAAGCTCTCCTATAAATTTTGTTAAATGTTCATCAGCCCATTCTGCACATAAACACTTTATTATTATTATTATTATTATTATTATTATTATTATTATTATTGTTATTATATAGAGATTCGGAATTACACCGGGTAATTCGGAATATCTGGCAATTCTGACTGATGCACGAAATTTAAAGTTTCTGTCTTTATTGGTTTAGAAAATTCTAATTTCACCTCGGTCCTTCCTTAAGGGAGAAATGTTGATGGGCTTTAGAAATTACTGAACGATATTAATTCCTATATCAAGGTAACGGGAGAAGCCAGAGTAAAACACTATTGACCTTTCCGCTGCAAGTGTGACTATGGTTTGCTCAATGAAACACACCAGACTTGATCGGGACTCGCACTTGGACCGCGTCCCACATGCAGGGCATCCTTTCTTTTCTTACGAGTTTATTATTCGTATCGTAACATTTTCGCTGGACTGACTCTCTTCGCTAATTGCTTTAGCAAGGAAAGATCGGATCACACCTATTTACCATAACATAATGATAGAAATTCCTGGCTGATTACGTCGTGTTTAGTCAGAAGGAAACGATAACTCAAAACATACGTAACTACGCATCAGTGACCTTTGTTTGAAACTTGTCAACTCTTCTGATTGGTAAATGAAATCAGAGCTACCAATTCAGTTTTTTTCTCCGCTACATCTCGTGTTTATCCGTGTTTGTTTAACGGGTAAAATTCATCAAAGTGTATTTTTCATGTATGAATTTCGCGCTTCTTTAACCCTTACATCCGCAAAGTAATCCAATTTTTACCTTACGTTTTCTCTCCCGTGTGAAGGGAGAGGGAATATCGAAATTTCGTTCTGCACAATGGTGTTATAGGAGATCTAAAATATTTGATGCTTTGTCTCCAATTCAAGATTATTAGTTAAGTTCTTGATCCTGGAAACGTCCCAATTTTAAGTAGGTACAATGAAAAGCGTGAAAAGTACTGGCATATTAAGCTATTTTAGTCTCATACTTAAGTTGTCACTTCTTCGCCGTGTGTAATGCTCGCGCATTAGGGATGTGACAAACTGTTATTTTCTTGTCACTGCTATAATTGTCCCTGTTACTTTTGTTTAACGGGTTATAATAACGTAATAATTTTCATGCCGGTGACAAAGTAGAAGTTACTTACGAAGAAGTTATATTTAACGGTTAAATTACTAGCAGAGACAACAGCAGTGTTTAAACGAACGCTGAAGTAGTTCCGTTCCCACTTCGCTTACACACGTTCAGCTGTCTCCTCTGGAATATCAACATTGTTGACGTTACGAAAGTTCGACTCTAGTGTACACTCAGGCTGTGCCTTGCATATGCGAATCTGTGACAGGTTAGATTAGTTTAGGCTTTTGCTATGTCTTGTATATATGAATCTGTGATAAGTTAGGTTAGTTTAGGCTTTTATTGTGGCTTGCATATACGAATCAATGTAGGATTTTCAAAGCCTGGTGATTTTTGTTTAGTGATGTAAGCGTAATGGCCGACGTGGGAAAGGAGTTACAATATATGGCTAGGAATTATGTATTTATTTCATTAGTATTTGTTATGCTTCACTGTATTCCAGTGGTTATTGAATTAATACAAGTTTTGCGTTCTTCATATTATATCGCATCGTGTGTTTTATGTCTCTACGTTCCTTTGCTTCACTAGAAATCACGATTTTTGCACTTACACACTACCACGCGCCTCCCATTTCACACGTAATTTACTACATTTCCGGACAATTTCCTTTTCTTGAATTATTTCTCTATAAAATCCTTAACTTTTGAAATCCATCTCCGCAAGAAATCCTTTACAAATTCAGCCATTTTCACTTTTAAAATCGCCGGAATTGCCTCAACGCCTATTTATTATTTTATTTAACGACACTGTATAAACTACCAGGTTATTTAGCGTCAATGGATTAGTTATAGCGAAATGGTAATTACTTAGCGAGATGAAGCCGAGGATTTGCCATAAATTACCTGATATTCGCTTTACGGTTGGGGAAAACCTCGGAAAAACAAGTTCGAATGATTAAACTTCAAAATTAAGAACTTTAACGGTTATTTTTTGCGTCAATAAAATCTTTAAAAGAGGACAATAATGAAGACTTCAACACTCATAACGCTACCGGCGTAGTTCAGTTGGCTAAGGCGCTTGCTGCCGATCCGAAGTTGTGCTCGGGTGTGGGTTCGGTTTCCGCTTGGTCTGATTATCTGACTGGTTTTTTTCCGAGGTTTTATCCAGCCGTAAGGCGAATGTCAGGTAGTGCATGGAAAACCCTCGGCCTCATCTCGCCAAATACCATCTCACTAGCACCAATTCCATCGACGCTAAATAACCTCGCAGTTAATACATCGTCGTTAAATAAACAAGTGAAAAAAAACATTCATAAAAACAAATTCTATTTCCTGTGTTAGACAACCACATTCCATTCACTACGGTACACAATAATATGATAAGTTTTGTCAATTTTATGGCTAACTACGTGTATTACGAGTAATATGAGTAGGCCTATTATACCGACATAACTATAATAATTAATCTTATTTATTAGAGTAAAATATAGGACAGTATGAAATAAAATTATAATAACTCCTGGAATTACTGGTAATTTTACTATCATATAAATTACAGCATTTCAACCTTTTTACTGGTTTCAGTTCCACTCGCTGTCATTTAACTGGTTCGCATTGGGTACATTTTTTTTTCAGGTTTGCTGAATCAGTTTTCAAGAACATCGAAAATATGATATTGTTTCTTGGTAAGTTGCACATGTTAGAAAAACAGAAAAATGTAGGCTACAATAATTATACAGTGAAACTGTTTTGTTCAGACGCGCGGTTTTCATTTTCCCGTCGCCCGCCGCGCCGCTCGGAGCTTATCCACGGTTGCCAGATTGAGCGAAAAGTCGCGGATTGGGCTACTACGATGCCCTGTTTTGCGACTGATTTTTGCTTCAGGCGGTTTGCGAATTTTTGGTCTACTAGAAATTTTGGCGAGCGAAATATTGGCGGATGAAAACTTCTTGCAATTTTTTTAATATTACGTTTTTCTTTCGTTTCTCTTTGACATGACAAGGGTTTTCGATCTCTTAACCAATGATTTCTTCTAATAACTTATACGATAACTGAAATCCACATGAGTCACAACTTGTGTTAAACCACATTATTACGCCTCCACGTGTATTCGAAGGGGCTTCCCCATCCCCACTGCGTCACTTATCTGAGAAAGCTCCAGTGGACAGACTACAGCAGATGCAATGCAAGTTGCAACTTACGATCAAATAATGATTAGTTCGTGGGTTTAGGCAAGAAAAATTTGATAGTTGATCAGCTATTTTCTGTGTTTTTCGCTGTCGGTATGAGTGTCATTTACAGCAATAGTGATTAGCATGTCTGACCTTGAAACGAGAGGATCCGGGTTCAAATTCTTGTTGGGACAAGTTTAACCCCTTACCGCATACTGCGACAGATATTGCATATACCGGTTTTATATTCATATAACTTATAATACAAGCATATAATATTTCAAACTGGATACTGGGTCAGATATGGCACACTGTGAAGAATTGGATTTGACCATATGTGACATCAGTTGAGAAAGAAAGAACTACTTATGTTATTTGAATATAAAACAGTTGTGTGCAAGATTGTCCCATGCGGTAAGGGGTTAACTGGTTGAGATTTTTTACGGGGTTTTCTCTCAAGCCAATAAGTGATGCTAGATAACGATCGCAGTTGATAAAGCGTCTTAAAATATACCAATTAAAAATTATTTATTACGTATCTTTTATTGTGTATAATTATTTACAAGACTATAAAAATTGAGTTCATTATTTCGTCTTTCACACTGCATATTGTAGTATTTCGCACTGCGATATTATTAACATGTTGCATGATTGCAATGGGAAAGTGGGAAAAGTACAGAAAGAACTGTCGAGTGGAACTAGGGGCATAAAAAGTGGACTTAAAAACAATATGTAGATTAATCAAAATACAAACAAAATTCAGCACCCATCTTCTTTCAATCTCAATTTAAAGATGCATTGTCAGTTGCTAAATCATTAAAAAAATTTGAATTTCAGTTGACGGTTTTGTGGCACGTCATACCGTGATAATTTTTTTTTTAATAATTTAAGCTAACTAATTGATTTAAATTGTCTAAGTGTAGGAATGTAAATTTCCAACTCCATAGAACAAAGTGCAATGTAATAATTAAGAGAGTCATAGCCACTAATATCCTAAAGGAGTAAGTATGAGGTATGAAAGATATATCAATTTCCTGAATTATTATTAACGAATGGACAGGTGTATTATATAACTTCGCAATGTATCTGTTGTAGGTAATATAACAGGATTTTTGTCTCTCATTAAGATAGGAGATAATGTGAAATTAAAATGTTGGGCGATTTTTTCCTCTAAAAGGCGACTTTGAAGGAAATAATTGCGAATTTCAGTGAAAAAATCTGGCAACCCTGAGCTTATCTGCGGCCAAACGCCCACCCGGTCTGCCGGCACTGAAACATTTAGTACCTATAGGAATTTTTACTTACCCAGCTCAAAATAGGTGTTGAAAATGTCCCCCACCAACTGCTACACACTGTTGACACTTTCTTATGAAATTGTTAATTACTTTAAGAAGTTCTGCTTCACTGATTGACTCGATTTCGTCATTTGTTTACCGCATAGATAGTCAACTGAAAATGGCGGCTCTGTTCAAATGTTTTGGCGAAGCTAACTTTAGTGAAATTCCCGTGTGGTGACCGGGAAAGAGAATAGTTCCACTATGAGCTCATACAGATCGTACAAGGCGATCAAATGAGCACCCAGAGCCTGGGAGTATAGCTGGGCCACCCTGTCTTTGGGGGACATAAATACAGAGACCTGTCCACACCTGTGGAGTAACGGTCAGCGCGTCTGGCCGCGAAATCATGTGGCACGGGTTCTAATCCCGGTCGGGGCAAGTTACCTGGTTGAGGTTTTTTTCGGGGTTTTCCCTCAACCCACTACGAGCAAATGCTGGGTAACTTTCGGTGCTGGACCCCGGACTCATCTCACCGGCATTATCACCTTCATTTCATTCAGACGCTAAATAACCTAGATGTTGATACAGCGTCGTAAAATAACCCAATAAAAAATAAAAAAAATACAGAGACCTGGTCCTCCAGGTTGGGAGTTGGTTCGTGGGGCTGACACCACCACAACTGTAAAAAGCTACTTGTTGAGAAGCCTCAATTGAAGCCTCGGAATTGGTTGAAACATCGGCAGCGAATTAAGCGACGGAACATGGTCTTTGAGTTTGGTACATGGAATGTTAGGACATTATACAAAACAGGAGCCGTACTGTCAGTTTTATCACAAATTAAAAGGTACGAATTACCTGTAACTGCTATTCAGGAGGTTAGATGGCATGGTAATGGAATCCAAGATATAAAAAGATACACCATTTTGCATAGCGGGAAGAAAGGAGGAGTACATGAACATGGGGTGGCATTTATTGTTAATCCAAGATTTAAAAACAGCATAATAGGATACCAAGCTATCAATGAAAGAATTTGTGTTTTGAGATTGAGAATGAAGTTTTACAACATGACAATGATAAATGTATATGCGCCAACGGAGGAGAAAGATCCTATTGAGAAGGATGAATTCTATAATAGACTGGAAATAGTATTGGATATGATACCATCCAATGATGTTAAAGTAATCTTAGGCGACTTCAATACCCAGATAGGGAAAGAGGAAGAGTTCAGAAACATCACAGGCAGGAATAGCTTACATGACATATCTAATGACAATGGAAGAAGATTGATTGATATAGCGGAAAGCAGAAATATGATCATAAGTTCAACTCAATTTGAGCATAAAGATATCCATAAGCAAACATGGAGATCATCAGATGGAGAGACCACCACACAAATAGACCATATATTAATAGACAAGAGAAGAGCTTCTGGAGTTCAGGATGTGAGATCATTTAGAGTAGCTGACACAGACTCGGATCATTACCTTGTTAAGGTGAAATATTTATGCAGGATAGACAGTACATTTAATCAGAAAGCAAAAAGACCTCGTAAAATAAAAGTCGAGGCACTTAAAGAAAGAAGAAGAAGTAAGAAATAAATATCAACAAGCTCTAAGTAGAGAATGTGTAAATCGGAAAGAGAGATTTGAGCAAGGAATAGAGATCTGCTGGGAGGAACTAAAAGAAGCCTGCAGAATAGTAAGTGAAGAAGCAGTAGGATATAATGAAAGGACTGTGAAAAACGATTGGTTTGACAGTGACTGTCAAAAAGCACTGGAGGAAAGGAACAAAGCAAGGAAAATTTATTTAGACCGTCCAACAAGGAACAAGTACAATGAATATCAAAAGAAACGGCAGGAAGCAAACTATATATGCAGATGTAAAAAGAGAGAATTGTGGAATAAACGCATTATAGAAATGGAAAACAATTTCAAAGAGAACAACCTCAAAAGTGCTTATAGAGAAGTGAAATATAACAGAAAAGGATATGTACAAAGAACAAATTTACTTAGACATGGAGAGGAAATTGTCAGCACACCAAAAGGAGTTCTACGAAAATGGAAAGAACATTTCCAACAATTACTGAACAGAGAGGTAAATGAAGAGTCAAATGAAGTTAATCTTTCAGAGGAAGAGGAAGAAGAATTAGAGCCACCAGATGAGTTGGATGTAGCCCTTGCAATTGACTCGCTGAAAAATGGTAAAGCTCCGGGTATTGATAAAATACCAGCAGAGCTAATCAAAGCAGGAGGGAAAGATATGGTAGAGACAATATACAAACTGGTAAAACAGATATGGCAAGAAGAACAAATGCCTAGTGAATGGAAAGTTGGAATAATCTGCCCAATTTATAAAAAAGGAGACAAACTAGAGTGCCAAAATTATAGAGGCATAACTCTCTTATGTACAATGTACAAAATATTCACTTACATTCTCCGGAAAAGATTGGAGAAATACTACGAGAATATCATAGGCGAGTACCAAGCCGGCTTCCGTGCAGGAAGGTCGACCATAGATCAAATTTACACTGTTAAAGGCATGACAGAAAAGTTCTGGGAGTATAATCTCAACGTATACCATTTGTTTGTAGATTTCAGAACAGCTTATGACAGCATTAACAGACAAGGATTATACAAAATTATGATCCATCAAGGGATACATCCAAAGATAATCAGACTCGTCAAGATGACCATGGCAGAAACCATGGCTCAAGTGAAGATATATGGTGGTTCAACAGAACAATTTAATGTTGATAATGGGCTGAAACAAGGGGATGCTCTAGCACCAATGCTCTTCAATCTTGCTTTACATTGGGTGATAACACAGACAGGTATAGATCCTAACAGCACTTTAGTTTACAAAAGCCTTCAAATAGTAGGATACGCAGATGACTTGGATGTTATGGAACGGTCGTTGATAGCAATAGGAGAAGTGTATAAAGACCTGGAACAAGGAGCCGCTAAAATTGGGTTGCAGATTAATGCAAGTAAAACCAAACGGATGACACAAATAAGTAACAAACAGAATATCTACAACCCTCCTAATCTGACGATAAACATGTTTGAAGAAACTGAGAAGTTTAAATATCTTGGAACAGTAATGACAAGTAACAATAACGAATTAATTGAAGTACAGAGTCGAATCACTGCAGCCAATAAGGCCTATTTTGCATTAAGCGCAATATTGAAATCTAACTGTGTGCACAAGGAAACAAAACATAAAATATACAAAACAATTATTAGAAGTATTCTCTGTTATGCAAGCGAAACTTGGACGTTATTTTAAGGAGACAGAAGCTAAACTAGGTATATTTGAACGCAAAATACTCAGAAGAATTTTTGGACCGGTGCAAGAAAATATGCAGTGGAGAATACGTTATAATAATGAGCTATATAAATTATATAGAAGTTTCGATATTGTTACTTTCATCAAATTAAGGAGGCTTGAATGGGCCGGACATGTCTATCGGATGGAAGGGAACAGAATACCAAAGAAGATCTTAGAAGGGAAAATACATGGTAAAAGACCAATTGGAAGACCCAAAAATAGATGGATAGATGCGGTAACGATCGATTCTCAGGACTATCTCGGAACAACTGCCTGGAGGAGATTAGCACAGGACAGGGACAGTTGGAGGAAGAAAATTGAGGAGGCTAAGGCTCGACTTTGGGCTGTGATGCCATCGTAGTAGTAGTAGTAGTAGTAGTAGTAGTAGTAGTAGTAGTAGTAGTAGTAGTAGTAACAACTTTAGTGAAATAGAATTTTAGTAAGTCAATATTTTGTTGTATTAGAGTACTTTATTTCTTCTAATTTTTTATATAATTTCTGTAGTCGTGTAATAGTCAATTAAATTCCACTCGAATTCTGATTTACTCTAGATAAAACCTCTAGTGAGATTAGGCCTACTGTTGATATTATTATTTATACCGTATGAGGTGTGGTAAATTAATCCACTTTTGATTGTTTTGACTGGTATGGGTATTAAAATATTAGTATAAAAATCGTATTGCCACATTGTTAATTAATTTATTTTATGCTCGACCATGACGAAATGTAGTAGTTATACACCTGGTAGCAGTCCTTTAATGCATGTCATTAAAGTACACGTATTCATTAAAGTTCAGGTTTTCGATTATTCTCGGATATGCAATCGAAAGACAACTAGCAAAACGTCACGCAGGCTGGAAATCCAATCTGTCGCAGAAGGTTATGTTCTGTTACGATAATAATTAGCGTTAATTGTAAATAATATTCAAATAAATTCAATTTGTCATCTCGTTTTTCAATGTCGAATTCAATTTCAAGGTTATATCAAGTTTACTCTCTAGATTTATATCAAGGTCGTCGATATTCGTTGCCCGGAAAAAATCAATACTTTCGCGTCTGCGCACATCTCACAATTTACGAGACTGCACAAGGTCAGTTCGCTCCCCACTCACATAAGAATAAAATGAATACTTATGAATAATTTCAAGTTAGAAATATGGTCGAGCATAAAAAGTCGTATGAAACTTGCCTATAATGGTAATTAAGACGTTCGTATGAAAATTATGAAACTCGCTTGCGCTCGTTTCATAAACATCCTCGCGTCTTAATTACTATCATTATAGGCTCGTTATATAATGTACTATTGTCCAGTGATAACATGTGCGAAGCCAGGATTTCCATTAGTTGGGGCGGCGGCAATTGTAGATCTGTGATATAATTACTGCGTTTTCATGGAGTAATAAAATCGATTTGATTATGTTTACCGTACTGAATACGAGCCTCCAGATCCTTGTTTTCATGCAATTTTCGATACATATTGAAAACGATTTGAATACGGAAGCTGAAGTTTCGAAAGTAGTTTTTTTTTGGTTAACATGTCAACGACATTGTAGTCATTCTGTAGACTTTAGGTATAAACCATGTTGCGTTTTCTTAATGATTGTTAATGAAGACTGGTAATAATCTATTGGCCTTTAGGAAATCGCTAAATATTATGTATTACAACACACCTTTTCAATATAGGCCTACTTAATTGCGCTCACAGTTGGTAAAACAGATGACACAGCAAACAAATGACGATCGTTCACGTGCTTAGGGTGTTGAAATCGTTTTGAATACGATACTTGTTTTCATGGAACTTAATCCATAAGCCTATTGAATACGATCCAATCCCACTTTTCAGGTGTATCGACCTTGAAATCATCGTTTTGAATCCTCATTTTCATAGAAGTTTCACTACGTGAAAAGGATATTTAAAATTGGTTATTTAACGACGCTGTATCAACTACTAGATTGTTTAGCGTCGATGGATTTGATGATAGCGAGATGGTATTTGCCGAGATGAGGCAGAGGATTCGCCAGACATTACCTGACATTCGCCTTACGGTTGGGAAAATCTAGGATAAAACCCAACCAGGTAATCATTCCAAGCGGGAATCGAACCCGCGCTCGAGAGCGAATTCAGATCGGCACGCAAGCACCTCAGCCGACTAACCTACGCCGGTGGCGCTAAACGTATTTAAATCGACTTGAATACTCCATGAAAACGTAGTAAATGTCGGCAACGACTTCTGAACGACAGAGGGTAGTATCTGAATAGCACACACGTGTTACAGAGCATTATTTTATTACAGAGCATTAACATTACTGGCTGGTTGTCTAAAAATACTATGTTTTCGGTATTTATGCAATGTTAGCATTTACATTCTGATCTGTCTTTTAGATTTAGGGAGAAGAAAGTCCCTTCTTGCCCTGATTGCTTACGCACATGAATGATACTTAATACAGAATCAAACATTTGCACAAGTTTAATTAACCGTATCCATTTCCTGCAAGACATACACTGAATAATATTTTCCTCAATGATTTCTTCACACATTAAACAAAACCAGGAGTTGATTTTGATTGCTTCCTAATGGGTTCTTCATTGTCTTCTTTTTCATTTCAAGCCTATGGTGGATTACTGAAAAATTAGAATTTTAAGAATAATTTATCCGCACATAACATATAACGTAGGTTAATAGGGGAAGGTTGCCTATATTGGACCAGTTTTTTGTTTTTTAATCCCATGTCTTTAATAATGATTAAATTAAATCAAAATATGTTGTAGTACATTCTACATTCTATGTACTTTCATCCTATAGTCTTTTATTTTAAATTACACAATTCCTAATAAATATAAAAAAGTAAAACCAAAATCATGGAAATGGTCCAAATTGGGAAACCGGTTGCCTAATTTGGACTCATAGTGTCCCAATTTGGACCTCGCAAAAATACATTAGTAATAGTAAACAAATAAGTAGAAGAAGAGTATTTATTATAAATATCTTTAATTCACCAAATTTTACGTTAAAATATATCAGATATTAACATTTGGTGAAAGAAGTTACACAATTCTCTGTACTTTGATGAAAAATTAAAGAAAAACAAGATAAATTAATTACAGAAACACTATTGCATTCAAGCTGATTGTTACACTCAGAATATTTCTCTTTGCAGTGAATTAGTTTTATATTAGTTGCTTGTCTCGGTTACATAGCCTATTTCAAAATTACAGGAAGACTCACAGAAAAGCAAAAAAAAAAAAAAAAAAAAAAAAAAATGTTAGGCCTACATAAAATTGGAAAGTCCCTGTTTGTTTGGCTACGAAACTCCTGTGAATAAGGAAACGTAGACATAAAAAATAAAAAAGTGACATGATTTCCTCTTGCGTTTGAAAATTACTAGTGGCAGTATAAGGAACCCCGCCGCATTGACAACACAGGCTACTGTAGTGTTTACACCTCTTTCACCACTTACGGCTCCAACTTGGTGTTTCTCTTTCTGAGCTATAACTTTCTGTTGCCTCTTTTGCACCGTTGTAAATCCACATTCGTCAATGTTGAACACAGTAGGCCTATTTGCTGTGATACCATTCTCATCGACAGTTTTTTTTTTCAGCAGGTCGGAAAACTGGATAACACTCTCCCTATTGAACCGCTTAGCTCGGGTCATTTATGCTCCTTCTGGGTGACGGAGGAAAAAAGTTTTGAGTTTCGCTTCATAGAAGCACAGAACCACTTCTTTCCAGCCATTTTTTCCTCCTTGTTAAAAGTGTAGGGAGCATCATATTTTCCTGCGACATCAAAAGCAAGCTTATGCATATCTTTGATTGCCAACCCATAAAACCTTTCTTCAAACAAGAGAATGTGGTCGGCAATAATTTTCTCCATATCTCAATTGAAGGTTGCTTGCCTTCTGAAGGACTTAATTGGAAAGCGTTTTTACAATCAGCATAGTCTATGGCACTCCATATACGCGAGCACACTCGTTGAGTCCATAGTCACCATTTCTTTATGCTGCTTGACATCTTGGAAACATAAAGACACAGAATCCCCCAATACATTATTTTTTCTTAACATTGACCATAATATAATGCTTTATATTCATGTTGAAAAAAATACTAACAATTTCCTAAATTGGACTAGTCCAATCCAGGCAACGCGCAGAGGTCCAACCTAGACAACTTGTTCACTTATGCAAACAGACGACACTAAACAAACACATGAAATTAAAAACTAGTTTTAAAACACGCAGATAGTAGCTAATGAAAAATACTTGTAACGTATAGTATAGAAATTGTTATTACTTACTCCTACTGTATATAAAAGCTTAAGATCCGTAGTGTAAAAACTGTAAAAGAAAATACCAAAACACATTAACGGCAATCCTATTCGCTAAGATGGTTGCAGCTCACTGAACTTCGAGATGAGCTCCTTAGGCAGCGTCAGCAAGCAGTGGTGCCAACTGAAATGTTTGAAATACTTCTGTATATGGAAATACAACTGCGGTCCAATTTAGGCAACGGTCCAAATTCGGCAACTCTCCCCTATGCAGAAATGAACTTGACAGTTTCATCCCATCTCACCCTCTCGATTCCGCTTTCGACCAACCTCTCCCAGCAAGATGATTGAAGAAACGGAGAAATGCTTACAAGATTATCCTAGAGACATGGGACTGAAAGTAAACAAAAAAAATCAGTATGGTTTTAGGTAAGGCATATGCTAAAGCAGCTTCATTATTCACAGCCACGAGTTCATTTCGTACATTCGTACAGCAAGAGTTTTGCGTGTGAATGGAGATATTTTTCAAGATCATCGCTTTGCTCCTTCAGTGGATTTCACAATCGAAGTCGACGCAATTTCTGATCTCAGTAGCAGACTTAATACGTCCATCATTATTTACGTGAATTGTCATGATGCCACATCTAGCAGAGAGAACACAGAGTCTAATCTCGCTCTCGCCTTTATCCCAGGCAGCAGCACATGTGTTGAGAAGCCAGAGACCACAGCAGAGAGCTATTAAGTTAACGGCCTCACCTTACAAGAGAGCTCTTGAAGAAACTGAACTTGGGTTAAGACTAAGATAAGGTCAACCTCAAAAAGGGACTGTTATTCACCACTGGAGAAGAAAATTAAATAAGAGAGCCGAAAAAGAAGACACTTTTACGGCTCAAACGTAAATTGGCGAAACATACTAAGTTATATTATTTTTTCTTTTTTGGATACAAAACCTATTTGCGTCATTCAACGTAAAAACCAAGAAATTCAACATGTTTTTGAGCTTTCGTTAGAATGACATGAAAATTAAATTTAAATTCATTATGAACAGACCTCATATGTAAATTTAAACTATTCATTTAAAAGCACAAAACTTTTAATTTGGTGTGCAGCACTGTCAACTTTTTCTCAGAACTTCGTGAAGAGACAATATGTCGATCTAAGGATTTAGAAAATAGTGTCTCAAGTATGTTCAAATTTGAGAACAAGTTCAATAAAGGTGACTAAATTTATACAGTTATATTTAAGCACCGAATATAATCTATAAGGCACTTCCACATGTACAAAACCGATAAAGTCCTACTTCTATTCAGTTAACTGTGTTTAATTTAAGACGAATTTCACAGATGATAATACATCAATGTTATTTTCTTGACTTACTTTAGGGGAAGTGGGGGAATATGGGCACCTTAGTACTATTTCGGGTGCAACATCTCTCGGTTTTTTCTAATAATTAATTTTACAGCTGGGATATGTATCTGAACAATTTAGCTATATTATACCGCATAAGAATCCTGACTGCTTAATCCTAAACGTATGCAAGTAAAACTGGAAAATGCAAGTTAATGTATTGTGCCCATATTCCCCTAAGTGTAGGGGTAAAATGAGCATTAATGATGCGAATCACAGTCAACTGAAAGAAGTGAAAAAACATTTAAAATACTTGAAAATGTAACTGTATTAACCAAATTATATATTGTATATGCAATTTGTGATGGTTATTGCGTACCGCCTTTGGCAGATGATGTGACTCTTTGGCGAATGACGTTTGGAGATTCTAAGACATTTGAATCAGTGGAAGGAATTGTATGAATTGTGGGTTTGTCACCTGATGCTGCAGTGCCAATGTAAGCATAATCAGGAATGACATTCATGTGCAGTGGAAAAGGGCCTGAAGCTCGGAAGGAATTTACAGCCAGACATACATTGACACATCTGTTCCATGCTTCTTTGACAATGGAAGCAAACTCGACATTTGTAAAAGGTCTCCTATGTTGCCTGAAGAAATCTGTAGCACCACTGTTGTAAGCTTTCTTCATAGGACCAAACAGACCCTTATCTGCTGATTGAAGCCACGCTGTGGTGTGTGGAGGAAGACAAAATATGCATAATCAGTTATCTACTGCAAAATTAAGAATGTCAGGATTATAACTATGTGAATCACGTCCATCCACTATCAAAATTCCAGGTGCATGCTTACTGATGTTGAAATAAACAATGAAGTTATTGATTATTGAGAAAAATATACGAGTTGTGATCATTAAATTCCGAGATTGTGTCTGCTGTGGGCGAAGGGATTGCTTGATTGTCACGTGTGCGCAGCAGTGACACTAGACGACCTTGAAGAGGCACGAAACAAAGTTTCGAAGCGCTATCTTCATTGAGATCTGTATTACACAAGGATTTGTCAGCACGTGCATCCGCGCATTTGCGAAATCACGATGGACTCTAAACTGGAGCGGAGAGCTAACGTCAAATTCTTTGGGAAATTGGTAACCGTATCCCATGGAATGTTGAAGCAAGCCTACGGGAATGAAGCAGTGAGTCAGGCGAGGTGTTGTGAGTGGCATTCGCATTTCAGAAATGGCAGGACATCGCTGAAGGATGACGAGAGGTCAGGTCGACAACACACGTGCAACATTGTCGAAAATGTCGAAAAAATTCGACAAATTGTGCATAATGACCCCCACGTCCATTTTGAATATGAACGACCACAAGTCTGGACAAAGAACAAATGGCTACTCCATGACGACACTGCGCCAGCTCACAGAGCTCTCACAATACTCCAGTTTTGCACCCGTAATAAGATGGTCGTCGTTCCTCACCCCCGTATTCACCAGATTTGGCCACCTGCGATTTTTTTTCTTTCCGAAGATGAAATTCAAGCTAAAGGGTCACCGTTTTGTCACTGTGGAGGAGATAACGGCAATCGCCGAAGGCGCTTGACAGGGTTCAAGAACGCGACTTCCAGGAGGCATTCAAAAAATGGCAGACACATTGGTATCAGTGCATAACTGCCCAAGTGGACTACCTTGAAGGGGATGGCAGCCAAATTTAAATGAGGTAATGTTATTTCCACTTATGGGACAGGTCTCGGAATTTAATGATCACACCTCGTATCTCCGTTAATGTAGGCAGACTCCTTGTTGAAGTACACCTTACTGATAGCAGGCAGCTGTTCTTTCAGTCATTATTATCCTCACTCCTTTTATGATGATACTTGGAGGAAAGTAATTCCCTGCTGCATTGAAGCGAGCCACAAAGGTAATGGTTTTTCCCTTTTCTTTAGGGTAAATGCAATGCTCCACTTTGTGTTCTTTAGGTTCAATGACATCTTTCGCTCTTGTAATCATTTGTAGGCCATTTTCATCAAGATTAAAGTCATTTTTATGAAGTGTAATGCATGCCTATATTCCTCCGAACATTAGCGCCCATATTACCCCGACATATAGGGTTTCCTTTCAACAGTTGGCACTACCGTAAACTATTCACAAAACAACGTCTGACGCAGTAGAACGGCAGTTCAAGATGTGTATTCTGTATGTATACTATTAGATTTAAACTATTTTCTAAAGTTCATGTGTAATCTATTGCATATAACATATTTAAAAAAAAGTATTGTGAAATTTTATTATACTTGGAAGTCAATACTCACATTTCAGATGGCTATTTTAACAACAATACGAGACAATATTGCACAGCGCGCTTCCCACAGCAACCATTACGATACTCTCACTTTATACTAACCGTTATTAGCGAAGAAACATAATTCGTTGCAAGAGTTTTGACATGAAAACGTAATATTGCCCATATTCCCCACTTGCCCATATTCCCCCGAATTCCCCTATACTTTATAAACTCGGTACACTCGTATTAAAAATATATATTTTGTGAGGGGGATAGAAGTTATACCTGTCAGGGATGTTAATATGAATTTATAAGAGGGAGATAACTTTGCAACGGGGAGGAAATCCCCTCATTCACCCCGAGTCGACCTGGTTGGCGAGTTAATATAGCGCTGGCCTTCTATGCCCAAAGTTGCGGGTTCGATCCCGGGCCAGGTTGATGACATTTAAGTGTGCTTAAATGCGACAGGCTCATGTCAGTAGATTTACGGGCATGTAAATGAACTCCTGCGGGACAAAATTCCGGCACATCCGGCGACGCTGATATAACCTCTGCAGTTGCGAGCGTCGTTAAATACACCATAACATTTTTCACCCCGTTAATTCGCACCCTGCCTAGTATCATTCTCCCATGTTCTGAAAACAATTCTTCACAAAATATTCCAAATAGATCTTGAACAGGGTAGGTTATAAAGGACATCATTGACGTACTCCTCTCCATATTTCACTTCTGTCATTTTTCTCCTATCCTGATTTTGACTCGTTATTTCATAAGATATACGATACAAAAATTTCTTCTGCCAATTTGAATTGTTTCTTTACATTGCGAAAATTTGACTTTGTTTGTAGAAAAAAACGCAACATCGCAGTCAGTTCAGCACCAGTGTGGAAACACCCCCTCCTCCTAGCAATGTTGGCGGTTGAGTAGTGTCAACATAAAATCTGTTTCACGAGGAGACTGCCCTTGGTAAGTAACCATTACGACTCACGAGAGACATAATATTTTTAAGTGTTTTAATAACTTATTTATATGTTTGGATTAAATATTTCTTATCTTCCATTTCGCTACGCATCGCACATGGCACTGACGTTTGATTTGTGTTGAATTATTTGATAATGAAACTGAGATAGTATGATATGAATTTACAATTATGTACACTTAGCGGCAAAGAGAATGAACCGCTGACAATTTCTAAGTTCCAGAGACATAACATTGCGCATGCTCGTCTCGTCAAAGCCATAGTTCACCAGGTAACACATAATTAAACCATTTAAATTTGCTGTATTTTGTTTAAGAGTCTAAAATATGTAATAAAATCGAATGGCGGGTTGATTCTAGATACATCAGGGCCCTTGAAGAGTGAAATAATAATAAAATTGATAAATAAAAAATCAACCGGAGCCAATATGAACAGGAAAACCACGTATTATGCCGAACAGACATTAACAGTCACAGTAACGTAAGTCGTTACGACATTGGTCTATTGAACATTTGGTAGTAGTAGCTAAAGCTTCGAATCTCCCCCAATCTTCTTTTCTTAATTACAAATTTGGCATCATATGTGTCTCGCAAAGCTATACTTATGTGGCGATATCTCTTAGAATATGCCCAAACTCTAATAAATAATAGACCTCCCTCTCTCTTTCAAGCAATACTGCTCTCTGTTAATACAAAGTTCTGTCTCGTAATTACGCTTGAAGGTGGCACAGAAACAATAATCCATTGCCCTGGTTCGCATAGGTTATTCTGCGTATGCTACTCTCCGACAGGACTTCGATTGGAGAAATGTCATTTTCTTCCGACCAGGTAATTGCCTCCAGTAGCATCTGTGTATGCTAAACTCCGACAGGAATTCGATTGGAGAAATGCCATTTTCTCCGACGAGGTAATTGTCTCCAATAGCAACGATAGTACTGTCCTAGTTTATTGTATGAATGGCCACCGATACGATGAACCCTTCGTGAGACGAATTAACAAGTCAGGTTGCGTGAGGGTCGCGTGTTGGGGGTGGATGTCCTACGATGGGGCAGGACATTTGGAACGCATCCACGGGCGGTTTACGGCAGAAGTCTACGAACACATTTTGGCAAATCTAATGATCCCTGCCGCCCGAAAACGATATCCAGAAGGAACACTTTTCTTCCAGCAGGATCATCATCCGATACACACCGCCAACCAGATTCAAAGATGGTTTACGAGGAGGCGTGTTGTCGACTCAGTCGACTGGCCTCCAAATTCACCAGATATGAATCCGATTCAAAATTTGTGGGCTGCAGTCAAAAGGATCCTACGCTCTAATTGGACAGAACAACCACCCGTTCGGACACCTGAGGAATTGTGGGACAGAGTTCTAGATGCGTGGGAGGTGATAGCCAAGAATTTAGACTTGGTCCATAATCTTGTGGACTCCATGCCGTGCAGAATGAGGGCAGTTGTTGACGCAAGTGGTTTGTGGACGAGATACTAGTCCCCACCACAGGCCTTTTTGTTAATATATTAAGAATTGTTTGTTTTTGTTAAATAATTTTTTTTAATTTGTGTTTGATATGCGTCCGGTTTTTTAGGATGTGTAACAAGTATTTGTGTTGATACAGGCCAGGTCTCACCTATTAATATCCCACAGGTGATGGGCAATAATATTTTTACAACGCAGGCATAACGAAGTTTGTTTACAAATGCCATTTCACATTTAAACTAATAAATTAAGTAAAAATTAAAATAAAAGGTAGCTAATAATTTTACCTTACCAGGAGGCGAAGTCACAACTTCTGGTACGGATGTCAAACTTCTTACTACTGGGCTACACACTACTCGGAAGGTTTACTACATTATAGACGGACGACTCTCAATGAAGAGACACCACAGCTATGCCTTTCAGTGCGTTACGTTTACACGAGTGAACCGCGCGACAAAATTTAGCATTTCTATCGACCAAGAGTGGGCCATTCTTTTTGCCGATAAGTGTACATAATGAAAACCTGTGACAATTACGAGAGGATTAGTGATGCTAGGGTTACAGATCTCATTGAAATAAATGCATGTATAGGTTTTTATTGTTTGCCGGGACATATAGAGCGTCTCACCTTCATTTCAAGGATTTGTAGAACCTAGATGGCCCTCAGATTTTTTCCACAACTATGTCCTACGAGAGGTTTTTATTCTTACTTCGTTGCATCCGATTTGATAATCTGAATAATAGGGATGACAGGCAAAATTTGGATAAATTGGCCGCAATACGTGACGTTCTGACACTTCTTGAGGAAAACTATGTGAAAGAATACACCCCAGCAGAATATTTCACAATTGACGAGCAGCTTATCCCATTTCGAGGACGTTGCCCATTTAGGCAGTATTTGTCTAATAAACCGAAGAAATATGGAATCAAAATATTTGCTTTAGTAGATTCCAGAACTTTCTACCTATTGACATTTGAGGTTTATCTTCGAACACAGCCTATGGTCCATGCAAGCAATCTAATAGTCTTTCGGATGTAAGTTCAACGTCTTGTTGCTCCGATAAGAGGATCTGGAAGAAACATAACGACAGATAACTGGTACACTAGTATCCCACTTGCCAAAACCTTACTGCAAATGAAGTTAACATTAGCGAGAACTTTGCGGAAAAACAAAAGAGAAATTCCAATTGAATTTTTACCAAATAAACATAGAGAAGTAAGTTCTAGTTTGTTTGGATTCACTAAAGAAATTTCTATGGTATCTTATGTTCCAAGGAAGTCTCAGTCAGTAGTTGTGATATCCACAATGCATGATGACGATGTCATAGATGAAGACACAGGTTCCTCCAAAAAGCTAGAAATTGTGACGATTTATAACTGTACCAAGGGTGGAGTTGATTCATGCGACTAATTGTGTAGCAACTACAGTGTTGGACGTAGAACAAGAAGGTGGCCACTGGCAGTGTTCTTCCATTTAATAAATGTTTCAGCACTCAACTCATATGTTGTTTACAAGAGAGAGAAGATACAAAGAAGAATATTTCTGAAGAAACTGGCTAAAGAACTTCTTATGGAGAACGTTGTCAGGAGACTGAGTAATCCCCATGTATCACGCAATATTAGGGAAAGAATAAAAATATTCCTAAAGGACAGAGGCGTTGAAATGCCACCGAAAGAACAACAAAATCAAGAAAAGAGAAGTGGACCAGTATCTCAGGAAAGGAAGAGATGTCACATCTGCCCTAGTACAAATGATAATAAGCATTCAACACAGTGTGCTGCTTGTTTGGGACAAAATTCACTACAACTTTGTTGGCACAATATGTGGAGAACAAGCCAAGACATGAAGTACTGTTTTGTTCTACAACGTCTGATTGAAAAGCTTTAAGACTGAAGCCAGCAGTGCTTATTGGTTTGCGGTGATATATTAGGAATCGATGTAATAATTCAGAATAGACGACTTTGAAGGACATTCATTGCGCGAAGCCTTTAGGTACAGTGATTTTTTATTACAAACCCAGGTGTCAAAATATTTGAAGAATGTTTCCAAATGTAGGATAATAGTAGGAGTCTGTGTATTCCTCCAGAAGAGGACTACAGTAGTCTTTAGGTATCATTACAGTATTATGAACCCAACCTTAAAAATTTTCAATCACACCTCGTAAAGAAAGAATATGGTTTTAAGGTTTCAAAGTCATGTTTCACTTTTCTGTAGTTGAGATTTACAACTGTCATTGTATTTAATTAGTTTTCACCTTTTTTTTAGTCGAGATTTACAAATTTCATTATATTTAATTATATTCATTATAAATTATGTATTTGAATCAAATACTACAGTTCAGAATAAACATATTTCATTTACTTCAGTTTAAACATGTTATTTACCCCATAATTTTGGCATGAATCCACGTCCAGTTTGTGTCAACTGGTCAAAATGTCCCGACGCGAGTGTTTATGTACTTCCTGCCTGGTGAGTACTTAAGGGTTAAAGGACGTTGGTCAATAATGGGACCAAAAATTGTAATTCATTGTATTTGTTTATAGAGTAAATATTCATTTATATGTTTTTATGGGGATCTGAAGAAAAAATAGAAAGTGAGAAAAACATGTAACTAAAATAGCATTTAATTACATCTGAAATAACATTTGAAAAACATATGGGGAGAAATCGTAGTCAATTTAGTAATATTTTCGCATTAGATACTTATACCTTCAGACTCAAGCCATCTTTTAGCCTATAACACACTGATCTAATTTATAACGTATTCTTGAAGAATGTAAGATCATTTGTAAGTAATCTTAGATGCTTAGAGCCAAAGCTGGCTGACTCCAAGTCAGGAAATTTTACGACATTGTCTTACCTTGTCCTTCCCGTTTGATCTCCATTTAATAACTTGTGATTATTTTACAAAAAATAAGTTATTATGGACTGCTTGCTCTTAAGGTATAACCTATGCTATTAAATTCTTATAACTGTTCCATAATTTGTCCAATTACGTGATCGTGATGTGTTACGAAACCTTTCACTGTTTATAAAACAGTCACAGATTCATTCAAGGAAACAAGATTGTTTGAAGAAAGCATGGACAGCATCAAATTTTATGATCAAAGTTTCTTGACAATGGAAACATCTGTATTTTCGCATTCTGACCTTTTCACGCGAAACCTTATTTCTAGCCTATTTATTTAGGAAGTATTAATTACGTTTTTTTATCTCTCGGAGTTTGAAATGGGATTGCTAATTATAGAAAACACATGAATGAAAAACACATAACAGAAATAATCATGCAAAGTATGGGAATTTTGTCGGAATTCCAGAAAAAAATGTAAAATTGTAAAAGTCGTATAATTGCGAAACATAAGAAAGAAGTTTTACTTTATTAATATGTGTTCTTTTCTAACAACGTTTCATATATATATTCCGAGAATATTTGTATTGAATGGATGTGCTTATTCAAATCGTGGCATCGTATTGACCTATAGTATTCATTTAACTTTAAAAGCTCTTCCCCAAAACTAACATTTTACAAGTTTATTAGCACACTTTGTAGATAAAACTCTTTCGTTTAGAACTGTTAAATTTTCAGGCTATCATATCGTATGTATTATAATGCTATTAAAATTATTCCGAGCTATGTTTTTAATCATAAGAGGGAAAATGTACATTCATAAATTATTAAATATTTAAAATATACCTCAATACAATAATATATAAAGGAACCATATTCTTTCTGATAAGAATACCTTCTACCGCTTTCAAGTCTAGGTGATTAAATTTTTAATTTCCTTGAAATCTAAAATGTAGGGAAAAAAGAAAATTGTACAAGTGCATGTGAATGTGATTATGTATGAAAACTTTATTATTTCTTTTCCGAGAAGTATGGATATGTGTGAGAGCTTTCAGCACATATTTAAAAAAGTAGAAAGAGGATAAAGTGACCAAAAAATCTTAAATATGTATCATGAGAAGCCTAAGCTAAGAAAAAAAATGTATTTATATTGTACATAGGCCTACATATTTTCTTTTCAAGCTCGTGTATGTAGAGCGGACGCACAGTGCACAGCGCAGCTGCACACATGCGAGCATTTTCACAACTTTTGCATTTATAGCAACTAACTACAATTAAACAAAGACCTCGGGAAGGGGGGTAGTATGGGTAAATAGTGATAACCCTCAATATTGAGATTGGCAATTTTCTGGTTGTTAACAGCCTAGAATTCACATTTTATTTGAATTGGTTTAATAATTATGTAAATATGTTAACAATAATTGGATTATGCTGCTCGAAAAATATGACAATCTTCTTATGTTTGCAGTAAAAATTAAAATGTATATAATTTTTAAATGTTGGTTATTATTTACCCCCGAATTCTTCAAATGTTTCACGCAATATTAATTTATGATTACACTAAACAACAAAACTGACCTTTAAATGTTTTGCACAATATGTCATTTATTATGTATTTTGATGCGCTGAGTTCAAATATGTCGTTAGGTTTTATGTAGAACCCTCAGTGTTTTAATAATATGCAGCACCCTCAGTGTTTTAGTAAATCACATTTTTTATCCTTTTTGTGAGCAAGAAATAAAATTAAGTTACCGTTATGTAGTAGTACATTCATCACAACAGTAACACAGGGAATCCCCTGCTTTGAGGTATTTAACAAGTTGCTCCTCTCGTTTTCGAAATACTGATAAATACTGTGTAAAAATTTCATTTTTTTAGCCTAGAAATTCTGTTTCTGCTTTTGAAAGATTTAAATCTCGGACCAGATCATTTAATTCTCCCTGAGTTACCTGATGATGCACATTCGGATCTGTACATTCAAATTCTCAACCAGAGCGTGATGGAACTTGTTGTGAGTTATCACTTCTTTCAGTCTCGACATCTAGTGACCAAGAGTGAGGAGGAATAGGAATCGGTATCTCATCACTGTGACTAACAGGTCTAATGGCTGATGGAATATTTGGGTATTCAATTATCTTTCTATATTTTCCTCTAAGCCCCCCTATTTTAGTAATATAAAATAACAGTCATCAACAGAAAACACATCTTGGTTGGCTATGTAGAGGATTCAGCTTAACAACAACGGGAGTGTTGACATTGACATCACAGCGGAGTAGTATCCGTGCAGTACGTTTCAGTACACAAGGAGACGAGCAATGAAAAGAAACTGAAGGTCATTGAATAACGTCCATTCTAAGTTTGAATTGTGTAATATTGAAGTGCGTGTAATACGACGGAAAACGATGCCGAAAACAAAAACCGCAATTTATAGAAGAATATGGTAGTAAGTAATTTAGAGAAAACCGGGAAAGTTTTACTTGTATATTATGCAATACAGAAATACAGGTTCAAGAAACAAAATTTTTACGTAGACATTGTAATACCAAAAATCATATGACACATATTGATTTACTATCGGCAAAGGAACAGAGAATTGAAATGCCATCCACTCATATTCGCTGTCGAATAAACAATCAGAGTTCATCAGAGACTTGTGTGAGATGTTAATAAATACAAATATTCTGTTGCAAAAAGGGAAAAATCCTCACTTTAGTGTATTTATTGCAAAATATTCAGAGAAGAAGGTTCCATCAGAAACAACTCTGCGCCAAAATTATTTACCTTTGTGCTACGAAAGAGTCGTTAGAAATATTCGACAAAATGTAGCAGATAAAAAATTTGGGTCAGTATAGATGAAACCTCCGATGTTACCAGTAGGTACGTGGGAAATGTGATTGTAGGATTTCTCTCACCCAATGACCATGGCAAGAAATATTTACTCACAACAAAGGTAATAGAAAAATGTTAACCATGAAGCTGTATGAATTTCTTTAATAAGTCAATGTCTATTCTTTATCCCATGGGTGTCAAGCGAGAAAATGTGCCACTTTTACATGGTCAAAGTAGTCAAAGAAATTCAGAAAAATTATTCACACATGGTTCATGTAACTTCCTTGGCTCATGGTTGCCATAGAGTGGCGGAGGAAATCCGATCGTTGTACAATCACGGTTATTGATGTATGCACGTTTTCTTTTCATTCTCTTCACTTGCCTATACAACGTGCATCTGTGTTTACGAATTATCTAGCGACGACATTCAGATCGCACAGCCAAGACTTGCCGTAAAGTATATGTGCAGTGTACCTTACGACTCGTCCAACTAAAGTGCGGTTTTTTACTTATAATAACTATTTAGGAATATTTGGATGACTCATCAATATGGTTGGCTAGTTCCCTCCATACCATCGAATTCTGAAAGGCATAGAAACCTTTAGTTTGTTCTTTAACCACCCCTTTAGGTGGTTAACACAATTACCACAACACACATGAGCCCACCTCCTATTTTGATCACATAGTTTACAACCAAAATAAGTTATACTTCGTAAGCCTTTTCTATTAGTGGTGTTATTTTCTATCTATTAGACTTAACTGTATAATCACCACACACACATAGCAGAAATTGTTAGGATCACTAATGCACTTGTGCGACGTATTTAACTGTGTTCTAGTATTTAGTTTAATAGATCAATGTAAACACAAACATAATATATGCACTACACTACACACAAAGCTAACTGATAACTGTATATCAACCAGACATTTCTTTACAGCAGTAATACTTATAAGAGACTGAGTCTGCTAACAAGGGGCTGGAGAAATTTCTCTGGGGCGGTCTTGACCTTCAGACTGGTGCAATGAACAAACTATAAAAAAGTTAAAGGATACTTAGGAGGGAGTTTTATATCATAACAGAAATGTGAGGTGTTGGAAAAGAAAACAAAACAGACCCTTTGAAAGGTTTATCTTTGTCGAATCTTAAGAGTCTGTGAAAGGAATAAAGTAATGTGAGGCAAAAATATCATCACACCAGGGTCCTTGTCCACTAAGGCAGGAAATTAATAAAATAAATCTATTAAATTACCACTATTAGCTTTTCATTACTGTATCATTTAGTATCAAAGAAATATTAGCATTTATAGCCCACCCAAAAAAGCAAAACAGACTTAAAAAACTTAGGGTTTCAGAGAATAATATATTTCGGTATTATCATAACTCGAAAGCTATATGATCTCCAATACTGAAATTTTAGTTTAAAATTTTTATCAAGAAGTTGCAGTATTGTGAGGGGAATGGTCACAATAAAGTATCCACGTAACAAGATATTAGCAACCTTTTACAATGCACAAATAGTACATCACGTAATATTACTACAGAGTTACTACAAAACAACTTGTCTTAAAATTTACAAATTGCTGCAATCCTAAGAAATTTGAACTTACATCTAAATAATATTCTTCATGTAACACTGAAACATGTGGATAGTTTTTAATGACTCAAAAATAACTTTTTATTGATGTATTGATATACATGTATAGTTTCATTTATACATGTATTCATACATTAAGGGGAAGCCCAACTAATTTTGGTAATTTCTAAACTATAAAAGATATGAATTATTTTTGCATACTAGTTACGGGGATTACTTGATACATACATGCAAATTTTGAAAGGTGTAGTGAAAGTAATATGAGCATTATTAATTATTCATAATAATTTTATGTTAATATTTTGATATCTATATAATTCCTACCTTGTGCTATAATTTCACAAAATTTTTAATATATATTTTTTTTCTCTAGGTAGCTTATGGCATGGTTAAACATACCCGTAATTGACATATAGTTTGCTCAAGCTCTAATTATTTGTTCAATTAAAAATTATTAAATTAGTTATTTAAAATTAAAAAAAATCATGCATATTAAAAAAATTAAACATTTTTTGACTCAATCATACTTTACACTACACAAAATTGAATGCCAATTATCAAATATTGGAATACACTGAAAGAGCAGAAAAAATGTCAAAACATTATGTCAATAAATGTGGGAGTAAATAGATTTTCAAGAACTGAATGTGTAGAAAAAATTTAAACAGAGAAAATGGACATCAAAATTTAAATGAACTAAATTGGGTAATTTCTAAACTATAAAGGATACACGAATTATTTCTTGCATACTAGTTCTGCGTAATAATATTATAATATAAAACAGTTATATTACCGGTTGTTCTCACTTTGAGAGAGGAACAGGGGTTAGGTGTGTTCGAGAATAAGGTGCTTAGGAAAATATTTGGGGCTAAGATAAGAGGGATGAAGTTGCAGGAGAATGGATAAAGTTACACAACGCAGAACTTATTGCATTGTATTCTTCACCTGATATAATTAGGGACATTAAATCCAGACGTTTGAGATGGGCAGAGCATGTAGCACGTATGGGCGAATCCAGAAATGGATATACAGTATTAGTTGGGAGGGCAGAGGGAAAAAGACCTTTGGGATGGACGAGACGTAAATGGGAGAATAATATTAAAATGGATTTGAGGAAGGTGAGATATGATTGTAGAGATGAATTAATGTTGCTCAGGATAGGGACCGATGACGGACTTATGTGAGGCGGTAACGAACCTTCGGGTTCCTTAAAAGCCATAAGTAAGTAAGTTAGTTCTGGGCATTACTTGGTACATATAGCAAATTTTCAGAAACTACAGTGTAATTAATATCATCATTATTAATTATTCATGTTAATTTTATGTTAATATTTTGATAATATAATATTGGGAAGCATACATCCTGAAAGCCTGCTATGAGTTGGACAAATATATTATATACTATCTGAAACGAAGTCTCTGTCTCAATGTGTAAACAATCAGGAAATTGAGGAAAGTCACAGTAATTTTGAAATAAATGGAGGAGAAACCTTGCAGAGAGAGTAGGCGTGATCCAGCGTGGCATTTACATAGCGCACGACTTTAAAAATGGCGACAGTAGCATCTGTTAGGATAGGAATAAGCAAATGAAACTTTATAAAATCACTCACAATAATATTTTGAATTTTTTAATGTAAAAAAAACAAAAATATCCTTTTAAGGCCATATATAAGTACCTGTTTTTCAGTTCAATCTCCCTTTAACTCAGTCTAAGACTGCATTACAATTATTTTTAATCATAATCTAATTTAGTAACTTACATTATCTTGTTTGATGTCAATTATATTCGCGTAACGTCAAAGTTGAATAATCCTATAGTATGTCACGTTGAAGTTGTCCAACTAATTCTATAATATTCCGAGAGTGTGAACACATAAGCTTAAGTAATTAACTCTTGTAACTTGAACACATGCTACGTAAATCGAATTAATTTTCTGTAAGCTGTTTTCTATATACGCTAGTTTGTGTACCATACTCTTCAACCCTTCATCATAATATAGGTGTTCATAAACATTACACGAATTCAGAACCTGAAGATGCCGTAACGACGAAAACGTTTGTCATTCACGTCATATTTCTGTAATATTTTAAATGTTTGACTAGACTTAAAGTCAATGTAAAGTAGGGTAAATTATAGACTGAACAATTCTTTGAAAATATTCGTACTAAAATATCACCCATAAGCCTCTTAATTAAGAAATGAATTACTCGAACTCTCAAAAAAGATTACACTGTTATCCCTAAGGTAATTTAATCTTATAATCAACAAACTTGCATAATACTGTAACTATATAAATTTGCCACTATAGAAATTTTACAAATGTCTGTCCAATTCATACCTAATAACTCCTAGCGGCTGCCTCTCCACATACTGCACCAAATCGATCTCACTAATTCTTTTCATGACAGCATCGGCTATAAGGAAATCCCTGGGACGCTGAGGATGTATTTCATTTGTACATGTGGGACAAATATTACTCAGGTGTGTTTCATGTATGTTCTGTAGACTGAAAATAAATATACATTTATATCACTACTTCTTAACCACTCCGTATTCAAAAGAACTTTGGACAGGTTCTAGACACAAAATTGCACCTGTGTTGTCAGTGTGTCAGCACTAGAATAAGAGAGAGATTGTACTGCACATGTGACAGCAGCGGCGCGCTGTTTATTAGTATTGAGTTGTCTCATAAGTTCGTTCTCTTTTATCGTAAGTTTCATATATTCCACCTGAAGACACTCTATCCTCTGTACAGAGAAGTTATCTTACACCCGTACGACATAGGGTACAACAACTAGACCCGCTGTTGGGTAGGTCAGTACGTGTTTGTGACTGACGTTGGATGCAAAAGCATGGAATTGCAAGTGTTTACAAAATTAACACTTAAGGCAAAAGGGAACATTTTCGGTATCTTAAGCTCTTTTATTATCCTTGAGATAAAACCGTCTTACAAACCTAACGGAAAATCTGTAGTTTACGGGAAAGAAACAGTGACGAATCGGGCGTGTAAAAAGTGGTTTACTCGATTTCCATCTGGAAATTTCTCCCTAAAAGTAAAACATCACGCGTGCAGACGTGCAAAGAATGAATGATATTATTTCAAACGGCCTACAGATGACAACTCAGGAGATGGCACAGGAGTTGAACTTATCTCATGCTATTTTAGCCAGGCACTTAAAGAAACTTGGTTAGGTAAATGTTCGCTACATGTGAATTTCGCATCAACTGAGTAAAGAGAATTTAGTTCAACGCGTTTACATCTGCGACTCCTTAATAAGACGCAATAAAATGATACTTTTCGGAAACGGCTGGTGACAGGATATAAAGAGTGGAGTGTAAGACAACCTCCGAAGGAGTACATCATGGCGCAAGAATGGGGAGCCACCAGTATCAATTCCTAAACTGGGGCGTCATCGAAGGAGAGATATGCTATGCATTAGTCAGATTGGAAAGAAATTCTGTATTACGAATTTCTGAGTACTGGTGAGACCATCAATGGAGACAAATATTGTTCTCAGTTGGATGGTCTCAAGACAGCCATAGAAGAGAAAAGATCGAAATTGGCCATCAGTGGTGGAGTCGTCTTTCAGGACGACAATGCTAGACAACATACTTCTATGGTGACCCGTCAAAATGTGCTTAATTTCGACTGCAACCTCCCTATTCTCCAGATATTGCCCCTTCCGACTTTTATCGATTAAGATCCAAACAGAATTTTCTTAATGGCAAACGCCTCACTTCCTTGGAGGACTGCAGATTCCATATGGAACAGTTCATCAACCAGAAAACCGCCAGACTTTGGAGGAACGGAATTTATAACCTTCCAAGGAAATGGCAATATATTGTCGATAAAAATGGTTCATATAGTTCAAAATGAAGTTTCTTTACAATACCCTTACTACTGCCTCTTCGCTTTGAATGATTTTGTGTTTAATGTCTTGTAAATAAATTCCATATCGTACCCGAGATTTTTCGGCAACTTCTCTGCTGTAGCTGTGCTGGGGCTATGCAGTGTTCTCAAGCGTTGTTAATGGTTGAAATGTGGCGAAGAAGCGAACGAATTTATAAGGCAACCCGAATAGAAACAACTATCGTTCCACAAACAGAACGGTCGAATAATACAGCAATGTATCTCTGTATAAGATTGTGTGGTGAAATTAAACTTAACGTCAGATTGCTGAAAGATGTATGTCCATATGTTTCATGATTATTGTATAGGCATATGTTCATTGAGTTTAGTTATTAAGACGATTTGAATTCTATGTAGACCTACATTTAATGCAAATATAGGTTTTAATCTTTGAATGTCCTGTGATAGAAGAAGACTTAACTTTTGGAAATATAATAATAATAATAATAATAATAATAATAATAGAGTAGCAGAATATTTGCAGTTACCTACTAGTGGTAAGCTGGTCCTTCTCTCCCTATATTCTAGTAAGTTACATCCACTTTTGTGACTTTTTCATCAAAGTTCTCTATTTTCAGTGGTACAAGGTATCCCTCAGACTGATGAAAATGCAACAGATCTAGAGGCTTCATAAGTTAGTTCCAGAGCTCCAAGATTCCTTGCAATCATACGAACGCTATATTTTTTCTACTTTACTATTGATTCGTCTATTTATTATTTGAGTTTTGAGAATTTAAAGTAATAGAACTAGTCAAGTTATACAAGTTTATTATTGGCACTGGATTGAGTGTTTAATCCCTATGGCGGGGACGTAGAAAGGGACAATTTATTGAGTCATTGTACTCTAGAAAAAAATGTTAAGTTACCATTAAGAAGAGAAAAAACTTGAAAATGTATTAATTTGCATTAACTTACCAGTTAGAGCTGAACGAATGCTGAAAGGAGAGGATGGTTGAATATGGCGAAAACAAGTAAATTTTCGAATTTATTTTTCTCTTAAAATAAACTTCGATATGCGAAAAAAATATTACGTAAAATTTAAGTGCATTTACGGCATTGTTAGTTGCTGTGACGCCATTTTTAAGGCTGTGGTGCACACGATTTTCTAATTATATCAAACTTTGAAATTTTTCGTAACTTTATTTCCCCCTTTAAAACACTGTTTGTTTTGTGAAAAATACATTACATAAAATTCAATACACATTTACTGCTTTGTCAGCTTCTGTGACATTATGTTCAAAGTTCTGGTGCACAGAGTTTCTTAATAACTAAACTTTGATTGCAATTTCCAGCAACTTTAATTTTCTTTTTATTTTATTTCATACCAAATTTATTATGGAACTATTAATAATACTTGCATATTTGGTAGACATTATTTAAGACATTGGGAAACTTTTTTATTATTTTTGTAATACTTGAAAAATATGTCTCCATATTTCTATGAAGTACCTCTAAAATTCATTTTTAAAATGTAATTGTTTATCTTAAACATTTGAAAGCCAATTATTATCAAAAGGCTAAGGTTTAACAGATTTAGTGAATAACTGCACCTTGGATATTTTTCAAAATTTGGATCCCAATTTTTATATACTCTGGAATTTAAATTGTAGCAGCAATGATATTTGTACACACAAAAAATGAAATTCTTTCATCAATTAGGAAACAAATTAAATTTCACCAATCTCTCCCCTTAATATGAAATAGTATGTCAATACTGAACTTCAACTCCAAGTGCAACATTGTAAATGTATTCAATATCATTTTTGTAAAGAAAAAATTTTTTGCAAGTTTAACGTAGAATAAAAACATTGAACAACAAGAATTTTGCTCCGGCTTAAAAGAATGTGTGCCTTATGGTTTGGTGTGCGCTGAATCCGAAGATGCATCTCTTTTCTTCGTATCACGTAAGGGATTTAAGATATACTATGATTTCACTTTTCCATTAAGGCTCCCCAGGAAACATCTGGTGTGGGTTGGTGTTGTAAACCAAAACAAAAGCTAATGCATTTTATGAGTTTTTAACCTATTTCCAGATTCTTGTGGTTGTTGGCATGACCTTTTGTACTTCTAACAAATAAACAGATATTGGTCCCTTTTATTCTGTAAATTTCGTAACAGTTCAAAGTGAGGTCTACGCAATGAACAAACAAGGGTGTGGTTTTCAGTATTTGAAAGAAAAGTTTACCAGTTTGTGTGAAGGCAAATTAAAAGAGGGCATTTTCATAGGTCCACAAATTCATAAAGTTGTGGTTGACTATTTGAGGAAAAACTTTCCGTTATAGAAAACATGGCATGGCACGCTTTCAAAGAGGTTTTCTCAAATTTCCTTGGAAATTCTAGGGAAGACGACTACATCGAACTTGTGGAAACCATGTTAAGTACATATGAGAGAATGGGGTGTAACATATCTCTCAAAATACACTTTTACATTCTCTTTTGGATATCTTTCCTTCTAACCTTGGAGTGGTAAGTGACGAGCACGGAGAAAGATTTCATCAAGAAATATCTGAAATGGAAAGGCGATATAAAGGGAGATCATCATCCAGCTTTTAATAGAAAAGGGAGCATCTTCTGCGGACCTCTGGAAAAAGAAATAAGGAAGAGACTAGTGAAGTACTTTGTGTGTAGTGTGGCACTGTATAGAGAAGAAACATGGACATTACGACGAAATGAAGAGAAACGAATAGAAGCATTTGAAATGTGGATGTGGAGAAGAACGGAGCGTGTGAAGTGGACAGACAGAATAAGAAATGAAGTTGTGTTGGAAAAAGTGGGTGAAGAAAGAATGATGCTGAAACTGATTTGAAAGGAAAAAAGGAATTGGTTGGGTCACTGGTTGAGAAAAAACTGCCTACTGAGGAATGCTCTTGAAGGAATGGTGAACGGGAGATGAGTTCGGGGCAGAAGAAAATATCAAATAATAGACTACATTAAGATATGTGGATCATGTGCGGGGACAAAGAGGAAGAGAGAAAATAGGAAAGATTGGAGAATGCTGGGTTTGCAGTGAAAGACCTGTCCATGAGCAGAACACTTGTGTATGTCCAAGATGCTTGGAATATCGTGGCTGAGAACAATCGCTATTTGAAAAGACTAGTCAATTCTATGCCCACTTCCCTGCAAGATGTTAAAAAATGTAATGTTTTATTTAACGACGCTCGCAGCTGCAGAGGTTATATCAGCGTCGCCGGATGTGCCGAAATTTTGTCTCGCAGGAGTTCTTTTACGTGCCAGTAAATATACTGACATGAGCCTGTCGCATTTAAGCACACTTAAATGTCATCGACCTGGCCCGGGATCGAACCCGCAACCTTGGGCATAGAAGGCCAGCGCTATACCAACTCGCCAACCAGGTCGACCCTGCAAGATGTGATCAGATGTGGGGAAGATAGACTAGATATTGAATGATGGCATTTTGTTTTGTTTTTTGAACGCTTATTTGTTTGAATGTTCTAAGGCAGACGCCAGTAACTTTGTTTTGTTTATGCCACAAAAGATTTTTTTTTTTGAGAATAAAACCGTTTTTCTTTCCATTTGCAGCCTTAATGTCATAATAAATAATGAAAAATTTATTGCATAATACATTCATGGACTTGATGTTAATTACTAAAATAGTCATAAAAGAGAATTGAGCAATTATGTATATTTTGCCTATTTCTCTTAAAAACAAAACAAAAAGAACATAAAAAGCACGAGGTTGTATTCGAACTCAAGACCTCACGAATATCAGCACGGAACGCTACTATTACGCTATCAAGTAACACACAGAATACTTTAATTATAACTGTAGATATCAGGCAACGTGGTCCAAAAACATATAACATCGCCTGTCTCCGAATTATGGCGAAGATACCCGAAGGAAACTTTCCTTCTAGAGAGCGGCCACTTTTTTCTTTTTACAACTATACATTGGTATAAAGATCTGCTAATGCTCCTGTTATCTTCACACCCATTTTAAACCCTTTACGTATGACCGAAACCGATAGTAGCAATTGAATATTTGGTGATTGGCGGTATTTCGTGGAGGATTATGGGGCCTAAAAGGTGTAATTTGACGTCATATCCGTCGCACCGATTTCAAGCATATTTGCTTGGATTGCTCCTTCCTGTCGTTTTATCTTCTCAGTTCTATAGGGCCGTATTCATAGACATTTTTAGCGCGGGTTTCCGGTGGATGATCAGCGTTTTTCGTATTCATAAACCAGTGTTAGCGATAGGATATGATTTGAATTCTCTACAAGTAACCAGTCGGTAGCCGGGGCTAGCTTAGTACGATCGTAACGCGTGCTGCGAAATGTCTATGTTAAATGTTATGTTTTATTTAACGACGCTCGCAACTGCAGAGGTTATATCAGCGTCGCCGGATGTGCCGGAATTTTGTCCCGCAGGAGTTCTTTTACATGCCAGTAAATCTACTGACATGAGCCTGTTACATTTAAGCACACTTAAATGCCATCGACCTGGCCCGGGATCGAACCCGCAACCTTGGGCATAGAAGGCCAGCGCTATATCAACTCGCCAACTAGGTCGACTCGAAATGTCTATGAATAGCACCCTTAGTATCATAAAGAATTTGCAGCTTGAATGTTAGCAAACAAAGAAACAATTTATAGGGAGGTTATAAAAACAGGAGAAAGTATATAAATATTAAAATAAATAAAGTAATACACTAAAATAGGTATTAATTGACTTACTAAAATTATATTTCACTAACGTTAGCTTCATGAAAACGTTTGAACGGATTAGTCACTTTCTGTTGAGAATCTATGAGGGAAATAAATGACGATCGCAAAGCATATTTTATAGTACCGCAAAGAATTTACATTTTGATATGTCAAAAAAAAAAGAAACAAATGCTAGGGAACTGATAAAAGCAAACAAATCCTAGGGAAGTGATAAAAACAAATGCCAGGGAAGTGACAAATTTGTAGAGATAAACAGCCACGATTGGTTTAAACACGTCCTTTCTTACCGTTTTATTGGTCAAACGTAGTATGACATAGTAAAAGTGTAATAGTCATGTTAAAAGATTCCAAACAGTAACGCTAGTTCTATTGTATTGTATTTATTAACATTCCATGGTATTCATACATGCTTACAGCTAGAATATGGAACAAGTCAAAAAACTTAATACTATTATAAAATCTTAATTTATAGTCACAGTCTAGATGAAATATATACAGACGAGATTTACAATATAGTCTACTAGTACAACACATAGTTTTAGTATCAATTTCATGAAGTGTTATTGAATGTCATGAATTCACCTACAGAATAGTAGGCGTGAGAAATTAGGCACTTCTTTAATTTGGCCCTAAATAATTTTATGTTTTGAGTTTCATTTTTTATATCGATAGGGAGGCTATTAAAAATTTTTACTGTCATATAACGCACTCCTTTTTGATAGCACGATAGACTTGCCGATGGAGTATGAAAGTCATTTTTTTGACGTGTATTTATGCTATGAACTGTTGAATTAGTTACAAAGTTTTCACGATTACATACGAGGAAGACTATTAATGAAAAGATATACTGACAAGCCATGGGCATTATTTGTAGATTTTTGAAAATAGTCCTACACGATTCCCTAGATTCGGCACCTACTATTATTCTAATTACTCTTTTTTGTAATAGAAATATATTGTTACTATCTGTGGAATTTCCCCAGAATATTATTCCAAAACTCATTACCGAGTGGAAGTATGCAAAGTATATTGTTTTTAAGGTATTGGTATTTACTATCTTTTGCATAGATCTAATAGCAAAACAAGCTGAATTTAGTTTGGGGGTAATTTCTTTAATATGATTTTTCCAATTTAACACATTATCGATTTTTAAGCCAAAAAATTTGGTTGTTGTTGTTTCTAATAGGGATCTATTGTTAATTATTGCGCTAGAAATTTGCGACGTTGACTTTGGACAGGATTTAAATTGAATTATGTTAGTTTTGTTACAATTTAATACTAATTTATTGACTGAGAACCAGTCACATATTTTGAAGAGAATTTCCTCTGTTGAAGATTGGAATGTGTTGGAGTTATTGGCTGTAATTACTATACTTGTGTCATCTGCAAATAATATGGGATGACCTACATCTTTTATAAGGGGGGCAAGATCATTTATAAACACTAGAAAAAGTAGGGGACCTAATATCGATCCTTGAGGAATTCCATTATTAATAGTTCCCCATGTCGATGTAGATTTCATAGTTGTATTGAGTTCAACTTTCTGTTTCCTATCTATGAGATATGAGTGAAACCATTGGTGTGCAACACCTTTAATTCCATAATAATCTAATTTATCTAGCAGCATTTTATGATTTATACAGTCAAATGCTTTGGATAAATCACAGAAAATCCCTCCAACTTGTAATTTTTTATTTACTGCCTCCAGAATTTTGTCAGTTAAACTAAATGTTGCATTTTCTGTGCCTTTATTTTTCCTAAATCCAAATTGTTCTGGGACTAAAATGTTGTATCTTTCTAGACGATGATATAATCTTTTATACATTACTTTTTCAAAGATTTTGGAGAAGACTGGTAGAAGTGATATGGGTCTGTAATTTTCTGGAGACGTTGTTTCTCCCTTTTTGAAGATAGGAATAACCACTGAATATTTTAGTCTCTTGAGAAATATACCATTGAACATTGAATAGTTACATAAATAACTTAATGGCCCAGCTATAATATGTGAACTAGCTTTTAATATTTTGCTTGTTATTTCATCATACCCTGAGGAGTTTTTTGACTTTAGATTTTTAATAATTGCAATTATTTCTTGTTTGTTTGTTGGAAATATTTGAATATTTGGGAATTTTGTCGGAAAATATTGTGTTAAAGAATCTAAACTGTTAGTTACATTATCTTGGGGGATGTTGAGGTTATCTGTTATTGTAAGAAAATATTTGTTAAATATGTTTGCAATTTCATTTGGGTCTGACGTTTTTGTATTGTTAGATATATGGGTATAGTTTGTTACTTTACTTTTTGATCGTCCACTTTCTTTTTTAATTATGTTCCAAGTTGTTTTGATTTTATTATCAGAGTTTTGTATTCTTGTATTACAGTGTAATTCTTTAGCTTTTTGAATTACTTTGTGTAATATTTTTAATAATTTTTATAGTGTTGTTTTAAGTTTGTATCATTACTATTTCTGCTCTGTACGTATAATGATCTCTTGGTTTTGCATGAGATTTTAATACCTTGTGTAATCCATCTATTGTTACATATTGTTTCATTTTTATACTTTACAGGAAAACTGAATTCAAAAATATTTAGAAATGTTTTATGAAACGCGTTGAATTTACTGTTCATATCACTTTGACTGTATACTGATTCCCATGTTTCATTTTTAAGATTTATTTCAAAATCATTTAATGATTCCCTGAAAGTGTATTGTTGGTTAATCTACTACTATTGGTATTACCACTACCACTTCCACTGATAATAATAATAATAATAATAATAATAATAATAATAATAATAATAATAATAATAATATGACACGATATCCTACATTGACACGAGATGAATGGGTAATTCCACGAAAACCATGACATCAGATGTCACATATGAAGTTGTTGTTTTAAAGTCTTTACTATTTTTACGTCTGAGAGTAATGAATGGCCAAGACCGAGGCACAGAAGAGAACTTGTTTTCGTTTATAGTTTGTTCTGAATGTGAGCGGGAAGTTAGAGCATATTATTCCTACAAGCGAAGCAACTGCAGTGAACTTTGGTCTCCCTTACCTCATCAGTCTGTGAATAATCTTGACAGTGAGTGGTTAGGTTGAACGTACACCTTCGCGAAAGAGGATGAAGCAGGTATAATACATTGCCTCATTCGATAGTTTTAACTTTTGTTATGAGGTCATCTAAATCAGCTCAAGTTTATGTCCCGTCCGTTACCAAATGTTTGAATTTATTTAGTTTCAAGCCATACTATTGCAAACTAGCCAATGAAAAAAAACATATTCTCTTCCAATATTCAATGATGAACACCATGAACCTTCAAGACCTTAATTAAATTCAAAACAATATTTTTAATTGTGGCAACAGACGGGACATCTTGTGGTAACAGACGGGACAAGAATAACTGTCCCATCCGTTACTTGTCCGTAATCATGAAGCCCATACCGTGAATTCGTTGTTATTATTATTATTATTACTAGTATCACCAGCATTATTATCATCATCATCATCATCATAGTCATCCAAATAGTTAGTTAAAGTGTATATTGCAGGTTAATAGTACTTTAACAACATGGCAAATACTGTATGTCTCCAGCCGAGAAAATGAACCGGTCTAGAGAATGCCTGAAAGAGTCGGAGAATTATGAAGCTTTTAAAATTAAGGACGCAAGAAAGAAGAAACATGCACGGGCTCTGAAGAAGACAACTATGACACCGAAGGATATGAGAAAGCAAAGAAAATATGATCGTGAACGGAAACGTGTCTACCGGTAAAAATTGAATAGCCTGAGTCCAAGTGAAGAACTAACTTGTTCAATTATTCTGTTTCTAACACTAGGGCTAAAGTTGTCCATCGTGCTCTCCGTAATCTGCCTCAAAGTCCAAGAAGGCATTATGAGCTTGTGGGTGTATTAGCGAGAACCTCTGAATTATGGGTGAAGGAAAGCAACATATCTGTAATAGGAAACCTTGTCAAAGATGTCGAAGATGATGCAATTAATTTTTATTGCAGGGAAGATATCAGGAGATAGGCTTCCGGAAGGAAAGACAGTTTAATAATTTACACAGATACTGGGAAGGTAAAAATGCAGAAACAACATCTTGTGATGACCATTAAAGAAGCTTATAACCTATTCGTTGCAGGAAAAGGGACAAACATAATAAGACTTTCAAAATCTGCACCCCTTCGTCCCAAATACGTTCTTACTATAACTTAACAGCACACAATATCTGTGTGTGTGTATCACTGTAATGCCGAATATTTTAGTCAGAAACTTTGTCTTCCTACAATGAATACTGTTCGAGCTTACATGGAATCAGTAGTTTGTGATGTAGCAAACGAAAAGTGTATGTATGTTCAAATATTACTAACAAATACGGAGACTATGATAACTTGGATTGGATTAGAAATTATGGAGGAAGATTTAAAGAAACAGGTTACATATAAACAATGGGCATATGCAAATGGAAGATTATAAGAAATTGAAATCAGTAGTAAAATTGCAGAAGATGTGCAAGCATTGAAAAAGCAGACACCAACCCTCCTGATACATTGCTTCATCACAAGGAAAGAAAGTGCATTTTTTAATGAAGTAAGACAAGCTTCATCTGAAGTGCGCTACCAGTGGACTTTTCGGAGAACTATTCTGCTAAGTTTCAAAATGAAATACAGGCTGCCCATTGGAATAAGAAGCAAATTACAGTTTTCACAGCAGTGGCGTGGTTTGGCAACGAACCTTGTAATTATGCCTTGACGTATGATCAATATGCTGTCTTTGCTTTCTTAGACGAAATTTTTAGAGACAAAAATAATCATCCAAATGTGAAATACCTACACGTATTTTCTGCATCTCAATTCAAGCAGAGATTTAATTTCATGAACATATCATTTGTAGAAGAATTTTATGGAATACAACTGTCCTGGCCTTTTTTTCTCCTCGAGCCATGGGAAAGAAGCTGTAGATGGTGTATGGGCAACGATTAAAAGGCTTATTTGGACTCGGGTGAAAATGGGAAAATACACAGTTCAAGATGCACAATTATTTGTCGAATGTGCTGCAACTTCTTCCGTCAAGATAATTTTGATTACAGATGAAACAGTGAAACATCATGATATGTTGAACGAGCGTTGAAACAACACAGCGTCCCTTCCAGAGACACAAAAAATTCATTCCATAATTGGAGTATCTCCATACAAAATCAAATGGAAATATTACTCTCACAGCTCTGATGACCATGAATTTACATTAAAAAAAAAACCAAATCTTCACGTACAAAATAAAAATATACCTATTAAATGCATTTATGGTGTGTATGTTCAATCTGATTTTTTTACTCTTTGTTTTATTTGTACTTGCATCAATCAACAGTTTCGGTATTACAACGTTAAATGATTACGTTGTACAATATGCGACATTATAGACGTACTCAATTGTATTACTTTGTTGTTATAAGAGCTATGCTGAAGTAATATATGCAGATATAATGTCTATTAATTGTTTAAAACTTTTTAAAAGTTGTTCACTGTTTTATTCAGTTGTTCTTTCTATCATTACAAGACACATTCGGAAAATATCCCGTCCGTTACCTGTATGTCCCATCTGTTACCCATCCTTAGACTGCTTCTCTCAATACACAATTCATATTACACAAAGTTTGAATGTTCCCATGAATAGCTGTGTACACTTGCAATACTTGGTAATATTGTGGTATTTTTGTATTTCATAACAGGACAGAAATTGTATGGAGTTTGTGTTCATATACTGTGTCATTTTTATGTCCCGTCTGCTACCTTTCTTTAAACAGTTATGACTGTTGTCAAATATTTTATAATTTGCTTTTCAACAGAAATAATATCAGCTTATAACATGATGCAGGCATTCTTATTTTTATTTTGTATATTAAATAATTTCCGTACGAAATAAATAAACAAATAAATAAATAAATAAATAAATATATATATATATATATATATATTATACTGAACAACTTGTATGATTGTCCCGTCCATTACTGTGGAATTACTCGAATAACTTGCTAGAAACAAAAATGTAGGGCTATACGAATTAATACATGAAGAGTGATGACAAACTTTACTGGACAAATGGTATTTGATGAACTACGATAGCATATGATCACACTGCTCTTAAGAAACGAAATAATATCACCATAACGTAAGACTTTATCATATAAAGACAGAAAAATAAAAGCTAATATACCATATATATGTGACAAACTCCTAGACTTGTTAATAAATTGATGTTGCTTTCACAGGTGATCTAAATAAAGTAAAAAGAAGAAAGTCAAACAATGATGAAATACTTTACATAGATCTCAATATAAAATGCAAACACATGAAACCTACAGGTTAACCTACAGAAATTATTATCGTTGCTCTGGAAAATGACAAGAAATGCTCACTGAACATCTTCCTTCATTTCTTTGAGCACTAGATTCGAGCATTAGAGAGAAAAATAAGATGCATATAAAATAGGCGTCATTATCTATAAATACTATTAAGGATGATATACAATAGCCTGATTCTATAATATACGGCTTCGTGGTCTACCGTTCAGCATTCCTGATTATGAATCATGAGATTCCTGTTTCGATTCTCGTCCCGATCATAGCAATTTGTTTTAAATATAGTGTTATTTAACACTAACATCCGAAAAATATTCGTTATGTTATATACGTTTCTGGAATTGGTAACGATATAGAAACTTTGTGATTTTAGTCTATATAGGTTAAAGAATGTCTGTAGGCAGGAGCACTTCAATTTTCAGGTGAAGGTCCTCAGAATGCGTGGTAGGTCTGAAGTGTGGGAACTGTACATTAAAAAAACCATCAACAAGAAGAAGGAAGCCAAATGAATAGGCTATACTGCGAATCGATTTACTATAATGCAGTGGCTACCCGTACGAGAGAACACCTTCTTAAGTGTAGGATACCATGTATCCACAATCTGTCAAACGAATGCCTTGAAAAACATCAAATAATTAGACTTCTTATACAAAATGTCTGGTAGAAAATGTATATAAAATTGTTCTTTCCACTCCTCTGGAATTTTAGTAAATATATGTTTCGAAATTATTTTACACATACGTACAAAATTACCATTCACACCAATTATAAAACTAATAACCGTCTTAGAGCCTAGTTTCAGTGTCCTACAAAGGCATTTCGTTGGTTGTTACATGATTCTGTAACACTTAATTGAAAATAATACTTCTATTGCTATAAATGCATTCATATTTTTTTATTGAATAATGCTACTAATTCTGTGACAATTTGTAACGTAGAATATTCTATTTTCGTATTCTACCAAAATTACCGGATCAATAATAATAATAATAATAATAATAATAATAATAATAATACTAATAATAATAATAATAATAATAATAATAATAATAATAATAATACGGCCTCCAGATATGGAGGTTAGCTGAGAATATATTGAATAAGCAGTCGTGGACAGCCGATAAGGGTGGTCCTCCAGCTTGGGGGTTGGGCGAAGGGCTAACAACCCATCACCGAAAAAAAACAGCTTGTTACGAAAAGACCTTTGGGGAGGCCGAGACGTAGATGGGAAGATAATATTAAAATGGATTTGAGGGAGGTGGGATATGTTGGTAGAGACTGGATTAATCTTTCTCAGGATAGGGATCAATGGCGGGCATATGTGAGGGCGGCAATGAACCTCCGGGTTCCTTAAAAGCCAATAAGTAAGTAAGTAAGTAAGTAAGTAAGTAATAATAATAATAATAATAATAATAATAATAATACCAATGATAATAATAATAATAGTAATAACAATAATAATATAATATATATAATTCTTTATTTATACTGGCAGAGTTAAGGCCATACGGCCTTCTCTTACTCTACCAGGTCACAAAGTATACAAGCTGTTAAAATTTAACAAAAAGTTAAAGAACAGAATACTAACATATTACAAAAGTAATAATAATAATAATAATAATAATAATAATAATAATAATAGCATAATAAAATCGACACTAAACAATATGAACATAATACCACAATAGAAAAAAAAAGTAAAATACATTAGAATATAGTGAAAGCAACTCATTTAGTACAAATGGTTAATATGGAAAAACGTAAGGAAGAATATATCAAAATGGAATGTAATAAAACAATAATAAAAAAGAAAAGAAATTACTTACTTACAAATGACTTTTAAGGAACCCGAAGGTTCATTGCCGCCCTCAGATAAGCCCGCTAGTGGTCCCTATCCTGTGCAAGATTAATCCAGTCTCTAGCATCATACCCCACCTCCCTCAAATCCATTTTAATATTATCCTCCCATCTACGTCTCGGCCTCCCTAAAGGTCTTTTTACCTCCGGTCTCCCAACTAACACTCTATATGCATTTCTGGATTCTCCCATACGTGCTACATGCCCTGCCCATTTCAAACGTCTGGATTTAGTGTTCCTAATTATGTCAGGTGAAGAATACAATGCGTGCAGTTCTGTGTTGTGTAACTTTCTCCATTCTCCTGTAACTTCATCCCGCTTAGCCCCAAATATTTTCCTAAGCACCTTATTCTCAAACACTCTGAACCTATGTTCCTCTCTCAGAGTGAGAGTCCAAGTTTCACAACCATACAGAAAAACCGGTAATATAACTGTTTTATAAATTCTAACTTTCAGATTTTTGGACAGCAGACTGGATGATAAGAGCTTCTCAACCGAATAATAACACGCAATTCCCATATTTATTCTGCGTTTAATTTCCTCCCGAGTGTCATTTATATTTGTTACTGTTGCTCCAAGATATTTGAATTTTTCCACCTCTTCGAAGGATAAATCTCCAATTTTTATATTTCCATTTCGTACAATATTCTGGTCACGAGACATAATCATACACTATGTCTTTTCGGGATTTACTTCCACACCGATCGCTCTACTAGCTTCAAGTAAAATTTCCGTGTTTTCCCTAATCGTTTGTGTATTTTCTCCTAACATATTCACGTCATCCGCATAGACAAGAAGCTGATGTAACCCGTTCAATTCCAAACCCTGCCTGTTATCCTGAACTTTCCTAATGGCATATTCTAGAGCGAAGTTAAAAAGTAAAGGTGATAGTGCATCTCCCTGCTTTAGCCCGCAGTGAGTTGGAAAAGCATCAGATAGAAACTGACCTATACGGACTCTGCTGTATGTTTCACTGAGACACATTTTAATTAATCGAACTAGTTTCTTGGGAATACCAAATTCAATAATAATATCATATAATATTTCCCTCTTAACCGAGTCATACGCCTTTTTGAAATCTATGAATAACTGATGTACTGTACCCTTATACTCCCATTTTTTCTCCATTATCTGTCGAATACTAAAAATCTGATCAATAGTCGATATATTACGCCGAAAACCGCACTGATGATCCCCAGTAATTTCATCTACGTACGGAGTTAATCTTCTCAAAAGAATATTGGACAAAATTTTGTACGACGTCAACAAAAGTGATATTCCTGGAAAGTTACCACAGTTGGTTTTGTCCCCCTTTTTAAAAATAGGTACAATTATGGACTCCTTCCATTGTTCTGGTACAATTTCCTTTTCCCAAATAGCAAGTACAAGTTTATAAATTTCGCTATATAATGCACACCCACCCTCTTGTATTAATTCTGCTGGAATTTGATCGATACCTGGAGACTTGTACTTTTTCAGATTTTCTATCGCAATTTCGACTTCTGAAAGCGTGGGTTCGGATATAAATGGCTCAGCAGTTTGTATTTCAATTTCGTCCCGATCATTTCTATTTGGCCTATGTACATTTAGTAGTTGCGCAAAATAGTTTTTCCATCTGTTTAGGATTGATGGAGAGCCTGCAAGCAAGTCACCATTCTCATCCTTGATCACGTTTACCCTTGGCTGATATCCGTTCTTAAATTCCTTTATACCCTTATATAAATCTCGAATGTTTTTATTCTTACTATTTGTTTCTACCTCATTCAGTTTTTCCTTCAAGTAATCTCTCTTTTTATTCCTAAGTGTACGACTTGCTTCCCGTCTTTCATTGAAATAATTATCTCTCTTCTCCTCAACTGGATCCTGTAAGAATTTCAATTTTGCCTGTTTCCTTCTTTCTACTACCATGCAACAATCTTCATCAAACCACGGTTTCTTTTTCTTAGTTTCATAATAACCTATGCTCTGCTCAGCTGCAATTTTGATACTATCTCTGATATTTTGCCACACGCTATTAACATCTAATTCTTTCTCAACTTCGTCAGAACTTTCTAAAGTGGCAAACCTATTCGAAATTTCGACCTGATAATTTTGCTTAGCTTCCTCATCCTTTAATTTCAAAATATTGAATTTAGTAATATTAACCTGTTGCTCTACTCGCTTGGCTACTGATAATCTTTCTCTTAATTCTCCAATCACCAAATAATGGTCAGAATTACAGTCTGCACCCCTGAAAGTTCGAATATCTACTATACTAGTATGTCTCCGTTTATCTATCAAGATGTGATCTATTTGGTTGTATGTCAATCCATCTGGAGAAGTCCAAGTATATTTATGTATATCCTTATGGGGGAATGTTGTACTTTTGACAATTAAATTTTTCGATGTGGCAAAGTTGACTAATCTAACTCCATTGTTACTACTAATTGCGTGTAGGCTCTCTTTTCCAATAGTTGGTCTAAAAATATCCTCCCGTCCTACTTTAGCATTGAAATCCCCCAATAAAATTTTCATATGATATCTAGGGAACTGATCAAAAGTATGTTCCAATTCCTCTTAGAAGCTATTCTTTATATGGTCGTCTTTCTCTTCTGTAAAAGAAAAGAAATACGAAAATTAAATAAAATTCACGATAAAAAGGCTATGATAATAAATTCATCGGCTCATAAAGAGAATAAAAAGGGGAAAGGAAGCAAAAAGAAATATATAGCCTATATTTTTACAAAACTATGGCAGAGAAAAGGGCTTATAACTGAAAGGAATCTAATTCAAAAAGTGCAATTTTAATTTATTTTTGAAACTAGACAATGTCCGACAGTCTCTGACATGTGGTAGAGAGTTCCATAGATGAGCTGCAGAGACGGTGAAAGATGAAGAGTAGAAGGATGTTCTGTGTTTAGGAATGGAGAGTGTGATATGGTGTTGTGAGCGAGTATCTATTTCGTGATATGAGGGCAAATGTTGAAAACGAGAAGCTAGCTAGATATCTAGGGTTAGAGGTTTGAAGAATATTGAAGAGTAAAGTGAGAGAGTGAATAGTTCTTCGCTCTTTGAGACGGGCCCAGGATAGCATATTTAGTGAATGTGTGATACGGTCAGATCTACGGACGTTGCAAATAAATCGAACGCATGCATTATGAACACGCTGTAGTCTGTCTGTCAGTCTCATGTTAAGGTCAGTGTAGAGAGTGTCACAGTAATCAAAATGAGGCATCAAGAGCGACTGCACTAAATTCTTCTTGAGAAGCAACGGATAATAATAATAATAATAATAATAATAATAATAATAATAATAATAATAATAATAATAATAATCTAGGAGGTCGCAATTCTACAACAGAAGTAGAGTTTATTATAATTTGTCTCAATATTACAACACTGGTCATGAAGAGTTTTGCAGCATAAGGGGCTGAAATCTAGTGAAAATTTCCTCTACAAGACAAATCCTACGTTCCGTTAAACAATATATTCCTTTTTCTTGGGACATGAGACTACAAATTTTAGACACTGGTGATTCAGGGAGTAGAAATATATTAAGATTGCTGAAATCTGTGTAGGCAAGTAGTGATAACCGCAGGGTTGCAAAACATTTCGTGACATACTTTATCCACATTTCAGCTTTTTTAAACATTCCATTTTGACTGGTTGACTGCTCAATATAAATCAGGATCAGTTCTGAATGTTTTTAAGAGGAGAGAAAGATCCATGAATTATTATGCTTACTATAGACAAGGACTATAATTTTAATGAATGCAATATGGTTTTTATGAGAAATATTTTCAAGTCTCTCGAAGCAATATTTGAATTATTATCTTACCTTCACATATTGTCTGGTTTGATATGTCATATTCATTTATACCAAATTATGTAGAAGATACTGTATAAAGAATCATGAACACCCCTATGATCAAAGATCGTGTTCGAGTGCAGTTCCATCTACATACAATAAATACAAAAGTTAATACACATCGCTGTGTAAAAAATAAAGAAAGAAAACACAAAACTTCGTACATATAAGCAATTTTAATATAATTTATCAGCAGATCATTGATTCATTTTCTGCCCAATGTTATATATTTCACTACAAAACCAACATTCTCCAATCTTCTCTCTTTTCCGCCTTCCTCTTAGGCTGGTATTCATAGTCGACACTTTATATCACCACTTTGCAAAGTGACACTTTTGACGAAAGTGGCTCTTTCGTATTAGTGATATTCACAGACGATTGAAGAAGTGCACTTCACAAAATGTCACTTTACGCCAGCAAAGTGTAGAGTTACAATTTGGATGGTAACAGAAGTCCCACAATGCCTTTCAAAACAAGTGAACAAACAATAACAAATTAATGACGTATAACCTACAAATTACAATGCTTGTGATTTGAATTGGGAGCCTAATTGATCGCGCGAGAAAGAAAATATATATTTAAAGTTGTTTCATTTCAGTTTCTAGTTTTTGTTGCCGATAGTTTAGATTATTTCAGTCAGTTCAGATATATAACATTTTATTAAATAGTTAGTGATACTGCTGGTGAAATTAGGTTAGGTTTTGTACAGTACATAACTGATCCATTAATTTAGATAGTTAGATTAGGTTCTGTACATATCTTTTTCATTGATTTATGTCGCTAAGTTAGATTTTGTATGTATCCGTTCTATTGATTTATATAGTTCCGTTAGATTTTGTATCTTACATATCTTCTATTAGTTTATATAGTTAGGTTAAGTTGGACTGAGTAGGTTAAGCTTTGTGTATGTTTATATATATATATATATATATATATATATATATATATATATATATATATATAATCGTTAAATTTATATCGTTAGGTTAGGTTTTATACGTATCTGCTTCATTGATATATAGTGTTATTTCCGTTATTTTCATTTTTGTCTTTTTCGTGAATAGTGAATAGAAGTAAAAAAAGAATGAAATAAACACATTACTACCGCTATTACTACTACTACTACTACTACTACTACTTTCTCTCTCTCGTTTCCATTATTGCCTGCGCTTCAGGAATATTTTGAATGCCAAATGTTTCTACAATGCAAAACAAAATAGGCCTAATAGTATGAGATCTCTTTTCATGGTGAGGTTATGACTGCACATGAACTAGAGACAGTAGATGTATTGCTTATCGGCATGAAAATATATATTACAGGTATCAAAACAGTAATGATTATTTCAACATCAAGATAAATCTTATCTCAAAATACAGGTAGTCAACAAAACTCAAAATCATTTTAAACCCAATATAATTATGGAATCTGCTTAGAAGGCAGGCACGTGAGGTCTCTCAATGCTAATTTAAGACAGTTATGTCTACATTAGATTGAAGTTAGTTTAATATTATTTAAGTTAAAAAATTCGTTTCAGTAATAAAAAATAGGTTATATAGGCATATCTACCTACATATCACTTCATCGAATTGAGGTTATAAATATATAAATGTTACTAGAGAAATACCTGAACTATAATATATATATATATATATATATATATATATATATATATATATAATGTATGGTACATATCTGTAACATAGAATTTTAATGCAGTCAATAACTGTATTATTGGAGGCACTGGCAAACGTCTATTATTCGTTTTTGTCAACCAGTCATCGAAAATATAAGCAATCTCAATAAGTTTCTTTATCAAATCGGAACCGTTTTTTAAAATTCTATATCATTATAAAATTCCACGGGATTGTCTTTAGGCCTATCTCTAATTTGTACATTGTCCACTAATTGTGCCATCTCTTCCGCACGTTCTAATAATTCGACAACTTCCAAGACGTCCGCCATTTTTCTACAAAGTGTCACTTTCGGCTCAAAGTGTGGTCGGAACTACACTTTCATCCAAAGTGTTCCTTTGCACAAAGTGTCGACTGTGCAACGGAAAAGTGATAATTTGCGTCTTCCAAAGGACACTTTAATCGAAAGTGTCGACTATGAATACCAGCCTAAATATCCGCATACGATCCATATAGGCTCTCTTAATGTTGTGTATCATCTGATACTTTTTCTGTTCCGAATGTTTCTTCCGTTCACCATTCCTTTCGATGCATCGTTCAGTAGGTACTTTCTTCTTAGCCAGTGACCCAGTCAATTTCTTTTCATCTTCCTGATGAGTTTAGCATTATTCTTTGTTCACCCACTACTTTTAGTATAGCTTCCTTTCGTATTCCGTTTGCCAATTTCACACGCACCATTTTTCTCCATATCCACATTTTAAATGCTTCTAGTCGCTTTCCTTCACTTCGTCATAACGCCCATCTTTCTGCCCCATATAATGCCACACTTCACGAAAAGCACATCACTAGTCTCCTTCTTGGATCTTTTTCCAGAGTTCCCCAGAAGATGCTCCTTTTCTGTTAAAAGCTACCTTTGTCATTGCTATTCTCCTTTTGCTTGCCGGCAGCAGCTCATGTTACTTCTCATAGTACACCTCAAGTATTTCAAGTTCTCCACTTGTTCTACTGCCTCATTTCGAATTCACACGTTTATCTTCCTTCTTTTTCTTCCGAAAACCATGATCTTTATCTTGTTTGCTCGTCCCATACTGCTCACAGCTGTCATTCAGGCGCAAAATGTGAAACATTTATAGCGTATTTTGATTATGGAGTTACATAATCCTAGTCCTAGACTAATATTGTGATTTAAACCTGTCGTCGTGAAAAATGTTTGCTGTGCTTACGGTGAATTAACGTTCCGCCTGGTATTGTAAACATTAGTAAATTGTATATTACTACTTGTGCAATTTTTCGGATAGTACTTCTATAATATATGTTTTGTTTGTATAATTTTAATAGTTAATCTTACAGATTTTAAATTTAAAAAGTATTAGTTTGGAAGGATACGTAATCAATAGGTTTTTTAAGCAATATTTCATAATTTTTCATACTTGGTTTAGGGGAGAGTAGCCATCGATGGACCGTTGCTTTCAATGGACCGTTGTCATATTCTTGGTCATATTGACTGAGTGTGCGTGAAACGTCACCTCAAGGTTTCCTCCTCGCATATGCCACTTTTGAGTTGTCTTTGGTGGCGGCAGCAAACACGTAGGTTAAACAAGAAGCTCAAATACGTTTTTGTTAATTGTACTATAATTTCAAAGTAACTTTAAGTACAGAGTACATTGGCTAAATGACATTAAATTATGAAATGACATATATAGCGCTGGAAGCAGTGTTCTGTCTGCTTCCTTTTTAGTTGTATATTCATAAATTTTGTAAAACCTCTTCAGCGCTCTTGAAGTGTGATTAGAAAATGGCGAAATCGCTATGAATGGACTAGCTGTAGTACCCATGAATGGACTGCATTTTAAAGTGGATCATTCATGGAAATTAATTCCAGTAGAAATGAACTTGACAGTTTCATCCCATCTCAGTCTCTCGTTTCCGCTTTCGACCAGCCTCTCCCAGCAAGATGTTTGAAGAAACTGAGAAATGCTTACGAGAATATCCTAGAGACATGGAACTGAAAGTAAAAAAAAATCAGTATAGTTATAGGCAAGGCATATGCTAAATCAGCTTCATTATTCACAGCCATGAGTTCATTTCGTACAGCAAGAGTTTGGCTTGTGAATAGAGATATTTTTTAAGATCATCACTTTGCTTCTTCAGTGGATTTCACAACTGAAGACGACGCCATTTCTGATGCCAGTTGCAGGCCTAATACGTCCGTCCATCATTATTCACGTGAATTGTCATGATGCCACATCTAGCAAAGAGAACACAGAATCTAATCTCGCTCTCTCCTTTATCCCAGGCAGCAGCTCATGCGTTGAGAAGCCAGAGACACAGCAGAGAGCTATTACAAAAGAGCTCTTGAAGAAGCTGAACTTGGGTCTAAGACTAAGACAAAGTCAACTTCAAAAAGTGACTGTTATTCACCACAGGAGAAGAAAATTAAATAAGCGAGCCGAAAAACAAAACAATGAAGAACCCATCAGGAAGCAATCAAAATCAACTCCTGGTTTTGTTTAATGTGTAAAGAAACCATTGATGAGAAATATGATTCAGTGTATGTCTTGCAGGAAATGGGTAGGGTACATGAAATTTGTGCAAATGTTAGACGGAGTCGAAAAAAATGCTTCGAGTGCCATGTGTGTCTTGAAAATGAAGTACTGTTTGATCTACAGTATAAGAATAATCTCAAACTCGAGAAAATAAATTTATATGTGTCATTATGTTGCTGTCTCGCAATTTAAAGTTGTCTGCTAAAATTTTTTAGCAACAATAGTAGTTCATTTGCAACAGCCTAAAACTTTAAAATAGTGAAATGATAAGGACTGTATTTTTCATGGTTTCAGTTTCAAAATACAATTATTACAATTGGTTTAAAAGTAAGTTCAACATCCATTAATCGAATCTATGTTTCTTCATTGTTATGATTTGTCATTTGTAGACATTATTTTGAGATATTTTAAAAATATTTCTTTTGGTCCATTCATGGCAACATGGTGGGCCATTCATAGAAACCTGTCGCCTTCAATGAACCAATAGCCGAATTTCTAATGAGCTAATTTTTAAACAGAAATAAGATGTAGCCCTAAAACTTTATTTTATCATTCCTTATTAGTAAAGTAATTGTTCAAGCCTAAAAACTGAATTTTAAAGCATTGATTTTGTCAGATATAATAAGAAATCGTTAGGTGGTCCATTGATGGCAACCTTCCCCTAATAGTGGCAAAAATTTAGGTTCAGTTATTTCAGCTATTCCGTCGAAAATCAATAGGAACTTCCTTTGTATTAGATAAGTGTCACAACTGAAGCGTAAAAGAGGAAAAAGTAAGCATTAACCAAAGTGAAAAACGAGCTATTACTACCAATAGGTAACTAATATGTAAATGTATCATCTTGTTCAATATTACTAAGCATAAGCGATTTAAATTTGAGCTTTGTATGAAATAACTTTCAGAGTAAATGGAAAAAAGGGTAACGATCCATCAAAAGTGAAAAACGAGTTATCACTACCAATAGGTAACTAATAGGGCCTATATAAATTTATGATAATATTAAATATTACTGAGCATAAACGATTAGCTTCCGAGAAACACGCAGTTTAAAATTGAGCATTGTATGAAAGAACGTTCAGGGTAGAAATTTCAATTTGCTCTTCTGAAAAAAAAATTGCTTTATGTTACCCTGATCACGGTATAGCTCATAGGATATAATACTGTAGCAAAGAAACAAATAGCCTACCATAAAAATAAGATTCTGTTGTGACAGTATAAAAATTCATTAGGAATATTAGGTAAATGTAAAATATCTATATTTAAGATTATTCCTTGCACTTATTATTCAGAATTTACTTACATATTCCAAAAGTGGGCACTTCAATAATTCTTGAGCACTTGTCCTCATGCGTCACTAAGAGGACCTAGGACATATATACGGGTTTTAAGCCACAGTCGCATTTGTCGCCTTATGCTACTCGACTTATAATAATGCGACAAACTTTCAAAGGAAATATGCCAAGATAGTGCAGCCCCATTGGAATTGAGAGAACTTCAGAACCGAAGATGTTAATGCAGAAATTTAAATCAGAGTTGTGTATGAACTAATTAATTCTGGAGAATCTGAATTTAAATGAAATTCTCAAAAGATATTGCACACTAGTTGTTCAGAAATGAATTTCAAGAAATTAGTGCAATTCATGTATATTAACAAGATAAGTGAACAACTTCATCTAATAATTGATTTAGTTATAGAGCATAACGCAACAATTCTATTGCATATTGTAAGTTGTGAGGGTGTATTTATTTGAACGAATCTTGTAAAATCTGAAATTGTAGGAACCGTCTTTCAGTAACGCTGATAAGTATAAGTGAAGTATAGGATATACAGTACATATAGAACTTACAAGACTTGGAAATTGCTTGAGATAAACCCAATGATTGCATATATCAATAACAGTCGCATATAATACATAACGAGAATATACAGTAAACACACTGAATAATACAGAAATTACTTATGTTACATAGGTCTATAGATTAATACACATATTATCATCGTGCATTACAGAAGGTATGTTCTGTTGAAGTTTGTCGAGTATGGCGGAGTTCGATATTCGCCGATGTTCGCACTACAGAAGAAGGCCTGTCGTGTTTGTATCACCTTGTTGTAGAATGCATAAATGATTTGCTCTCTTGCACTCCCACCTCTTCATATTTTAACATAGTAGGGTTTTTAGCACAGATCTTACGATTAGTTTTTCTTATGAAATAAAACGTATTTTGTAATTTCTTGGTTGCCTCTCTCATGTTTGAACATTATAGGACACTAATCTTGCATATAATATGGGCAAAATATAAACAAAGCTGTTTTATTGGATATATAAAATTCCTGAATTTAACTAAGACAAACAAAATCATACAAAATCATCGACAAATAAAATACCACACATAAGGAGACTACAAGTAGGTTACAAGGCAGATTGCATAGCGAGAACGTACTATTTAACAAGCAGATATAGTGTTGAGTGAAATACCAAAATAAGTAAGAACTAATTGTTCACATTCAACAAATTAGTCCTATTTACAAATATCTGCATTTGACTAAGTTCAATGAGGATATATCTAAGTGTAGAGAACTTAGACTCCGGCTATTCCTGATTTCCTAAAACAAGGAATTCCAGGGAGAGACTGTGTATATTGTAAAGGAGGAAGAGTAGAGTGATGTTTGGCGACATGGTATTGGCAGTACAAGGTTATGCTGTGATCGTGTAGGCTATCACGGTTATAGTGGGATGCTAGTTTCAAACGAAGAACGAACAGGCCTAAATAGGCGTGAAACCTTTTAGAACCTGATAAAGCAAGTACACAGAGTGAATGAGTGAGCGTCTGTCTCGTAAACGAAGTCAAGACAATTGCAAGAAATCTAGGAGACATGCTCATAGCGACGACTGTTAAAAGTGAAGCGGACATAAGCACCATAAACGCGCTGAAGTTTCAATAACAATTCAACACTAAAGTCACTATACAAAATATCGTAACAGTCAAAGTGAGACATCGCCATGGTCTGTACTAATAGCTGAGCGGTCGTGGAGAACCAACATCCTTTCCTGCTTGTTCCCCTGACCTCAATCCATTGGCATTTTATTGATGTGGACCATTAAAAATCAATTGTGTATTCAAGACCTATTGATAGCACTGAAATACTTAGCCAACGTGTTGAAGAAGGATGTCAGCAGATACAACAAACAGCTGGAATATGGGAGAGATTAAGACAATCCATGATGCGGCACTTAGAAAACTGTATTAGAAGTCATGGTGGCCATTTTGATCACTATCTGTAGGACGATAATAATACATGAGCTTTGCTAACAAAGACACGAAAATAAAGTTGTAATAAGCATAAGTATGAACAAAAATATAGTTGTAACTTTAAAAAGCAAAGCGAAACCACTATACAATTACATGCACTTTTTGCTTGTTTTTAATTCCTCAATGTATTCCTAAAATTGTTACCACATTTTAGTTATCAATCTGAGCATACATAATAAGTGTATGAGTTTGTAAGTTTACTTAATAATGACAGTATAATATACAGGGTGATTCACGAGGTTTTTACCTCCACTTACGAAGCCTATTTTCGAAGACATTTTTAGAACTATTCAGGAGTATCATTTCTTTAATTGGCTAGTATTCTGAAGCTAAAAATGTTTTGTGAATTCAACAGTTGCTTCATACAGATTTTTTTTTCGATTTTGAAATAAAATTACATTTTTCTTATGCATTTATCACAACAATTGTTACAAATCACACCACTCTTGTAAATTCTTAAAGAATATACATTGGGATGCATAATTAAACTATACGAAATCAAGTTCTTAAAGTCGTATGATTTATAAAAATTTTTGTGATAAGTGCGTAAGAATAATATAATTTTTAGTTAAAAATTGAAAAAAAAAAAATCTGTACAAAGCAATAACTAATAACACATTTTTACCTTCAGAACACTAACCAATTAAGAAATTGATAATTTTGAATAATTAATTCTCTCTTTATAACATTCTTTTACCCTTAAAACTAATATATATATATATATATATATATATATATATATATATATATATATATATATATATATATATAAGGTACATGAGCCATATTCCGACACTCTAAGCTTTGAAAATTTATATTTATTTTTTAATTCAACGTGGAAACTTTATAATTTGTATACGTTTAGTATATTTACACAAATACTTAGAAAAAATATTTCAGGTATATACGTACAGTCAAATTCAAACAGTAGAGCGAATTTTGAAAGTTTACAAAGTGTCGGAATTGTGACCCTGTGGTCCTAATTCCGACACATGATGTACCTTAATTCCGACACATAAACAAATTTAACAATAACCTTATGAAACATTAAGGCAGCCTTACATAAGTGAAATTAATTACTTCTAGGCCATTTTCATTATATTTATTACTATAATCGTCAAGTTAAATAAAGCTAAACACGTTCAATATGGTGACACAATACAAGCAGGATGATTTGATATGGTGACACAATACAAGCAGGATGATTTGAAAAAAAAAACAAGGTATAACATATTAACACATATTCTTGATTGAAACTTTGGTACATAGAAACTGGCTAGAAAAATCCTTTGGCTAGAGAAATATATTATCAGTCTTCTTCACAAACAGGACAAACGAAGGATCCACGAAAATCAGCACTTATGTCAGCACATTCTTCATGCACATACTTCACATATCGGCGACTCTGTCCACCATACATATTGTGCAAAACCAGCTTTCTTTTCTCTTTGAAGGCATTCCACTTGGTCCTTCTTCTTGATAATCCTGCACAGACGTAGTTTTACTGGGACATTCGGAAATTTTCTTTGGAATTTTTGATGCTATAGTCTTTGGAAGATTCTTCGTTTCGTGAATAAGGATTTCACTATTGAGCTTTTGCGTTCATAGCGGGACGTCTTGGCTTGGTTTTCTTCTCCTTAAGTTTGGGTGAAGTCAAAATTTCTGTGAAACTTGTTGACAGCCTTTCGTCATTCACAGGAACTCCACTATCATTAGCACATTCAGTGACTGATGAGTTGCAAAGCTCACTGTTACCGTCACTCTCCTCGTCGGATGCTAACCCCTCTCTATCTTATTTTAATGGTTGCAGAAAATATAAATCAGAGGGAGCGAATGAACTATCTGGTATTACCTCAGGGTTAAATGAATAGATCCCAGTGGCCCTAAACCCAGGCATGATATTGTTAGGTGTCATGGGCTTCAACCAAACGTCGGAAAAAATTCTCCCAAATCTTGCTTTCGTAACGGTTCTTTCGCCATGATTGCTCCAGTACCGCAAAACTGCCGGATCCAGTATTGTTCGAAGGGTCCGAAAACTGCCTTGTCTAGAGGCTGCAATTCGTGTGTGCAATCACTTGGCAAGCAAAACAATATTATGTCATGCTCATCTGCTACATCAACGATATTGGCATCAAGGTGAGATTTTGCACCATCGAAAATGAACAAGGATTTGCCGACAGATTTAAATTTAGAAAAATGAGCTAAACATTTAATAAAGACCTGACACGTCATTGAGCCCTTTTCTGTCATTTCAATTGCTGTGCCTGGGGGCATGTTATCATCCCATTCCGGTCATCTCCTTTTTCCTTTGAAGAGAATCATGGGAGGAATTGCTTGACCTACTGCGTTGCAACAAGCTACAATTGTTATATTTTCTCCATGTTCTGGTGCAATCAAATGTAAGCGTGTAGTGCCTTTAGCAGCAAAAACTTCCTGTGTGTGATGAAGAGTCAATCGACACCCCTTCTCATCGAAATTGTAAATATTCTCAGGTTTTCCCATAAATCCATGTTCGACCATTATGGCTTCCAATTTATCAAAATAGTCTTTCACAATTACACGATTTAGTTTCATTGCCCTGCCCTGGTTCGAAGTTTGCGCTTTCCTTTTTGACACATCTTGATGCCGCTTTAGATATAATTTCATCCACTTCCTACCAGCTAACCCTAAGTTTTTATTAAAATTATTCTTTATGCCGTTTATTTCACAAAATGTGAAAACAGTTTTTTTCACAAGTTTACTAGTCAACGGCATCCCTACATCTGCAAGTCGGAAAAGTCGGCCGCAAAATTCTCTTTCTTGCACGAAGCTTAAAAGTGCAGGACGACCAATATCTTTCTTCTCAGCCCCGGCATTGACATGATACCTAAGGGTGTTCCTAGCTATACCGTAGCGTGTAGCAGCTGTGTTAAAAGGCATACCATTCTTCACAACTGCAACAGCCCGTGCCATTACATCCGCAGGAATTTTCGCTGGTGGCTTGCCCATAATCTAAAATAAAGAAGAGGTATTAAAGGTAACGAATTTTGCACCTAATTTCTGAGCTAAACATGCAGTAGTTTTGGTAAAATTCATTAATACTGCTAAGTATGCCGTTCCAACGCTAAAGAGCATTAAATAACTCGAATTTATTTTGGGATGCTTTATCATAAATCCTGTAGTAGGCAAAACTGAAGTCAGTGCAACAGGGTTCATAATTCCGACATGTGTCGGATTTAAGAGCACCTCGTTTGCTGTTACTACTCGCGCTATTACATAATCCATATAGATAGATTCTGAAATTAATGAACGTCATATTAAACTACAATAATTTACACTGTGAATGATGTCCAATATGAATTACAAACCTTTGTCAAAAGCAGAATACTCAGAAAAATATGCTTCCTTCGGACAATACTTCTATCACACAAAATGTCTACTCACGCTCTGACCGGCAGAGAAATGCTTCTGCAAACTTGTTTATCACGGAACTGATATTGCTCTAAGACTGCTTCAAGAAACTGCAGCCCTCTGTCGGTTTAGATCACAAGTTTTTTCCAGTAGAGCCCACTGTTGTAATTAAGACCATGTCGGAAAATAGCTCACCTACCTTATATATATTTTACTTACAAATTGAAATTAGAGTAACTCTGAAAATATTGAGATAAAGACTCAAGTTTGTATTACATTTTTTGCTCAGAATGTCTTCGAAAATAAGCTCCGTAAGTGGCGGTAAATCCTTGTGAATCACCCTGTATACAGGCGAATACTTACACACTTATCTTTATTATTTAATTTCTAATAAAGAAAATAACATACCTTCAAAATACAGATTGTAATAATTAATTAGTTTGAGTCAAATTTAGCTAGTATTTTGAACCCGCCTCTGTTTGTGCTGAAACCTAGCTGATTCCCTTTTGAAGTTCTTCAGTATTTTCACAATTTTGTCCACGAAGAAAGAAGAATGTGGACCATGTATAATAAAAATAATACTGAATAATGCGAAATTGCACGGTCATAGGTTGGTAAAAGTGCAAAATCCTAGCCAAACCTGAGAACCAAAATTTTTGGGAATGCAATAAAACTGTTTTATGTTAAATTTGCTTGACTTTATGATTAATAAAATTACATGGAATGATTTTGAGGTAATTTTATGAATCATACTTTCGTTCATTTTGTCAAGCACATTTAACAAGTAACAGTTTTTTTTTTGCATTTCTGAAACTAGACCTCTGCATTCTCTTGAAAACGGCCGACTGAGCTCGACGATTAGTCCTCGGTTATGAAGAAGGCAGTCGGAAAATGATACGCTCGAGCGCATTAAGTTGAGAATTTATAATCGATCGGTTGAAACGTTTACTCGGTCGATCGCGAGCGCTCGAGGTTGTTGCACTACAATTACATCACTTTTTAATGCCTGATACCCAAAACAGCCCAACTAACAATGCTACCATTTGTTTTTATTTTAGATAATACCAAAAGCAGGAAGTACTTGATCATATAAATAAGGAAACATAATTTTTAAACAACACAATTCTTTAAACGATATAGAATAATCCTTTATTATCAACAATGTTATTCAGCATCTATCTTGTCGAACTCATTATACCAGTAACGAGAATGTTTAATTTATCTTAGTAAATATGTGATTGTAAAAAAAGAACCAGATATTTAGTGATATGTGCCAAAATTTCTTTAAAACCAGACATAATCTATTTCAGTCAGAGTATTTAATAAAAAATAATCCAAATCTACATGTTCACTTTGATTAATATTTTTACAGTAATGTATATTGAAAGATTCTTAATCGCAGACAATGGTTGACGTTGGAGCTACTTATGGTAAGGTGTATGCAGATTCTACTATTCCAGATTCAACGACGAGATCACAAAATGTCAAGGATGGAGCAAACACAATTCGTGCTGAAGTTATTCCGAAATTAAAAGAGTGTAAAATAATAACTTTCTAGGTTTATACATATTTACTACATATTTTATCATCTTGGTATTCTATTTTATTCAGTCTATTATAATATTGTATTATATTTCTTATTCAGAATATCCTGTTTTTCACAATTCAAGATTTTGAGAGCTATCAAAATTGTTGGTCTGGTGTTTTCAATAAAAAAATCTATTGAAAATAGCGTCATTTTGGTTTTAAAATTAACCATTTTTTTTCAATCTTACCTAGAATTTCTTCCTTGGTTCCTTTAACGTATTCACTTTCGTCCTGTGTCATTACGAATATAACAATGATACAAAATATTATAAGTTAACTGTTCCGTTCAATTATAAAATGAAGACTAACATTTTTTTTTTCCTTTTTTTGGAGCTGATTATGCTTTGTTTATATTATTATAGACAACATAGTTAATTTTTTATTTTATTTGATTGATTTATTGATTTTTATTATTACTTAAATAATTTATTGCAATTTTTATTTCATCTGATAGCCTCTATACCTACTAGGTTCACTTAACAGGTGGTTGGGCATCAGGCAGTTTAATATATCCATAGCGTAGCCTATACCGTAAACACATCGATCGAAGACAGTTTTCAGTTTATGATACTCTTCATACAACCGGGACGACCGGCCGTCCGTGATGCTTCGTTGGGTGTTTTGTTTTCTGCGGAGTCAATACAAGCGGCAGCCAGCCTGCTGCGTACAGTACGGAGTGAGCGACCGACCGCGCGTATTATCATGATTCTCGGTCGGTCGTTCTTAATAAAATGCAGAGCTCTACCTTAAACCAATGAATTTTATTTCTCAGGACTTAAGAGGTTTTGTAATTTTGCCAGCGAAATAGCTAGTTTTCGTTGCATTTTTCTGAAAAAAAAAAAAAAAACTGAGGAAAGGTATTGGAGTTTTTCGAAATAAAGCCGAACATTAACAACAAGGCCCATTGGTAGAAGTTCAAAATGTACTACACCTACGCATTTGCACTAGGTATAAAATACTGTATTATTTTCTCTTGACCCTATTTTTGTTAATAGATAATGGTCCTATATTTCTGACGGAGGAGACGTCATTGCTTTCTCGGTATTAAAATTAGGAAAATGCATATACTTTATCACATTTAATTTCTCACTTCGTTAAATCTATATTCGTGGGAATGGCGATTGCGATGTAGACCTAAAACCGTGGCGAGACAGTCCATGAATAGGCAGGACTGACCAGCCGACTGCTGGCCTCACACTCACATATCACAGAAGAGGTGAATGATCATCCAAACAGTACGAGCGTAACTTGTTATTACAACGATGATTCCTAAGCCGTTACATCTAGTTTTCGAAACCGAATTTCGCTACCTAGTGTAGCTCTCCACATTCATTACGATGTTGAGTTGGTACCGTAGTTTCCCCTAACTATGATCCACATTTGTCACATTTTTCTTTGTGTATTCAATACTATTCATCCAGATTAAGTGAAATTTTGGCTTCGGACTCTTGTGAGTTTATATTAAATAAATATTGACATATGTGTTTGAAATTATTTAATTACAAGTGTTAAAAAAATAATTAGCATTGGTACATAGTTGTATTCTGAGTTGCCCAACTATGGCCCACGCATATATTCATGCTTTAAAGCATGAATGGACTATAGCTGGAGCTGTAATTATTCGTAAATCAATACATTGAGTTTATAATTTAAGGGTAGAAACATAATCTAGCAGAGAAATATTAAAAATAAATTAAAAGTACATGGATACTTTTTATTAGTACACATTACATAAACACTCAATATACAAGTGAAATCTGAAAGTTATTTTTCTGCAATAATGAACAACTACACTCACCGGCAAAAAAAAAAAACCGGGCCACCTAAAGTTTCTAAATTTTTTATGAGGTGAGAATCAGAAAATCCTTTATGAAAAATGAAGAAAACATTGCTTCCCAGAAAAAAAAAACTTATTCATTATCATTTGCGCTATTATTTTCAATGCCAAACAATGGATGTAATTAAAAGGTGTAAAAACTTACAAATTATATCAATTTTCTTCCAAATGTTCAACTTATTTTGTGGCCACCCAGATGTTGGTAATAGCGGGTATTACCTCCCCGTGACTGTATGACTGTTACCATTCGCCGATTCAAACCTTCGATCAGATTCTGAATGACAGTCTGGTAGATTCTATTCCATTCTTTACTTAGAACATTTCGGAGCTACTGTAAGTTGCTGTGAGGAGTTAGGCGACTTCTAACTTGCTTCCCTAGAATTGCCCACACATGTTCAATAGGGTTTATATCAGGACTTCTTGCTGGCCATGCCATCATATTCAATCCAATGTCGTGAAGGAACTCATCCACGATTCTGGTAGCATGAGGGCGTGCATTGTGATGCATTAACAGGAACGTTTCACCAATAAGTGGGGCATATGGTACTATATGTTAAATTAGACCTTCTTCGATGGAGAAGTCAAAGCACCTCCATTAATGAAAACAAGTTCTGTGTGAGCTTCATACGAAATGTCACCCCATACCATTACTGATCCACCTTGGAAACTGACACGTGAACTGAAGGAACATGAAGAAAAACGTTCTCCTTCTCTTCTCCACACTCTTTCACGTCCATATGTAAACTAAATCTCGATTCATCTGTGAAGAGCAATCGTCGCCACTCCCCCAGGTTCCAATTAGCATGATTGTGAGCAAAGCGTAATCGTTCAACATGATGTTGCTGGATCAATTCTGGGTTTTTAGCTGGTCTTCTGGAATTCAGCCCACATTCATCCAGACGTCCTCTTACAGTTCTCTCACTCACGTTAACTTGTCTTATTTTCTGGAAGGCTCTTCTGGTCTCAATAGCTGTGGAATGGCGATTTCTTAATGTGTTTAGGATAATAAAATGGTCGTCACGAGCCGAAGTTACTCGTTTTCTCCCTGAACCGGGTCTCCTGGAATAACCTCCTGTCTCTCTAAAGCGATGGTACACTCGTTGTACGGTCGATCGGGGAATCCCAAGAACTGCAGCCACATAACGCTGGCTATTCCCACCTTCTATCAATGCAACCACTTTTGCTGAATCGGTAGAACTTAGTGATATTTGTATACAATGAGGTACTCCAATACTGCCTGAAAGCTTACCAGTCTGTAGACATCTTCAACTTAGCTCGAAATGAGTCCGAGAAGTTTACACACAATATTACAGGAAGAACGAATCTTATTTTCAGATCATTGTTGGCTATTACGCATTCAGTATTACAGTGTTACGTATCACAAAATAAATGAATAGCTAAATGAACCTCAGCACACCTACAATTATTATTTAAAAAATCCTAAAATTTAAAAAAAAATTGAAGGAAATGTAGTTGGCCCGGTTTTTTGCAGGTGAGTGTATATCAAAGAACAAAAGTACGGTATCAGAATAAACTAACACATTCTTAGCAAAATATTATGCAAATAAATGCACTGATAATGTTTATTTATCGTACTGAGAACTACATTCATTAGGCTTATTTCGATCCTTTGAATCTCCACTCCCCTTGTAATTCTCAAATTGAATCATAATCTGTATCCAATTCAATTTCATCGCTCTCATAGTCACTCACAGGGAGACAGTTGTTTTCCTTCTACCCTGAAGTTTTCGTTTTACCGGACCATAATTCGTGCTCGTACTATTGATGCTGGAACAGCCTGTTTCTTTGTTTACTTAACTATAATGGTAAATGGTGTTTTAGAATATACTGAGATATCGTATTTGCAGAAGTAAATAATCACATTGATCACATTTTATTGAAACAAATATTTAAAAATGAAATACAACGATGGTCCACGAAAAATTGTGGTACATAGTTTAGGACTGACTTCTAGCCTTGAGGTTAAACATTTTTCACGCAGAGTCCTTAACCTCTGCCAGTGTAATTATTACGTAAAAGTAAGCACTATATAGCCAGGTTTAATTGTACAAAGAATCACATATCTATAACATACCAGTTCTACAGAGGAGAGCTTAATAAAACAGACAATCACAAACTGAATGATTCCGTGTCTTCACACATTCAATAGAACGATGCACACTGACCTTATTAAGCATCCATATCATTGCCACGTGTAATGGTAGATAGAAGCATCTATGGGGAACATAATTCCATCACAGTGGCGCCTTAAATGGCAAACACCGAACTCTTGGGGGACTAAGTAGTACATAATGCGTTTTGGACCATAGTTGGGTGCCTGGACCATAGTTATGGGAAATTACGGTACTGGTTTCATACACGGGCCGAAACGTAGTAGTCATTCATAAGCACAACCAGCGTTCATTACACAAAGCGAGTCCTAGACATGATGCCATAGAACAAGACGAGGCAGTTGTAATCATGTAAATGACATTCAAACGTGAAATAAATTACATTATTATATTATGTATTGAATGAGAATTGTTAGAGGGATGTGGAATTCTGAGAGGAGTAGGCTACTACAAGATTGCACTTTATCACCACACTGTTCAATATATACTTGGAAGATTTAGTGAACATGACAAGGCTGATAGTAGGAAGAAGAAGAATAAAGAGTAGGCCGACAAGAATTGCTGATGATAAGTTATAGCGTTGTTAGCAGAAGAGATAATACTTAGGGATATGCTAATGGAGTTAAATGACAGCTATGAGCTGTATATAATGAAGATAGATGCAAACAAGACGAAGAACACGGTTGTCGGAAGAAAAATAAAGGTAAACATGCGAATTTGAACACTAAAACAAGTGGACAGCTTCAAATACTATAATAAGTGGGCCTAACATGAGCTGCTGTCAGGAAGTCAAAATGAGGATAGCAAAGGCAAAGGAAGCTTTTAATAGAAAGAGGAGCATTTTCTGTGGTTCTCTGAAATAGTACTAAAGATGAGATTAGTGAAGGGCTTTGTGTGGAGTGTCGCATTGTATGGCGCAGAAACATGGATTTTACGACAATGTGAGGAACAACGATTAGAAGCATTTGAAATGTGGATCTGGACAAGAATGGAGCGTGTAAATTGAACAGACAAAATAAGCAATAAAGTTATGCTAGAAAGACTGAGTGAAAAAAGAAACATGCTAAAACTTGTCATTGAGAGAAAAAGGAATTGGTTGGGTCACAGGCTGAGAAGAAACTGCCTACTGAAAAATGCCCTGGAAGGTATGGTGAACGGGAAGAATGTTCGAGGCGTAGGAAGGTATCAGATGATAGACAACATTAAGTACGCAGACCAAGGTAAAGGCGTAAAAGAGGGAAGATTGGAGAATGCTGCGTTTGCAGTGAATGACCTGCCCTTGAGTATAAAATTATGTAATTAATGCTTTTATGCGATTTAACAGCCAAATAATATTTATAATATTGGTTAATTACATTTTTTCTTGGTACTTCTATTTACCTCTAACATTCCACCAACACTATTCCCTCCCCCTCCTTTCGTGTATAATCCTCAATAATAAAAATTGGCTGGGGTAAAGTCATGGAGGATAGTACTGGTTTTCAATGCTCATATAAGAAGGTCTTGGAGCTCCAGGTCCCTGAAGCTTACCAGGCTACTCACATGCGGACGGGATCTAGCTCTATCAGGGACTGAGGAAGGATGGCCCACCACTCAGCCGACGTTGATAGGAAGACCTTGGGGTTCCGGGCTCCTGGGGCTTACCAGGGTACTCGTCCGCAAATCGGGACCTGGCTCTATCAGGGGCTGAGGCAGGATGGCTCATTTGTCAGCGTCGGATTCACGAATGCCTGTCGGACTTGGACAATCATACCATATAAGGGCGCATAAAGTGTCAAACCGTGCCTAAGTATACGGACCCGTCCAGGTCCAAACCAAAGACGTTATAGGCAATATATCTTTCCTAGACTCATAGGGAGCGCTAATCTGTCCAAAAATTGAAACCGTTCTGCGCATATTTACGCCTTGTGTTTTTGTTTTGTCTCTGATCTTTTTTGCGAATACTGTGAAAGTGATGTAAATTGATGTGGTAATAATAGGAATTTTTATGTTTTGTAAATATTATTGTAGTTGATATAAAGTGATGTGCTTTGTAAATAATGTAAAATGCTGCTTTCCTGTGAGGCTTATAATTGCAATAAAACATGGATTAAAGAATCAGGAATTTATTTCACGCTTTAAAATAATAAACTTAAATTCTGAAGGCTACATTGAAACTGTAATCTGTGTATCCAGAATTATTAGGTACCCTAGTTGAACAAGTTTGGGAAGTGTCTAGGTTGTCATTTGGACATCAATTTGTTTTGCAAGCATTCTCAATATTATTTTTCATTGGGGTTATAAATGTGAATATTTACCTGTATGAAGACCAATTATAATATCTTCCATTTTAATGTATCAATCTGTAAGTCATCATCAGACAGCATTTACCTAAAACCATCGTTTCAAGAATCAAGATTTACGTTGTTATCTTTTCAAATTGAGTTCAAGTGTTTATTTAAAATTATTTTGTATTTGTGAGTTGTCTATATTGTCATTTGTACAACACATTTGTTGTTTTGTTTTGCAGATATTCCTAGTGTATTATTTCTGACTGGGTTTATAAATGTATATTATAGTATAGCTATAAATAACCCATTTATATTTTGCCGGATATATCCTACTAAAAAAGCAAGGAATGCCATCTTATTGCTATTACACATGTGCATATAAATTATGTACCATCACTCCGCAAGCAATGGTAATTAATATACACGTATTAAAAATAATACCAGTACAGTATGCAAATAAATTCACTCATAAAATTATGTTTTCCATTTTACAGAAGGTAATTAATGTTCAGTTTTTAGATCTTCATGTTACCTTTTATATGCAGTGTACATTATTACGTACCGGTACTTAATATAATAATTGCTAGCATTCCCTTTTTATAAATGCAATGTAATTTGGCTACCTTTGGGCGTTATATTATGTCACATTACTTATGTCCTGTGGTCTAAAAGTACCGGTAATTTCGATTCTCTAAAACTTAGTAATAGACCTATACTTATTATCACATAGTTATGTCACTTAAGAATTTGATTATAATAAAAACTTGTGTAATCAAGGTGCATATATTTATGTCTTGTGATCTAAAATTAATGTATGTTAATATAATTTTCGATTCTCTGAAACCTAACAATACACTGATTATTGTAAAATTAAACATTCTATAGTGTGTATCATGTAGGCCTATTTATGGATGTATGAACATGTTTTCTATAACTTGGTGCGTAGGGTTTTTTTTTCTTTCCTTTAATGTTCTGTCGCATGAATGAAACTTTGAATATATTTATTTCGTCCAAATTCTACGCTAAACTTCGAAAATGGCCATAATCTGCCTATTTATGATCATCACAGCGTTAAATTTCGTGATTTACGTAGGTACTGATATTATGCGTCTGCTTTCCATTAACAGCGTTCACATTTCCCGGTTTCTTCGTTGTGCGCAGCCGGCACTGTAGGGTTTTGGTCCAGATCTCGTAAAGCCAAGCCTAGAGTCTTGCATTTAGTTACTTATAGCATACCTAGAGTCTCCAAGCAACCCGCAAAAGTATAGATAGGCCAATGTATGGAATAATAGCTCAGCGGCATCTACTCAGTTCATGTCTGCTGTTCAATAAAAATACGAAAATAAGAAGCTTGGCTCTTGGAGAATACTACTCTAATAGAATAATTTGGTAGCGAGCATATCATTAGGAAAGAGTAAAATGTATTTTATCAGAAATAAGGATAAATTGTTCATTTGAAACACTTAAAAATATTTAGTCACTAATTGTAATGTGTAGGGCCTCGTAAAGTACACTCATCATTTGTTTTACTTCAAGTTTATGCTAACATTTATGTTTTTTATTTATTAATTTCAAGTTGTAATAATTAGATCTAAAGTATCTAGATGCGTTTTACTTATTGCAAAAATCAGGGGTAAACAAAAAATTACGGGCGCCTAGCAGTCATGGCGAGTAAAAATTTTTGTGGCGCCTGACTTTCTTTATTGAGTTCTTAATCTTCTAAAACTTCGATTTCTTTTATGCCACTACGACTAATACATAATGTTAAAAAAATCTCTTGTAGGAATAAATTCGAATGTGCTTTTCAGATTAATATTTGTTGCGCATCCCAAGATATTGTCACTACATAGCTTCAGTGAAAGCACAGAGCGTCTCTGAGAGCGTGTGTTTATACTTACTTACTCACTGGCTTTTAAGGAACCCGGAGGTTCATTGCCGCCCTCACATAAGCCCGCCATTGGTCCCTATCCTGAGCAAGATTAATCCAGTCTCTACCATCATATTCCACCTCCCTCAAATCCATTTTAATATTATCTTCCCACATACGTCTCGGCCTCCCCAAAGGTCTTTTTCCCTCCGGCCTCCCAACTAACACTCTATATGCATTTCTGGATTCGCCCATGCGTGCTGTGTGTTTATACTCTATGAGTACTTTATTGTATGAGTATTTTATTTTGTCTAATGCATTTCAGTAAATGTATCTTTATCTTAGCTTGAATGGTTTTTTCCATTGCACGTGTGGGCAAGTGTACCAACTCACGAAAATAAAGAAGGTGGCTCCTGAAAGTTTGTTTAGTTTTGTTTACCCTTAGTAAAATATCTTTTATTACATATAAGCTGCCTCTAAATAAATACTTCGTTATTATTATTATTATTATTATTATTATTATTATTATTATTATTATTATTATTATTATTATTATTATTATTAAATGAAAATATTATTTTGTACATAAATACTATTCCTGTTCTTTACTGACTTATACATACAGGTACACCAATAGATAGATCTAAACACATAGTACCGGATCGTGCGGAGTACATTATTGCAGCCTGAATTGTTGACTCGCAACTTGCTCTCCGTACCAAACGAAGCTACTATGATCAACGTACAGCTACTTGTATTCAATGTAACCAATCGCAGGACTACGTCATAAGTGACACCAATAAGGTATCACTCATTAGCCAACTAAGCCGAGAGAAAATTGAGTAGGGTGGCCAGTTCCTTTCCCCCTCGATATCATATATCACCGACTAGTAATATATTACCGTACAGTAATCAGATTTCAGATATATACAAACAATTTAGTGGCTGACTGGAATAAGGACCATCCCAATCTCCCTAAAATAACAGGTTTCAGTAGAACATGTGAAATTGATGTATTTAATTGTCCTAAAGCCCTCTATATTTCCAGATAAATATATTAATGTCTATTGTACGTAATACCATGCCAAGAAAGAATGTATGACGCATTTTTAATGAGGAATTAGTAATGTTATAGTTCTGAAAATTTACTGAAATTTGAATTGGGCCTTATTCCATTCGGCCACTATATTATTCATTCACTGACACACATCTCAAGTGAGATGTAGGGCCTACTGCCTGATAACAGATGTGAATATCAGCCAGAATCTTAATAAGAGGTATAAATTCTTATTACAGAATTGTTATATTCCAACTCCTCTGTAAGTTCCTTCAGTTTTAGCACATTATGAATCATCCTGCAAGTAAGTATGTGAATACCTAGTAGACGGCTAAACCGAGTAAAGAAGGGTGAAATCTTTCTCCAGACGGCTTGTAATTCGAACGCTGCTGAACTTTACGACTTCAGAGCGACCAAGGCCAGACACACTGGCATAACATATAAGCTAATTCCGTCTGCAATCCTACACTTGACCTCCACTTCGAAAGAGTAACAAAACATAAATCGTTTCAAATGTCGGTTAGGTAGGCCTATCCCTAACGCAGCGGTAGTAGTCTCCAACCTCTGAAGCAATTGAAAAGCACGCTACTAGAACAATGAAGCTGCACACTTTCTGTACTCTAAGTGCACTGTGATTAACTTTCTTATTTATTTCTGATAACGTAATGGTCTATGATTAATTTTAGATTTAGATCTTATGCAAGTTGCCATGCATTATTGTGTTGCAACTCGTGTTCAATGAATTGCTGGGGATACTTGGGTGCTGCATGATTCACGTTTATATCTAGGGTGAGGATATTGATTGCCTAAAAAAAAAACTGAAAATTAACCAATAAAATGTCCTTGTATTTATATAAAAGTGTCCTAAGAGATTTAAGAAAATGTCCTTAAAATTAGGTGCCACCGGCGTAGCTGAGGCGGTAATGCGTTTGCCTGCTGAACCGGAGTTGCCCTTGGATTGATTACCTGATTGGAATTTTTCCGAGGTTTTCCCCAACCGTTAGGCGAATGTCATGTAAACTATGCCGAATTCTCGGCCTAATTTCGTCAAATACACCAATTTCATCGACGCTAAATAACCCAATAGTTGATACAGCTTCGTTTAACAACCAAGTAAAAAAAACCTTAAAAGTAATACATTTAGGACAGCCCTAAACTAGTCTTTTTTTACATTTGAATATAACATAAATTCATTGGTAGTTTCAATACAAATTATTTTTGAATATAATTAGTATAGGATAACTTTTTATGCAACATATTGTTGTAAAACATAATGTAGGTCTAATGCATTGATATTTATATTACTCAAATATTATAATGAGCCATTTTCAATTAAAAAGATAAAACATGAGCATACTAGTTTTTTTAAATGAGTAGGCCCATACTTATATGTTTTGTTTCTGCTCCCACTCACCCTGTTCTTCACCCCGACATAAAAGGAAATTTTTAACAAATTTCATGTGCTGGATTTTACGAAGTTGGGGGCCGAGAACTGAACAATCGTAGTAGGGTGCAGTGAACTCTGTATTTCCAGATAAAATATACTTTCGCCACATTTTTTTATCAGCTTATCACATAACTATGACCACCTACTGAAGGCCAGTTTCTTTAGCAAAGAAAAATATTAAGTAGTGGAAAAGCAGCAACTATTTTATATGTAAGATAGTTGGAAAATAAAACGAATTTTCAATGTTATAAAAATCAATAACATTAGTAAAAAATTGTTTTAAAGAGCCCAAAAAATAAAAAAGATTGACCTATCGGACAAAAATAGCAAAAAATGAGAAAAAAAGTAAGAAAATGACAACGTGTTATTTTAATTTGTTATAACATAAAATTAATTAGTACACATATTAAAGGCCATCGTTTTAAAGGTGAAAGAAAATTGACATTTCGTCACATATTTTAAAATAATTTATGGTTTATTTAACGACGCTCGCAACTGCAGAGGTTATATCAGCGTCGCCGGTGTGCCGGAATTTTGTGCCGCAGGAGTTCTTTTACATGCCAGTAAATTTACTGACATGAGCCTGCCCCATTTAAGCAAACTTAAATGCCATCGACGTCGGTCGGGATCGAACCCGCAACCTCGAGCATAGAAGGCCAGCGCAATACCAACTAACGAGAGCGACTAAAAATTAATATACTATATTGCAACACTTTTACAATAATTACAATTAGCAGTAAGATATTATCACTCTTGCACATAGAAGTGAAAATGGCCGATTTTGAATGGATTGGTAATTGCAACACATGCAAAAGCTGAAAATGTCCGCTTTTGATACAAAAAAGACAAAGAAAATATTGCCACTAGTATGAAATAGAATTATACGGTTTTGACTGGAAATACTGATTTTATCATACTGTTTCTCATGGAAATGACCGAACTAGTATAAGAACAGTAACATATTCAGGAAGATGCCTCTCTAAACATACCAAAACCTTAAAAAGGACTCATTTTTTTTTCTTTTCGATGGAAATGACCGGTTTTGTTCCAACCTCCACATATATAGTAATACAATATTAAAAAAATACCGTAAAATCACTTTATACTTTATAATACGCATTCCGAATATAGTAACCACTTAATCGGATTAGAAAAAAAACGCCATTAAATCTTCACTACATTTTTCTCAAGAAACCGTAGATTTTTGGCACCACATAAAAAATGAAGAAAATAACAAAAATTTTCCAAACCTTAGTAGCACGTCCCCTTAAACGACTTTTGTTCTTTGTTTTTTTAACTCTTTAATTCGGGCATTTCCACAAATCTACAGTATTAATTGTTTGACATTTACTCGTACTACAGCAGCATAGCAGACAAATTCAAAGTATTGGCCACACAACTGCAGCTTCTTCCACACTCCGTTTAGTCCACATGTCCTCAAACAACAAAGTCATAGACTATGAGTGACAGTGTTTACTTGTCTCAATCTGTGTTTAACAGCAGCATCAACGGGTCTGTTAGAAATAAGTTAGGCAATTTGAAAGAATAAGGCTCGATTGTATAAACCATTTAATCTTAGATCAGAGGTTAAATTGATCCTCGTTCTAGCTGAACTTGGAATTTTGTGTTGTATAAAGTCTAATCTGAGATTAATTTGTCTTAAACTAAAGTCAACTTTGACTGAAGAAATTTCTCCGATTAAATTAGATGATCCAAGTTGAGTTATTTTTTTTCTGTTTGAAATATACGAATGGCAGATTGTGCAAAAAGAATAACCATTATTATTAATATTAATAGATATAATAGATACATTTATATATATTTTTTTCAATTTCTTGCCTTAATACCCAAACGTTCTTATATTTTATAAGGCTTTATCGTGTTCAGCAGTATCAAATAACATAACCTATAATTATGTTATGTTTATAACAACCATTAATTATTATTAATGGATATGATGGGTACATTAACTTTCAGTTAACTGTATTACTAAACGAAAATTGTCGTTTTATAAAGCTTTATTATGTTTAGCAGTATCAAACACCATAACATGATAACAATTTGGAGAACGGCCAACCTTCTTCTTATTGTCCGCCATTATTTACATTGCAAAAAAAAAAACAGTATCTCCAACAGAGTGTAATTCGGAAAGTCGCGAAAAAGTAGTTGCAAAGTCGCTAGATTTCTCATTATCAACAAAGAAAGATTAAATTTTGTCACTATGGGGTGCTAGAAAGGTCACTAAATCCCTATTTATGCAATATAAAAGTTAAAAGAAATTGTTGTTGAAAAAGAGTTAAAATCGCTAGATTGGCAACACTGAACAAACCTGTATAACATGGTCCGCGCATCACGTATTTCACCTGTTTATGCGATGTTGCCAAATCCTTTTCACGTGAACTTAGATTGCATTTGAACCAAGGTAATTTGATCGCAGAAAAGTTTTATACAATAGAAGAAGTGTCTGAACTCGGTTTACTTTTCGATCTTCGATCAAAGTTGATCTATAGTCAGGGAGTTTTATACAATTGGGCCCACATGATTTAACATCAGAGCCGCTCTGGATGGTGCATCACTTAAAAGGATCTCCAAGCTCAGTTTAATGGTATCGCCAAGGAATGAAAATTTTGTGGTATTACAGTGGTTTGATTTTCTCATTAATAATCAACTGATTATTATCTGATTCAGTATTTCAGCGGGAAAGCATTTCGAACATAAAAACGCATATAAGTTATAGAGTTTTTGCAGCCAAATGGTTTTTGGGCATCCAGTAGCCTATATTCTTTGTGATTATTTAGCTGTTCCTTGAAATATGAAGCCTATCCCTTTTGCGGTATCGAGAAGTGAAGACAGCGAAATGGAAGTACATGGAAGCGAACTTTCCACTCCTGTTTGAACCTTATTTCTAAAAGTACTAATGTAGCCTATTGATAATTTCTGTAAGGTGAGAGCACGGATGAGAAATAAGAGAAATTGTTAAATATACTGAAACTATACCCCTTTTCATGCCACCTAGTTCACGGAGGTCATGTCATTTTAGCCTCCCAGAACAAAACGATCCATTCGCACATAAGCAATGTTGTCTAGTTGTAATCTTAAGACTCAGTTGCTGTCAGTGGTGTGTGCGTGTGCGTGTGTGTGTGTGTTTTTTTTGTAGCCAAGAAGATGAGACGCATGAACTGTATTAGAATTAAAATTGTTATTAGAGCAGTCTGACTAAAAGACATTGTCGCAAAATTAAGAGTAGTAAAATTTCACGGAACTACACGTAACAAATTTTGATCGAGCGATACTATCACACTCCTAATACCACTACTGCCAGTACCATACAACCACTTATAATAATAATAATAATAATAATAATAATAATAATAATAATAATAATATAAATAATAATAGTGACAACAATAATTGTAATATTAATCTTTTGAGGACTGGGTAAATTTTGTTACATAAACGAATTATGTGCTATTATTATTTGAAATAACAAGTATTTCTGTTCCTTTTAAAAATACATTTATCCACAAAGAGCTAAATAGTTATATACCGAAATAAGTGAATTAGGAAACAAGTAATATGGATTTAAATTTGTATTTTCAGGAACGAAACCCCACTTCATATTTTGACTGTTTGCGAACAAGACAGAAAGCCTCGACAATGAACGAATAAAGTTAAAATGTGCGACATATTTAATATTTAAATAACATTATTTTAAAACCGGTACAGGAATATTGATAATCTACAACACATTTTAATACCAAAAGAATATAAAAATTAAAAAGTGGCGCGGAAGAATATTAAACGGTAAAACTAAGAACAACGAACAGTGACTCACGTACGTGTATTTCGTTAAACTGGCACGCTTTGCATGCTTGTTGAAGGTTGGCGGCAGCAGGGTGACAGGGGAACGGACTCTGATTGGGCGTTGCTATGGAAATACTCGTTGCTATGGCAACGTGCCCTCACCTCACTCATAATGTTGTCAGAAGTACAAAAATTCGTTAATTCCAGTTTATTTCGTGTAAAAAGCATTATAGTGGGACGTGTGATATTATTTCACTAAAGATAAATGTAATAACAAAAGATATCCGTATTCCTTCTGTCGCTAATCGAATTTTTGTCACCCTATTTAGAGAGAGGTTTAGAGGTTAGCATACTTTTGTGTCGTCCAATATCAATTACGTTAATTGTTGTTACAGTTAGTGAGTTGTTAGAAATAATTGTCATTTAAAAGTGAGAATTTTGTGTGGTAAGTCCTTTACTTTATTGAAATACAACTTAGTGCTTCAAAATGTCCAGTCATTGCGTATTAATTCCTCACTGTCTATTTCGAATAAAACGATTGGCGTTCACCTCATCATGTCTCGGCCAATCACACTCAAGCTTTATGAACAGCGCGATCTAACATTCCAAGAACTGACTTTACAAGCCACGTCAGCCATATTGGTACGGAGTTCGGACAGAGCATGTCGTGTTTGACATGTCGAAGTGAACGGAGGAGGAACAAAGGATTATTCTTCACTGGTTATTGCTGGAGTGTCCTGGGCCTCACTACGCTGTGCATTTAATTCAGACATCGTATAAAAATATACAAGGTAAGACCTTGTTATGCAGAGTTTCGTGTTATTTCATCTTAGAGAATTTAGACCTTTTGCGTGTTCATTTCAAATTACAGAATGTCTTACCTACTTCGCCCTTTAAGAACTGTAATGAAATTGCTATAATGAAAGTTCTGTGAAATGTTTTTTTTAGCAGTAGTTATATCCAACGCAAAAGGAAGTTGAGTAATTTTAGACGGAATTAAACATAATGTCCATTGCAGTTATTGCCGTATAGACTTGTGAGAACAACCGTGTGTATTACTCGACCGAGGCGAGTGGAGCGGCGGGCGTAATGTGTACTATAGCGAGGACGCTATACGAACGCAGGAGCCACTTGGGACTCCGGGCTGCAGGACTCCACTGGTCTCAGTCGAGTAATACATATGGTTTGTATTCATTGTGTATAAATAAATGCACTTCATCAACCCCACATTCATCCATCCATCCATCCATCCATCCATCCATCCATCCATCCATCCACCCACCCACCCATACAGCTATTCATCCACCCACCCTCTCATACACAGGCACTCACCCATCCAGCCATATTTTGTTTTAAAATAATAGTAGTGCATTATTTCCTCATGAGTGCAATCTTTATGTAATAATTAGAAAACGGATTTTAGCATATTTGCAGGTTTTATTCCTCAGTTGCAAATCAAATGCTACCATTATATAAGTGTATTACAAGTTATTTGCAAAAAAATGCGTATTTAAGGGGTTAATGCAGGTGTCAGGTTTTAGTGCATATAAAAGCATATTTCGTTACTTTTAACAATGTGGTGTTTAAACGAAGATTAAAGAGTAGGCCTATTATGAAAAATGGAAAAAATGGAATACATAAGAAACGCAGACACTGAATATTTTATTTATAGCAAACTGATAATATGCGGAGAGTGTACTGTTTTAGGCGAATCATTTTGACATTTCCGAGGCAATCAATAAAGCTCTTCATAATTAAAGCATTGCTCATTCTCTGCAAATGTATAGTATTGAAACTTTATGACAGATAATCAAAACAAGAAACGAGCTAATCTTCTACTTCGCACGTGCATGATATTTTGACTGTTGTAAGGAAAACATTCTAATATGATCGGCTCGGGAGTTACAGGAAGTATTGATAGCCTTGCGCTCACTAAACTCCAATTTTGCCGCCTGTCAACAAAAAGCCTAATATAGGCACGATAGTGCAATCTTCTGTGTTTTAATTGTCGACGTAACAAATCAGAATATTTTATTTTATTTTGGTGACATGTCAAAGAAACTTCGACAGTGTGTTAATTGTATTTTAGAATAACTTAGCCGCACGAAAATTATTAATTAATTAAAGGAGAAAAATTCGCTCCCGTGCCGAGGATCAAACCCGGGGCCGGAGCGAATTTTTCTCCTCTAATATTAGCCTAATTGTTACCGAAACAGACGTATTCTGTAGAAACAAAAGTTAATTTTTACGTAGAAAATTATTGATTTTGAATTAGGCTTGTCAATGATTCTGTAACGAAAAATGTGCCAGAAGTGTACTGCTTATTAAGCAGTGGGTTGAAGGACAGACAACTTTAACAAGTGATAGTGTTTCAATATTCTTATGTATAGCAGAAAAAACCATCACCAATAGCAAAATGCTTAAAAATTATAGTATTTTTATTTTAACAGTGCATATTCTGTTATTTTAGTGCATATATTTGAAGTAGAGCTGGGGACGGAGCGAGTAGATCCGTTGAGTTACCTGGTTCTATCGGTTTATGTGCTTTGCAGCGGAGCACCGAGGTTACTCGGTTAACCGTAGTCGTTACCGGTCAGTTCAAACGTTCAAACAGAGTTCACGTGTTTTACTTAATTCTAGCAGACAACAACGTAGATATTGTTGTATTTAAATATTTTCTGCTGCAGGACAAAATTATTTCCTTACCCCCAAGGCGGGCTGAAAGGCCTCTAATGTTGAAGAGGAGTTCATTCTATTATATGACCTGTCAAGTGGGCCTAATGAACACTGACAGTCTGAACATATTACCGTACATAATAATAATTATAATTATAATAATAATATAATAGTAATAGTAGTGACTATATTAGGAGAAAGTCCACAATAAAATACGGAAAACACGGAAATTTTACTTGAAGCAAATAAAGAGATAGGTGTGAAAGTAAATGCCGAAAAGGTAAAGTATATGAGTATGTCTCGTGACCAGAATATTGTACAAAATGGAAATATAAAAATTTGAAATTTATCCTTTGAAGAGCTGGAAAAATGCAAATATCTTGGAGCAACAGTAACAAATATAAATTACAGTCAGGAGGAAATTAAACGCAGAATAAATATGGGAAATGCGTTTTATTATTCGGTTGAGAAGTTTTTATCATCCAGTCTGCTCTCAGAAAAGCTGAAAGTTAGAATTTATGAAAAAATTATATTAGGCCTACCGGTTCTTCTATAGGTTGTGAAACTTGGACTCTAACTTTGAGAGAGGAACAGAGGTTAAAGGTGTTTGAGAATAAGATGCTTAGGAAAATATTTGGGGCTAAGAGGGATGAAGTTACAGGAGATTGGAGAAAGTTACATAACGCAGAACTGCATGCATTTTATTCTTTATCTGACATATATAGAAACATTAAATCCAGACGTTTGAGATAGGCAGGGCATGTAGCACGTATGGGCGAATCCAGAAATACATATAGAGTGTTAGTTGAGAGGACGGAGGAAATAAGACCTTTGGAGAGGCCGAGACGTAAATGGGAGGATAATATTGAAATGTATTTGAGGGAGGTGGGATATGATTATAGAGACTGGATTATCCTTGCTCAGGATAGCGACCGACGGCGGGTTTATGTGAGGGCGGCAATGAACTTCCGGGTTCCTTGAAAGCCATTATTATTATTATTATTATTATTATTATTATTATTATTATTATTACTATTACTATTACTATTATTATTATCATTATCATCATCATCATCATCATCATAATATTAGATTGTTTGAATAGTATTAAAATATGTTAATAAAGGAAGTGCATGATATTTTTTTCTTCTATTTGTATTTATTGGATTTGTTTTGCCTCGTCAGTCATAATTTTATTTGTATTTATTTATACGAATTATGTTACCTAATTAGTTTAATTTATCAATAATATTACTCTTCACCAAAGATAACATAGTTGTATTGAAGGCTAGTAATGTTATAAAATAAATAAGCATTATGTTCTTCGGTTTAAGATTCCACGTTTTATTGATTATTTTATCCACTTTCCGTAATAGTAAATAATTATCTGTGTTATTTTTAAGTGTTTTAGGCAGCGCTTCATGGAGCCCGTTTCTTTCTATCTTCTTTTTTACTTAGCTGCAGCGTTTAACGTTTACCTCACATGTTAATTTATTAGCTGTTAGTGTTATAAATTATTTTATCAAATTTATTTCGTCTGTCATATATAACAACACTGAAAGTTAAATAGGCCTTTCATACAAAATAACTCCGCAAATAGTTGTAATCACGCAAATGAAATTTGCAACCGCCATTTTGCAATGAAGAGAAGTACTTTTTTTCTCGTCAATTTGCAAAGCGAAAGCTCTTTGCTACAACGCTTTTAAAACGCCTGGTTTCACTTTCAAAGTACGTTCTAAAATCGACTCTATCTAAATTTTAAATCTGCCGCCACAAATTTGTACTCGGTTCAACGAGTAATGACGTCACAGTAACTGCTCCGAACCGAACCGCTCCGTCCCCAGCCCTAATTTGAAGTAAAGCGGTCTCCCGCCCAACTTCAAAATAAGCGTGGTATTAGATCTCTGTCATTGATGGAATAGAAATTATACTTCTCTCCTCCTCTGCCGGAAAAGTTTACTTCTCTTGTCAGACATTATGGAACGAAGTAAGTTATAGTGGTCAACTTTTGCGACGCCCGGTAGTTATGTACTTGGAAATATTCAGTAGTAACGCTGGTTGCAGCAACCAAAACTTACAGGTTTAAAACGGCAGAAAACCCCACGTAATGCTAATGAAACGGTTTAAAACGGTATTTTTACATCACTAGTGTCGGCGAGTCACGTTCATGCCTTGTGAACTGCTCGTTCTAATGTTTCGAGGACTGACACTAGAAGCCTTTTCAGCCATGTTGGGAGTTTGGAGAACGCATTACATGTTTGATATGAATGTCGAACTTAATTATCGAGAAAGAAAGGGATATTCTTCACTGGTTATTGTTGTAAGAGTGTCCTACGGTTTCATATGGTGTGAAAGTAATTTAAAACTCCTATTTGTTTTAATTTAAATGCCAAAGTTAAAAACATGTTATTATTACGTGTTATTTTTTCTTCGAAAACGTGTAACTTCACCGTTTTCATAACTTCTCTGTTTTCATTTTAACTCAGTGTTTAAAACCAATTTGTCCACGGACAAATGTAAAGGAATTGTTAAAGTGAAAGTTACTGAAATGTTTCATCACCGGTAGTAAGTTTCAGAAACAGCACTTCTCCCTCCTGTAACATTTTTCAGGAAATTGAAAAAACGTTCTGTAAGGCATATTTTATTGTTCACACTTGTGGTATTTTTTTCATTTGATCATTTACTAAATACAAACATCCTCACATCTTGCTTATTTGAATGAGTTCAATACCCACATCTACAGAATTTGTTTAATTTGGAGGAGATGTGCTGTTTCTGAAACAAACAGTAGGAATAACAAGAACAACAAGTAGATTCTCCATGTTAATAATCTTAAATTAATACAGAAATGCTAATATAAGTTAGAGAACATGTTTTAAACCCATTCATTCAAACTTCACAGCATAACCTGCCTAATAATCACAACTTAAAATGCAGAAAATATTACTTGCAAAGAAAAAGAAGTTCACTAAGTTTCTGTCAAACAGGACATTTTTAATTATGTCAATAATAAATTCATGATGGCATCAAAGCATAAAACAACATTACTCTTCCTTAGTATGTTTTCTTGCATCACCATGATTAGTAATGAGTTGATGTCGTTGGCCAAGTATATAGTTCATTACAAAAATCATGATATTCTGTTGGAATGTATGGTTCCAATTTCTTAATGTCTGATAATTTCTTTTCATTTAAAGTCACATAGCCATGTGGATAAGCAGGAACACTGGGTAGCATAGGAAGCACACTTCTAGAAAGGAACAACTTGAAAGTATGAACAGTCAGTCCATCAATAAATTTCCTTCCTGAGATATGATCAACTTCATATTGGAACTCCATAAAGTCATTCACATGAAACGTTACTTTCTGATCTCTTTTCACTCCTCTTCCCATGGACTCAATGGACAGAACAGACTTCTTGAAATAGGTCTTCCACCAATGGTTAAAGTCCAAAATGTCTGCAGTTTGTACCATTTGAACAGAGAATCTGTTGTTCTTATTTGATGCAACTATTAACTCTATGTATTCTTTTATTGAATAGATTCTGTCTGATGTGCGAATCTTCCTCTTTATAACACCAAAATCTCGATCACAGGGCATGAAGGAATGCCCACGAATCGGAAAATAATGGTATATTTTTTTTAATCTGCCAGTAGTAACAAGAGTTTGGAGAAATCGAACAACTGTGTTATTCCTATTCTGACCTGGACAGCTATCAGAGAAGATGTGTAGGTACTGTGTAGTGTTTGGTAACTCGTTGCTTATGTAATCTAAGATAAAAGAACAGACTTCATCTGGACCTTTTTTAGCCAGTCCCTCGTGATATATGTATAATTTTGCTGTGTTATCCCTCAAGTTATGTATATTAAATATATTAACATTAAGTTGCCTGCGATAGAATGCTTCCTGCACAGGTATCTCTGGCAGATGCAAATTCTGCATATAATCTATACTTATTGAAGCAGTCTCATTGTCTTCTTTCCAGAGATTAGAACAATATTCCATTTTTTGGTGAACTTTTCCGCTCTTCTTTTATAGACAATAAACTCTGATCCTGCTACACGTTTGGCGTTGTCATTCAGCGATGGATTTTTCATCCTTACCGATAGTTGTTCGCATGTACAGCAGGTATCAATTTGTGGCCTCCCAAATGATAGACTGAATCGCTCCTTAAAAATTTTGCGGTGTAACCAGTAGGATACCTGTTGGTCAGGATACTTCTCCATAAAGGAGGCATGCATTAATGTGATATTTAACCTCTCGCTCAAATATTCTATTTCTCTTGATGAGTAGTGAGATTTTTTGGTTGGATATGAGCGTATGTGATCTTCCACTAATATACACACTTCCCCAGAAGTTGCATTTCCAGAAGTGTTTTTACCCCTCAAATCCTTTGGAGATCTTCCAAGCAGTAACAAAGATGTTAGACGACGAATGCGACCCTTTGTCACACCATGCAAGTTTAGAAATGCTTTGGCACACACTTGTTGTCGTCCAGAACTACATGTCACATAATACTTGAAATTACGCGAACGTGGCTTCTTTGGTTCATCTCCCTGCGGACGTCTCCTTTTAACTTGCACTACTTCCACTAATGCTTGAAAATACGAATCCTGTTCGTCTTTAGTTTCTTTGGCATAAAAGTTTGTAAATATTTCTTCTCGATCCCCCTCCAATAATCTTCCAAAGCACTTCAATTTACACCTGAAGGAAAGAGAGATTATGTTATGTGACGAAAAGTATAACAGGAGTAAATATGGATTTAACATATTATGAATCATGTTACATTGCAAAGTATGATTTTCATAACAGCAACGCTATTGAACAGGTAAACATTAATACTGTGGCATACTCACTTGCAATCATTTCCAATTTTCTTCTTTGCGACCACCTTAGAAGCATAGTTGATATGTTCTAACCCCTTTACTCTTCCTCTTTTCACATGTTCTCGTTTGTATTCAATACTTTTAAATCCTCTCTTTCGTTTTTTCACTACGGACAAAACAGCTCCCTCATCACTACTAGACGCCATGTTGGAATAGTACTATTGGAGGAAACTAGCAGCGCTCCTTGTGGAGAACAGAAACGGCACCTTTCCAGGATAAGTGTTGTTACTGCACAAAACGGAAACTTTCGACTAAGTTTGCAAGCAGCAGTTATATGATGGAAGTGTTGTTTCTGCACAAAACTGTAGCATTTCAGTCGGTAATTGCGATTGTGCTAACAACTCATATACCGTCAAACAGTGGAGAAGTGTTTTTTCTGAAACAAACATTATATCCAACGTAATGGGAAGTTCCGTAATTTTGGGATGAAATAAGTATGGCGTCCGTTGTAGTTACGGTCGTACAGGCTTGTGCGAAGGACCATGTGTAGGCTACATGCTTTTGTATAAATTCTGTATAATTAATTAATGCATTTCTTTAATCCTTCCGTATTTTTCTTTGAAATTAGGACATAATGGTGACAATAATTTATTTCGTGGTGAGTGTAGCCCCAATAAAATTTAACACGCGCACTGACGCACACACACGCAAACACACAGAATGATTCAAAACTTCTGTTACAGAAGAATACACTAGATAGAGGGTATTAGTCGACTAAGGCAAGTGGTGCCGCGGGGGTAATATGAACTATCGCGATGAGGTATTACGAACGCGGGAGCAGTAGCGCCACGGCTCCGGGCTGCAGGACTCCACTGGCCTTGGTGGAGTAATACTAAAACAAATATTTTTTATTAAGCAAGAGTTTCATATCTCTCATCGTTACGGAGGTACATTTATTTCACAGTTATGGCTGGTAGGCAATCATTCATTCAAGGCCAGTGGCTTGACTCTGATGACTAAGCTTTCAGTGAAAAACAACAGACAATGACGCTTGACAATTTGTGCATTACAGAAGAGCTAAGAACTGACACCTCCTTTCTTGTAAACAATACTGACATCGTCGAAGCATTGATTGCCTTACCTGTTCAAATATGCCAGATGTATTTACGGTGTTGCAGGCGTCGAAGATCTGTGGAAGAAGATTATCGACAAGGTCTACAGGTGTGGCATGTAGTAAGGTTTTCAGTAGTCTCCACCAGAAATCAAGTGGATTAACATTGGTGATGTTACTGGCCATGGGGCCGGACCTTCATAACCATTCCGTCACCAAATGTTAAAGTCAGCTGTTGCCTTGCTGCAAGACTCAAGTGCGCAAGAGCTTCGTCATGCTGAAACCATATTCTGGCGCGTACTGCAAGCGGTATCCCTTCCAATAAAATTGGCAGGATGTTTTCCAAAAGTCCCTGTAATTTTCTCCCCTTAAGCGATTATGGCGTGATATGTGGACCGAGTTAATGATGCCACAACACACACTGAGAGTAAATCGTATCTGATGAGATCTGACTGCAACGGAATATGCACTTCTCTGTTCCAAAATGTGCTGGTTGTGTATCTCAAAAATACCATCCCGTGTGAAAGTTACATCATCAATGAACAACATACAACTTGCGAACTGAGGGATCATTGCGCTTTGAAGCAAAAACCAAATGCATGTCGGCTAGTTCTCTCAAGCTCTAACCCTCCATTTTATAAATGTTGACTCCCTGATGACTGAGCTTTCAATAAATGTACCTAAAACAACCGATAATGACGAATCAATGCGCATAGTAATAACAAATAATCACAATGAGGCAAACAGTTACAACACTAAAACAAATGCCGGTCGAATCGTTGCGAGATAGCACACATATTGATTAATGAAAAATGTTTGCTTTAGTACCCTCTATTTACCATATTCTTCTGTAACACAAGTTTTGAATCACCCTGTATATATAATCCCAGATTTTAATCATCTTTACACTATACAGGATGTTTCCAAAATACGGGGCATAAATTCAGGTATGTATTTCCCACATGTAGACAATCAAAATAGTTCATTACAACATGTGTCCGGAAATGCTTTATTTCCGAGTTATAGCCTTCACAACATTGAAATTCACCGGAACGTTTTTCTTTCCAGAGATCGTTGCCGTCAAAGGAGACATTAAGAGGGCACTCTGACAGTTCATTCCGAGGCGAAGGTTACATTCAGTGTTGTGTAGGCGTTAGACTGTGCGACATGTATTCAAATCAAGAGCAGGAAGAGATACACTTCATGTACGGTAAGGCGGACGGCAATGCTGCGCTGGCTCGTCGTTTGTACCAGGAGAGGCACCCACAGCGACAATGTACAGATCGGAAGACATTTGTACGTCTCCATTACCGTCTGTGCGAGTATGGAAAATTTAACTCTCCTGGTTTGGGAAGGGGACGACCAAGATCTACAACTCCAGAAATACAGGAGGAGATTCTGGAGGCTGTGAACATGACTCATTCTATCAGCACACGAAGGGTAGCGTTGCAAGTCAATGTTCCTCATACGACTGTCTGGAGACTGTTGAAAGAGTATCAATTGTATCCTTATCATTTGCAACGTGTACAGGCCCTGTCACCAGCAGATTACCCTGCACGAGTTAGGTTCTGTCAGTGGTTCTTGCAGCAGTGTGGTGTAAATCCGAACTTTCCTGCCTTAGTATTATTTACAGTTGAAGCACAGTTCACACGAGATGGCATAACAAATTTCCACAATCAACAAGTATGGGCGTATGAAAACCCACGTGCAACTGTTCCATCTCATCACCAAGTGCGGTTCTCCCTCAACATGTGGACCGGTATCATTGGTCATCGATTAGTTGAACCCCATGTACTTGTAAACAGACTTCCGGGGCAGGCGTACGCAAACGTCCTGGAAAACACCATACCTCATGTTTTAGAAGACACTCCACTGATCAATCATCAACAAATTCACTTCTTGCATGATGGCGCTCCCGCGGACTTCAGTCGTACGGCTCGCCGGTACTTGAATCGAAGGTTTCCTGATCGATGGATAGGTAGAGGTGGCCCAATTGCTTGGCCTCCACGCTCACCTGATCTGAACCCTCTCGATTTCTACTTGTGGGGCCATTTATAATCATTGGTTTATTCGTCTCCGGTGCCTGATTTGGAATCCCTTCGGAATCGAATTGCGGCATGTTCTGAGGACATACGCAATACACCTGGAGTTTGGGATCGTGTTCGCAGGTCAATGAGACATCGATGTGAGGTCTGTATTCAAGCAGGAGGTGGACATTTTGAACATCTTCTGTAATGACAACGACCTGCGGAAAGAAAAAAGCTCCGGTGAATTTCAATGTTGTGAAGGCCATAACTCGGAAATGAAGCATTTCCGGACACATGTTGTAATGAACTATTTTGATTGTCTACGTGTGGAAAATACATACCTGAAATTATGCCCCGTATTTTATAAACGCCCTGTATTTTGAAATATTTTACAATTCATCATGAAGATGTCTTCAAGATAGGCAAGGCATCACATTTTCTAACTAACTAACTGGCTTTTAAGGAACCCGGACGTTCATTGACGCCCTCACATAAGCCCGCCAGTGGTCCCTATCCTGTGTAAGATTAATCCATTCTCTTTCATCGTATCCCACCTCCCTAATATACATTTTTATATTATCTTCCCACCTACGTCTCGGCCTCCCTAAGGGTCTTTCTCCCTCCGGCCTCCCAACTAACACTCTATATGCATTTTTTGGATTCGCCCATACGTGATACATGCCCTGCCCATCTCAAATGTCTTGATTTAATGTTCCTAATTATGTCGGATGAAGAATACAATGCGTGCAGTTCTGTGTTGTGTAACTTTGTCCATTGTCCTGTAACTTCATCCCTCTTAGCCCCAAATATTTTCCTAAGCACCTTATTCTCTAACACCCTTAACCTATGTTTCTCTCTCAAAGTGAGAGTCCAAGTTTCATAACCATAATGACCACCGGTAATATAACTGTTTTATAAATTCTAACGTTCAGATTTTTTGACAACAGACTGGATGATGAAATCTTCTCAACCGAATAATAACAGGCATTTCCCATAATTATTCTGTCTTTAATTCCCTCCCGAGTATCATTTGCGTTTGTTACAGTTGCTCCCAGGTATTTGAATTTTTCCACCTCTTAAAAGGATAAATCTCTAATTTTTATATTTCCATTTCGTACAATATTCTAGTCACGGGACATAATTATATACTTTGTCTTTTCGGGATTTACTTGCAAACCTATTTCTTTACTTGCTTGAAGTAAAATTCCCGTTAATTCCCAAATCGTTTGCGGATTTTCAATTAACATATTCACGTCATCCGCATAGACATGCAGCTGATGTAACCCGTTCAATTCCAAACCCTCTCTGCTATCCTGGACTTTCCTAATGGCATACTCTAGAGCAAAGTTAAAAAGTAAAGGTGATTGTGCATCTCCTTGCTTTAGCCCACAGTGAATTGAAAACGCATCTAACAGAAACTGACCTTTACGGACTCTGCTGTACGTTCCACAGAAACACATTTTAATTAATCGAACTAGTTTCTTGGGAATACCAAATTCAATAAGAATATCATATAAAATTTCTCTCTTAACCGAGTCATATGCCTTTCTGAAATCTATGAATCACTGATGCACTGTATCGATATATTCCCATTTTTCTCCATTATCTGTCGAATACAAAATATCTGATCAATAGTTGATCTATTATGCCTAAACCCACACTGATGATCCCCAATAATTTCATCTAGATATGGAGTTAATCTTCTCAAAAGATTATTGGACAAAATTTTGTGCGACGTCAACAAGAGTGATATTCCTCGAAAGTTACTACAGTTAGTCTTGTCCCCCTTCTTAACGATAGGTACGATTATGGACTCATTCCATTGTTCTGGTACAATTTCCTTTTCCCAAATAGCAAGCACAAGTTTATGAATTTCGTTAGATAATGCGCTTCCACCCTCTTATATTAATTCTGCTGGAATTTGATCGATACCTGGAGACTTGTAATTTTTCAGATTTTCTATCGCAATTTCGACTTCAGAAAGTGTGGGTTCGGGTATGAATGGCTCAGCAGTTTGCATTTCAATTTCGTCCTGATCATTTCTATTTGGTCTATGTATATTTAGTACAGAGTGATTTATATAGAACTGACACATTTCTTTCATTAATTGTTTCAAAACGAATTGTGCTAGCGACAACTTATACCTAAAATCCTAGATCATATATGTAACAGATATGTCGGGGTTATAGGCTTTGAGGTTAACAACTTTTGTCAGGTTTACTTCGCTGCCATCTAGTTGTTACATAAGGAGTCACGTCATAATACCCATGTGAATTACATTAGCGACTGTGCTGCCATCTCGTGATCGTTTACGGCGGACGGGTGGCGATCCTGGCGGTTGTTCTCTTCAAAGTGCTGCCGATTTTAACGTAGCGAGGAGTTATCTGTTACATATATGATCTAGGCTAAAATGTAGAGGAATTTTGGGAGATTATTTACCTCTATAGCAAATTTTGAAAAAGTCCTCCATCCTGCATAAGGCACAACTCAACACGTCGTTCCATGTTACTGACCACTGGTTGGAGGACTCTGTTGTCAATAGCTTGAATCTCCTGTGTGATGTTGTGCTTCAGATCGTCCAATGTCTGGGGACGTGTGGCGTAAACCCTGTGTTTTAAGTAATCCCATAGAAAGAAGTCCGGCGTTGTCAAATCCGGAGATCTCGGTGGCCACAGGTTCCTGGAAATTATTCGGTCGTCACATAACCGGATAAATGGAACCATGCTTCATCTGTGAACCATGTGATGGACAATATGGCAGGATTTTGCACAATGAACGTCTGAAACCGAAAATAATTCAATCTTTTATCCTTATCTGTTTCCTGTAGCTGATGAACAACCGTAACCCTATATGGCTTTAGGCTCTCTGACACATCGAGTAGGTGTACCCTGTCTCCTGCGACAAACGTCTTAATGATTTTTTGGGTGACTGCTCCAGTCGTGCTCTTACGTCAACAACAACCGTGGGAAGCCTAGATGAACGATGCTTGCCCTTTTCACTCACCAAAGATCCAGTTGTTTCTAATTTGTTTACCAGTCCCAGTATTGTGTTTCTTTTGGGAAGATTGCGAACACCAAATTCTCTCTGGTATGCCCTTTTGAGTAGCTGTAATTGAATTCGTATCCAGTATTGCTTCACAAGGAAGAGTCGTTAATTTAATGTGTACTGCATTTTCACGTTGACACAAAATGTCGAAAACAGCTACCAACAATAGGAATAAAACATAAACATCTGCGCATCTAGTGCTGCCAACAATAGGAATAGAACAAACATCTCCGCATCTAGTGACAAGGAATCGGAACTCCAGAACATTCTGCTTAATTTGGTGCTAAAATTGGGTCAGTGCTGCCAACAATAGGAATAAAACATAAACACCTGCGCATTTAGTGACAAGGAATCGAAACTCCAGAACATTCTGCTTAATTTGGTGCTAAAACTGGGTCATTGAATGAATTTCCAACGGAATAATTAAAGAAAGAAATGTGTCAGTTCTATATAAATCACTCTGTAGTTGTCCAAAATAGTTTTTCCATCTGTTCAGGATTGAATGAGAGTCTGCAAGCAAGTGACCATTCTCATCCTTGATCACGTTTACCCTTGCCAAAAAGATCCTACATGAGTTAATTAGAACTGTACGTTCACTTCAAATTTCATTTTTTAAATCTTTTTAGTTGGTTATTTAACGACGCTCTAACAACTACTAGGTTATTTAGCGTCGATGAAGTTTGTTATAGCGAGATATTATTTGGTGAGATGAGGCTGAGAATTCGCCATAGAATGTCTGAAAATCTCCTTACGGTTAAGGAAAACCCCAATGAGGTAATCAACCCAAGCGGGAATCGAACCCGCGCCCAAGAGCAACTCCTGATCTATAGACAAGCGCCTTAGTCGATTGAGCTACGCCGGTGGCTTCAAGCTTTATTCACAAATAATTTAAATTCTAGATCTTTTTCATCATCACCTACATAATTAGCTTTGTCACAAAGACCTAATGAAATTTCGAAGTTTTACTGAATTAACAGCTTTTCATTTTTCATAATATTTTTAATAGAACTCTAAATACAACACACTTCATGATATATGCGACTGCTTCGGAGAAACACTCAAAATAATTTCTTACACTTCGGTGTAAATTCTTATCTAGACATAATCTTAAAAATTTGTTTTACAGTATTAAATTAATTTTAATTTTGTGCTAATTTGTGCAGGAACCGGTGACTTTGAAGAAATGCAACAGTCTGAAGCATGGTATGGATTTATTCTTATCAGCATCGAGTTCAGCAATCATCCCAGGTATCGCTCGGCTTTTGGAAAAATGTTGTGCAGCTATGGAAGAGCAACGAAACGTGCTGGGTGTGAATGTAGAATATGGTGTAGCATGTCAGAAGGTATAAGCTGAGGATGAAGTTCTGCAACTACATGAACTCCATTTCTGTCTACCGTTAGCCATGATATGGTCCGGTACATGGAGTATGCACTTAATTTACGCTGAGTAAAATATATCTCCAGAAAATTTGAATATTCTCAGATTAGAATAGGAATATTACACGAAAATCTTCCTGCATTTTGTATGTCATCTGGAAATATTTTCTATAATATTAAGTGACAAAGTCAAAGAATGTTGAAGCAAGTTGGTAGTAAAGTATTAAGCTTTTTAGAATGCACAATGAAGTGAAAACTATTACTCATTACTCTAGTGCATATTGAAAATCAGAATAAGTAGATTATATCATTCTGGGATCTTCGTACTGGAAAATTCGGAGTTCAGCATTGAATTTAAATCGTTTTCACCGTTATGCTTGGTATTCGTTCATATTTTTTTCTAAGAAATTAATGAAAATCATATATTTAATTTTTCATTCTAAATTTACTATCCCTATTTCAGTTGCATGTTTTCTGATAACTCGGAGGGAAATGCGTTTAACCAAAATTAGAAAAAAAATTCTAAAATAAATTTTCTTCAAAATTTGTTTAAAATTACTCGTATACCCAATAGATGTATTCACTGAAGTATTAGACATATATTATATGCCTTATGTTCAGAATTTAGGATTAGGTTATGAAAGTTATAGTCAAACGAACTGTAATAATTTAATCACTCACCCCTTCACACAGACACAGTGAAAGTAATATATAACTGTGCAGATTGAATTGGATATTAGAGTAGCTACATTAAAATAAATAAAAGAATATTATGCGTTTTGTAATTAAGTGCGTGGTTAATTAGAACATTAGGATGAGTATATGCGTAATTTGATAACAGCGCATCGTCGGCTCACCTAAGAATACACACACGAACTCAGATCTCAATAGCAGCATTCCATCCATTATTCACAAAAATGTTCACACCTATGGAGTAACTGTCAGCGCGTCTGGCCGCGAAACCAGGTAGACCGGGTTCGATTCCCGGTCGGGGAAAGTTACCTGGTTGAGGTTTTTTCCGGGGTTTTCCCTCAACCCAATATGAGCAAATGCTGGGTAACTTTCGGTGTTGGACCCCCGGCCTCATTTCACCGGCATATCATCTTCATCTCTTTCAGAAACTAAATAACCTAAGATGTTGATAAAACATGGTAAAATAAACTACTAAAATCTAAAATAAAAAAAATCACCAAAAAAAGTTGCCAGACTTCCTAACGGCAGGAAATAACGATTCGTCTTAATATTTTTATTGTATTTGCAAGATAACCGTTTATTTTATTTAAAAACTATGAAGGAATAAATCACTCCTTATCGATTTCTCTAATGATAAGCGATATAGGCCTAGTCACGATCGTGCGGATGGTACCTGTCAAGTAAAACAGTATTAATCTTTAAGGAATGTTATTACATTTTTGTTAAGAAAAGTATTCATTTGAGATTAATATGTTATAATATTTTGTTGTAATCTATCCAAGGAATAAGCTGTTAAAAATCTGCATAGTTATATTATTTCCACCTTGTATTTATATAGGCTACAACATCACGAAAGTGAAAAATGAACCAATATGGACAAAGGGTTTCTATGTGCATTCAGTGTTTTCGTTGGAGAAAAAGGCTGAGTCCTCCATTTGTAGAATTTCAGGAGACTAACACAAACATTAGACAGGTTATGGCGAAGTGCGTTTTCCTTCATTTGTGATTTTCCTAATCTGTGAGTTCAGACTGTGTGGTAATAATCACAACATTATTAGAAAAATCTTTCATAATAAGCAATACTATTTTGATATTTGTCCACGCAGCCATCTCTACACTTTCTATGACACAGCTCCAGTATAACGCTTTTTTTTAGTTCAACCATGACTTTAACTCACATTCATAATTGCGTCTTTAGAACACTTGTTCTCATTATACAGGGTGTTTAAAAAATACGGGGCATAATTTCAGGTATGTATTTCCCACATGTAGACAATCAAAATAGTTCATTACAACATGTGTCCGGAAATACCTTATTTCCGAGTTATGGCCATCAAAAAATTGAAATTAACCGGAACGTTTTTTTCCGCAGGTCGTTGCCGTCAAAGGAGACATTAAGAGGGAGACATTAAGCGGGCACTCTGAAAGTTCATTCCGAGGCGAAGGTTACATTCAGTGTTGTGTAGGCGTTAGACTGTGCGACATGTATTCAAATCAAAAGCTGGCAGAGATACACTTCATGTACGGTAAGGCGGACGGCAATGCTGCGCTGGCTCGTCGTTTGTACCAGGAGAGGTACCCACAGCGACATTGTCCAGATCGGAAGACATTTGTACGTCTCCATTACCGTCTGTGCGAGTATGGAAAATTTAACTCTCCTGGTTTGGGAAGGGGACGACCAAGATCTACAACTCCAGAAGTACAGGAGGAGATTCTGGAGGCTGTGAACATGACTCCTTCTATCAGCACACGAAGGGTAGCGTTGCAAGTCAATGTTCCTCATACGACTGTCTGGAGACTGTTGAAAGAGTATCAATTGTATCCTTATCATTTGCAACGTGTACAGGCCCTGTCACCAGCAGATTACCCTGCACGAGTTAGGTTCTGTCAGTGGTTCTTCCAGCAGTGTGGTGTAAATCCGAACTTTCCTGCCTTAGTATTATTTACAGATGAAGCACAGTTCACACGAGATGGCATAACAAATTTCCACAATCAGCATGTATGGGCGTATGAAAACCCACGTGCAACTGTTCCATCTCATCACCAGGTGCGGTTCTCCCTCAACATGTGGACCGGTATCATTGGTCATCGATTAGTTGGACCCCATGTACTTGTAAACAGACTTCCGGGGCAGGCGTACACAAACTTCCTGGAAAAACACCATACCTCATGTTTTAGAAGACACTCTACTGATCAATCGTCAACACATTCACTTCTTGCATGATGGCGCTCCAGCACACTTCAGTCGTACTGCTCGCGGGTACTTGGATCGAAGGTTTCCTGATCGATGGATAGGTAGAGGTGGCCCAATTGCTTGGCCTCCACGCTCACCTGATCTGAACCCTCTCGATTTCTACTTGTGGAGCCATTTAATATCATTGGTTTATTCGTCTCCGGTGCCTGATTTGGAATCCCTTCAGAATCGAATTGTGGCATGTTCTGAGGACATACGCAATACACCTGGAGTTTGAGATCGTGTTCGCAGGTCAATGAGACATCGATGTGAGGTCTGTATTCAAGCAGGAGGTGGACATTTTGAACATATTCTGTAATGACAACGACCTGCGGAAAGAAAAACGTTCCGGTGAATTTCAATGTTTTGAAGGCCATAACTCGGAAATGATGCATTTCCGGATACATGTTCTAATGAATAATTTTGATTGTGTACATGTGGGAAATACCTGAAATTATGCCCCGTATTTTTAAACACCCTGTATATAAATGGTGAACTGGATATATTGTGACCCATATTCCCTTTCTCATAACATAACATTATGTACCCACTAGTGTCGTGCAATGTTCGAACATGAGAGGGGGTATAGAGATAATACGAACTTCGCCCTACTCCATAGGCATCGCAACAATATGTGGAAATGAAGCATGTAAACTAAAATAACAGAATTTGTTGAAAACCGGTCAGAGACCTTATGTTCGACACAAGTCTGCCGCGTCTCTGTAGAACCGAAGCTTTTGTTCAATCTTTCCCCTTCCTTACATATGTTCGGTGCCTTTCTCCTTAGTTCCTCCTCTCCTTGCGCCTTTATATTTTAGCTGCATAAGGATGTCAGACACATATCCTGCAACGTTACGCACAGTAATGAGTACAGTAGAGTCTCGTTAATCCGAACTACGCTAATCCTAAAATCTGGTTAATGCGAACAAAATTATTTTAAGGATACAAAGAAGCAAATTTATTGTAACAGTACAAAGTAACGAAAAGAAAAAAAATGTATAAATTCTCTCAATTTCTTTTACTTTAAACACATTGTGAAAATAGCACATTCAAGGAGACTTACAACATTTAATGTTTTCTGTACATAATTTACACATCTGTCACGCTCATAAAATCAATAATTTTCTGTTGTCGTAATGAAGTGAACCTGTTGGTTGTGATTCTAAAAATAGCAACAGAGTACTCCCACCACCCATCTCAGCGCTCGTGAATAGCATGCATTGCAATACAGGAAATATTCGGTTAATCCGACAATCTTGTAATCCGAATAGGTCTTGGTCCGAATTAGTTAGGATTAACGAGACTCTACTGTATAGGTAATTTTCCTTACTAATATTACTAAACATTCACAAAAATGTACGTAGAAATAAATGAAACAAAATCTATATTAATAATAAAACTGTAACCTAAATTTTTCTGGTAATTTTCGATTTTACAGAAATAATTGGTGTTAACTTGTATAAGGAACGGTCCTGAGACCGAAAATAGCATTTCTGACATATTTCTTTGTACGTCCGTATGTTTGTTACGTTTTCACGCGATAATGGCTGAACCGATTTCTACGAAAAATGGTATTTAAAAGGTCCCACTTAGATTTTAGGCTATGTCATTCAAAATTCTTTCTTTAAAGGGGGAGTTATAAGGACTGAAGTAAATAAATCGAAATGTTTTGCTTATTATTTATTTTTTAGGATAATATTACGTAACAAACGTTGCTTTAAAATGTTTCCGACAAGTCTTACTCTGAGAAAATATTTATAGGATCGATAGTTAACGAAATATGAGTTTTAAAATAACTAGGGGCTTACACCAGGAGAGATTACCGAATTTGAATTCCCTCCCCCCCCCCCCCCCTTGAACTTAAGAAAAAGACATTTCGATTTGAGTATTTTTTCTATCCATAATCGTTGTTCCTCCTCTAATTATTCACTGTCTGATTAACAAAGTCTACATCGACACAAAGCATAATCCTACCCCTCCTTCAATATGTTCATCATACCAGTTTCATTCTTCGTCGTTGGTGAGAACCATATTCCATTATCGTTTTTAATTAAATTTATTTCAATGTATTTGATTGTCTCCTTGGATTTTCTTGTTATATAAAGTAAAGTGTATTACCTATCATATACAAATAACTGTTGACTACATATGGGACTAAATGATTATTGTTTAAATGTAGGCCTAATAATGACACAATCATTTTTATTAGGCCTATACAAAATTAACAAGAGTTAAAATATGTTTAAAAATGGGATGGCTGTAAAAAATTTGCGTGTGAAAGATTTTATAAGGATGTTCATGAATATGTTCTTAGTATAATTTATTAATTAATATACCGTAACATAATAATAATACACAAAATTTAAATACCGATAATGTGAATTGTAAACAATTTCAATAACCCCATCTTGACAAAATTTTGCGTACTCCACTGAAACTAACATTGCTTTTTATATCCGTTATTATACTTCCATTATTCGTGTAGTCACACACCTTGTATTTATTTGAATATTATGCGAACAATGTAATTATAGCTACTTTGTGTCGGTAATTGGTAAAGTAAATAGAGTCGTATACTTTTAAAAACAAAATGTGATTTACCTATATGTACGTATATTTCTGTGGATGTTTAATGATAATTTTGTAATAAAAATTACCTATCCTTACATCTAAATAAACTTTCACAAGATTTATTCTAAAATCCTTACGAAGCTAAAAGCATGAAGGGTTGGGACCGTAGGATAGAAAAGGAGTGGGATAGATCCGCTTCTTCAAAGCAGACTTCAATTCTTGTCACGCTCGACAAACTTGAACCGAACATAGCGCTTGAAATGCACGACACTAGTACCTACTCATCTACTGTACATTAAATATAAACGTGGGGTACTGGATGTATTCTGGTATATATTACTGTATTATTATTATTATTATTATTATTATTATTATTATTATTATTATTATTATTATTACCATTACCCCATTACAACAAATCCATTGCAAACATTCTATTTAATAATGTCCTCGTGCGTGATAAGTTTCGTTTAAGTTTATATTTTCTACCATATCTTCTCAATCTAGAACCGACGATGAATTTGATGGTACAATGGATTGTGTTTTAGGTTATATAGTAAGCTCCAAGACATATCGAATCGATCTATTTGTAATGATAGGTTAGTGCAATTTGTTCCCATATAATTTACGAGAACTTCACGATACGCAATTTCAATTACCTAACAGTTACACATACAAACAAAATATTGGTAATATTTTAAGTTACTAAAATTAAATTTGTTGGGTTATGAATGACTCCACAGTGACAAGAATAATATCTTTAGGTAAGTGAACTCTTCGGAATCTGTGCATTGTGTTATTTCATCCAGTATCAATATTGTGATTAACCTTATTTGAAAGTGGTGGAAATAATTGAGACCTCTAGAATCGTAACTCACAATATCCAATAACTTTTTTTTTTTAATTAAGCGAAAACTTATATCTCACTAATTACCATTTGGCAGTAACTATTTTAAATATGCCAACATTACAATTCTAAATATTAATGACTGTTTTAAGTGAAATCATTTGTTTTTATGTAAGTTTATGAATTATTAAAGAATAAATCATTTCCCTGATAATCTGAGTTAGGATTCCAGAGTACTCAATTGATTTTATCAAAATTTCACTATCTGGAATATTACTTGCGTGCAGACATTTCTAAAGTAACATCTAGGGGAAAGTCGGGTAGTATCGGACATCGGGTAATATCGGACAGTGAGTTTCTTTCATCTACCAAACGATGATAGTACCTGATTGACATGGTTACATTTCTGTGACGTCGCATAGAGAAACGTAACCATGTCATTCAGGTACTACCATATGGTGGTAGATGAAAGAAACGCACTGTCCAATACTACCCGATTTCCGATACTACCCGACTCTCCCCTATATTATTGTTTTATAAAAATACTCTCTGACAAAACATTTCTAGAGGACCAATGTTTCACCACAAATTTCTCGAATTGCATTCGCAATTGAATCGGAAAATGTTACTTATTTCCAGTAGGCTACGTATCTGTACAATATCAATAATATACTGTACTTATATTATGACCTAGTGTCTCTGTTCATGGACATCACCGAAGTTAATTTTCCTCAATTTCCTACACAATACTATGAATCTAACACACAAGTTAGCATTTAACTCGCATTTATAATTGCGTCTCTAGGAACACACATTTTCATAGTACACAGATGCTGAATTGAATGCATTGTGATACATATTGTTTCTTTCTCATGACATTATGTACCTTTTTTCCCCCAATTAACTAAGAACGAGGGGTTTTCTGTCATAATTATATTATTGCATTATTATTAATTATGTAACCTCATTACAACATGTAAATTAGAAACATTCTATTGAATATTATGGTCATGTATGATATATAGGTATAGTGATGTATATTTTGTACCATTATCTTTTCAGTCTGCAACCGACGATGAATTTTATGGTCCTATAGATCGTGTTTTTGTTATACGGTAAGCCACAACACATATCGACTCGATCTATTATTAATAATAAGTTAGCGCAATTTTACCCAAATGAATTACGAGAATTTTATATTATGCACTTTCACGAACAATATACTACAAATGCAGAGGTTGGAATTAAGGAACTCAGAGCACAAATAGTAGGCTATAACTTCACTTTCCATGAAACAGGAGTTATTGATATATTCGTAGCAAAATATGCCTACTTTTAAATGTTAGAAGGGAATACTTAAAAATCATCTCTGTGCACAGATGTCAGCATATTTGTTTACTGAGATATCTCGAGACAATTTACTTTTATAAATACTATTCTCTTACATAAGTATCAAAGATGGAGTTAAACCGTATGTGCTCTGAGCCTCTCAATTATGCAAAGCATACACATGAAGCAACAAGCTCTATAAATGACATGTTTGAAGCATATTAAATGAAAGGGCATTGGATTGACGTGAAGATGTGGTAGCTCGGATTTAGTAATTGTATCGGAACACGAACTAGTAACGAATATAGGATTCGATCTATAATATAACCAAACCAGATTCATAAAACTTCATAACAATAGAAAATAAAAATTTACCGAAGTTATGCATGTCAGTGTATAATGAAATTTAAAAACTATTTAGTTAGAGTTAAGTGTACGTTACTTTTGTTCCATGAAGTTAAATTTTTTTGGGAATAATTATTATTTGTTACACAATAGGACAATATTCTGTATTTAAATATTCTATATGGATACTATTTTGTGTATCTATTTACAAGTAATTAAGATCTTAATATTCAGTCGTGCCTATACTTTGGCCGACGCCTATATGTAGATACTACAGTGATTTTTTTTAATTTACCGCCAAATTATACATTTGCCTACTTCTCTGGATAAAGCATTACCACATTAAGGGCCACAGAGCAATCAATAATCATAAACACACAGCATTAAGAGTATAATAAATGGAAACCAACTGGATTGCAGTGAGGCGATAATCCTAGTCGCTTATGTATTTAAAAAACAATTTTCCTTAATACTAACAAAAAGAGGAAATCAATAATCCCACAAGGGAATACTGCCCATCGAATAAAAATTAGAACTGCAATGAAAATATTTTTTAAAATATGAATGTTAAGCGACAAAAACGCCGACAAATACATAATATGTATTACTGCTGTCATCAGCACTCATGCCTAGTTGTGTGCTTCTACATAGTGCCAAGATTTGATATGTGAAGAAACTTTCTACTGCACACAATAGAAATAGCTGGAAGATGATTGGAAGACTGGGTTACTTTAGACGTTTCCTGTTAGGCAATCATAATATTGGTAATGAGTTTACGTAAAAACAGAGTTGTATTTCTGATAAATGTGCCATGAAAGAATTGCCTGCATTAGTTATAAATTCGAAAAGAAACTAAAATATTTATAATATTCGTTAATATGTTTGCAAATTCTCACATCAATAAATATAGTCATATTGAATTGTTAAAGTATGCCTAAATCAGAGTCAAATTTTCACAAAATTGTTCTAGACCTTCCGCTTTTCTTTCATACGTACCTTCTAAAATTGCAATTTTCACCTTGTTCTTCCAAAAAAAATGTTATAATGATATTCCACATGAACTTTATCTACAAAAACTAAAAACTGACGTTTAGGACACAGACAGTTCTATTCGCGCAAGCAAAACCCACATTTCAAGTACACAATTCAGGTGTTAGAGGCAATAAACTTTACTTGAAATATTACGTATTTGTTCTTCCTTTTTTAAATGTCTTATAAAATTTTTGAAACGGTACATACCCACTTTTGGAATGTATCGCATCATGTTGTGTCAGAATACAAGTAAATAACAACTTAATCATTATTCTTGCCTATATTTAGGCATATACAAATATGTTGTTGCTAATTTGTACAGTTTATCGATAAATTATATACACACTTCCCTGGGTAGACCATTACTTTATTAATGCCCATTTGAGTCATCAACGGTAATAAACTAAGAACATTAACATGATAATGAATGAAACGGAAATGGAATGGCGCGAGGTAATAATTATAGTCGCTTATTTAGTAAAGAAAGTAAATTTTCTTTCAGGTTAATATAAACAGACAATCAAATTTCATTAGGAAATAAAGTCCATCGAATAAAAACTGGAATTTCAATGGGAATATTGGTAAAATATCAATGTTAAACAACGACACCAGTGACAAATATGAAACATTAAATTAATTTACGGTTTATTTAACAGCGCCCGCAGCTGCCGAGCTTGTATCAACGTCGCTGGTGTGCCGGAATTTTGTCCCGCAGGAGTTCTTTTAGATGCCAGTAAATCTACTGATATGAGCCTGTCGCATTTAAGTGTCCTGGTCTGGGATCGAATCCGTAAACTCGAGCACAGAAGGCCAGTGCTATACCGACTGCGCTACCCAGGCCGACACATGTTTTAATATCGTCGTTATTGTAAATTATATTTTCATTTTGATGAAACAGGAGAAACCGGAAATTATTTGACAGATATGTGCTAAACAAGACAGCCTTCTGTTGAGAATTAAAATGAAAACAAACTTTCTTTACCTAATGCAATAAAAGAAGACGAACACCCCAAACAAATATATTTGAGCTGTTTCAATAAGTTGATACCACCTACGTGTTACGTTCAGGACGTATGAATGCAGAAATAACAATAAAGAAAATTGTAGCAATACAAAACAAATGTCTCATATGTTACTCCCAAACAATAAAAACTCTTTTCAGAGCAGCATTCTTCTGTCAATAGCAATAATTCTGTAATGAGGATTGGAATAGCTGATGAAACGCTGCAGAATGAAATTCTTCTAGTGACTTGCAAAACTGAGAATTTTAACAAGGCAGAAAAACAAGATGATAATGCTGATGAAGGTAACAGTGATGGTAATGAAGAGTGAAATACTCTATACGACATTTCTAATAGACATGCTTCTCCTTTGGAATCTGTTGCTTTAGTTGTTAAAATAAATTATTGTGAAAGAGTAAAGACTAATTAGCAAATTCCTAAGAAGTAAATATACAGCCTGCAGCAGCTCATGCAATGCCTTTAGTGTACGTTGCTGATAATGTACTGTAGGTTCAAACGTTATGTTGAACCAGCAGATAGGAAATTCGAGTGTGTCAGCAGTGCGTGGCTTAAATGTAGGAAACGTTCCCATCACAAACACCACCGTTTCTAGAAACTGTGCTGATTATCACAAATCCAGAGAACCAGCTGATGTCTGTCATTGTTTTCAGTTTTTGATTCAGAATCGAATTCATTTAATGAACAAACTCTCCAGTGTGAAATGAATTTATCGACTATTAACACATCAGTCCACTTAGTGATCCAACAAATAACTGTACCAGTCAGACCGTACAAACAGGCTTAATAGTGCCAATAGCACATAAGTCACGTACAGTAACAAAGGTTACAGCTTCAATAGATTCAAATTCTGCTAACATTTATAGAAAAAAAAAAAAAAGAATCCATCTGCATTCAATATTAAAACCACACAAACTCCACTATAAGCATTTGAAGATTCAGGTGCCTCAACAAATATTTTCTCAGATACAGGCTGCCAGGATACAACACTTTCCAGCTGCTGATGAAAATTCTGTTTCTTCAGGAATTGCAAAACTCTCAGCGAAAGTAAGACACATTCTTGTAACTAGCAGTAGAAGGGAGAAAGTTTCGATAAATGTACTTACACTTCTAGTGCAAGGAAAAATTCAGCTTCAACAGCTAACACAACAATCAGCATGAATGTTCTTATTTGCAATCCATCAGCAATAAGTTTGGCTCTGCCTCCATTTGTGGTGCCAGCAAGACATTCTGAGATGCATTTTACGAATAATCTTCAGAACAGTGACGTCAGTGGTAGTTCACAGTTGACAAGTCAACAGCAGTCATGTGTCAGTCGCAATCCGTTCTTCCCTATGCGTATATTACAAATACCTGCAGTTGAAGAAGATATCTCCTTACACCACATCAACCACCAGCAGTTTTGTAGCCAAGAACTTATATAGTAGTAGGCCTGTTACAATTATCCGCTGTTATCACATCCACAAATATGAACAAGAGGAAGTCTCTGACTTCTGTCAGCAATATAGTTACATTTTGTTAACCACCTTCAATTCGTATGGCACTATCCAGTAACTTCTTGTAGACATTACTTCCATGGAAAGCCTAAAAATGCTAGTTTAATCAGTACAGGATCTATTAATTCTCTAAAAGATACACTGGATATATTCATTGGTGTTTCAGAAGCAGATATATATAATTTAAGATCAGTAGTAACTTTCACGGACGCTAATTCTTCGTCTGTTAAAACTTGTACATTCAATACAGTAACTACTACATTTCATAATTCATGAAGACTACAAGAACACTGTCTACAGTTGTTACTACCAGTATTGAGACTAAGACTTGACATACGTACGAAAATGATCCTGCTTGTTCAGCATCACTTCCAAGAGATCTGGAATCAAATGTTGACGCCAGTACAAGTCTTAAAAACTTCAGCAATTCAGTCTGTACTTCAGATTCTCTTGCTACCACAAATATTATCATTGTCTCTTCCTTGGATCGTGTGACTTAAAATTCCAGATCTTAAATATCCTCCTAGAATTAGTCGAGGTTATCTTCTCTGTCAGTACTGTAATCAATATTTTCCACAGAGTATTATTTTACATCAAAGAACACTATTTCAGAGAACGTTTCTTCTGTTGCAAATTATACGGTGAATAATCTTTGTCCATAACATGTCCAAATACACTTATTCCAGACACCAAATTCCCTGTATCACTAATACTCAATACTAGTCTGTTACACAAGCAGTGCCATTTCGTTCTATTCGGATACTTCAGACTCATCAGACATTAGAGGCACCAGACTTCCTTCCCATCAAGAAACTCACTCCGTCATGTATCTATCATATTTTTCTCTAAAATGTCGTGTGTTAGCCAACTACAATAGAGTTGCTAATGGTACTCACTATGAATTGAAAAGTAGATTTTGATTCCAAAAAAACCTTACAATTATCTATTAAAAACTCTGTAACAATTTCTGATTTATTTAATGTCGATTGAATTGGTATTAAAACACTTGACTTGGCGAGACGAGATCGAGTAGCAACAGCGTTGTGGTGTGTACAAATTTGTTAAGTAAATTTGGCTTATTTATTCTTTGATTCCAGAAGAGATCTTCAGAACTAAGTAGGAGCGTGAAACAATAATTCGTGTAACACGGCCACCGCAGTGCTATAAAAATTGCTATCAACAATAGAATTTGGAACTATTTTCGAAATCAGAATGTTTAATTTACAGAGAGAGTTGATGTATCGTGCTATTAGATTGGTGCAAGAGAAACACTTAATAATTCTCACCTTGCACAGCGGGATGTCGTGTGGATTTTCTATAAGAATGGTTGTAGTTTAGCTTTCTAGAGCTTCATATTTCTTCCAGATATTGCAATCTTAAATTCACATTTATAAGAGTACTTCCCTTCTTCAATTGGTGCGAATGTGTACCTCACACCCAGAGATTCTTAGATCTTTGTCCCACATTACGACGAAATTGAAACATTTATCTTGCAAATGGAATGAGAGAAATATTTGAATTTATATAAACCATTAACAGAATCTCAAATTTTGTGAAGGTTTACAAGTGAAGATTTCACGCAAAAGGATATAGGAGAAACATATTTTGGAGTTACTCTTCTGCTTGCTAATCTGTTGTATATCCCAAGGGGTAAGATCCACCGTACTTCCACTTGGCCTGGATGATTCATTATACTTGAGAGTATCTTACTACCATGGCAATACTTGCGATGATTTGTTGGAAAAGCTTATGCTTACAGCTGTGCAAGAACATATGGAAACCAACATGGAGTACCGAAAGTGCTTACCCCGAGGTTACTTGGAGTATATGGATATTGCTCACATTGAAGAAAATTCATCACTGAGAACGGAACTCGATAGTAAATGAAAAAGAGAAGAAATGTACGTCTTTTGACAATATATATATATATATATATATATATATATATATATATATATATATATATATAGGGGGAAGACGGTAAAGTCACCAAGATTGGAGGAATCATTTTGAATACGAGAGTGAAGTTGTTGAAAGCTCATATTTTAACGTTCCCGTTAGTTAATGAAGAAGAGGTTTGTGTGAATCATTCATTGGAAAATCCTCTCGAGAACCATAGAAAAGAATTTCAGTTCGTTGCGATTCCACACTGTATTGACCCAGCTATAGAATATCTTGTTCAGTGTTATCCATCTTTTGAGGAATGTCTCAGAATTGCCCATTGGATACAGGTGATGAAAAGATGTTCATTGCTGATGAGGTGTGGGACTACAAACACTTGGCAACAGATGGACTGCTGAAGAATACTGATGATTCAATTTTGTTATAAAATCCTGGTACTAATTTTATGGGTTGGTGAATTTTAAGTATTTAATTAATGTAATGGAAATAAATTTAAATTTAGAAAAAAGTCTTAGAAACGAGAAAGCAATGATGTAATAGCGTAAATGAACTTGTTCATAGTGAAATGGTATTTGGCGGATCAAGATCGAGAATTCGCCATTGAGTGCCTGACATTTGCCTTACGGTAGGGAAATCCTGGAAAAACCCAACAAGGTAATCAGTCCAAGTGGATATCGAAGCTATACTCGAGCGTAACTACGGATCTGGTGGCACACCTTTCACGTTCTGAGGTACGCTGGTGGCTTCCAACAATTTAAGAAACCAATATTAATGGATGACGATTACTGAAAAATGCACGAACAAGTACATGGATTCCAAATATCTACTCGCCCATTGTTGTTCTTACAATACTATGCACTCCCTGTCCATGAAATAAACTACAGAATTTGTGTTTCAGTTGCATCGCATATGTCAGTAGACCCTCGAGATCTTGTGTACCAAATCCATGTAACTCTTAATTCAACTCTTTCTTGTTACGTTATATTACAAATATTTAAATTCCAATATTTAATCGCTTCTCTGCATTCTCTCGTAAAATTGCGTTTCCTCTTTCTATTAATATCAAGTGAAAATTGCTTTAAACACATAATTAACTACGATTGTTATCTAACAACAATCCATTTTCCTCCCATCCTTCATATTATGGACGTCGTTCATTACTATAAATTATTCAAATGACCCTTAAAGTAATGAGAGTGTAACCTGGGAAGAACGTATATTTTTGGAGGAAACTATTGCAGCATGTCACTACATATATTCCTTGATACTTATATATATATATATATATATATATATATATATATATATATATATATATATAATGCTTAATAAATTTTATATAGACATAATTGTACACTTAATTACAGAATATTCATTTAGTATAAGATAAACAAATAATTATTCCTAAGGAAACTTAACTTACTAGAAACTAAAAATCTTACACCGAAATGTAACCAAAAATATAGTTTAACTTTCTTTATAAATTGACGTGCCCAATTTTGGTAACATATGTTGGTTATATTGTTAGGGAGTTATAATAATCAGTCTGCGTATATGTGGAGCTTTCGAACAAAGCCGGTCATTTCCAAAATATATATATATATATATATATATATATATATATATATATATTTGTTCAGAAAGTAGACAAATCTGTATCGATCCTTCACTTTATTCCAAAGTGAACGACAATTTTATATGTTGTGCATGTTATACGTCCGTTGTTCTAATGATATCGATAATCATAATTTTAGTCATTTTCTGTGCATTTTACAGACAAAAATATTTTGAAAACGTCCGGTTTTTTTGGAAATATGAAGGAAATGTTCATTTTTGTTCGAAAAAAGCACTTTGTCATATAAGTATAACTGTAAAACATACGCGTCACTTACATCAACTGTATCATGAAGTGACGAATATAACATTAGGGTAAACATTGGTAATTTCGTGATAATTTCATGAAAATTAATTTAAAATGCAAATGTGTAAATCTATCCTTATTCCGATTTGTTCATCTAAAAGACGACAATTTGCTGCACAGATCTGGAGGCATAAAAGATCGGACACGTTCTTGAACAAGTGCCAAAAACCACTTTTACAACTTAAGCTAAAATGTTGGTTATTTCGTGATAACCTTGGTAATTTTGTGATATTACATTGATAATTTCGTGAGAGGTAGAACATAGAGTCGGGCAAACAGCCTCTTACTCCCGCTCGTCTCGTAGGCGAGACTGGCTGGCCGATAACGCCAGTTCCGAGAATCGTATTCTCGAGATTGGCACTCTCGGGAACGAGGAATACCGGGTCCCGGCCTGTTATCGCACGGCCGACTTATCGTTACGAAATGCGTACACTGACTGCCGGCTTAATTGCCGCTCATCACTGAAATTCGTGACTCTTTCTGAAAAATATTAATGTTCATGAAGTAATTTAAGAAGGCACAGCAGTGTGGTATGCAATAATACAGCACATTATGATTGTCGACATTCTTACAGAAGGCACACTATTTTAATGAACTACTTATTGCCTTTCTGGAGAAGCAAAATAATGCAGCACTTTCAGTCGTTACCTAATCCTAAGCTAGTCTAAAACAATAACAAGTTATGGTTGGAGCTATGATATACTTTCTCGCTATCAGCATTTCGTTGACATTGCATATTTAATCATTCGATAGCGTTTTGTATACGCTATAGTAATGGATAACACACGACTGTGTTATTATATTGCGCGTTCACATCTGGATGTTTCGTTGTTATGCAACGGCATCTTCATCAGCATGGGTAATTATTGTGCTGTGTAAGGACGAAATAAAATAATTAATACTTATTTATATTATTATAAAGGACCAAAGACTCTGACAAAAGATATTTTTGTTTCCCAACTGATAAAATGCTGCATGTGAAATGGAAACACTTTTGCAAGAGGAAGGACAGAATTACGAAACAGAGTAGATCCTTTCACAAATTGATCATAATTGCTTACAAATGCATTTTAAGGAACCCGGAGGTTCATTGCCGCTCTCACATAAGCCCGCCATCGGTCTCTATCCTGAGCAAGATTAATTCAGTCTCTACCATCATATCCATTTTTATATTATCTTCCCATCTACGTCTCTGCCTCTCCAAACGTCCTTTCCCTCCGGCCATCCAACTAACACTCTATATCCATTTCTGGATTCGCCCATACATGCTAGATGTTCTGCCCATTTCAAACCTCTGAATTTAATATTCCTAATTATGTCAGGTGATAGTACAATGCGTGCAGTTCTGCGTTGTGCAACTTCCTCCATTCTCCATCCCTCTTAGCCCCAAATATCTTCCTAAGAATCTTATTCTCGAACACCCTTAACGTCTGTTCCTCAAAGTGAGAGTCCAAATTTCACAACCATACAGAACAACCGGTAATGTAACTGTTTTATAAATTCTAACTTTCAAGTTTTTTGAGAGCAGGCTGGGTGACAAAAGCTTCTCAACCGAATAATAACAGGCATTTCCCCTCATATTTATTCTGCGTTTCCTCCTGAGTGTCATTTATATTTGCTTTATCATAACAACAGAGAATAAAAGAGGGTTATTATTATTATTATTATTATTATTATTATTATTATTATTATTACTAAATTAGTTACTTTACGACGCTTTATCAACTGCTATAGCTATCTAGCGTCTGAATGAGATGATAATGCCAGCGAAATGAGTCCAGGGTCCAGCGCCGAAAGTTACCCAGCATTTGCTCTCAATGGGTTGAGGCGAGAAACCTCAGCTAGGTAAAGGCTGGTTCACAATAAACCGGGAACGGAAACGACAACGAGAAATAATCTATACTAATAATAAATCTGTAAGCGAAATTTTTCTGGTAATTTTCGCTTTTCCAAAAACAATTGGTGTTAACATATATAATTAATTAATCATCCTGAAACCGAAAATCGCTTTTTTGAAATTTTTGTTTGTATGTCTGTCTGTCTGTCTGTCTGGATGTTTGTTACCTTTTCATGCGATAATGGCTGAACGGATTCCGATGAAAATTGGAACATAAATTAAGTTCGTTGTAACTTAGATTTTAGGCTATATTCAAAATACTTTATTTAAAAGGGGGAGGTTATAAGGGAGCCTGAATTAAATAAACCGAAATATCTCGCTTATTATTGATTTTTGTGAAAAATGTTACATAACAAAAATTTCTTTAAAAACGATTTTCGATAAGTTTTATTCCAGCCAAAATTTTGATAGGACTGATATTTAAGTCTGTCTGTCTGTCTGGATGTTTGTTACCTTTTCAGGCGATAATGGCTGAACGGATTTCAGTGAAAATTGGAATATAAATTAAGTTCGTTGTAACTTAGATTTTAGGCTACGTAGCATTCAAAATACTTTATTTAAAAGGGCGGTTGTAAGGGGGCCTGAATTAAATAAACCGAAATATCCCGCTTATTATTGATTTTTGTCAAAAATGTTACATAACAGAAGGTTCTTCAAAAATGATTGTCGATAAGTTTTATTCCAGGCAAAATTTTGATAGGTCTGATATTTAAGGATATAAAAGTTTTAAAATAACAATACAATACATTTTCACCGCCGCCTCAGATTATAGCGTCGTTGTTCCGTAACTGCTATGTGCAAACTATTAAATTTTTTAGTAGGAAGAAAAACAAATTTATTCGTTCTATGGCAGTAGTGCATAGGAGATCGTGAATTCTTACATTTTTACACAATCAACTCTATTAATTTGGAGTGATTTATTAAAGGATGCATTCAAGACTAATTTAGAAAAATGTTAAACGAGTTTTATTTGCACCAAATGAATGGTCTCTGGACCAAAATGATAGCATTTTAATTATTTAAATACAATTTAAATTAAGTAACATATTAAACGATTTATTCTTCTATCAAACACGAATGTTCCCAGGACCCAATGTTCTATTTTAATTATGTAATTACTTTATATTTATTTCTAATAAGTGCAGCGGAGCGCACGGGTGCAACTAGTGTTAAAATAAATGTATTTAAATGTAAACATTCACAATCAACGAGAAGATTGCCGGAGCCCGGAAACGGGAACGTGAAAGTTAATTGTGAATGCTCACATTTAAATGTATTTATTTTAACAATATTTCCGTTATCGTTGTCGTTTCCGTTCTCGGTTTATTGTGAACCAGTCTTAACTTGTCCCAACCAAGATTCGAACCGGAAGCCGATCGTTTCACAGTCAGGTGTGCCAACCGTTACTCTACAGCGATTATTATTATTATTATTATTATTATTATTATTATTATATCATTATTATTATTAGTATTACTGTTATCATCATCATTATCGTAATCATTAGGATGATTAAGATTATGATTATCAGGATTATTATGATGGTTGTTATTATTACTGTCTTGTAAGTTATCATTAGGTACAAGTATTAGAAATCTGATTAATTCTTAATTTGTTATTCTCGTTCCTATAACATAGGATAATTATTGTAAATCATATAGGCCTATATAATTTTATATTGTAACATGGCTAGAATACAATGATTGTTCTGTAACAATAATTTATAACGTGCACACCAATAGAAAGTGTAGTTTTCTATAGTATAGGCTGGTTCACAATAAACCGGGAACGGAAACGAGAACGGAAATAATGTTAAAATAAATGTACAGTATTTAAATGTGAGCATTCAGAATAGTTAATTGTGAATGCTTACCTTTAAATACATTTATTTTAAAAATATTTCCGTTCTAGTTCTCGTTGCCGTTTCCGTTCTCGGTTTATTGTGAACCAGCTTTTAATATTTTCATGTTTCATATCATTGATTTACAAACAATTTTTTTATTTAATTGCTATAAAAGATAGCCTAATTACTATAAAGTGTAAACCATCTTGGACTATATAGCCTCATTTTCAACTACCTTTATTAAAATACCAATTAATACTATCCGTACAATAACGAGTTTTCATGCGTTGAAGGGTTCCGTACAAATTTTACGGAACAAACGTTTGAGTCATGAGTCCTGCGCTAACAGGTTAACTCGCCGTTATTCGAGAACCAGTAAAAATTTTGAGTGGCCATCACTTTTAAAAGTAATTTCCATCCTTTCTCAACATTTCTCTCGCTTTGACCCCCCCCCCATCTAACGTGAAAAACAAAAAAGTTTTCAGCCTACAAAGGCGAAGTTGCAAATGTCTATTCTGAACACATCAATCTCCATCGAAGTTAATATTTTTTTTCTCACTTTCCAAAAAATATTTTCAGTTCGATTTTTTTCCTATGTTTTCCTTAGACATTGAGCTATCAATCCAAAACATTACAGCGTGATTGATCAAGTATTATAGGAGCTACGACATGATATATATTTAAAGAACCGGGAAATGTATAAGCCAATGCTTCCTATAGGAGCGCGGCCCGAGCGATATCGCTTGCTTATCAGTACGACAGTCCCGTTTAGACCTCCGAGACTGTCGGGAGTGATCTAGTATCGGTAATCTCGGGACCAAGAGAATCTCGTGTTCTCTATCAATGAGTCATTTGGCTACATTCGGTACGCGCGCACTAAGCGAGACTGTGGAGATTACGCAACCGAGAACGGGCGATAATATGAGGCAGTCTGCCCGACTCTAGTAGAAGAATTGTGGAAAAAATCATTAAAGTCAAATGAAATTCTCATTTATTGTTACAAGACTTCAAACATAGCAATTCCGTCTAATATTCATAGCAAGAAAATATAGAAATACATATCAACACATAATAAGAATGAAATAAAGGTAAAAATTGAAATTTAAAAGGAATCTTCTTTGCCCTGAAAGGGTGAACAGTTTTATTACGGACTTTACTATAGCCTATATTACTAGGGTAACTCCAAAAGTAATGCTTAACAATTGTTAAAAAAAATATTTTTTTTTATCCTACAGCATTGCTATTTTCACAGAATGTAGATACATCCTTTAGGAACAAAATGTCACTTTTCCACATAATCCCCGTTCCTTTCAACTGCCTTAAATAACCTAGGAACGAGGACCTGTAGACCAACACCGTAAAAGTTTGGACCAACACGTCTGAGCCACTCTTTGGCAGCGTGCACAAGGGAGTCATCTTCTAACCTCGTTCCGCGAAGGGACCCTTCAGTTTACCAAAGAGATGGTAATCGCACGGTGCCAGTTCAGGACTTTAAGGCGGTTGTTTCAGTGTTGTCTATCCGAATTTTCTGATCTGGTCTGTGGTCTTGTGACTGACATATGGCTGTGCGTTTTCGTGCAATAGCAGAACATCCTGCTTCTCCCGATGTCGTTGAACACGACTCAGTCGAGCTTGAAGTTCCTTGAGAGTTGCCACATACGCGTCAGAATTAATGGTGGTTCCGTGTGGCATGATGTCCACAAGCAAGAGTCCTTCTGAATCGAAAAACACAGTAGCCATAACTTTTCCTGCCGAAGGTGCACTTTTGAATTTCAATTTCTTTGGTCAATTTGCATGATGCCACTCCATTGTCTGCCTCTGTCTCCGGTCCAAAATGGTAGAGCCATGTTTCATCTTCTGTCACAATTCTTGGAAGTATATCATCTAGCACTTATCATTGGCACTTAGCATGATAACAAATCAAACAGAAGCTACACTGAACCCCCCCTTTTCTTTTTTGTTATCACATCTTATCTTCACATTTCTAAAATTCGTATTGTAATACAATTTTTAAAATAGTATGAAATGTAACGATTAATGCTCAAGAAAATTTCGCCTCAAACAGCTAAGATTTCTATCAGTAAAGCTAAGCCTATATGGCGACTCCAGCTGTATCTAAAATTCCAAAAACATTTCCTAAAATTTCATTAACATATAATAAATCATTGTACCAAATATCATTTGCTTACCTTTAGTAATAAGCCTGTAATGTAATTACTAACATCCACAAAATTTGTACGCCTGAGAAGTCGACGCTAACTTGCTCTCTCCAAACATAAAAGCTCACTGAAGCAGCTACAATAGTCACATAAAGCGTAGCTGTATGTTTCTGGAAACCGGACAACATACGCAGTCCCTTGGCGGAAATTTAAATCTCGTAACACAATTGGTTAATTCACGAAAGAGCAAAGAAAAAGTATCACGAAATAACCACTGCCACGAAATTACCAATGTTTACCCTACATGGTAATAATGTAATTTAACGCTTTTACAATTATTTCAATTAATAAATATTTAGCTCAACTATGTGAATGCACAGTGCATGAAGAAAATGAATTGAATAGCTGAACTCCCTAAATACTCTTCACTTTTATTCTACTCTATCACGGAAAAATGAATATATAATAACAGTTTTGCAGTAATTTCAATTAGCAATAAAATATTATCACTCTTGGACATAGAATTGAAAATGACCGATTTTGAATGTATTGATAGTTGCTACACATAACAGAATGTTGAAAATGTCCATTTTTTGATACAAAAAAAAGAACAATGAAAGTATAGGTATAAAGTATGATATGGTATTATCCGGTTTTGATTGAAAATGCTGATTTTACCTTACTGTTTCTCATGGAAATGTCCGAGTTGGGATAAAAAGTGTAACATATTCAAATAGATGCCTCTCTAAACAACCGAAACCGTAAAAAAAAATACATATTTTGTTTTCGGTGGAAATGACCGGATTTGTTCGCAAATCTTCACAAATCGAATCCTATATCCGGTATTATTTGGTGTTGTGTTACATTGACTATACCCAAGCTATCAGATTTTCATGCGAATCCATTCTCCCGTTTTAATGTGCTACAAAGAATGAATGTACAATAAATTGCTTGTTGCTTTATGTGAATGCTCTTTCATAATCGCATTCTCTTTTCATTGATATATTAAAAAAAAAATGATTTTTTCCAGTGAATAATTTAAACACTTAATATTCACCAGGAATTCCAGACTGTTTGAAGACCAAATATATTAAATATTTGAAGTAAAAGTGGCAGAGGGAATACAATGTTACATAAGAATGCATACTTCAATGCTTATACTCAAAGATTACAGGTATACTTTAAAATAGGATGTAACGGTGGAATCGAGAGTGAATTCAAACATTTACAAACACAAAAGAGAACACATTTACATTATGTGTAGTTTAAGAACAGGGAAAATAGTAAGTAGCGAGAAAATAATAACGTGGAGTATTAGGCCTATACCAATATATATTGTAAATTAAATATGGCGGAGAGTGCTGACTGTCGCGAAGAAATCCTAGCATAGGTGTAGCCATTGAAATCAAATGTGTTAAGTGAATTAAGTTTAGAAGAGGTTTGAATATTGTGTATTATAAACACAGAATTTTCGAAGGTAGAACCAACATACAATACATACTTTGATTTTTAATCGAAGAGTTACTGCAATACCTCTGGAAAGACACACTATCGTATAACGGTTTAAATTGACTATTTACACTGCATTACGTCAAAGGTGTTGAAATGACTTTAGAGAATAAACAGACTTAGGTGAGATTTGTATGCAATATTTGGAGCATTTTCAAAGCGTGCTGAATAATGGAATAAATAGTCATTCAAATAAAATACATGTTGGATACAATAGTAGTTAATGAACGTCTAGACTACAGGATAATAAAATGCGAGTAAAAGTTGAAATGAATTACATGGACATAGGAATGCAATGTCTCGAGGGTTTACTGACATATGCGTTGCTATTAAAACGCAAATTTTGCAGTTTATGTCATCAACACGGAGTGCATAGTCGTGAGAGAACACTAATGGGCGAGTAGATATTTGGAATCTATGTACATATTCGTGCATTTTTAAGTCTTCATCATCCATCAATATCGGTTTCTTAAATTTTATTGTTGGAAATCACCAGCTTACCTCAGAATGTGACAAGTTTGCCTCCATATCCGGAGTTACGCTCGGGTATAGAGTCGATTCCCACTTGGACTGATTAACTGGTTAGGCTTTCCGAGAATTTCCCTACCGTAAGGCAAATGTCAGGCACTCAATAGCGAATTTTAGGTCTCGATTCACCAAATACCATTTCACTATGAACAAGTTCATTTACGCTATTACATCATTGCTTTCTCGTTTCTAAGACATTTTTTCTTAATTTAAATTTATTTCCATTGAATTAATTAAATACTTAAAATTCACCAACCCATAAAATTAGTACCAGGATTTTATAACAAAATTGAATCATCAGTATTCTTCAGCAGTCCATCTGTTGCCAAGTGTTTGTAGTCCCACACCTCATCAGCAATGAACATCTTTTCATCACCTGTATCCAATGGGCAATTCTGAGACATTCCTCAAAAGATGGATAACATTGAACAAGATATTCTACAGCTGGGTCAATGCCGTGTGGAATCGCAACGAACTGAAATTATTTTCTATGGTTCTCGAGAGAATTTTCCAATGAATGATTCACACGAACCTCTTCTTCATTAACTAACGGGAACGTTAAAATATGAGATTTCAACAACTTCACTCTCGTATTCAAAATGATTCCTCCAATCTTGGTGACTTTACCACCTTCCCCCATTATATATATATATATATATATAACGTCAAAATATGAGATTTCAACAACTTCACTCTCGTATTCAAAATGATTCCTCCAATCTTGGTGACTTTACCATCTTCCCCCATTTTATACATATATATATATATATATATATATATATATATATATATATATATATATATATATATATAGTCAAAAGAGGTACATTTCTTCTCTTCTTCATTTACTATCGAGTTCCGTTCTCAGTGATGAATTTTCTTCAATGTGAGCAATATCCATATACTCCAAGTAACCTCGGGGTAAGCACTTTCGGTACTCCATGTTGGTTTTCATATGTTCTTGCACAGCTGTAAGCATAAGCTTTTCCAGCAAATCATCGCAAGTATTGCCATGGTAGAAAGATACTCTCAAGTATAATGAATCATCCAGGCCTAGTGGAAGTACGGTGGATCTTACCCCTTGGAATATACAACAGATTAGCAAGCAGAAGTGTAACTCCAAAATATGTTTCTCCTATATCCTTTTGCGTGAAATCTTCACTTGAAAACCTTCACAAAATTTGAGATTCTGTTAATGGTTTATATAAATTCGAATATTTCTCTCATTCAATTTGCAAGATAAATGTTTCAATTTCGTCGTATTGTGGGACAAAGATCTAAGAATCTCTGGGTGTGAGGTACACATTCGCACCTATTGAAGAAGGGAAGTACTCTTATAAATGTGAATTTAAGATTGCAATATCTGGAAGAAATATGAAGCACTAGAAAGCTAAACTACAACCATTCTAATAGAAAATCCACACGACATCCCGCTGTGCAAGGTGAGAATTATTAAGTGTTTCTCTTGCACCAATCTAATAGCACGATACATCAACTCTCCCTGTAAATTAAACATTCTGATTTCGAAAATAGTTCCAAATTCTATTGTTGATAGCAATTTTTATAGCACTGCGGTGGCCGTGTTACACGAATTATTGTTTCACGCTCCTACTTAGTTCTGAAGATCTCTTCTGGAATCAAAGAATAAATAAGCCAAATTTACTTAACAAATTTGTACACACCACAACGCTGTTGCTACTCGATCTCGTCTCGCCAAGTCAAGTGTTTTAATACCAATTCACTCGACGTTAAATAAATCAGAAATTGTTACATAGTCTTTAACAGATAATTGTAAGGTTTTTTTTGGAATCAAAATCTACTTTTCAATTCATAGTGAGTACCATTAGCAACTCTATTGTAGTTGGCTAACACACGACATTTTAGAGAAAAATATGATAGATATAAGACGGAGTGAGTTTCTTGATGGGTAGGAAGTCTGGTGCCTCTAATGTCTGATGAGTCTGAAGTATCCGAATAGAACGAAATGGCACTGCTTGTGTAACAGACTAGTATTGAGTATTAGTGATACAGGGAATTTGGTGTCTGGAATAAGTGTATTTGGACATGTTATGGACAAAGATTATTCACCGTATAATTTGCAACAGAAGAAACGTTCTCTGAAATAGTGTTCTTTGATGTAAAATAATACTCTGTGGAAAATATTGATTACAGTACTGACAGAGAAGATAACCTCGACTAATTCTAGGAGGATATTTAAGATCTGGAATTTTAAGTCACACGATCCAAGGAAGAGACAATGATAATATTTGTGGTAGCAAGAGAATCTGAAGTACAGACTGAATTGCTGAAGTTTTTAAGACTTGTACTGGCGTCAACATTTGATTCCAGATCTCTTGGAAGTGATGCTGAACAAGCAGGATCATTTTCGTACGTATGTCAAGTCTTAGTCTCAATACTGGTAGTAACAGCTGTAGACAGTGTTCTTGTAGTCTTCATGAATTATGAAATGTAGTAGTTACTGTATTGAATGTACAAGTTTTAACAGACGAAGAATTAGCGTCCGTGAAAGTTACTACTGATCTTAAATTATATATATCTGCTTCTGAAACACCAATGAATATATCCAGTGTATCTTTTAGAGAATTAATAGATCCTGTACTGATTAAACTAGCATTTTTAGGCTTTCCATGGAAGTAATGTCTACAAGAAGTTACTGGATAGTGCCATACGAATTGAAGGTGGTTAACAAAATGTAACTATATTGCTGACAGAAGTCAGAGACTTCCTCTTGTTCATATTTGTGGATGTGATAACAGCGGATAATTGTAACAGGCCTACTACTATATAAGTTCTTGGCTACAAAACTGCTGGTGGTTGATGTGGTGTAAGGAGATATCTTCTTCAACTGCAGGTATTTGTAATATACGCATAGGGAAGAACGGATTGCGACTGACACATGACTGCTGTTGACTTGTCAACTGTGAACTACCACTGACGTCACTGTTCTGAAGATTATTCGTAAAATGCATCTCAGAATGTCTTGCTGGCACCACAAATGGAGGCAGAGCCAAACTTATTGCTGATGGATTGCAAATAAGAACATTCATGCTGATTGTTGTGTTAGCTGTTGAAGCTGAATTTTTCCTTGCACTAGAAGTGTAAGTACATTTATCGAAACTTTCTCCCTTCTACTGCTAGTTACAAGAATGTGTCTTACTTTCGCTGAGAGTTTTGCAATTCCTGAAGAAACAGAATTTTCATCAGCAGCTGGAAAGTGTTGTATCCTGGCAGCCTGTATCTGAGAAAATATTTGTTGAGGCACCTGAAACATCAAATGCTGATAGTGGAGTTTGTGTGGTTTTAATATTGAATGCAGATGGATTCTTTTTTTTTTTTCTATAAATGTTAGCAGAATTTGAATCTATTGAAGCTGTAACCTTTGTTACTGTACGTGACTTATGTGCTATTGGCACTATTAAGCCTGTTTGTACGGTCTGACTGGTACAGTTATTTGTTGGATCACTAAGTGGACTGATGTGTTAATAGTCGATAAATTCATTTCACACTGGAGAGTTTGTTCATTAAATGAATTCGATTCTGAATCAAAAACTGAAAACAATGACAGACACCAGCTGGTTCTCTGGATTTTTTTAATAATCAGCACAGTTTCTAGAAACGGTGGTGTTTGTGATGGGAACGTTTCCTACATTTAAGCCACGCACTGCTGACACACTCGAATTTCCTATCTGCTGGTTCAACATAACGGTTGAACCTACAGTACATTATCAGCAACGTACACTTAAGGCATTGCATGAGCTGCTGCAGGCTGTATATTTCCTTCTTAGGAATTTGCTAATTAGTCTTTACTGTTTCACAATAATTTATTTTAACAACTAATGCAACAGATTCCAAAGGAGAAGCATGTCTATTAGAAATGTCGTATAGAGTATTTCACTCTTCATTACCATCACTGTTACCTTCATCAGCATTATCATCTTGTTTTTCTGCCTTGTTGTTAAAATTCTCAGTTTTGCAAGTCACTAGAAGAATTTCATTCTGCAGCGTTTCATCAGCTATTCCAATCCTCATTACAGAATTATTGCTATTGACAGAAGAATGCTGCTGTGAAAAGAGTTTTTTATTGTTTGGGAGTAACATATGAGACATTTGTTTTGTATTGCTACAATTTTCTTTATTGTTATTTCTGCATTCATACGTCCTGAACGTAACACGTAGGTGGTATCAACTTATTGAAACAGCTCAAATATATTTGTTTGGGGTGTTCGTCTTCTTTTATTGCATTAGGTAAAGAAAGTTTGTTTTCATTTTAATTCTCAACAGAAGGCTGTCTTGTTTAGCACATATCTGTCAAATAATTTCCTGTTTCTCCTGTTTCATCAAAATGAAAATATAATTTACAATAACGACGATATTAAAACATGTGTCGGCCTGGGTAGCGCAGTCGGTATAGCACTGGCCTTCTGTGCTCGAGTTTACGGATTCGATCCCAGACCAGAACACTTAAATGCGACAGGCTCATATCAGTAGATTTACTGGCATCTAAAAGAACTCCTGCGGGACAAAATTCCGGCACACCAGGGACGTTGCTATAAGCACGGCAGCTGCGGGCGCTGTTAAGTAAACCGTAAATTAATTTAATGTTTCATATTTGTCACTGGTGTCGTTGTTTAACATTGATATTTTACCAATATTCCCATTGAAATTCCAGTTTTTATTCGATGGACTTTATTTCCTAATGAAATTTGATTGTCTGTTTATATTAACCTGAAAGAAAATTTACTTTCTTTACTAAATAAGCGACTATAATTATTACCTCGCGCCATTCCATTTCCGTTTCATTCATTATCATGTTAATGTTCTTAGTTTATTACCGTTGATGACTCAAATGGGCATTAATAAAGTAATGGTCTACCCAGGGAAGTGTGTATATAATTTAGCGATAAATTGTACAAATTAGCAACAACATATTTGTATATGCCTAAATATAGGCAAGAATAATGATTAAGTTGTTATTTACTTGTATTCTGACACAACATGATGCGATACATTCCAAAAGTGGATATGTACACTTTCAACAATTTTATAAGACATTTAAAAAAGGAAGAACAAATACGTAATATTTCAAGTAAAGTTTATTGCCTCTAACACCTGAATTGTGTACTTGAAATGTAGGTTTTGCTTGCGCGAATAGAACTGTCTGTGTCCTAAACGTCAGTTTTTCGTTTTTGTAGATAAAGTTCATGTGGAATATCATTAGAAAATTTTTTTTTGGAAGAACAAGGTGAAAATTGCAATTTTAGAAGGTACGTATGAAAGAAAAGCGGAAGTTCTAGAACAATTTTGTGAAAATTTGACTCTGATTTAGGCATACTTTAACAATTCAATATGACTATATTTATTGATGTGAGAATTTGCAAACATATTAACGAATATTATAAATATTTTAGTTTCTTTTCGAATTTATAACTAATGCAGGCAATTATTTCATGACAAATTTGTCAGAAATACAGCTCTGTTTTTACGTAAACTCATTATCAATATTATGATTGCCTAACAGGAAACGTCTAAAGTAACCCATTCTTCCAATCTTCTTCCAGCTATTTGTATTTTGGGCAGTAGATAGTTTCTTCACATATCCAATCTTGGCACTATGTAGAAGCACACAACTAGGCATGAGTGCTGATGACAGCAGTAATACATATTATGTATTTGTCGGCTTTTTTGTCGCTTAACATTCATATTAAAAAAATATTTTCATTGCAGTGCTAATTTTTATTCGATGGGAAATATTCCACCAACTCCAATATTAATTAGCTGAAATATATTTGTTTGGGGTGTTCGTCTTCTTTTATTGTATTAGATAAAGAAATTCGGATTTTTTCCCATAGTTTGTTTTCATTTTCAGTCTCAACAAAATGCTGTTTTGTTTAGCACATATATCTCAATTTATTTCCTGTTTCTCCTCCTTCATCAAAATGCAAATATGTTTTACAATAACAACGATATTAATACGTATTTGTTTCGGCCTGGGTAGCGCATTCGGTACAGAGCTGGCCTTCTGTGGTCGAGTTTGCGGGTTTGATTCCAGCCCAGGTCGATGGCATTTAAGTGTCCTTAAATGCAACAGGGTTATCTCAGTAGATTTACTAGCATGTAAATGACCTCCTACGGGAAAAATTTCGCCACACTGGCGACTGGCGCTGGGAGTTGGTAGCGCTGTTAAATGAACCATAATTTAATTTAATGTTTCATATTTGTTGCTGGTGTCGTTTGACATTGATATTTTACAAATATTCTAGTTGAAATTCCAGTTTTTGTTCGACGGACATTATTTCCTAATGAGATTTGATTTTCTGTTTCTATTAACATGAAAGAAAAGTTATTTTTTTTATTAAATAATAGACTATGTCTGGTACCTCGCATCATTCCATTTCCGTTTCATTCTTATGCTATTAATGTCGTTCGTTTATTATTTTTGAATACTCAAATGGCCATTAATAAAGTAATGATCTATCCAGGGAAGTGTGTACAATTCATCGGTAAATTTTACTACTTAGTAACAAAGACTTGCATATGCCCAAACATGCGCAAAAATAGTGATTACTTTGTTATTTGTTTGTATTCTGACACACATATTAATATTGCATGAAAATGGCTACGAATATACCGGTACATACACGCATTCTAACAAGGGACACCTTTGATCTCGAACGATCGAAACCCCACGAAAACATGCTTAGAATAACATTCGATCATAAACAAAAGAATGGGGTGTGTTATTTCCATGCAAAATGTTACATTCCACCTCAAGTGACATTTTAATAGAGAGAAACAAATTAACAAGATATCAATACCATAGGAGGGAAATATATGTAATTCAATGACGTCAGTGTATCTTTACATTTTCAATCAACAGTGCCAAAAACTCTCTGCTTAAGGTACTTATAATAGCTCAAAACACACATATAAAGCAGTACCACACACCTGATAGTACTTATATTAGTCCTCAAACTGGAGATGCGGGATTTCGATGAAATGGTTAAAACAAAGTGGAAGAGGACAATGTGCACACCTCACAAAAGCCACGTTATCACATTCCAAATCACTTTCGCATTCACGCATACCATTATCAAAAACCACACTAATTAAATTTTCAAATGTTAAAATGTTATGTTTTATTTAACGACGCTCGCAACTGCAGAGGTTATATCAGCGTGGCCGGATGTGCCGGAATTTTGTCCCGCAGGAGTTCTTTTACATGCCAGTAAATCTACTGACATGAGCCTGTCGCATTTAAGCACACTTAAATGCCATGGACCTTGCCCGGGATCGAACCCGCAACCTTGGGCATAGAAGGCCAGCGCTATATCAACTCGCCAACCAGGTCGACAATTTGTAAATCACAGAGTGAAGTTTCATGATAAAATAACGATCATGTATCTTCACTTGTGGTTTGGCACTTTGTTGTCTTACAAAATCATTCCTTATGATATAGAGCTTGTATTGCCGAAAGAAGTAAACATCAAGGGGTAGGCAATATTTTGTTGTTTTCGGTGGCAATATCTTCAGCACAACATCTTTGTTGAAAAACTTGCATCTAGAAGGGTATGATCTGTATGACCTGACCAGGAATCACACAACAGTAGACTGTTTTCATTTGTTATATGTTCGCCAAGGACTGAAGTTAGAAAACGTTACGTATGTTCTTTATTCATTTTTCCACTTTTGCTTGCCTCCACATGAATGTTTCGTGAACATGTTGTTTCAAGTTTCTTTTAAATATTTGGGCCGAAAGTGCCTTGCGTCTCTTGAAAACAGATATACAACTTGTTAGCTAGTCTGCCTGTTATTGATAAAGCCACATCAATTGTGTAGCTGTGGGTAGAATGCACAGACTGCAACACACTAGCTGTAGTTTTCTCTCCTCTGTGGGACAGTGTTGATGCTGAAGACATTTCATACTAGAATTGAATCTGGTCACTGTTCCAAACATTACAGTCCACACCTGTGGAGAAACGGTCAGCGCGTCTGGCCGCGAAACCATGTGGCCCGGGTTCGATTCCCGGTCGGGGTAAGTTACCTGGTTGAGGTTTATTCCGGGGTTTTCCCTCAACCCAATATGAGCAAATGCTGGGTAACTTTCGGTGCTGGACCCCGGACTCATTTCACAGGCATTATCACCTTCACCTCATTCAGGCGCTAACTAACCTAAGCTGTTGATAAAGCGTCTCTACACTCTCCTCTCCTATAAACATGTTCACATCCTCCACAAACTGTTGTGCCTTCAGACGTATACTATTATCGTCTTCTATGTCCTTACGTGTGACAAATGTAACATGCCTTGATGAAATGCCATATTCACGCTTGAGATGGTCGATAAAGGAAATGGAAGCTTTGAAATTGTTCAAGCCAACCATTTTAGCCGCTTCCAGTGCCGACACCTGCAGATGCCATTAGTGAACTGTAGATCCATACATCCTTGCACTATCAAATTGCGATATTACATGCTCTTTTATAGTTTCTAATTGCGACAGTCTGTTCCCTTTGAAACGAGCTCCTGCTCGCCATTTGTTAGACACATAATTTAGAAATAATCAGCAATTATTTGATTTACTTTAATGCACTTATAGCGCTTCATTAGTTTGCTATAGAAATTGAAGCCGCGATTGTAGTAGTCTTCATAAATGTTCTCTAGTACGCTGTCATCAATATCTTCTAATACACTGGACCTCGACTTTTTGGGTGGAGAGAGTTCGTACTCACTTTGACTTGACTGTTCCTGTTGCTCTGGAGATGAACGTCGTGTACTGCTTGAACAGCCACCTTCAGGTTCAGGTTCCTCCTCACCTTCAAAATTAATATATCTATCCAGCGTAGTGTCATGTATTTCTGTGTCATCCTCATATTTTTTAATTATGTTATATAATACAGGGTGTTTAAAAAATACGGGTCATAATTTCAGGTATGTATTTCCCACATGTAGACAATCAAAATAGTTCATTGCAACATGTGTCCGGAAACGATTTATTTCCGAGTTATGACCTTCACAACATTGAAATTCACCAGAACGTCTTTCTTTCCGCAGGTCGTTGCCATCAAAGGAGACATTAAGAGGGCACTCTGACAGTTCATTCCGAGGCGAAGGTTACATTCAGTGTTGTGTAGACATTAGACTGTGCGACATGTATTCAAATCAAGAGCTGGCAGAGATACACTTCATGAACGGTTAGGCGGACGGCAAAGCTGCGCTGGCTCGTCGTTTGTACCAGGAGAGGTACCCACAGCGACAGTGTCCAGATCGGAAGACATTTGTACGTCTCCATTACCGTCTGTGCGAGTATGGAAAATTTAACTCTCCTGGTTTGGGAAGGGGACGACCAAGATCTACAACTCCAGATATACAGGAGGAGATTCTGGAGGCTGTGAACATGACTCCTTCTATCAGCACACGAAGGGTAGCGTTGCAAGTCAATGTTCCTCATACGACTGTCTGGAGACTGTTGAAAGAGTATCAATTGTATCCTTATCATTTGCAACGTGTACAGGCCCTGTCACCAGCAGATTACCTTGCACGAGTTAGGTGCTGTCAGTGGTTCTTGCAGCAGTGTGGTGTAAATCCGAACTTTCCTGCCTTAGTATTATTTACAGATGAAGCACAGTTCACACGAGATGGCATAACAAATTTCCACAATCAGCATGTATGGGCGTATGAAAACCCACGTGCAACTGTTCCATCTCATCACCAGGTGTGGTTCTCCCTCAACATGTGGGCAGGTATCATTGGTGATCGATTAGTTGGACCCCATGTACTTGTAAATAGACTTACGGGGCAGGCGTACACAAACTTCCTGGAAAACACCATACCTCATGTTTTAGAAGACATTCCACTGATCAATCGTCAACACATTCACTTCTTGCATGATGGCGCTCCTGCACACTTCAGTCGTACGGCTCGCCGGTACTTGGATCGAAGGTTTCCTGATTGATGGATATGTAGAGGTGGCACAATTGCTTGGCCTCCACGCTCACCTGATCTGAACCCTCTCGATTTCTACTTGTGGGGCCATTTAAAATCATTGGTTTATTCGTCTCCGGTGCCTGATTTGGAATCCCTTCAGAATCGAATTGTGGCATGTTCTGAGAACATACGCAATACTCCTGGAGTTTGGGATCGTGTTCGCAGGTCAATGAGACATCGATGTGAGGTCTGTATTCAAGCAGGAGGTGGACATTTTGAACATCTTCTGTAATGACAACGATCTGCGGAAAGAAAAACGTCCAGTGAATTTCAATGTTGTGAAGGCCATAACTCGGAAATGAAGCATTTCCGGATACATGTTGTATTGAACTATTTTGATTGTCTGCATGTGGGAAATACATACATGAAATTATGAATCGTATTTTTTAAACATTCTGTATATTTTTTTACAATTCATTTTAATATATCAATATGCCTGGTAAATTATTAATAAGTATTTAATGAATTTCAATCTTAAGGCATATAAACTTGCAAATGTTTATTTGCTATTTAATAACAATATATGAACGTTTTCGCCGTTTAGGGCATCTTCAGATATAACAAAACATATTATCTGGACCTATAATAACATGCAAATAACAAGGAAAATGGAGAACAATATATGTGATACATGAAATTCATGAGCTTTATGTAGATATATCATGATACGCGATGAATATTGAGATGATCTTTGAATTTGAACTTAGACTGGACGAATATTTTATTTTATACATATAGCTCATGTTACAATTAATATACAATGTTTAAAATTTGTCAATGATGTTAATTTTAAAATTTACAATGATGATAATAAAATATTTAAAATAATCATGGCTGAAAGTTGTCGTAAGTTACAAGATAGTATGCGTAGTTGATGTTCTTGTGTTTTGTAATTATTTCGCTTAGAGAGGCCGTTGGCATTTGAATGAAGGTTGTTTGACGTTGATGACTACATTACAATTGATATACAGTGATTAAATTAGTCAATGTTAAAATTTAAATATTATAATGAAGGTAATAAAATATTTAGAGTTATCATGGCTGAGAATTGTCGTAAGTTCAAGATGGTTTTCGTAGTTGATGTTGTGTGTTTTGTAATTGTTTCACTTAGAGGTCATTGACTTTGAAATGGCTACTCTGATGTGATGACATCCTATTACGTATCACTTCATATATCACTTCAATGTACCGAAGTACATATGACACTTCCATGCAGATACTCCGCGTCATCACACGATGGAAGAGCAATGGAACGGAGAAAAATTCTCTCCGGCGCCGGGATTTGAACCCGGGTTTTCAGCTCTACGTGCTGATGCTTTATCCACTAAGCCACACCGGATACAACCCCGACGCCGAACAGAATCGTCTCTGATTGAGTTCCAACTCTTGGGCCCCCTCCAGCGGCCGCCCTCTGCACTACGTCATAGATGTCTATGAACATCGGACCGAAGTCCACACATGTGCCCAGGTGCACTCGTTATGAGAATTTTTCTCCGTTCCATTGCTCTTCCATCCTATTACGTGTTCTCAGGTTTATTGAAGTATATAATTAAGAAGTTCTATAAATTTGTATGTACTGGTGTTGATGTGTTGGAGCTTTTAAGAGAACTCTTACTACTGTTTCATTTTCTTGGCTTCTCAATAGCATACTTTCGCGAAATTTCATTCCTTTTTTATGTAGGCCCTACAACTTTACAAATCTTAAAATATAGCCATCAATCAGATTTTATTAGCTTACGAAAGGTACCGTATTTGCGTGATTATGGATTTGAGTACAGTTTGTTGCGGCATTACATTGTCTCTTCTTTCATACATGCTGCAAATATGGAATTGAACTGCTTACAGCCCACTCACAAGTCAATATTTTCTTACGACGTCCACTTTCCTCAGACTTTTAAATGTACCACTAGTATTTTAAGTGACTTCGCAGACACTTGTACAGTTGTCAAAAAAAAAAGTGGCCGCACTCGTCAACAGCGAATATTTTCAAAGTCCACTTCGGGTCGCGGCGATGTTACACGATGCATGTGCTTGTACAAGCAGTTCCGGAACTATGAAAGTTTTCCATATCTGCGCCTCATAGACCAATGGTAGAGTGCTTGTTTAATGATTCAAAGGTTGTGGGTTCGGGCCTTCTTCAAGTTTTCATTTTATTTTTTAATCGTTCTTTAGCGATGTAAATGATATTCAAATTATCATTTATATCCAGTTATCGTTCTTTATGGATATCACGTTATTTATATTTTGTTATCATTCTTTAGAGATATGAATAAAATTCAAGTCATCTTTGTATTCTGTTATCGTTTTATAACGATATGAATAATAATTATTATTATTGTATCTCCAATGCAGGTTAGCCCTATTTTACATATGTATGTTAGGGCTATAGTTTTATACACAAAAAACATAAGCATAAAGAGAAATGGAGAAGAAAATTAAATTAGCTTACGCGATGTAAACAAAACATAAACAATCCGTAATTTAGGCATTGCGATTGCAAAACAAATATCAGTTATCAATTTGAAAAATACAAAAACATTAACAACACACATACATAACACTTCTATAACACAAATATGCAGCTTTCCGTACCATACATCATAAATTAGTACACGATAGTCACACAAACACAATCAAACCATAATTACGACATTGCGACGACATCAAGCATCCCATAACTGACTCACAAACATAACAAATCAATCATCCGTTACAACACATACACTTCAACATAGTAACCACACTTTTAAAAGTTGCAAGTTTGGCTCCAAGAAGAATAAATAGAACACTGTTACTAATTACTATTCTTCTACAATTTCTTAAATACATCTGTAATATACCTGTGAAATTCCGATATGAATAATATTCACGTTTTTATTTTTTTTATTTTAGTAGGTTATTTTACGACGCTTTATCAACAGCTTAGGTTATTTAGCTTCTGAATGAGATGACGGTGATAATGCCGGTGAAATGAGTCCGGGGTCCAACACCGAAAGTTACCCAGCATTTGCTCATATTGAGTTGAGGGAAAACCCCGGAAAAAACCTCAACCAGGTAACTTGCCCCGACGGGGAATCGAACCTGGGCCACATGGTTTCGCGGCCAGACTCGTCAACCGTTACTCCACTTCACGTTTTTTATGTTATCATCGTTCTTTAGCGATATAAATAATATTCAAGTTATCATTTACTGTATATTCTGTTTTCCCTCATTAGCATTATAAAACAATATTCAAGTTATTTATATTGTTATTGTTCTTTCGCAATATAAGTAATCTGTATTTTATGTAAGTAATTATTGTAACACAAATAACCATCTTTCTTTATAAAATAGGTTATTTTATTTAGATAATTAAATACGTATTACATAATGTTTTATATTAATTAAACAAACCGATATTAATCATTTATATTCTGTTATCGTTCTTGAGTGATACTGTATAAATAATATTCAAGTTATTTTTCTTGTAATCGTTCTATAGCGATATAAATAACATAAATTTAATATTAGGTTTGGAAAAATCCAGTTGCATAATACTGGTATTAGTTTTTCTTTTTGTATTATTACATTATACTATCTTGAACCACAATAAAATGAAAAGGAGTAACGAGGAATTGAATCTGAGACGTTGACATCTAAATTCCGACGTTCGTTCGTTGAGCTACGAGGGCAAAAGTGTGGAAATATTTTCGGAAAAATTGCCCCAATCACACTCTAAGATTTTCTGATGATTCGTAGAAGCTAGTCCAGGATGCGGGGGGCAAAGGCTAATTGAGATTTCCCGGTCTCTTATCGGGTCAAACATCCTGATAGAGTTAATATTTAACCCTTGCCGTGACTTTCGGTGTAGTCCGGAAGGCCCAATTAGTCAAATCCACTCTCCTCATCTCCACGCTTGGGCCCCCTGGAATTTAATAAGATGCGAAAGAGATAGTGGTGTGCGGAAAGCAACGGGATGTTACCGCATTTAGGCCTATCCTTCCCAGGAAAAACTGCAAACATGAACAAAGGAAGCATTTAATAGAAGAAGGATCTTCTGCGGACCTCTGGAAAAAGAACTAAGGAAGAGACTAGTGAAGTGCTTTGTGTGGAGTGTGACATTGTATGGGGAAGGAACATGGACATTACGACGAAATGAAGAGAAACGAATTGAAGCGTTTGAAATGTGGATGTGGAGAAGAACGGTGCGTGTGAAGTGGACAGACAGAATAAGAATTAAAATTGTGTTAGAAAAAGTGAGTGAAGAAAGAATGATGCTGAAACTGATTAGAAAGAGAAAAAGGAATTGGTTGGGTCTCTGGTTGAAAAGAATAATAGACGACATTAGGATATGTGGATCGTATGCGGAGACTAAGAGGATGCAGAAAATAGGAAAGATTGGAGATTGCTGGGTTTGCAATGAAAGACCTGCCCATGGACAGAACACTTATGTTTGTATGTTCAGAATGCCTGGAATATCGCTATTTGCAAAGACTAGTCAATTCCATGCCCACTCGATTGCAAGATGATCGAGATAAGAGGAAGATAGACTAAATATTGAATTGTGGCTTTTTGTTTTGTTTTTTGGAAGCTTAATTGTTTGAATGTTTTAAGGCCGACGCCAGGAAATTTGTTTTGTTTATGCCACGAAAGATATTTTTATTGAGAATAAAATCTTTTTTCTTTCCATTTGCAGCCAAAATATCATAATGATAAAATCATGGCATAATATATTAATGAACCTGATGTTAATTACTAAAATAATCGTAAAAGAGAAAGGAGCCATTATGTATAGTTTGTCTCTCTCAAAAACAGAACAAAAAAGAACATAAAAAGCACGACGTTGTAGTCGAAAGCAGGACCTCATGAATAAGAGGCTTTGGACGCTACTATTACGCTATCGAATAACACACAGAATACTTCAATTATAACTGTAGATATCAGGCAACGTGTTCCAACAACATGTAACATCGCCTGTCTCCGAATTGTAGCGGAGATACCCGAAGGGAACTTTGTTTAGGAGAGCGGCCACTTTTTCTTTTGACAGCTGTACATATTCTTTTGTGACTATTTATTCCCTCATACTTTAAATACATTAGAAATGCAATTAAATATTCTCTACTCAGTGTGTATTCTGTGGCATCATTCAGTTCCTATTAATTTTTGCTTCTCAGTGAGCAATGTTATGCAACAATTCTGCTGGGAAGTGCCATTACTTTCTTTCATAAACCACACATATTGTACGAGGGACGTACAGAAACTACGTTTCCCTCACATCTCACCAGTTGCCAACACATAAATTATATTCCCGTCAGTAAAACACCTGGAAATCCGTCAGAATCCGTCAAAATTAAAAAAAGGACCGACACAATATACCTACTTATATATAAATAAAAAAAGCAAATTTTAACACAACTTACCAATCTTGATTAAAGTAATAATTCATCCACATCATCTGCCTCTAGTTCTGCAGTTGATGTGCTGTGTTGGTCTACGCTGCGGTACGCTGCCATTGTGCCAATTTGGTTGAGAACATCGTCTGGTAGGGTATGGTCATGACAGCATTTTTTTACATGCTTAAGTCCAGCACGCACAGTTAGAATCGAATTCGCCATATTGGTTTTAAGTCTATTTCTAAGGGAAGTTTTCACATTGTTGAGCATACTAAATGCTGTCTCCACGTCAGCATTCGACCACGGTAAAACCAAAATCATCATGGCAAAGTCTGAGAGTTCTTGAAATGGATTTTGAGAACTTGCATCCTTATATGACGCGATCTCACGCCAAAATTCAATTGTATTGGTAACATTTTGCCATTGAACAGCGGTTAATTTAGACCATTGAAAATCAATTTTTGTTACTACATTTCCAGTTAACCCTAATTCTTTAGCTAATGGGATTATACTCTCTTTAACTACTCTCAAACACTGTTCTGGTGCAATTAAAGACACTTTTTGCAAAACCTGTACGTTCCTCGGCAGTCGCCGTTGGAGTTCGTCTGCTAAGGAAAACAAAAAATTTTCGCACCTATTGCGAAACACTTTTTCATTATCAGGGCTGATTTTGTCCTTTTTCAAATCAGTTAATAAAATTTCTACTCCATGGCCAAGATAAATATTAGGGGACTTGTGTTTTCTAACTTCCACGGTTAGCAGATCTCCCCTATAACCAGGCACAACAATTCGTCTAGTAATACCTACAATGAGTAGAATTAAATCTTTAAGAAGCTTCGAAGGATCTGCTGTACTTGACTGGAATGACTTATTGACTTTCTCACATTCTTCTAGATATGGTTTAAGAAATCCAAGATAGAGTTTATTGATGACGTCACAGTACATACCATATAAGAGTTCAGCTGCGTAGCACTTATTTTGAAGTCTAGATGTCTCAAAATGTGTCTGTAATTCAAGCCACTGATTTATTATGCGATGGACAGCAACTTCAATTGACAGCCACCTTGTATTTGACTGCTGTACAATTTTAAGGGGATCGGCTCCATCATTTGTTTCTTGTAATAAAAACCTATATGTGATCTGTCGAGAAGATGACTTTGAAAACCAAGAATAAGTTTCAGATATTAAAAATTCAACATTTCTTGGCAATATTTCTGCAGCAGAAGACACAGCTAACTGAACTGAGTGACAAACACATGGAATCAATACAAGATTACTGACTTCCTGCTACAGTTTCTGATAGACCCCATTGTTAATGCCTACCATTACTGACTCATTGTTGGTCCCCACGCCTCTCATTTGTTTAATGTCTAACCCGTAGTCTGAAAGTAATGACTTTATTGCACTCACAATACAATCTGCATTTCCCTGTTCTAGTTCAACAATTCCAAGAAAAGTGGATACAATTGTATGTTGTTGTTTCGAATAATATACAATGCACACAGCCAGTAGTTTTATGACAGAAATATCTGTCGATTCGTCAATAAGAAGACTAAAGTGGCCACTATAAATATCGCTCTGTAGTTCTGATTTAAAATGTTGGAAAAGAATATTCCTAATCAAACCACTACACTTTGTGCGGTGAAGTCGTAAAAGAGAAGCATGGTTAGCACCTTTGAAAAATCTCTTGGTAAGCTCGGAAAGATGATCAACAGACCTTATTGAGCAATGGTTAATTACAAAAAGTGAAAGAGCAGCCTCAGCAGCTGCACATTCGTACGTATGTTTGACTGGTATAAATTACAATTTTGACTGGCGCGAAGTTGAAAATGGTTCTGATGCTTTTAAATGCTTCTTAGTTCTTCCATGATCGAGTAAATCTGACAATCGCACATTCAGACTGCACTAACAATACTTGCACCGCGCAATACTAGGGTCTCCAGGCACCTCCAACAGCCAATCCTTCACTCTTTCATCACTTAAACCAGTCTTTTCTAAATTTTCTAGTATAGCTCTTATCTTTCTTTTCTGACATGTTAAATCTGTCAATAAAACATTCACAAAGTAGTACAGACACTAATAATCGTTTCACCTTAAAAAAAATACACATTCACAAAGCAGTACAGACACTAATTATCGTTTCACCTTAAAAAAAAATACAATGTAGGTAACGCGATATAGAAACAAACGTACAATTACGGGGCACACTACATTCCACTACACAGAACGCACACAGAATAATTACTTACTTACACTTTGTGATGCAATCAGCTCCATCTCAAGATTCTGGACACGTGAGTCACCGATTCGTTTTATTAGAATATGCTTGTTTAATTTTTTTTAACCAATGCCAAGCTATATGTCCACTTGCTGCAGGCGTGATAAAGACAGCTTCTGTTGGGAGCGAGGTCTTATCTGGGATACACTTTTGTTATGCCGACCTTCCACCTCACATTCCAATACACGGTAGTAATCGTGTCTTCAAGTCGCAGGAAAGTTGCAACGTTCATACTCGGCGTAACCGTCAATCTCTGACTTGATTACGAGTAAATTTGAAACGGAAGATTCCTTAACATGGTACGGTACGGACAGGACTATTCAAAGAAAAATTAAGATTCCCCAAAAATGAAATAATTGAAAATGAGAGCAGCTAAAAAAAAGTCAAAAGCCGCCGATGTAAATGGTAATTTCCACCAGGGAACCCGTCACCCGTCAAAGCCATTTTTTCCCGTCCGCTACGTTGAAATTCCGTCAATTTTGACGGAATTCCCGTCCAGTTGGCAACACTGCATCTCACAGATAGCAAGCCATGCATTGCGAGAGGCTAGTGCGCGTGCGTGACAGAGTAATGACGTGGCAATGGTATGCGCCAGGTGATACTGCCTGATTCCTTGCAGTAGCACCAGTATAGCGGATGAAGATGACGGCTCTAATTCCATCCCCCGCCGATTGCGAGGTTCGTTCTGTGATAAAGTTTTTCAGCGCACGGAACATGGCACCGATCAAAATCCATGCACTTTGTTTTCTGTTCGGGTGTCAGTTGCTCCGGCACCTACCTGGCGCACAACATTTTCTTAAACAACAGGTGCTTCGTGATAATTTCGTGCACTAAAGAGTGGGAAATCTGCGGAAAAGCTGCTGAGTTCCGTAATCCTGAAGCGACGGTTCTCCACAATGCGCTGCCGCACTTGCTCCACAAAATCGTCCGTGGCGAGAGATGGCCGCCCACTGCGCTCCACATCATGCACATTCTGCCGACCTTCTGAAAATTGCCTTCACCAGCGAAGCACCATCTGCTTGCTCATGATGTCCGGTCCATACACGTGACACAGTTGACAATGGATTTCGATCGGTGCCATGTTATATGCGTTGAAAAACTTTATCAAAAACGAACCTCGCAATCGGCGGGGGATGGAATTAGAGCCGCTATCTTCATCCGTTCTACTGGTGCTACTGTGAAGAACCAGGCAGTATCATCTGGGGTATACCATTGCCACGTCATTACTCTGTCATGCGCGCGCACTAGCCTCTCGAAATGCATGACTTGCTATCTGTGAGCTGTGAGGGAAACTTACTTTCTGGACGCGCCTCGTATTTAAATTTATCATAATTGCATGTATGAATACGATAACGAAATTAATTTTATTTGCTTCTTAATGTGCCACAAATATTTCATTGAATTATTTTTTTCACCGGAATGTATTCTCTCTCGATATTCCTTTCCTTAGGGGGAGGGGTGGGGGATATATATATATATATATATATATTCCAAAATTCTATTTCAATGCTTACACGCGTATGTTTTCTGTCGCAACATTCTATTCCCTCTTCGTTTTAACATAATTATAATATAATATTCGATTGGCTAGATGCCGCTGATAATTCTCTTGTGACATTCCACTCTCTCTTCCACTCACTTTAATATAAATATATTACACATAAATAAGTAGCTAGTAGGCCTAACCTGTACCTTATTTCTCGAAAATTCCCATCCTTCAAGCTTTCGATAAATTAAAACTTGCGCTCCTTTGCCTTAAGTACTCTTTCGCGTCATTTCATTCACTTACAGGCCTACAAGTCGAGAATTTATTTTTAAACAATTGTAGACCTGTATGTATTCTGGTACGAATGTCATTTAGAATTTGAGCGCAATTTACCAGAAATTTCCTTATTATTTTAACATAGACAAATTTGTAAACAAATGCTCATGTGGACAGATATCACTTAAATTCATTTCATATTGTCTTACAGTGTGAGATATAATAAACAATAAGCCTGACTTTTGACTAATTTCTTAAACTTTCTCAGGTTGTTCCTGCATTCGTTGCATTTATACGACTTAGATGCCGAAATGTTTTAAGAAATGAAATTAGAGAGTATTACACTTAATATATTTCTTGAACAAGTTTTCTCAATACTCATGCACATATTGCTTAATCCACAGACACATTTCATAATAATTTTGTGTTTTTTTTTATTTGTGTCGACAATATTGATCTGCATGAATTGTTTCTTTGCCAAAATTGGTGATATTGATTATAAAATATCCAAGTTGGAAGTAAAAAGAGAATAAAGTAATATTTGTAATATTTTCAATCAATATACGTATCTGAAAACAAAAATGAATATTTATTTAATCTGCAGACAAATATGATTAGAGAACAAATAATTTACAGTATTTTAAAATTACCAACAATAATTACAAAATAATAATTTATAAAATATGAACTTGTAAATTAAGGTCACTTATTCACTTATTGAAAGTCAGGGCGACACGTGTTAATAATTTACTTTACAATGTACAATATGAAATAACTGTATCATATTAAGCTAAGACTGATTGAATTTTGAAATAATTTGTAGTGAAAGCATAAATAAGGTTTCTTCTGTAAAACAAAGGTCAGTAATTTTGCAATTTCTGTATTTAATAAGGTGTTAAATTAAGTACTGGTAATATTCTTACAATCAAATGATTGTATGAATTGAGTCTATATTGTGTGTGTCTATATATATATGTTAGCTGTAAAATAGAAGTTCGATGTGTATATGCACTGGCCAGTAGCTTGTACCATTTGCTTGTTCTTACGTTAGAGGATTGCTTCTTTCAGTCAAAATTATTTTCTTTTAAATATGTATTTTATTTTTGACGTGTACCAGGCAAGAGAAGGGAATAAGAAAGAAAAACCTGCTTAACCAGTGATCATCTTACTGTTCCCCCATTTCCTACATTTTTTCAACAAACATACACTGAATATCATATAGCCAATGAATTGGTTCGTTTTATCATTTTACGTCAAATGTGTTTCGGTAAAGTTAGTGAACTGAATCATTATAACATGAACATCACAAGTTTGCTGTAACGTAACTAAATTGTTGTACTTATTTTGAAATTTCTGATAATAGAAAACATACTACTGTATGACAATATTTGAAGTAAGTCTAATGTCGTTTTGTTGTGCTGCTATCGCAGTTAATTCTGAACATTTTTTGCTCTATGGGCAGAGCTGAATTACAAATGTGATAAAGCATCAGGACTCTCAATATCTACAATCCAGAATCAGTAACACAAATATTTTCTCCCGGAAAATACTCTTTTATGTTCCTTCTTTATAGCGGTACTTACCTCAGAAGCCAGAAGGAAGAAAGTAAACAATTGTCATTTTGAGAATTGGCGAGATAAATGTTTCATCCCTGCAAATTGGGAGTACCAATATCAAAACAAACATAAAATACTATAACATGGATCAACCCTAACCTGAAAATCCATGTTTCGGGCGCTTACTTTCTTTTGCCGTCTGTGGTATTATATTAAACGATGTTCTAATCTGTAGAGCATATCAAGCAATGCAATAAAAATAGGGCGAGAAAGGACCGATATGTATATATCTCCCTGTTACCTCTATAAGGAACAGTATTAGAGATATTTGGCATCCCAAATTGTGGCAGAAACTGAACTGAACTTTATTTCAGATTACGCTCTTTCTGTACAACAGGTGATATTGTTGTAAGGTTAATGACATTGTGTCTGATTTTTCTTATATTATTCGAATAAAAAAACCTATAAATAACTTTGGTGCACGCTAAACTGCCAATCAGGACAAACGATGGTATTTCTTGTGTTTTTTTACGCTGTTATAGAAATAACAATTAAATCTTAATTCTGTCTCTGTATTTGTTTTATTTCATAACTGATAGATTTCTGAAACTTTAATTTTGTAATTTGATATTTGTATTCGAATTGTTTATCTATAACAGGTAATTGGATGAAATTATGTTATAAAGTACGCTATTTATTACCATAACAAGAATAATACTTCTCTAGAAAAATGTATTCCACTCTCATAACAAAAAATTATCGCACTAAGTTAAGAGGATAAACATACTCTAGCAGGTTACAGCAGGTAATGCATATAATACTAAAACAATAGTAGTAAAATCTCGTTTTTGTTGTCACAAGTAATATAATAGAAGAAGGCATGATTGTGAAATGAAACTACTTTACCTCATACGTGCGATAAAGTAATTTTATTTGAGGTTGTTCTGAAAAGGCCAGTTTCCTAACACAGATCAGTTTGGAAAAACCCTTCTTTTTATGGTAGTAAATGAGGTACGTCAGGTATGGAGGTTAATTTTATTTCAAAGTACAATCTTTTAAATGAATTAAAATTATTAAAATATAACTACATATTAACCATAAGGGGATGTAATATGACATACCTTTATGTATCAGTAAAGTTTATCTTCATGTAGTCGCTGAAGTGTTTATTAATTTTATTCTGTATATTGTGGCACAAGATATTCATATCGTCTGAGTATACTTTGTAAATTCACAGTCTTGTAGTTTTTTGCACTGAGGAAAGTATTACACTTGCGAAAATTAATGTTTCATTTAAATTTAATTTGTTAAAAATGTTTGTTATTGATAATAAACTATAATTTAAGAAATGAGTATGCTGACTTTTCCTTGACCTTACGTCACTATTCCTGCCAAAACAAAATATTTGTTTCATTTCAGAATAAAACGGCCATTTTTATTCCTTCGCTGTCAGTATCCAGAATAATATTATTACTAGAGGAAGGCCTATATTATTGTTTATATACTGAGAATGCGTCCCATGATAGGCAGATTCGATATCTGTACATTGTAGGTAAAGGTCTCTATTTATTTTTACGAAATTGAGGTCTTTGCATATTTTATTTTCACTAAAAAAAATTAATATTTAATGGATAGAACAGATTTTGTTGTCAGGATATAGGCTACTAAGGTGTATATTGTAATCTTTTGTGAACTAATATCATCGCGTTCCTTTGAGTGAATGCATTTCCAATTATCCTTTTTATCTCGACTGTTCCATTCACAAACGTAAGATGGGAACTTAGTGCAATCCTGTTGTCCTAATAACATGCACAGAACCTTCAAATCACTACTTATCACATATTGATTTTTTTTAATTTACATTTTCGAGTACCACCACAAGAATTGCATGCTACTTTCAGGTCAACAGAAGAAGCAACTAGAAGTAATGCTAGAATGTACCATTATGTAGCAACACACCAGATAAACTTCTGTGTGTCAGCCAATACAGAATATTCAGGGGACTCGACTGGCGTAGAAATGAATTCGGAATGGAGTATAACATGGTCCTTAGGAGAGTTAAGTACTAGAACATCGAAGCCATGTGGCAGAGGTCTTTAAACACACTACAAATCAGATTAAACGTTTTATTTTGTGTTACCGTACCGGAGACATTTACTTCACAAATACAAAAATAACAGTCGTCAACTTAGTTCTCTGGCTCACGTCTTATAATTTGAACCACAAAATTAAGCTCTTTATGCTTTCCTTTTTGAGAGTTTCTTACGTCCGCGAAACAAATACTGCACGCTTTATGAGGAGACATGTTGTAGCCTGATCACCCACATTTATTGCAAAGTAAATAATTTTAGCGAATGGGGACATATATTTTTAAATTGGTTATTTTACGACGTATCATCAACTGCTAAGGTTTTCTAGCTTCTGAATGAGATGAAGGTGATAATAACGGCGAAATGAACCCAGGATCCAACGCCGAAAGTTACTCAGAATTTACTCATTATGGGTTGAGGTAAAACTCCGGAAAAAACCTCAACAAGGTAAATTGTCCCAAACAATTTGAACACGGGCTCGCTCGTTTCACGGTCAGGTATGCTAGCCGTTACACCACAGCGGTGGACTGGGATTGTGTTGTATCTCTGTTTTGCCTTTATAGAATTTCTACAAATATATTAAAATATGAGAGGCAGTCAAGCTGAAAAATCGGTCACCATGCGTGTATCTTATAGCAGGAAAGTTGGTACCGCTGAAATTTGATTTCTGGACTGATATCTGTTGGCGACTGGGGAAAACACAGTTACAATCTTCGCGTACACACTATACACCTTGACCAAAACTACTTCCGACTTGACAGCTTACAGAGAAGGGGTAGCAGTGTTGTTAAGTTTCCCATTTTTCGTGTAAGCGAGCGCGCTGTCGATAGAGTGCAGTAATGAACGGCTGACATAAACACATACATTTCTAACCAAATTGTTGAACACTAGGCATTAAAATTTCTGTACATTATTATTTTTATTAATCTATTATCATAATTATTATTAGCAGTAGTAGTAGTATCACAGCTGTGGAGTAACGGTTAGCGCATCTTGCCGCGAAACCAGGTGGCCCGAGTTCGAATCCCGGTCGGGACAAGTTACCTGGTTGAGGTTTTCTCCGGGGTTCTCCCTCAACCCAATTTGAGCAAATGCTGGGTAACTTTCGGTGCTGGACCCGAACTCATTTCACCGGCATTATCACCTTCACCTCATTCAGACGCTAAATAACCTAGGATGTTGATACAACTTCGTAAAATAAGCTACTTAAAAATTTAGTAGTAGTAGTAGTAGTAGTAGTAGTAGTAGTGGTAGTAGTAGTAGTAGTAGTAGTAGTAGTAGTAGTAGTAGTAGTAGTAGTAGTAGTAGTAGTAGTACCGATATTCTTCAATGTAATACCGTTAGAAAAGCGTCGAAAGGACTGTAAACTGTAAAAACAGGTTTAAATTTAATACGAAGCCTTTAGTTTTATGAGTGCCGGTATTCTTCAATGTAATACTGTTAGAAAGGCGTTTAAAAAATTGTAAACTGTAAAAATTTTTATGATTAAAAATCTACACGGCCTTTTTCTTTCCAAATATCGATAACAGTGTTCTTATTAATTTTAACACAAGCAGCAGTTCTCATTACGACTTGCGCCAAAGGTAAAAGAGGCCCGCCATTATCTTTTCTCCTCTCAAAATACTCTCTTACGTTACACACCATCTCTCGCACTTGACTCTTCAACGGGACACCTTGTACAATATTCTTTGTTCTCCGCCTGCCTCTCCTTCCTTCCGATATTGAACAAGTCACCTGTTTAGAAAATTTTCCAGAAACTAGAAAACGCACGCTAGTCAGACACTCCACCAATAACAACGAAGATAATACGTCTAATATAATTTAAACACAATAATTATCGATACACTAAAACAATAATACGACTAAATAATATTTTTAATTCACACAAACAACGCGCTAACCAACAAACTCAAAGTAATTCCGGCCACTGTATTCACCACTAGGCCGTGGTATTCACGTGCAACTTGTAAACATAGATACGGCAACACCGTCCCGTTACCATGGCTACGCGTCTCTCGTGATTGGTTGATTTGAATGGTTGCTATGGCAACATGCTGAAGGCGCCTTTGTCAGGTCGGAAGTTGTTTTAGACAGATGATAGTCGTTCGTTTATTGTGTTGAAAGTGAGGTTAGAGATACGTGTGTTCGCCCAACGTCACTAATGGAGGCAGGTAAAGAAAAACAGCGATGTGTAGTGCGATTTTTGACTGTTGAGGAAGTAGGAGGACGAGAAATCCATCGTCGCATGTCTGCTGTTTATGGAGAACACAGCATGTCATTTTCGCGTATATTGGAATGACACAAGAAATTCCGAGAAGGACGCGTGTCACTGCAAGATAATGCTCATCCAGGACAGGCTCATCGTGCCATCACTCCTGCTGTTATTGCTGAGGTTGATGTCTTATGCGGGAAATAGGCGGATCACTGTGGAAGAACTTCGTCGTTTGATGGGAATAAGTCACGGTTCCGTACACGTCATTGCGACGAAGCATCTGCATTACCGAAAAATCTTCGAGCAATGGGTTCCACATCAGTTGACGGAGGAACAAAAACAAACAGAACCGCTGCTTCAATGGGTCACTTGTAACGATAGCACGAGGAAGTGTAGACTATGGATTCCTGTCCCATATTGTCACTGGAGACGAGTCGTGGTGTCACCATTTTGAACCATGGAGCAAACAGCAGAGCCAACAATGTAGCCTGAAGCTGTAGTCGGGTGATCCAGTTATAGGAAGATATTTTTCTTTTATATAAGTCATAGTATAGCTTCATTTTAGACATTTCTCTATTTCTTTGAGATGTTCAACCTACGCGTCGGGGATCAGCGAAGCGTGTAATAGGCACTTTGTTCACGCCGTCTGCCAGGCGCCTATGGCATTTAAAACCAGTAGACGCGAGGTAGGTTACTGAACTTTAGCTTCAGAAGCGGGGGTTTTTCCTTGTCTAGGAACGCGCTTGTAGCGTTGTTTGAATCTAGCAAACAATAGTAGCGTCTGGTGAGCGCGTCACCATAGCTAGTATTTCAAAGGACGGAGTACCGAGACGCGGCCCCAGAATACGACCGGCCGTGAGTCGATCGCGTGTTTACTCAGAATACTACCGGCCGTGAGCCGATCGTGTGCCTCAGAATATTACCGGCCAGTGAGCCGAGCGCGTGTTTACTCAGCATACTACCGGCCGTGAGCCGATCGTGTGCGTCAGAAGATTACCGGCACTTGAGCCGATCGCGTGTTTACTCTGAATCTTACCGGCATTTGAGCCGATCGCGTGTGTACTCATAACATTACCGGCACTTGTACCGATCGCGTATATCACACCATTCTCGGTTTTCCAGCCGATCGCGTACGTCGTAAAGTTCTCGGCATTTTGAGCCGATCGAGTGATAAAGTGGAGATTTCGCACTTTTTAGTTTGTGATTTACTGAAAAAGTGGTAGCAGCGATTTTAAACTGGCGTTAGACGAGATAATTACGTTGCCGAGATCACACGGAAGACAACAGCCAGTATTCCGTCGCTTGGACTCAAGTAAGGGACGTGATCCGAATAAACATACTTAGTGGAACTTTACTCCTTGGTTTCTTTTCGTGTGAATGACAAATATCACATTATATCCTACACCCACAAAACCACCAGGTCCCTGAGAAGAGATCACCTCTACCGGGAGACAGCATCCGTCCAACTGAGCAAACCGACTTCTGCTCTGTCGGCGACGCGGCAGAAAAAGAAGAGGGCAACCATCGCAAATGGCGCAACCAACTCGTGGCACCAGGTAACCGTCGCAAGCCTAAACACATAAAATTCTTCCCTACCGAAAAAAGTCCAAAGCGATACACATAAGTTCCAGTGAAAGCATGTTGACATTTTTCTTCCATGCTAGGGTCCTCTGCTTGTTGAATTTTTCGAGCATGGGGCCATAATCAATGCACAGCATTATGAAAAGACTTTACAGGAACTGAGACGCGCCATTAAGTCAAAACGCCCTGGAATGCTATCGAATGGAGTTATTCTTCTTCATGATAATGCCTGCCGACGTACTGCCAACTCCGTGTGGAATAAAGTTTAAATATTTGGTTGGGAAAGGCTTCAACACCGACCCACAGACCAAGATACCTTCCCATGCGATTTTCACATTTGGAGAGTCGAAGAAAGACATTCTTGGACTTCGTTTTGCATCGGACGAAGACGTATGTGACTGGGTAAAGAAATGGTTCGGTAGACAATCCACAAACTTTTTCAAGACTGGGATTGATCGTCTTGTCTCGCAGTGGAATAAATGTATAAACAGTTTTGGGGATTATTTTTGAGGTAATACATGTTCTATTATACTTTTAGGCACCTGACCTGTTTTCATTTTTTATTTTATTGGGTTATTTTACGACGCTGTATCATCATCTAGGTTATTTAGCGTCTTAATGATATGAAGATGATAATGCCGGTGATATGAGTCCGGGATCCAGCACCGAAAGTTACCCAGCATTTGCTCGTATTGGGTTGAGGGAAAACCCCGGAAAAAACCTCAACCAGGTAATTTGTCCCGACCGGGATTCGAACCCGGACCACCTCGTATCGCGGCCAGACGCGCTGACCGTTACTCCACAGGTGTGGACCCTGTTTTCATTTGGCTGTCCCTCATATATCTGAATTATTCGAGTACTGAAGTTTTACATGGCTGTAGCACAACAAATAAACTAAAATAACCGAAATAATCCACTGAATTGCTCTTTCAAACATGCATTAGAATATCTTGCTCAGCACTGGTTGTTTTAAATCTTATCCAATGTCCGCCTTTACTAAAGTAGAAAATGCCTTCATCTGAGGATATACTGCCATCTGCAATAACAGTCATACAAAATGGATAATTTTACTAACTTATAACTACACGTTTTACCTTCAATAATTTTGTTCCTATTCCTTTCTATAATTCGTGTCTATTTTTTAAATAGAAAATACTAAAAGTATTAATATATGATATGATATATATTGCTCAACATATTCGGTCCTGCTGACACTTCACAGTCCTGTATTCGGGCCAGCAGTCCTTTACTTACATTACTTACAAACTTTGCACACTGACGTATCGTGAACTTAATATCTGCTCTTCACTATGTCTTTTATATCCCATCACTTTCATTTATCCCTCCTTTTACTTTATAACACTTATTTGTCTACTTCAATTCTCTTATCCATGGCTACACTTAATAACTATTAAAATTAATTATTCTCATCAACTCCACTCACATCCTTTTTATAACTAACTAAATAATTATTCTTTTCAGTAAATAACATAATTACTTTTAAAGTTAATTAATATAGAAGACCTAACAATTGTTGACTTATTTCAGGAACACAAAACATATTATTAAAATCACTGTAGAAACACTTCTAACACATAATCACATTAATCCTCGTTCCCAAAGAACATTGATTCAACTTGATTTATCACTTCAGTCTTAGAATCCACTGTTTAAACACAAATTTCTATCCTTGAGAAATTAATCCGTTCAATTCCATTTTGCTAATATATAACTAACTTTGTTATTTTTCCTTTCCACTGCCACACCATTTTTTCAGATAACATGTTAATTTTCTTCCCTACTGCCCCCCTCTTTTGAAGCAGTAATTAGGAGAGGGAGAGACCGATTTATCAGCGAAGTGATATCTCCATATTTCTATTACATGTATTCGCGGGGATGTTCTGGCGACTTCGTTAGAATTAGCTTCCTCACACAGGTGTTTCGTCACTTGTCAGCATCGGACAGATTTAGGGCCACCTTGAGCGGGGTTTCGTATAGACTCGATGAAGCATAAAAGCCGGAGTCGGACTAGACCCGTGGGAAAGATACTGCCAAGCTTGGGTTTTCCAAAGAACGGGTATTCTTGTGAGATATACAAACTAATTAGATGTTATGGGAAATCCAAAGTTTAAATTTAGAGATTACATAGTTCGCGCCCAATAAGAAGAGATCTTGGTCCAGCTTATGAGGTCACTTTGGACCAATAGGGAATAGATTTTAGGCCAGTTAGTGACGTAGTTTTTAACCAATAGGATAGTTAGTTTTAGCGTAGGATAGGTTTTTATAAATAAGGGTGACGGGGAGCGGTAAAGACGACTACGATTCCGCTTCGGAGCGGAGATCATCAAAAACGACTACTATTCCGCCGCGGAGCGGAGATCATAAAAACGAGTTCGCATCGTGTCGGCGGCCCTACATACAGGGCACAATAACTACTTCGTTTGGTATCAGGACGACTACTATTCCGCTTCGGAGCGGAGATCATCAAAACAACTTTACATCGTGTCGGCGGCCCGACATACAGGGCAGAATAACTACTTCGTTTGGTGTCGACAGGATTACTATTTCGCTTCGTGTCATAGTGTACTGGACAGAGTATTGAATTTGTAGTATCGGATAGAGCTTATTCAGAGCCGCCATAGAGTCGATACAAAAGGCGACCAACGATTGAATTATATGTCAGCCGGAAATACATATTCTAGGGTTTACCAAGTGGATACGACAATAAACTTATAGTTTTGAAGTTTACGCTGCCTTTTATTTAAGTAGCCGGCTTGGTATTATTCCCGACATCACCCTATACCACAACAGTACCTCGGCTACCCTGAGTGAATCTCACGCAACATCGAGACGCACCCACCCTCAAATGGCGCCCAACGTGTGGTCACAATAACCACTCACCCACAAATGGCGCCCAACGTGGGAAATCCAACAACGACACCACCCACAAATGGCGTCCAACGTGGGAGCCCGATAACGACAACCACCCTCAAATGGCGTCCAACGTGGGAACTCAATAACGACAACCACCCACAAATGGCGCTTTCCAACGTGGGGCTCGAAGGAAGACAGCTGTTCCAGTGACCGGCCCCGGGTGCGAACACAGCACCAAACAACGCGGAGGACCGGACGGAGCATTTCAGCCCTGCATAGCCGAGGAACGACGCTGGAAGGCGGGAACAGAACCAAGCCATCGCGACATCACGACAACACTAGAGAAGACAACACGGGGACCACCAGAGAAGGCGACTCGGAGAGGCTGTGGCAAGTATGAATAGAAGACGTATAAATGTGTATATATGTATATGATATTTTGGGGGAATAATTATAAAGTGTATATGTTTCAATTTCTGGTGTGATATTTCGGGTGTATATATATATGTATTTTTTTTTGTGTGATATTTTGGGGGAAAGAGTGAAGTAAGTGTATTGCGTAATTTGTTGGAAGTGAGTCGAGTGCAAATACAGGCCTAGTTAGATTATTATTGGGAAAGCAAGCGTCGGATAGATGACAGAGTAGCGTATAGATGATACTACGTAGCCATAGGAGTAAAGTAGTTAGGAAAATACGAGAAAGACGAGGAAATAGAAACAAGGGAACCATGGAGCAAAGGAAGGACGAGGAAATTATGGAAATTAGGGAGGAGGTCGAGAATAACGCAGGACAAGAAATAGAGGGAGAGCGAACGGTGGAAAAGCAACAGAGTAGAGACAGCGGCAAAGGGGAAATGACGCTAGAGCAGTTGTGGGAGCAGATGAGACACTTCATGGAAAATAATTCAAGGGAAAGTAGAGAACAAATGAAACAAATGGAAACTAAATTAGAGAATAACTCAAGGGAAAGTAGAGAGCAGATTCTGAGGGAAAGTAGAGAACAAATAAAACAAATGGAAAATAGATTGGGGGAAAGTTCGAGAGAGATTAGAGATCATATTGCAAAATTAGCGGAAAGAGGAAACAAGATGGAGGACAAAATAGAGAAGCTAGAGGGGAAATTAACCGAGAATGGGATCGGAATGGAGAACCAATTGAAGATAGCTATGGATAGGATGTCAGAAAGTATGAAGGATTTAGAAGTTAGAGTTAGAGATAGCGCTACGAAAGAGAATAGCGATCTAAAATCAGCTGTTGAGGAAACGATAGTGGAGAAGGTTCGGGAAATTCAGAATTCGGTGGAAGAGAAAATAGGTGAGATGGATCAGGAAGTGGACGGTCTCAAGCGAGCCATAAAGAATAAAGAAAGGGCGGATAACGAATGTTTGGAAGAATTAAGAAGTAAACTAAACTCAATAAACGACGTACTAAATGGGAGTGGTCCCGCAAATTTAAGTGGACATAGCAGCTCGGACCGTGCAGTTTCTAGACAAGAGGGCACAAGTGAGAGCCCGGCATCAGGTAGCAACATAAATGTAAGACATGTTAACAATAGTGTTGGTGAGGAATGTCAGACCTCACGGGATGATGTGCGTAGTGAGTTGATAAATGTAAACGACAAGGCATATTTAGGCCGTCCCCAGTACCCCACTCACATTTTGAATGAGATTGGTTACCCTATTTTTGATGAGGTTGAATTTTCAAACCCACATAACTACATAAGTGAGCTAGAAACGTACTTCAGAGTAAGAGGGGTGCCGGATGACTTAAAAATGACTGTCGTACGAAAGAGCCTAAAGAGCCGACCACTCAACTGGGCGCTAGTGGCCCTAGGGGATAATGTCACTTATGAGGAATTCAGAGAAAAATTTTCGGAGAGATACTGGGGACAAAGACAACAACAAAGAATTAGGAAGGAAATTAATCAGAGCAGGTTTGACGCGGGAAGAGGCGTCTCTATGATAGATTATTTTCTTGAACTGGTTAAGAAAGGGAAAAGCCTCAATCCGCCAATACCGGATTCAGAGCTGATCCAAACTGTGATTTCGCAGTATCCCGAGAACATAAGATATAATCTGATCGTAGCAGGGCCCCGAGACTTCGGGGAAACAATAGATTTATTGACTGCGCTGGATGGTTCGGACGCCACGCACTATGAATGTAGTGGACAGGCAGATTATGAACATGGCAAAGGAAAGGGTTCAAGCCCCACCGACCAGAAAGCGGGGAAGGGGGCAAGTACGGCCTTTTCATCCCCAAGGACAGGAGCCCAAAATCAGAGTAACTGGGGTGGTGACAGGAGCCCCAACAATGCATATAGTCGATACCATAATGGTCAGAACGGAGGGAATGGTTCCAACAGGGAGAGAAGGATTGACCCGCCCTTTGGGGGTCCTTACAATAATAGTAGGAATAACCAGAGTAGTCATAACAGGATGAGGAACGATCGAGGAGGTGTTGGTCCCGTGCGTAGGGTTAACCACATACGATGGTACACGGGAAGACAAGAAAATGGAAATAATAGGCTTAGAACCCAACCACACTGGCTTCGGAACAGGAATTACAGACAGGGATTCTGGCAGCCTAATTTTAGCAGGGGACCGCAAAATCGAGGTGATTGGAGGAGACAGGAGCAGGAGAGAGATAGGCGAGGCGTCCTACAAGAAATGGCCTCACAAGGGTGCAATAGGCCACCTACATAGTGTAACGTGGGACAAAGCAGGAATAGAGACATGAACGGACGTCAGCAAAGTCCGGTCAGAATGAATATGGGCCGGGAGCCTATAAATTGTAGAAATAGAGACGAGGTAGCAGTGGAACCGACTGCATCGCACTCGGGAAACTGCTAGACAGAAGTCTCAAGGGTTCGGAGATTTCTGTAGCTAAGTGCAGTAAGCCACTGTCAAAAGAATCCACCAACGCGGTAAGCGTAAAGAGACAGAGCGATATTACTAACCCAGAGTTAGAAAATAATGGGACTTATGTATTGCCTTATATAGATGCGAAAATATTTGGGACAAAGTGTTGTGTGTTGTTGGACTCGGGCTCCACAAATAATGTATGCAGCTTGGAATTTTTTCAAAAGGTTAGGGATTCAGGAATAAAACTGCAAACGTTACCGATATGTTCACTGTATTGTGCAGGCGCCCTAAGCAAGAAAAAGGAAAAGGTAAAATATCAAGTGTGGTTCGAGTTAGAGTGCGGAGAAGTGAAATTAAATGCTATTTTTCTTGTGATACAAAGGTTGACTACTATTCCGCCGCGGAGCGGAGATCATCAAAACAACTTTACTTCGTGTCGGCGGCCCTACATACAGGGCAGAATAACTACTTCGTTTGGTGTCGACAGGACTACTACTTCGCTTCGTGTCGTAGTGTACGGGACAGAGTATTGAATTTATAGTATCGGATAGAGCTTATTCAGAGCTGCAACTGAGTCGATACAGAATTGCGACCAACGATTGAATTATAAGTCAGCCGGAAATACATACTCTAGGGTTTACCAAGTGGATACGACAATAAACTTATAGTTTTGAAGTTTACGCTGCCTTTTATTTAAGGAGCCGGCTTGGGATTATTCCCGACATCAACCTACACCACAACAGTACCTCGGCTACCCTGAGTGAATCTCACGCAACACCGAGACGCACCCACCCTCAAATGGCGCCCAACGTGTGGTTCCAATAACCACTCACCCTCAAATGGCGTCCAACGTGGGGCCTCAACAACGACACCACCCACAAATGGCGCCCAACGTGGGGCCTCAATAACGAAACCACCCACACTTTTCACCCTACTAACTCTATTAACACACTCTATTCTTCTTCCCGCACTTATTTTTCCCCAATCTCTTCTTTCGTTGATTCAACATTATTATCCCCTCTGCCTTCCAACTCCAAGGTCTCCACAGCTGTCGTCATTTGCTACTCTGTTGATTCCTCCACTTTTCTTCATCTTCACACTTCTGCTTTGACTTGGTGTGACTTCATTATTGAATGTATCCATGTGTCCGTTCCTCCTCCCTTACTAAAAATATTAAAATGCGGTATGCGATAGGAGAGCATGAATGGTATTACTGCGATATTCAGGATAAAAATTTGAACTCAAAAAGTGCAAAGAAAAATTGAAAAAACATGTTGATTTGCGTTATCTATTATGAAATCTTTTTCAATGTTGCCAACTATGAGAATTCTTGTTTAAAAATATAATTAGGATTTTTCTTCATACGAATAAACTGTATGTTATGGTTGGTTTGGACGATTTAAGAAATATATTGTCCTTGAAATATAACCAAAATCATTCAAAAGCTCCATTTAAAGTATTATCTATATACACTAACCATTTCTCACTTCGGCACCCAAGAAGTAAATTATGTAGGTGTTAGAATATACTTTTAAGTGGATAGGAAATTGATTGCGGCAAATATGCTGCTAGGCCACCTGAATCCTGAGCGTGTGATATTTATTACATTCTTGTTCAATTACCAGACAATTTTTTATGTGTAATTCTAATTGAAAGTACCACTCACAACAGAGCTGTTGTCTGTAATTTTACCCCCACCTGCGTCACTAGTACTAGAAGTTTTATTATATCAGATGTGGCATTTGGCATTTATTCTGCGTTTAAGTAGTAATAGTTCCTCAGCCCTCGGTAATCATACCTGTGTTCTATGTTATTCTTCAACAATATAACTCCATTCCCTCTTCTTATTACAGTGACTACATTTGCATTGCTCTTTATACGTTACTCTTCACTCAAACCTCGTACGTGTCCAGAACATCACTAATTTTTTCTAATATGAAGGGTACACGGGAAAAACGATCAAGGTCCATAAAAAATCGAAATTGATTTAATAATGCTATCTTATAGTGGAAAAGAATACTATCATGTGGTCTAGCTAGTAATAAGAAATCATCATTCATATATTGCATTTACATATTTTCGTCGCATAATAAAAATTTCTCCACATATCACTGAAGAGTTTATTTCCGTTTCGTTCCTGTTATTTGAAAAGCTTTGAATCCCCCCCCAAATAGTTTATAACTTGATCAAAAGAACTGCAATACGGTACTCTGTCAAAGTGTTGAATTTATCAAGTGCTGGTATTGTCTTACGTCTCCCTTTCGATGTACCTGATTTGTGGCAATCAAAGCGAATGTTGTGTGTGCACGATTGATTTTCCTTGCGTCTCAATGTACTATAAACTTTGCATTCGAACATCTTTACATTATTGTCTTGAATTGTGTTATATCTCCCGAATAAAATTTATTTTTTGCATTTAGAATGGATGTTACTTTTGGGGTTTACAGTTTTTCCGTTTTAATTTAGTACAATAATATGTCTTCTCGACAGAAATTGTTGGTGGGCTAATCTTGTCTTACATTTCACCTGAATTCACTGTAATTTTTAAATTTCACACACACTTGTAAGCTGTATTGAATTTATTGCTTTTCTATCGAAATATTACAAACACTTCCTTAGAACAGCTTTTCAACAAAGCTGATTCAATTGAAGACCTATATTTTCAAGTAGATAAACACCAAAAGCTAATTGTCTGAGACACTGATGAAAACACACTGTCAAATACATGTTTGCATTTTTTCATCATCATCATCATTTGGGGCACAATTGAGTCACTTACAGTTGAACAACGACAGAGCTCATATGCTCAATGCACCTCCATTAGATTGAATACAATAAAATTCGAAAAATTGGCACTTAGGTCCTTTGAAAAATTAGGTATTCAGTATCCTACAAAACTATATAAATACATCCAAATTACAAACCTCCTAAATGACCGAGCTTAAAAATTTACAAGCCCTAGGTAAAATAAATATGGAATGAAAATATAAATGGAAAGGAAATATAAAACATGTAGAGATTGTTGGCCTCTTAAATGGAAACATTGCAGATGATTCAGTCGAAAATGTGAGAGATGATATTTCAATACGACAATGTGAGAAAGTCTGACAGAGAAATGAGACAACCTAAGAAAAAACATAATCTACTATGCTGCATTGTAAAATCTTTTAAATTTAGTACTGCAGCTTTCCAGACGGAACGTGCAAGAAAGTACAGTTACGACAATATTTTTAAATGCAATAATTGTACTAGACTACTGCGGAAGTATCACATAAAGTTACAAGAGTTGTAATCTGCTTTGTTCAATAGTCGTTGAAATGCACAGATTTAGAAGAAAGACAAGAATAATACGAAGCGGTATTAAACCTTCAGAATGAAAAAAAAAGAAATAAATTGAGTGCCAGAAATAGGTCAAGATTATAGCACGTGCAGTTCTTTCTTTTAAGAAACCGTTCTAATAAAATATTTGTGACACATTCAGATGGAAACATAATAAAATATACACAGGCAACAAGACTTTTCAATGCAACAAATGTAATGCATGGCACTGATAGATATGTAAGACAAGTTCAGGGGCGTAAAGTTCATTCAGTGGTGAAGCCACTCGAATGCAATATTTATAGCAGTTTCAGACGGAAATACTAGTAAAATACACACTGGCGCACAAGTCTTGGATGAAACAAAAAATATAGTAGGCTCAATTTTACATCAAGAAAAGTACAAATATCTGTTGCACTTTTTCATTGTTATTATATTTATTTTATTGTATTTTGTAAGCACTATTAGTAATTATAACTAATCAACTCATCACATAAGGAAAGCTATCCCTTTATTTAATTTTCTTTATTTAATAAGTGGATTTTGAAAAACCCCAACATATTGAAATAGGTTATTTGCTTTCTAATATTACAGCAACACATATCTTTAATCAAAGCGCTGGAAATATATTGTTCCAAAGTTCTCAATATAAATGTTAGAAGTTTATGAAATTGGAAATATCATTACAGGTTGAGGTATCTGTTATGTGAGGTACACTTATTCATTTTTATTTTATTTTGTAAGTACTATGAGTAATTGTAAATAACCATAATTTTCGAAAAACTATCCCTTAAATAGAAACACATGTATGCATATATATTCCATTTTATTTTATTTTCTGTAATTAAGAAATATATTATGAAACAACTAAACAGGTTGAAATAGGCTAATTCTTTTATAATATTACAGCAACAAATATTTATGATCAAAGAATTATTAATACATTGTTCCAAAGTTTTCTACTTAAATCAATGTCAAAATTTTAAAATTCAAAACATCATTACAGTTTGAGTTACTTTTATGCAAGATAAATAAGCTAACTGGTAAGAGAATAAATAAACACTACAATACAAGTTTAACGCATGTGTTTCACGCAACTGCTTAGCTGGTTATTTTCAAACTTACATTTGCAGAAATTGCAGTTGTATATAGCTAATTTAATCTTTGTTTTTTTTTTGTTTTTTTTTCTGTTCTTTTTTTTTTGGATTGCTGACATTTTTACTTTGTATGATATTTTCTTTCACTTTCCTCAAAAATAGTAGATATTTTTCGCATTCTCGATTAAAATATACTGATGGGGAAACCGCTTCTTTATTCACAGATCTACGTACCGATTATTTAGTTCTGACAGCACAGCGACGCGAAAGAGGGGAAATAATTGCAGTAGTGAGGAGAGTTCCGGAGTAGAGATAAGGGCGAGCGGTCGGTAAAGGCATGCAGTATAGCTTAACTGTACTGGAAACACAATTTTACATAACCAATTACTATTACATAGATTCAATATAACAAGACATTATCCTTTCCTTACTCGGCCCCGGAACAATTTTTCCCTGAAATGATTCAAGTCTGCTTCACAGGGCGCTTCACCTGAAAGCCAGATTTGCTTACTATCCTTTCTATTTAATCGATCAAAGAACTTAACCATTAACTTTAGCAATTGGAGCCATAGTAACAATGACAGGTATAATTAAATTATTTTTCTCCATAATGGGAAACTTCACAGGTTAATGGCCATTATTTTTAAATATTTTATACTATTTCCTTCAAGTCTAATCATTATGAATACACTCTGATTCGTCGCGTAGCAAATACTGAAATAATGCTGAAATTTCTCCTGTCATTTCTCTTGTTTATTTTTTTTTTCATTTATGAAATGAGACATCCAGTGTGAGAATGATCTACTTGCGAAAGTGTTTAATGTTGAGTTATTAGTACATTTATGCAGTACATATAGCCTTGTCTTTGTACACACAATAGTAACAACTTTTGTAGGATCCTTCCCTGTTTCTTTTGAAAAGTTAATTTTTGTAATTTTTTACTGTCGTATATCTGAGTTGAGAGTGATCTATGTCAGAAGGAAAGCTATATAAGGAAGCTGTTGTCTGCGCGGACACTCCAATAACCGCGCGCGGTCACGCCAATAACCGCGTCTATTTCTGGTGACATGTTAGCTGTTGCTCCCAAGCGTGAATGACAACTATAAAAGATGTCATGTGTCGTTCATATATCGTGTAAAAACGTCCAGGGGAAGCTGATTATGGTATGCAGCAAGGGGTATTCTGATGTTTTCAGAATATCGAAAAGTTGGTTTCCTACTGCCAGAGGAGATAGGAAGGAAAAGGTCCATCTAATTCAAACGAATCAAAGTTGAAGACACCACTGTTGATCGGAAAAATAGTCATGTGCATTAACACGAGCTCCATGGTACATTTCAATTTCAAAGAAGCACTGGTAAATAAGTATTTTTTTTTGTTCCAAATATAAAGATTGACAAACCTGAGTGTCCAACATGCACAGTTTTATTTAGGCCTAATTGCCTTAAATACTTGCGTAATATTATAAACAGCCTTAAGATCCGGGACAGTTTTGCAACCAATGTACGCACAACTTGACTACAGAGTTCCTTGAACATAGTAGACAGACATACTGTGAATGTAAACAACGACGTTAATGCGATTCGTTATATTCTACTGTTACAATAGTACAATCTAGTGACTGTGGAAAATTAAGTAGCCGACATACCTCACAAATTTTCATGTCCTTCGGCGACATTGAGGCGTTAGCGTAAAGCCGCGTTTCCACTATTGCAACTGCGCAGGAATAATGAGAGGCAGATATGCGCAAGGCAGATACGCGCAAGGCGAGATGCAGGAATAAAATTTGTGCTCTCAATCCTTGGACAAGTATGTGCGAGTCTCCCGCTCTGGGACCGGGAGACAATGGCAACTATCTGTTTCTTCAGCGGCCGATTTCAGGTCTTCCGTAGGAGCTGCTGTTTTCATTCCAAACATTTGTATAAGTTCGGTGCATTCGACTAGTTTTTCGAGTATTTTTTCATAGGTTATCTGTATGTGAGAGTGTGATGAAATGGTCTAATGGGAAAAGCGTAGAGTTTACTGACGAATACAGGAATTATCCTGGTCTTTGACGAGCCTCAGAACCGAATTATAAGGACCGTCAGAAAAGGGGAGAGATGTCCATCAATTTTTAGCAGAAATGTATGACCTGGGATTTACAAAAGCAGTCAACTATGAAATTAAAAGTTTCAAATGCCACTTTCACAGGCTTCACGCAGGAGAGAAGAAAACAGAATTAATTAATTTATACATCTTTATCACAAAACTTTTAAAACTATATCACTTGGAAAATAAAGTATATATATATGCCTCCACGTGTTAAATCACTAAGTTACGTCGTTGACTAATTTCAGCCTGTGAGTTATCCTCAGAACTGGGTGATCTTTGCGCTTTCTGATTGCCTTTTCCTGTGGGGGTGTGTTTGTGTAGTGTAATGTGGAGTCAAAAAGTGTGTGTGTTCTGAAATTGAGTTATGTGTTGAGGATTTGACGGGTGTGTTTTTGTGTGTCTGTATATTTCGTATTGTTCTAGTGTGTTTAGTTTCTGTCTGGTTTTTAGTTTGGAGATGTAGCATTTCCATATCTGTGTTTGTTGCTACAGGTGTCGTTGACATTTGTGATGTATTCTGGGTATATGGAAGTGTTTTGCTATTTGATTATGGCTGTGATGTGTTCTTTGTAACGTATTGAAATGATCTGCCTGTCTGTCTGTATATACACCTGTCTGATTGTTAATTTATTTACTTATTTATTTCGTTATTTACTTAATTATTTATTTATTCAGGTAATTATTTTTCATATATATATATATATCTTCCCTTATGTATTTATTTGGTTAGTTATTTATTTATTCATTTATTTAATCACTTAATTATTCACTTATTTACTTATTCATGGATTTATTCACTTATTCATTGACTTGTCTACTTAGTCATTTATTTATTTATCCACTTTTTCACTCATTCACTCAATTACTTATTCACTCACTTATTCATTCACTTGGCAGTAAATCTCGAAAAAACAATGTACAAAATTATGTCTCGTGACCAGAACATTCTACGAAATAGAAATATAAAAATTGAAAACGTATCCTTCGAGGAGTGAAAAAATTCAAATATCTTGGAGCAAGAGTAACAAATGTAAAAGACACTCGGGAGGAAATTATACGATGGATAAATATGGGAAATGTCAGAATTTATTCGGTTGAGAAGCTTTTGTCATCCAGTCTGCTTTCAAAAGATCTGAAAGTTGGAATTTAAAAATTAATTATATTACCGGTTGTTCTGTATGGTTGTGAAACTTGGACTCTCACTTCGAGAGAGGAACAAAGATTAAGGGTATTTGAGAATAAGGTTCCTAGGAAAATATTTGAGGTTAAGAGGGATGAAGTTACAGGAGAATGGAGAAAGTTACACAACGCAGAACTGCACGCATTTTATTATTCACCTGACATAATTAGGAACATTAAATCCAGAAGTTTGAGATGGGCAGGGCATGTAGCACGCATGGGCGAATCTAGAAATGCATATAGATTGGAAAAAGACTTTTGGGGAGGCCGAGACATAGATGAGAGGATAATATTAAAATGGACTTGAGGGAGGTGGGATATGATGATTGAGGCTGGATTAATCTTGTACAGGTTAGAGATCGATGGCGGGCTTATGGCTGCAATGAACCTCCAGGTTCCTTAAAAGCCATTTGTAAGTAAGTAATGGTTTATTTGCCCTCCTGTCCCTACCGTTACATATTATACTCTGTCCCGATAATCCAATTAATCATAAATGATTTTAACCAGATAATTATTGTGCTCGTTCTGAAAAAAAAGGAACTTTGATTAGAGACTTTTATTCTATTGTCTTATTTATTTTTGTTTATTAGTATGTTTCACAATAAATTAATTTAGTAAAATAATAATAATAGTAGTAATAATAATAATAATAATAATAATAATAATAATAATAAAAGTAATAAAAAGACATTACTTTTATTAGAGTTTAGAGAATCTTCACGATCGTTGGGAAAATTTCTTTTATAGTGTGAAATAGTAAGACCTGACATTTTGAAAGTGTATTTTAAATTTGGAACGCTGTCACCAGTGGCTGAAAACCTTACACACATGACCAGTGTGGTAACTGCTAAAACTTCTAAAAAATTTCTTTCTAGTCCAATCAATTGTAATTTAATTTCAAAATCAAATCTTGACATCCGCGTAATTAAAAAAAGTTACTTTTCGGCGAGCTCATTCCCTCAATCATGATTCTAGTTTCAGCCCTTCCTTTGTGATATTTGCTTATCCAAAATGAATATGTGCGCAAATAGAAACGAGATGTGCGCAAAAGAATCTGCAGTTTTAACTGGCAACTGTTGTTTACCTCTCATTATTCCCGCGGAGTTGCAATAGTGGAAACTTGGATTTACAATGAACAATCATGCACATACTTGCAACTACAGAGACATCATTTTATTTTTACTAACATTTCTAATATTAACCTGTCTATAACCTTGGCTTAAAGTTTGAGAACCGAAAACACAGCTTGCTACCCCCTTCCACGACTGAAGTTCGGTGATAGTGGCGTAAAACACAAACATATCACTTTACTAGGTATAGGAGAGAAGAAAAGTAGTTCATCCATTTACGTAAAGTAGGAAATATCGCGATTTTGAGTTTGATAATTTTCATTAGGTTTTTCTCGCACTATAGACTATTATACCTAATTCCAATTAGGCCTACCAGTTTCGTCTTTCGTACTAGTAACTCATGTTGAAATAATTGTGTACCTACTCTATAAAAGAGTACCTTACGTACTGTAAATTCAATCTTCACTTCTGCCCGATCCGAAAACATAAAATTATTCAGACATGCTATTTACTGTCCGTCCAAGTGGTTTTGTCACAGGGTCGTAGAAAGGGGGGAAATCACGTGACAGTTAATTAACGAAGCCATTTTATTTAAGTTATTTTAAACAATTGTATAATATTACGTAGACGTCCAATTCCTAACAGAAATTAATGTTTTCAGAAAAGAGCTAAGACAGCCCAGCCACTAGCCTTTACAGAGGGGTGATCAGAAGCGGGTAGGGGAAACCGGGATGCGACGTAAGAAAACGGACGACGGTACCTGTGCGAGAATATGATTCAATATTGAAAGCGAACATATTTCTGGAACATACTATACTCAATAACTCAGTATTGTTTGTGTTTACTATGACCGTAAGGCGACTTTGACTGTTTACTAGTAGAGGGGGTGGGAGTGAAGTACATTAAAAAACTCAGGTACAATAAAAATTGAAGTAAAAATAAAATGATGTCCCTGTAGTTCGAAAAACCTGTTCAATATGAATTGAAAATTCAATGTGATGGCCCGAGATCGTTTCGTAGGGAGAAACGGAAGAATACTGTACCTCTCATCACGAACCGGAATGTACACTAACAAACAGGTAAACAAAACTCAAGGCGCCACCTCACTCCATCTGTACTCCGTTGAACTTTAACTTCACTTCATTAAGTTGTCTCGGATCCTAAGCCTGATTATAAAAAATGGGAAGAAACTGTACGAATCTTTACCCACTGAAACTTGTCCTATCTTGCGCAATTTTGCAGCAAAAATTCTAGCTATGCCGAGCGGAGTGGCGAAGACGGTATCGTTTCGGACTCGCATTTGGGAGACCCGGGTTGAAATCCCGATGCCGGTCAATCTAAGTGTGTTTTTTTTCCGGTGTTATGCCCATTCGCAAAGCCAAATGCGGGGTTGAAATATGCTTTCCATTTACCCCAAACGTTTTGTCCATTATCTATACAGAGTGTTAAAAAATATTCAATATTTTAAGACGTGGTAGTATTTTTTTTTCAAATCAAGAGAAAAACGTCTAATAAACACGGGTACTAAAATTTACATCTTACGAGATATGAGTACTTATTTATCAACATTATAAAATATCCTTAATATGATTTCCATTAAAAAGAGTACATTCAATGTTCTGAGTGGTGATAGTAGTCACCAAAACAGAAGTTTAATAAATACGGGTCCTAAAATTAATATCATCCGAAGTATGAGTAGGCCTACTTGTTCATAAACAACATAAAAGATGCTCAATGTAATTTCCAGCAAATAGAAGAGCATTCATTATTATCAGATGTGATAGTAGTCATCGAAACAAGAAAAATCGTTCTAAAATTAAATGTTGTACGAAACAAAGCCTATGCAAATGGTATTGTAAAAACTGTATATCTTCTAATGTGATAATTTTGCTCGTTTCTTATTCGGTATAGTTCTTTATCTCTCTGCCGGTGAATGGCCGGTAAATTTCAAAAGGCTTATGTTATGCCGAGGTCACACAGCGCGATGTTCGCTACACTTGAAAGTACAGAGTGTATCAAAAAGGATGGCGCAAACTTGCACGGTTGAAAGTACACGATAATAGAAGCAAAAAGTTCCAGTAAACATGGGTCCGAAGAAGTGTTTGTAAGTTGATTCGTCAGTATAACATTTTTTTTTTTATTATTTTGAACTTGCAGTATCTTCGTAAGTATTGTTTATATTTTAAACTTTTACAGTCTTGCTAATAAAAGTTGCTTATAGATGTCTAACACCAAACAAGACATGCATAAGCCATGTATATTTTTCTTACCAATAAACGTTATATAGCTGGCGTTTTACTATTCCAGTGTTAAACAGTATAAATCATAACTTCATCATTTTGTTACGTCGTAACTCATTCTCGTTACATATTGACTGAATCTCGTTCGATTTGTATAACCAGATAATCGATATTAATAAGTGTTTACTGTTTATGTAAGGTCGCGGATGGTTTAGAACACCAATCTCACACACAATGAAATGGAAAGGAGGAAGGAACCACGATTTCCAAATTGGGACAATACGGAAAAATTAAATACCATATACTTTAATACGTCATTGTGTATATTAATAAACGTCTTTCATAATAGGTAAGCCTCATATTAATAAGCCACGGGAATACTCAGCTAATATTTTACAATACCACAAACATGTTTTTATCATACATAGGACCAGATATTTGCGGTACTTATTCTGGCTATAAGGACAAAAAGATGTATGTTTACTCAACTGTCCGAAGACAGATTTGAACGTCACAAGCGATACAAAGAAGGCACCACTTATTATAAGGCAACTAGGTCATAAGGTAATGGGGTAGAGTGGCCAGATCCTTTTCCTCTCCATTGCATACATACATCGCCAACTACCTACATGTTACACCAATAAGATTTCAGATATAAAGCTTACTTACTTACTGGGTTTTAACCCATTATATCCCAGTGGCAACTAAAGTTGCCAAGGCAATAAAGCTTCACTGAGTGGTTGATTTTATTTATTTTTTTCGTTTTTCACAATAATTGGTATAAAGATTAAAATATCCTCCACTAGTTCTAGTTGAGTTTTATCGCATCTGTTCGTTACGTCGTTAGTACAGAAGATATTAATGAGGAGTGCACACACAAGATTCTCCACTGCTACACATTCCTTCAATAATGTAAGTATAATTATATCTAACAATTGCTGCACAACAATTTAAATTACATAAATCTATTAAGAATATGTGCAATTTTATTATATTAACAAATTTTTAATATATAACTTATCACAATTTCATTAGAGTGGTTTGAATTTGTATGGCAACTTTAGTTGCCAGTGGGCACTTACGATTGTTCATCCATTTTACAGATTCTTCCAAATTTTACCATTGCTAACGCTGGAAACGAACAATGACATAATATAAATGTTTTATAGCAATTCTTTTCTTCACTACTGGCTAGTTCGTAGTTCGATTCCGTGCTGTAGTACATTTTTATTTACGTAATATCCGGAACTAATATCTCTGATTTTCATCTGTTATTGCATTATCGTTCTATAGGTAGGCTATATATAAAACTGTAAGTATAGAGATTTTATACATTCATTATGAAGTAATTGGGATAAAATGTATGTTTATTTTAGGATTTCACAAAATTCCAAGAAAAGAAAAAGGTAAAATCTTTAACAGTTCATGAAATTCTGGATATTGTGTAAGACAAAGAAAGCACGGTGAATAGCATAGCAATCGGTCCTCAATTCGAGAAGGAAGCTGAAACAAATCAGGATTCAGACCTCTCGTATAATGAAGCTCAAGACAATGTTGATCACCTTCCAGCTAGAATAGTTCGCTCTCGAGCTCTCCTAGAGTTTGACGATGGGTATCATTCAGACACTTCTGCTGTATCTGCAATTACAGGAACTTTTGGAATATATACTACTACTACTACTACTACTAATAAGACTAATGCTGCTACTCCTGCTATGGTATCTTAATTCATGGTTCCAATGAAGTCCAATATTTCGTCAGCGACTCAATGTTCATTTGCAGGAAATGTTCCAATACAGCCTCGAAAAATAATGAAGCTAACTACTTCAAATCTAAATGGAGCAAAGGCAGCAGAGTGAAAACTTCAAAATCAAGAAGAGAAGTCCCGATATTCGACCAAACACTGAAGATCTACTTATAGAGAAACAGCAAAATCCTCTTTATATGCTCTTAGACCAGGGATACAGAACTGGCGAGAGAGGGGTGGAAAGCATGGGGAAAGCGTTGGTTTCCCGTCCACAGTCTACCGGTGTTGAATGACGTCACTGTGGTCCGTACGCAATCACATACATAGACACTGAATACAAATTCCCTCTCCTACCAAGTCAATGACATGGGGGTGGAAGGAAGGAATGAGTGAAGTATTCCGATGAGTGACGCAACGCCACAATTGGCGCCCACTTCTGCGAGCCTTCTTAGACCTTTTTCTGCACAGAATTACTTCAGCTTATAGTTATGGAAACCAACAAATATGCGGCTCAGCCAGTATCTTATGCATAATTTGAATACCTCAAGGGAAGAGATTCTCATTCTAATCGATATTCTACTTCTGTCTGAGTACCACAAACTGCCATCAAGAAGGCTTTATTGGAAAAACGATCCGGATGTTCATGTGCCACTAGTGTCAGAATTTATGCGACACAACTGATTTGATGAACTACTGAGATTCCTTCACCTAACAAATAATGACGGATTAGATGGTTCTGATTCTCTCTATAAAGTGAGACAACTCTTCCATATACTGAACGCTTCCTTGAAACAGGTGTCTGGCAAATATGTAAGCATTGATGAAAGTATGATCCTATGAACTGTTTAGCACCATGACAATTCATAAGAGGAAGGACTGTGCGCGTCAAATTCAAATTGTGATTTGCTGCTGATCCATCTGGGTTTATCTTTCATGCTGAACCATATTGTGGAAGTTCAACACGCCTTCATGAAACAGATCCTGATCAAGGAAGTAATGTTGTTTTGGGATTGGTTGATCATGTGCAGTTACCACAAGGAACAAAACTCTACTTCGATAATCTCTTCACAACTGTAGTTTGCATTTTTATTTTTCCTGATTCGTGTCTCAAAACATTTTATGATGCATGAGGACTATTTGGTGTTGAATAAAATCGACTTTTCCCTTAAATGTGACATAATAATTATGGACAGAGTGAAAAATAATAGTCTAAAGTGATGTGGTGTTTGTAAATTTGTAAGTGCTAAATAAAGCAACAGCTTTTATCGAAATAAGATGTATTTATTTAATAATAACAAAATATTAGACACGCAAATGCCCAGTGGCAACTAAAGTTGCCAGCCTAGAACGGAACTTTTGGTTGAAGGTACATGAATGATATAAAATTATAGTGCTTAGGGTTTTTCCAGGATCACATAACACAAATATCACGCTAAAATCTCATACAGGGAATTACGGGCATTAATGGGTTAAGGAACCCGGAGGTTCATTGCCGCCCTCACATAAGCCCGCCATTAGTCCCTATCCTGAGCATGATTAATCCAGTCTCTATCTTCATATCCCACCTCCCTCAAATCCATTTTAATATTATATTCCCATCTACGTCTCGGCCTCCCCAAAGATCTTTTTCCATCCGGCCTCATAACTAACACTCTATATGCATTTCTGGATTCGCCCATACGTGCTACATGACCTGCCCATCTCAAACGTCTGGATTTAATGTTCCTAATTATGTCAGGTGAAGAATACAATGTGTGCAGTTCTGTGTTGTGTAACTTTCTCCATTCTCCTGTAACTTCACCTCTCCTAGCCCCAAATATTTTTCTAAGCACCTTATTCTCAAACACCCTTAACCTAGTATATTCCTCTCTCAAAGTGAGAGTCCAAGTTTCACAACCATAAAGAACAACCGGTAATATAACTGTTTTATAAATTCTAACTTTCAGATTTTTTGACAGCAGACTGAATGATAAAAGCTTCTCAACCGAATAATAACAGGCATTTCCCATATTTATTCTGTGTTTAATTTCCTCGCGAGAATCATTTATATTTGTTACTGTTGCTCCCAGGTATTTCAATTTTTCAACCTCTTCAAAAGAAAAATTTCCAATTTTTATATTTCCATGTCGTACAATATTCTCGTCACGAGTCATAATCATATACTTTGTCTTTTCGGGATTTACTTCCAATCAGATATAAAGCTAAAATATCTAATTAATGGTTACTGAAAGGTACAAGTTTTCTCTCGTTAGTTCATTGCAAATAGAATGTTTGTTTCCTTTCTACTGTAGGAAACACATTTAACTACTTATAATTTTCAACTTCTAAATTTACAGTTATAAGCACTTAGATTTCCACTCGCGCCAGAACTCTGCTAACTTTACAGTTATAAGCACTTAGATTTCCACTCGCGCCAGAACTCTGCTTTCTCATATTTGAGGCACTCAGAAGCAAAGTGATACAAGTGACATTTAGTAAATTTTGAGATAAATGACTTTGAAGTTGAAAAGGAAATTTAAAAATATCTTACAAGACTATGTTGCTGTAAATTTACAGTTGTATATGTTGGTGCCTATATTTTTTAACTTCTAAACAGAAATTATCTATTCTAAAACAGTTTAGGTAAAATAGGGCCCTAGAGTCACTTGTATTATTTTGCCACGAAAATATTTTTGTGGAGAAGTAGGCCTAATTTAAGTGCAACGGGTTTCAGTATTTGTATATTATTTAAAGCAAGAACAACAATACTGCTTACAACATTGAAACATTCTTGTCTTAACAGCATTTGAGCTTTCTTATTATCATATTATGACACAAAATGTGTCTGTATAATCGAAAGAATCAATCAATCGTTTTAATACATCCAGCTGTTTGCTGACAACATAAAGTCCACTATAGTCCACTGTAGTATTTTCATTTCTTGTTTTTCATGAGAAATGAGGGGTATTTTGATCGGTGTTCATTATAGATGCCTGTTGCTAGCACCCAGAGTTCGGGTGTAGTGAATATAAATTTATAAATCTTCTCACCATTCGTGAGCTGCCACAAGGGACAAAGAGTACTTAACCACAGAAATGTTTTAAAGTTCATTGAACCATTGATTTTGTTTTAAAAATGAAATTCCTACAAGTACATAGCTGCAAATATTTTTTTTTTTAGATTAGTGGAAATATACTTTTTTTAGAGACGTAAGTGTTACAAAAAGTAAAGAATGCTACTGAACTTAGTTTGATTTCGAATATAGGTGATTCTTCAGGAGAGCAATTGATCCTTTCAATGCAGCTAAGGTTACAATCGGAATAATAGATGTAGGTATTCCAAGCCTCTTAAATACATCTTTCATGAAGAGAGTAGCGGTACCTCTTGGTCCAACCAGAATTCCGATTACTTCAAGCTCTTTTAACTGGTATTTTTGGAGGTAATATGGAATGGTAGGATTGTAGACATTCTTTTTTTCATTATCCACTTCTGCTGGCTTTTCCTCATCCTTTTCGAAACGCACAGTGGGATCAATTATGTATCCAGATATTGTATTCGAAATGCACAGTGGGATCAATCATGTATCCAGATCTTGTAGATTCCTTGAAAGCTATTATATCTATGCGCCGTGTACTGCCAGTGACGGTGAGACCACGTATTTCTTCAAAGGCGTTGTAATCGACATCTTTAATGACAGTGGCTATAATTGATCGTACTTGGTGTCTAGCGTTTCGCAGACCTTCGCCATGCGGACAGGATCCCAGGACGTGTGCAAGAATTTCAACCTCGTTCATTTATTCATTCATTCATTTATTTTATTCCATAGATCTTACATGAGCAATGAAGCTTTAAGATGTGGAACATGTCAACATTTTACAATATTACAATTACAATTTTTACAAATTTTTATAGTTTTACAATTTAGTAATTTTCTACAATTTTTACAATTTTGTACAATTTTTTTACATTTTGGCGAGATGTAGTGAGTTGAGATGAGGTCCGAGGATTCGCCAAAATATTACCCGGCATTTGCCTTTTCGGTGGGGGAAACCTCGGAAAAACCCAACCAGGTAATCAAATCAAAGTGGGTAATCAAATCAAAGGGGTTGATGCCAAAGACTCGCCATAGACCATCCGGCTTCAGTCCCACGGCTGGGGAAAACCTCCGAAGAAACCAATGTTCAAAGGGGGATCCAACCCAAGCCCGAACGCAGCTCCGGATCAGCAGTCCAGCGAGTCTGCCGACTGAGCTACATCGATGGCTCTACTAAAAGTATACAATACATAGCCAATCAGATTATTAAATTTACAAACGCAAACGATCATTCATAAGTTGAGCTATATTATAATACAAAACAATTTAATTAAATTTAAGGCATAAACAATTCAACCAGTTGTGATATACATAAATTGATAATACATATCATGCAAACTACTTCGAATTACAAACACAAACAATTTATCAGTAGAGCTATATAGATTACTATTCAATTTAAAGCATATACAATTCATCGGCCAAAACTATACAAATATATACAATACAAAGTAGCATACTTTCATTAAGCTATACAAATTTGTGCAATTAATATCAAGTAGATTAATTCAATTTATAATCGTAAACAATTCATCAGTTGAGCTATACATATTACCATTCAATTTACAGTAGGTCTATATACAATTCATCAGTAGAGCTACACAGACTAGAAATCATTTTACGAACATATACAATTCATCAGCCAAACTATACAAACATATACAATCACATTAGTTCAATTTACAAACTTATTTTCGTTAAGCTATACAATTCATATGAAGTAGATTAATTCAGTTTATAAGCTTAAACAATTCATCAGTTGACCTATACAGTATACTATTCAATTTACAGTACATACAATTCATCAGTTATGCTAAACGAAAAATACAATACATAGTAAACAGATTAAGTCACTATAAAAACATATTTTAGTTGAGCTATATAAAATTGTACATGTCATTTAAGTAGAATAATTCAATTCACAAGCATAAACAATTCATCAATTGTGTAGAAGGTATGAGTATGTAGAAATTTGGTTAATTCTTTTCTGAACCTTTTCTCGTTGTTCTTCAAATCTTTAAGATAATTAGGCAGTGCATTGAAGACTGTTATACATGAATAGCGAACTCCTTTTTTAAAACAGCTTAGACTAACAGAGAGTAGATGAAGATCTGATTTATGTCTTGTATTAAAATGATGAATGTCTTGATTAGTACTGAATTTATCTTGGTTCTTAATATACAGCATCATTAGGGAAAGAATGTATTCACAAGGTAAAGTCAAGATTTCTAAGTTTCGGAAAATATTTTTACTTGAGGTCCTTTTATGCACACCGGCCATTATTCTTATAGCTTTCTTTTGTAAAACAAAAACGTGTTTAGCTTCAGACGAGTTACCCCAGAATATTAATCCATATTTCATTGCAGAGTGAAAATATGCAAAGTATGACATTTTAAGTAAGTTTATATCACCAATAGTAGATAAGGATCTTAATGCATAACAGGCAGAGCTCAATTTACGAGTAATACATTCTATATGCGTTTTCCAGTTCAAGTGATTATCCAATTCTAAACCAAGAAACTTTGTGCTTATAGATTCTTTGAGATGAGTTCCATTTAATAGAATATTGTAGGAAACCTGAGCACTATTGTGTGTACTAAATTTGACTGCACTGGTTTTATCAACATTAAGTGCTAGTTTATTTGCATGGAACCATTCATTTATTAGATTCAGCTCTGTATTAGAAGTGATTATAAAATGATCGTATTGTTTGCTTGAAATAATTACACTTGTATCATCTGCAAATAAAATTACATGGGATGAATTGTTTATGGTCAAGGTTAATCATTAATATAAACTAGAAACAACAATGGACCTAAAATTGACCCCTGCGGAACACCATGTTTAATATTTCTAAATTCTGAATAAGTAACTTTATGACTATTTGGTACATTTATTTCTACTTTTTGTTTTCTATTTGATAAGTACGATGTAAACCAACCCAACATCTCATCTTTAATACCATAAAACTTCAAATTTTTTACTAATATACTATGGTCTACACAATCAAATGCTTTAGCCAAGTCACAAAAAATCCCACCTACATGTAGTTTCGAATTTAATGAATTTAGTATTTCATCCACCAAACTAAAAGCAGCATTCTCTGTCGATTTTTGTTTTCTAAATCCAAACTGTTCTAAAACTAATATATTGTTGGACTCCAGGTAATGATATAATCTATTATACATAACTTTCTCAAACACTTTTGAAACTGTTAATAATGATATGGGTCTGTAATTAGCAATAGTACATTTATCTCCCTTTTTGTATATTGGTTTTACTATTGAATATTTGAGTCTTTCTGGAAAAATACCACATTGCATTGACAAATTGCATAGATAGCTTAACGGAGGGGATAATATTTCAGAACAAGCTTTCAGAACTTTACTTGGAATTTCATCATATCCAGAGGAATATTTTGTTTTTAGTTGTTTTATCACATGCATGATTTCTGCTGCGGTAGTGGGAATAAATTTGAGACCTAAAAACTCAGTGTTAAATGCATCAGTTAGGTAACCAAGTGCAGCATCTTCTGCACAATCTTGAACGTTTAAGTTCTTAATAATATTTATATAGAAGTCGTTAAAATAATTTGCAATTGATTTTGGGTTATCTATTTTACTATCATTGATTTTAATGCAAGTAATATTTTCACTCTTTGAATATCGATTAGTTTCATTTTTAATAATATCCCAAATAGTTTTAATCTTATTATCTGAAATTTGTATTTATTCATTCAGATACATTTTCTTTGCATCTTTTATAACTTTTTTCAAAGTTTTACAGTAATTCTTGTAGTAATTAAGAACATGAGGATCATCACTATTCCTACTCATTAAATATAGGTTCCTTTTTCTAGCACATGATATTTTAATTCCCTGAGTTATCCACATGTTTTTACTTTTACATTTTTTCATCACCTTGACTGGAAAACATTCATTGAAATAATTCGTAAATGTAGTGAAAAATGCATTAAATTTAGTATTAATATCAATGGTATTGGTACTATGTACATTTTCCCAAGATTCATTTTGTAGACATGTATTTAAATGATGAAGAGATTCAGCATTTATAATCCTTTTTTTTTATTTTTATATTAATACTTCGGAATTTTTCACTCATATTGAAAACACTTAGAATTTGTGCATCGTGATCAGACAGGCCATTGACTAATAGTACTGTTGAATAGGAATTCAATCTACTTTTATCTATAAATATATTATCAATGGCAGTACTACTTCCAGCTTGTGTTCTGGTTGGAAAACTTACTGTGTGACTAAGATTATAAGTTTCAAGAAGTGAGTTTAATTTTCTTTTACGTGAGCTTTCTGATAGATAATCTATGTTTATGTCACCACAGATTACAAATTGGGTATGTGGTTTATAAAGTCTTTTCAATAATGAATCTAAGTTAGTTGTAAATTTCTTATAATCTCCCATTGGCGCCCTATAAACACATACGAGGACTGTCTAAAATGTATCCGACCTTTAGCCAGAAAAAATAGTTCAAATACCTGACGGGGTTGGGACCCTAAGCCCCTTCAAAGTAGGCCCCTTGTGCTTGCACACACTTAGCCCACCGATCCTTCCACTGCCGGAAACACCTCTGGAAGTCTTCTTTTGGAATGGTGTTCAGCTCCGTCATCGCGTTCCGCATTATCTCTTCTCTACTCTCAAAACGGTATCCTTTCAGTGGTGTCTTCAATTTTGGAAACAACCAGAAGTCGCAAGGAGCCAGGTCTGGAGAGTAGGGATGTTGGCGAACGGTTGTAATTCCATGTTTGGCCAAGAAAGTGTGGATCAATTGGGATGAATGTGTGGGGGCGTTGTCGTGATGCAAGTGCCAGTTGTTCGCCGTCCACATGTCTGGTCTTTTGCGCCGAACTGCATCACGGAGTCGCCGGAGAACATCATGATAGTACTCCTTTGTCACCTTTTGTCCTTCCGGTGCGTATTCGTGATGCACAATTCCACGGACATCAAAGAAAACAGTCAGCATCACCTTAATTTTGCTTCGCACCTGCCGCGCTTTCTTCGGCCTTGGAGACTCGGGATGCTTCCATTGCGACGACTGTCTTTTTGTTTCTGGTTGTATCCGTACACCCATGACTCATCTCCAGTTATCACGGTGTTCAGAAACCCAGGATCAGTGTTGGCGGTGTCCAGAAGGTCCTGTGCAACGTCACGACGGAAGTCTTTTTGTTCCAGGGACAACAACTTGGGCACGAATTTCGCAGCCACTCGGTTCATGTTCAAATCATCACGCAAAATTGCATGTGCAGAATCTTTACCCACTCCAACCTCCTCGGCAATCTCCCACACGGTCAAACGACGATCTGCCATCACCAAATTTCGCACCCTCTCAACGACAGCTGCACTCCGAGCAGTTTGGGGCCTGCCACAACGCTGCTCACTCTCCGCTGATGTGCGGCCATCTTTGAATCGGTTGAACCACTCCTTAATTTGTGTTACATCCATTGCATCTTCCCCAAACACCTGCTGAATCTTACGAATTGTTTGACTTTGAGAATCACCAAGCTTTTGACAAAATTTGATGCAGTATCTTTGCTCAATTCGTTCAGTCATCTTGCGAGAAAACTAAATCCGACAAACACTTAGAACAGCACCTTACTTGGCGACCACCAGCCAGTGACTGGCACAAGCGAATGCGGTGAAAAAATTCAAGCATGCGCATTACGGTTCCTCCTTCCACCGTGCACAGTGGCGCCGCCTTAGAATCACTACTTTGCGCGGGAAAATTTAAGGTCGGATACTTTTTAGACAGGCCTCGTACGATAATTAAATTTGATATCTCATAACCAATTTGTATTCCACAGATTTCAATATCTTATTCAAGGCAAAAATTAGATATATCAATTTTACTAAATAATAGATCCTCTCTGATAAAAATACAGGCACCCCCTTTTTGGAAGACATGTCTACAGAAATGAGAACCTAATACATATCCATGTAAAGACAGTTGTAGTATTTCCTGTTGCTTCATATGATGTTCAGTTATACATAATATCTGAGGTTTATGCTTTTGAGTTGCTAAAGAAGTGATCAATTCATCATTTTTTTGTTTTAATCCCTTAATATTTTGATGAAAAATAGTGAAGTTACTCTGTTCATTACTAGAAACATCAGAGCATTTACAATTTAGTTGAACTTGTTTCAAACACCTTACTGGTGGGAGGTTTAACCTAAAAAAAGGAGAAGCCCTAGCATTAATTAAAACAGGAATATTACAACTCTGCTTTTTAACATGGCTGCCTCTGATGCTATTAGCAATAAGAACCGAAAGGTGCTCCTTGCCTCTACCATTCAGATGCAGGCCATGTGACGTATATTCATACCTTCTTATAGGGCTTACATCTATCAAACCAATGTGTGATGCCCCAGGTCTCATCAGAGCCCGCTCAAGCCGCATATTCACACTCCGCACCCTCCTGTGAAGATACGGCTTGTCGTACCTGCTGAAAAGACTGAGAAATCCCACATTGGTATGGCTGCTCATCTCAGTTATGTTGTTGACATCTTTCTCAATAGAATAGTTACAATCGTTATCAATACTATTACCTGGCCCACCCACTATAACTACATGATCCCTCTTAGAAAAATCTGAACTCAATTTCATCATATCCTCAACAACATTCTTGAGAGGAGCATTAGGCTTACATACACTAGATACTTCAAACTCATCGCCCAGTTTCGACTTCAAAAGTGAGGAAATACCTCTTGCATGGCTGCTTCCTAAAATCAATACTTTACTCCTACAATCATTAACCTTATCTGTTTTCTGACTTACCTTTACTAGTGTCGATACTGGGTCTGAGTTCTCCTGATCAACATTCATTGCTTGAAGAGCACTGAATTTCTTGGTCAGTTTGATCGATGCATCATCCGCAGAGAAACGTCTACTCCTAGATTTGGAATTCTTCGGTTTCATCCAAGTGTGAGATCTCCCTTTATTCGAAACACTAATCCTATCCTTCAAAGCTCTCAATTTATTAATTTCACACTTTGCCTCATCTAATTCCAATTCTAGGGCTCTGATTCTCTCCAGTTGATCGCGCATCTTTCTATCATATATACAATCACTACATTCCCAACTACCTTTGTCAACAAAATTATCAGCATCTATATCTATACATTTCCAATGAAAACAGAAATTACAATTATTACATACCAAGCCTTTCACTACAATCCTTCTACAACTACGACAGTTTCCAGACAGAGCAGCCATAGCACACATTATGTATATACTGTACCTTATTTACAAATTCAATTTCACTCACTTTTCAATTTAATGTACTTACGTATATTAGTTTTAGGTTATTTCTACCCTTTAGTATCACCACACTATAATATTTCAATAGGCCAACACTACACTTCATCACTTCACTATACCACACTTTTCGACGTTGAAACTACACGACACGTCACTGCACTTATATTTCGGTCTAGATGAAACTTCACTATTTATGTTTTTAATTATTTCTACTTTGAAGTATCACCACACTACAATATTTCAACGGACCAACACTACACTTTATCACTTCACTATACCGGTACAACACTTGTCGACGTTAATCTACACGATACGTCACTTCACTGCACTTATATTTCAGTCTTGATGCAACTTCACTATTTATGTTATTTAACACACGCAATTTCTTAACCAACAATAATATTTATATTGAAATTGCTATTAATAATTTAGCCTAGCCCTTGTTAAAATATGTAAACACGTTCTATATTAGGTTTACAATTAAGCCTACTTATGTATCAATTAAATATTTCAACTTTACAAATAACAAAGAGCCTTAAAATTAGTCAACTTATGAGTTAAGAATTACTCAAGTTAAAAGAAGAAAAGGTCGGGAATAGTGACCAAAGTGTTGATTTGAGGTTAACTGTTTACAATATGGCGATTTATGTTGTGTATGAAATGCGAAGTATATTATTACAAAATTGCGTGGAAAATGGATGTTATGATTTTATGATTTATATATCAAATGATTAGTGAGCATTTTAAGTATCTTTAAATATGATGCTATGAATATATATATATATATATATATATATATATATATATATATATATATATGAGAATTGTGTTAAATATGAGTTTGAAAACACAGAGCTGCTTTATGGCAATCTTATCTCCTCAGTCACTACTACCAATGCAATGGCAATGCCTACAACGGTTGTCCTGAGATCTTCCCGGCACAGCAGGAACTGCTGCAACATTTGCAACCATTTTAATGCCATCGCACCATTCGCTGTTGGAGAGTCCTTCGTGTTTACAAATCCATTTGTTGGGACCAGGATATTGTGTAAATAAAACTACGCCTTTCCCTTTCTGTGGATGACGACACCAAATATCAAATTCTCTGTTCCTCAGAGGTCACGAATCTTTGTAGCATTAAGAAATGTTCATTCTTACGAAATAAGTCATCTTCTGGAACAGTGTTCAGAGACTGGGCACATATAATGCTCTCATGAACCTGACGTGTTTGTATGATATATGGGTTTTGAGATTTGTGTAAACATCGAAGGGCATTAATTTGTTGTAATAGTGCTTCCCATTTTGTTCGAAAAATTCCTAGTCCTTTGTACTTCCTGGGACTATAGACAATTACATCAGGAATGTCTGTAGGCAGATTCAGTACCTCTTTCAGTGCACTTTTTATTAATTTGTCGGCGTCATCCAAGAACTTTTTTGGTATAGGTGCAGAAGGGACGATTTGAAATTGATATATTAAGGAAGGACAGATGGAGGTATTTAGAACACAATATTTCTGGTCTGCATGAAGAAAAGGTGACGAGGTAAGAGTTTCAAGTTTATTATTTAGATCTTTTAATGTTGACTGGGAATTGAAAACTATTGAGTCAGAGAAGTTTACTCCCAGATAGCGAATAGAGCTGTGTCTTTTGCAGCTGGTGATGATGGTTTTAATTTACTTCCTTTGTATTTTATGGATGTTCTGGCTCTTATTAAATATGTTTGGACATGTCTGGGAAAGTTTTTGTACATTTCCAGGTCATTTGGTCTCTTTCGAATGGACTGTAAAATTTTTCCTTTGTCACAAGAGCGCCAATTGTCGATTGAAAGGTTTATAAAATGAGACTTTACTGAAGCAAAGGCACTGGATAGAGATATCACTTGAAGAGGTCTTGGTTGCAAATATGTTGCCTGTTTTGCAACGTTATCGACTTTCTCGTTTCCAGGTATACCACAATGACTAGGTATCCATTGAAATGTTATTTCCTTTTGGAGTTTTTTTAGTTTACTTAATTGAGTCATTCCACGTCAAATCGCACAGCAATAAAACACGACCTTCTCGGAAATGGTCGAATTTTTTTTTCATGAATTCCAGACATCAAATAAGGAGACCCGTATTTTTTTATTTTCACAATTATTAATTATTTGTGTAGTTATGAATATTCGAAGTTACGCAAAATTATGCGCGCACTGTTATATAAACTCGCTTGGAACTCTGTGTCTACATATAATTTGATTTGCGGTTTGGCGCATTTGAAAGACGAAATACAACACTTTTTATTACTTTAGGCCTATCACAAATAAATTAAAAATTTGGCCTATTTTTAATCGTTTCTTTTTCAAAGCAAAATTACTATATTAAATAGCCAAGTTAAAAATCTGAAAAAATACAGGGTGTTTAAAAATACGGGCCATAATTTCAAGTATGTATTTCCCACATGTGGACAATCAAAATAGTTCATTACAACATTGTCCGGAAATGCTTTATTTCCGAGTTATGGCCTTCACAACATTGAAATTCACCGGAAAGTTTTTCTTTCCGCAGGTCGTTGCCGTCAAAGGAGACATTAAGAGGACACTCTGACAGTTCATTCCGAGGCGAAGGTTACATTCAGTGTTGTGTAGGCGTTAGACTGTGCGACATGTATTCGAATCAAGAGCTGGCAGAGATACACTTCATGAACGGTAAGGCGGACGGCAATGCTGCGCTGGCTCGTCGTTTGTACCAGAAGAGGTACCCACAGCGACAATGTCCAGATCGGAAGACATTTGTACGTCTCCATTACCGTCTGTGCGAGTATGGAAAATTTAACTCTCCTGGTTTGGGAAGGGGACGACCAAGATCTACAACTCCAGAAGTACAGCAGGAGATTCTGGAGGCTGTGAACATGACTCCTTCTATCAGCACACGAAGGGTAGCGTTGCAAGTCAGTGTTCCTCATACGACTGTCTGGAGACTGTTGAAAGAGTATCCATTGTATCCTAATCATTTGCAACGTGTACAGGCCCTGTCACCAGCAGATTACCCTGCACGAGTTAGGTTCTGTCAGTGGTTCTTGCAGCAGTGTGGTCTAAATCCGAACTTTCCTGCCTTAGTATTATTTACAGATGAAGCACAGTTCACACGAGATAGCATAACAAATTTCCACAATCAGCATGTATGGGCGTATGAAAACCCACGTGCAACTGTTCCATCTCATCACCAGGTGTGGTTCTCCCTCAACATGTGGGCCGGTATCATTGGTGATCGATTAGTTGGACTCCATGTACTTGTAAACAGACTTACGGGGTAGGCGTACACAAACTTCCTGGAAAACACCATACCTCATGTTTTAGAAGACACTCCACTGATCAATCGTCAACAAATTCACTTCTTGCATGATGGCGCTCCTGCACACTTCAGTCGTACGGCTCGCCGGTACTTGGATCGAAGGTTTCCTGATCGATGGATAGGTAGAGGTGGCCCAATTGCTTGGCCTCCACGCTCACCTGATCTGAACCCTCTCGGGGCCATTTAAAATCATAGGTTTATTCGTCTCCGGTGCCTGATTTGGAATCCCTTCGGAATCGAATTGTGGCATGTTCTGAGAACATACGCAATACTCCTGGAGTTTGGGATCGTGTTCGCAGGTCAATGAGACATCGATGTGAGGTCTGTATTCAAGCAGGAGGTGGACATTTTGAACATCTTCTGTAATGACAACGACGTGCGGAAAGAAAAACGTTCCGGTGAATTTCAATGTTGTGAAGGCCATAACTCGGAAATGAAGCATTTCCGGACACATGTTGTAATGAACTATTTTGATTGTCTGCATGTGGGAAATACATACCTGAAATTATGCCCCGTATTTTTGAAATACCCTGTATAGACTTGTTCGCTGATGTATTATCTGTGAACTACTGCATTTATAAATATGGGATCGGCACCCATACACTTGTAACAATTTATTTTCCGGAGGCATGCACGCACTCGCGATGCCCAGCTAATGAACTGCTTGCAGCCATAGGCTAGAAGGCTCCCCGTGGAAATTCCCCGTTGCATCTGATGTCACCATACTAATCATCAAATGATTAATACCTTAAGGAACAGTAAATATCTTATCTAAAATTATTTTATTATTGTCAGATCAGCTAAGAGGGGAAGCCCTTCACAGTGTTGTATGTTTATACTGTAATATAGCCAAGTGTTTGATGATAGTAAGGCTGGGTAAGTCAGTAAAATTTATGACAGTAAACAGATGGCAGGAGAGAAAAATAATCAGTTTGGGTTTGAATTTCGTGCAGTGACGTGACTTCTATACAACATGAGTGATGGTAAAGATCGCGTAATATATAACAAGTGTTTAAATTCATTTACCTTCCTAATCACGCTTTTAAAAAGAAAAGTACACTAAGACGCGTAAGTCGCGACTTATTGATAAAGCTCAATTTAAAGGATTCTTTGAGTGTGCAAATATGTGATTTGTTCCGTAAAAATCAATCAATTTCCGCATAGGTCAGGTGAAATTATATGTGAGGCCGGTAGTTCTTGTGATATTAATAAACATGAATCAAATGAAAGTGCGGACAGAGAAAGTGATTATCCCAGTACTTCTTCGAGCAGTTCTATGGCTACAGTGCTAGAAATCAGTAATATTGAGGAATTAAACAAGAGTTTGATGTCAATAGAATCCCCTATCAAGAAAAGAAAGATACAACAAAACGATACCCCCGTGAAAAGTTTCAAAAGTAAAAGGCTCCCTAGCATGTTAAGTTTTTCATGTAGAAGAAGCATCATCATCCATTCAAAATTCAGCCATATTTTATTTTTGACGGAATGCAAAGAAAGGTACAACCTGAAAATTACATAGTTATTGCAGACTTTTCTGAAAATTATTCATTTGTAATACAAGATTCAATACAAGGTGTGCATTGGAACATATGCCAAGCCACAATACGATACAATTTTAATTTTACTTCCAACTTTATTTTATTTTATATTCTCTTATAGGCCTATTAATATTATATCTGAACTGTGACCGAACACGAGCGCTGCTCATTCGGTCTCAAATTTTGTTGATACTACTGCATCTCCTTTTTTATATTGATTGTATTATTTTATTTCTATTTCCCTTGTTTGTAAATATATTTTTCATTCTGTATATTTAAATAAATAAATAAATAAATAAATAAATAAATAAATCCTTTCGTAGTATATTTCAAAGGAGATACAGAAATTCGTTACAAAAGTAATGTCATCTCAGAAACCATGAAACATGACACCGATCCCTTTCACTTTTTTCAATCCGAAGCAATCAATTTCTTAAAGCAAGAATTCAACGATATGAAAACAAATCATCTACTTTTCCAATGGATCAAGTTCACAATACAAAAAAAAAAAAAAATTAAAAATAATTGCTTACATGAAGATGATTATGGAATTAGTGCTGAATGACACTTCTTTGCAATGTAGCATGGTAAATGTCCATGTGTTGGCATTGGAGATACTATTAAAAGACTTGCCACGGGAGTTAGCCTATACAAGATCCTATAACAACACCAAAAAAAAAAACTGTTTGATTAGTCACGAAAAACATTTCTAACGTGTCATTTATATTTTGTCCATTCAATAAGCACAAAAACCACACTGAAAATTTGCAGGCCAGATACCATAATCTCAAACCAATAACTGGTACATTAAAATTATATTCTTTCATTCCGTTGTCAAAAACTGAAGATTTAGTAAAACAATTTTCTTTCAAGAAAGAAGGTAGGCGAATGAAAATTTAAAGTGTGAATGAAAAGAAACATTTGAAAAGCATAATGTACAATTATTTGAAGATATCATAATAAGTAAATTAGCAGTGTTTCCTCGAGTAACTTGATCCGTACTGGGTGTAATGTTGCAACGTTCAGTCAATTATCCAGTGCCGATAAACCTCTTAGCGCGCTTTAACGCTCCCCGTCCACTGCTTCTGCGCCGACCGCTACACATTCTGTCATAAGTAATTAAATTTCCATTAAACTATTGGAGATCCCATTCTGATTTTTTCTGGAATTATTAAGAATACTTCAGTGCCCCCTAGTAGGCATTTTTTATATTTTTAATAGGGCTATTTCACATTGATGTATATGTTTTAAAAATTGAATTATAAAAAAATATTTGAAATACTTAAATTAAAATTAGTTAGTAAATATTTAATAAAAGACAGTACTTTAAGCTTTTAAATGCAGTTTTCAAAAAAAAAAATAATAATAACATCAATATCGTTAGAAATATGACGCTTTAAATGTTGCATTGTTCGACATTTTTAACGAATTTTAACATGCAATATTTTAAAAACATGTGGACTTAGGAGGAAATAAAAATACACTTGTTGGTTTATGAGACCCATAGAGTTGGTAAAAAAAAATATAAACGCCATCAGAAATATGAAGGTCAAAATTTGTATAATTTTGTGCGATTTGACGTGGAATGACTCAATTGTTTCTTAATTGGAATAAATCTATGTGCATATAGATTTGGTACATATTTCATTATATTAAATATAGCCCCCTTGGAGTCGGTAAGTATGCAAATAGATTTTTCAGAAATTTGAGTAACACACTGAAGAACAGCATCAATAGCTAACAATTCAGTGTCAAGACTGGAGGAGGATCAACATGGTATGAAGTAACGTTATTGATATTTTGGAATATAATATCCTGCTCCTGATATCCCATCACCAGAGTTTATAGATCCATCAGTATAAATTTGAAGGTGATCCTTATATGTGCTGCAGATTAGTTCCATGGCATCTCACTTAAAAATGAACTGAGAATCATTTTTGGAATGATTTCCTGGATTTTGTATGCTATATTCTGGAATTACCCATTTCCATGGAGGAATTTCGTTCAGAACTGGAGTTTTAGCAATGAGTGTGTCTGTGGTATAGACTGATATTTCTTCTTTGTTTATTTTGTAGAAATTACACAGGATATTATCTGACAGTTTTGAAGAATATCGAGATCTGGGTGAGGCTTGTAATTTTAAATGTATTTTTAGATCCTTTTGTAATACATAGTGTTTGACTGGTTGAATATTACATTCAATTTCTAGGGCAACAGTTGGTGTGGTTTTTGGTACTCTGAAAGAAGAGGGTTAAGAAACTTTTTAATTTTCAATGCAATTCAGCCTTAGTCGCTGTTCATTACGTCATTAGCCTCATCTGAAGAAGTCACATCTCTCTCTGCTGCAACATTTGTGTTTCTGACATGAAATACATCTGTAGGACTCCTACCGCAAGTATTCCTTGAACTTCCTCTTCCACGTCCACATTCTGCAGTCCTTATTTTAGGTCCATCCTAATGCTACAGATTATCAAAGAAAGAGTGGCGTGTGGGTGGAAAGAATTCCTTAGATATTGCAAGTTGCTCCACTTAGCAAAATTTATCGTTATTGGATTACTGTGTAGTTGGTCCATCTCAATATGTGCTGGCATTCCACGAAGATGTTTCGAATATATAATATATTACCTCTCTCATCGTTATGGCAAATGAATTAATCATAAACAGAAAAAACGCAACAACAATATGTAAACAACGCACTTGTATTAGTTTGCCTCTCAGTCAAAACTCTGTATGCATTGTAATACAAGAGTAAGGCCAATATGGAGCAGCACTGATTGGAACTACAGTTATATTACTTTTTCCCTGAACAGAAGTGACGTTAAAGATTTAGAGTATACACTTATCTCACTTTAAAAAAATGTCACTTGTATCACTTTGCTTCTAAATGCCTCATTTATGAAAACTTCACACCATTTTTTACTTCTTTGGTGTAGCTTTTCTAGATAATTATGACAAATTTTGATTCAAAGTATCTGTAAACATTATTTTTATTTATTCAATTTAAAGGTGAGTGCATTTAGTGAAAGTCAAGCGTGCCTCAATCCATTCCCTGCCCCAAGACGATAGGGAAGTATATATTAAAAAGAGGGCATGGTCCATTCATTTTCCCGAATTCGGACACAGAGTAGGCCTATATAATATTATAGTCATCCTATTCATAGATCTAGGCCTACTTAAAATTAAGTCAGTACTTCAATTCTTCCCCATGTGCGAAAACTTCGACGTGCTATTAAAATTTGCAGTTCAGAATTTATAGATCCACCTGGTTCAAATCTTCTTTTACAATATCAGCAACAATTCGTTTATATTGGTGAATCTACATTTTCCTTTAAAATTTCCATCGATAAATTTAAATGGATAAAAACGAGTTTTGTACTGATTTATTTTCTATTGCCACAATTATTTACACCATCCTCTGTACTTAATAAATAATCGTTTAAATATACCATTTCGGCTGCATAAGTTTCTTTACAGGATATATTTACCTCAGTTTTCGAAAAAAATCGGGAAAAATATTGTTTTATTTAACGACGCTCGCAACTACCGAGGTTATATCGTTATTGGTGTTAGTTTTCTTTTTATATTATTATATTATACGACCTTGAACAACAATAAAATTAAAAGGAGTGACGAGGAATTGAACCTGAGAAGTTGACATCTAAAATCCGACGTTCTTCCGCTGAGCTACGAGGGCACAAGTGTGGAAACATTTGCGGAAAAATTGGCCCAATTCCCCTTCAAGATTTTCAGATGATTTGTAGAGGCTAGTCAGGATGCGGGGGGCAAAGGCTAATTGGGATTTCTCGGTGTCTGATCGGGTCAAACATCCTGATAGAATTAATATTTAATCCTTGCGGTGAATTTCGATGAATCCCGGAGGGCTCAATCAGTAAAATTTATTCTCCTCATCTCCACGCTTGGGCCCCCTGAGATCTAATAAGATGCGAAAGAGAGAGTGATGTGCGGAAAGCAACGGGAAGTTACCGCACTTATCCTTGCCAAAAAAAAAAACTGCAAACATGAGCAAAGGAAGACTTTAATAGAAAAAGGAGCATCTTCTACGGACCTCTGGAGAAAGAACTAAGGAAGAGACTAGTGAAGAGCTTTGTGTGGAGTGTGGCATTGTATGGAAAAGAAACATGGACATTACGACGAATTGAAGAGAAACGAATAGAAGCATTTGGAATGTGGATTGTTATTGTTATGTTTTATTTAACGACGCTCGCAACTGCAGAGGTTATATCAGCGTCGCCGGATGTGCCGAAATTTTGTCCCGCAGGAGTTCTTTTACTGGCATGAGCCTGTCGCATTTAAGCATCGTCATCGATCTGGCCCGGGATCGAACCTGCAACCTTTGGAATGTGGATGTGGAGAAGAATGGAGCATGTGAAGTGAACAGACAGAATAAGAAATGAAGTTGTGTTGGAAAAAGTGGGTGAAGAAAGAATGACGCTATAACTGATTAGAAAGAGAAAAAGGAATTGGTTGGGTCTCTCGTTGAGAAGAATAATAGACGACATTAGGATATGTGGATCATATGCGGAGACCATAATATAAGGCTATCTTTTGAAGCTCTTTCATGGGGCAGTTTAAAGGAGAGGAGAACATAGCGCATTCTTTATCTGTTCTATTTAGAATATTACTCACTTCTACTCCAAAATATCTGAGAGGTCGCTTTGTACACCTTACAACATTTCGGAATCAACATCAGGCTTTATTATCCATTCCTCGTCATCGTAGCTCTTTCTATTCCTTATCTTTCACCGTGTCAGTTTGTCGCCTATGGAACTCCTTACCTCGTCATGTCAGGGATTGCCAAACAGTTAATCAATTTAAATTTAGAATTAAGAATTATACTTTTACATGGAATTGATTTGTGAGTGTTAGCTGATTTTTATAGATTACTCCGTTTGTATAACTTGTCATTTAGGCATATTATAAATTTAGAATTAGGATGTAAACTGTAAGTATTTAATTATGTATCATGTTTAGTCAATATTTTATTATATTTAAGTTCCTTAATGTGTGTGATAACAATTTTATATATTACCATTAATTTTATTACTTTTGTTATTGCTATTGTTTCAATGTAGAGGGTGAATCAAAAGTCTGAAACCATACAAAATATCTTCCATGTGCTTGATTTCGATTACTATAAGCGTTACCAGTATTCGTAAGACCGAATGCTCTACCAGTGACACATTCGAGTCTATCTCTCAGCTATCTCAAAAGCCGCCATTTTGGATGCAACTTTGACATTTTAAATGGAAAGGGGGTCATGTAGGTACTCATAATCATGTGAAAGTATCTGAAAAAAAGCAATGGTGCAATCCGTTTTGAGATATCTCTAATCGTTTTCAAGTTATTTAAAGAGAACTATCATAATGACACAAACATTAGTTACTGCATCTACAGATATTGTGTAACATGATACAGTACTTAAGAGAGTTTGGAAAAGTAGTTTTATATAATTCTGATAATTAACTCTTCCTGCTTTACTGTTTGGTTAACCTATGACCGTTTCAATACATTCTCGAGATTATTTGAAGTTTTCCTACAACAGATTTCTTGATTTTCGTGATGGCATTATCGAAAGAGGAAAGAATTTATATCGTTCTTCATTCTGGTAGATTAAGGCACAGAAATGTTGTAGCAGACTGGACGAACAGTTCCCTGGACATTGGATTGGTCGGCGTGGATCAGTAGAATTGCCGGCCAGGTCTCCAGATTTAATACCCCTTGATTTTTTCTTTTAGGGTTACATAAAGAGCTTGGTATATAAAGAGAAAATTGAGAATGAGAACGCCATCACGAGAATCAAGAAATTTGTTATAGGAAAGCATAAAATAATCACAGTAATGCGTTGGAACTGTCACGGGTTAACAAAATAGTAAAGCAGGAAGAGTTAATTACCAGAATTGCATAAAAATATATATTTTCGGAGCCTCCTTGGTACTGTACCATGTTACAAATTTTTTGTAGATGCAGTAATTAATGTTTGTGTCATTATGACAGTTATCTTTAAATAACTTGAAAACGAGTAGAGTTGTCTGAGAACGGATCGCACCATTGATTCTTTTTCAGAAAATTTCACATGATTTTGAGTACCTACATGACCCACTTGCCATTTAAAATTTCAAAGTTGTTTGAGATAGTTGAGGGCTAGATCGAATGTGTCACTAGTAGAGCATTTGGTCTTACAAATACTGGTAACAGCTACAGTAATCGAAAATCAAGCATACGGAAGACATTTATATTGTTACAGACTTTTGATTCACTCTGTATATTTCACTTCTGGTAGTGTGCAAGAGAAGGCCTCATGGCCTTAACTCTACCAGAATGAATGGATGAATTAATTAATTAATCAATTAAGTAATTAATTAATTAATTTACTGAAAATGGACAACTCGTTTCGGGAGAAAGCTCTTCAATTATATTTTTTTATGAAGTCCACATGACATGATTCACGAAAATTATTTTTTTCCGCCATATCATGAAACTCAAAATCGAAATTATTTCAGCACAAAAATTCAATGGGTGCTCAGCACTCATTAAAAATATCTAAGTTGCTTAGTGCTTAAGCGCCGGAGCACCCACGTAGTCGGCGCCTATGGATGAGTGCAATGTCAAGGGAAAATGAAAGATTACGACCGCAAGAAACGTGCCTGCGGAAAGGAACACGAGGTTAGTTTGTGGATTACATGATATTAAAAAATTGCATAAGCAAATAAACGTAACGAAATACGATATTTATATTATCTGAAGAAAAGTTGAATGTTGACGTTATTCACCCTTCGCTGTCAGGGTGAATGGGGTCAAGTGTCACGCACACACTATTTTTTTTTCCTGTACATAAAAAATGTAGAGATATTGCTAAATACAGATATATGACTAACGGAATAAAATAACAAATGACGTATAAAATGCTATGTACTTCATAATTTCTTTCAATAATGACACATTTCTTTCGTCTGGCCAGATACAACCACAATTACTGCAGACTATGGTCTATTAAGACACGTTGAGAGCAAGTATGAACAAACTTCAGCTTGACCTTCAGCTTGCTACTCTACTCCGAGAAGTCAGACACACTCGAAAGAAAGGTTTAAATGCTTTCATTTGGATCGCATTCAGTTTGACATGAAGTCTGTGTTCTTCTTGCCTGAATCTTTACTTTGTGTTGTTGTTGTTATTATTATTATTATTATTATTATTATTATTATTATTATTATTATTATTATTATTATACTAGAATTAACTATTGTTGTACTTCTGACAGTTAACTTTATGAGTGTGGTAGGGGCACGTTGCCATAGCAACGAGTGTTGTCATAGCAACGCCCAATCATAGTCCGTTCCCCTTTCACCCTGCTGCCAACAACCTTCAGCAAGCATGCGAAGCGTTGCCAGTTCAACAAAATATAAGCAGTGATGCCAATTCAGCGGTTTTCCCGCTAAATCTAGCTTTTTTGGATAACCATCTCGCGGGTAAAATTATATTATCCCGCTTAGCGGGAATACTAGCGGTTTTTAATCTTTAAAATTTCTGAAATGAAATTCATATTAGCGTTATAAGCGGCTTTCATAATTACGTTAAATCGTTCAGTGTGTGTTCTGTGAAATAATGGATGTGTTAATACAGTGATAATTCCATATTATATATGTTATCGTTAAAACCCGAAATCCGTCAAAACCAGTTTCAGCTAGTAAAAACTAGTTTAAGCAAATAAAGACAGAAAGTGAGTTTTCGTATAATCTAGAATCAATGTCAGGTTAGGTTTGGTTTGTTTAGGCTCTTGTTTGGTTTTTTATTAAGTTATTTTACGACGCTGTATCAACATCTCAGGGTATTTAGCGTCTGGATGAGATGAAGTTGATGATGACGGTGAAATGAGTCCGGAGTCCAGCACCGAAAATTACCCAGCATTTGCTCGTATTGGGTTGAGAGAAAACCCCGGAAAAAACCTCAACCAGTTTTGTTTGGTAAAAGACTAAAAAAAAACCTATACAAACCAAACTTAACTTGTCATTGATTCTAGATCTTACGAAAATTCGCTTTCTATCTATATTTTAAAATTACTTTTTACTAGTTGAAACTGGTTTTGTCGGATTTTGGATTTTAACGGTAACATATATAGTGCAATAAGAATTTAAATATGTTGTCTGTGATAAAAGTGTTCAAAATTGCTTTATAGCGCCACATTGGGAATGAAAAAGTATGCAATATTCGTTACATTGGCGGGTGGATGCTCTATCTTCACCATTATTATTATTATTATTATTATTATTATTATTATTATTATTATTATTATTGAATAATAAGTATACATTAAAATCTAGAGATATTTGCTAGAAAATCGCGGGTTTTCGAAAGTCATCTAGCGGGATTATATGAACAACTATTGGCAACACTGAATATACATACGTGGTTTATGAGTCTGTTGGTTTGCTGTGACGGCATTTCACTGTTCGTTGTTCTTAGTTTTACCATTTAATATTCTGCTCTTTTATCTCAATGTTTCATAGTAATAATTACTATTGTTGTAGGGAGTTATTATAAGTGTCTGTGTATGTGTTGTTAGGCCAATTAGTGTTTATTCAGTTTTTAAGGTTTACTGTTTAAAGGTAAAAGAAGGCGGCCACGACTTCATTCTCCGAAAAGAAAAAGTGCAAGATTCGGAAAAGGAACACCGATTCGTGACCAAGCCCGTAAAATGGTATGCTGTCTTAGGGCTCCTTTTGAATTAGAAGACAGAATGACGGTCCGCTAATTGATGTTAATGAAGTGTTGGAGTGAACTGCTGCTGCTCTAAACATTTCCCGAAATACTGTCATCAATATTGGCAAGGAAAAGTGCGAAAAATGAAAGGAAGTTGAAGAAAAAGAAAAGAAAGATGGCACACCACCTGGGTCTTCAGATGCGCTGCTGGAAACTTCCAGAAAAGTCAAAGCCAGTCACGGAACTTGATTCATTTAAAAATGATGCCATTCGCCGCCATGTATATTCATATTTCCTTAGAAAATACAACGAGGTCTTTTGCACCACTTTTCAATTTATTATATATATATATATATATATATATATATATATATATATATATATATATATATATTTATATTTTGGTACTGGAATATGTTGTAGATTATAAATGTTCGTGTACCCTTTTACAACAAAGTTATTTAAATATTAAATATGTCGCACATTTTAACTTCATTCGTTCATTGTTGAGGCTTTCTGTCCTGCTCGCAAACAATCAAAATTTTGAAGTAGGGTTTCGTTCCTGTAAATATAAATTTAAATCCATAAATCCATTTGCTTACGAATTCATTTATTTCGGCATATAATTATTATTTAGCCCTTTGTGAATAAATGTACTTTAGAAATGCCCAAAAATACTAATTTCAAATAATAACAGCATATAATTCGTTAATGTAACAAAATTCACCCAGTCATCAGAAGGTTAATATTACAATTATTATTATTATTATTATTATTATTATTATTATTATTATTATTATTATTATTATTGTTGTTGTTGTTAAAAGTGGTGGAATGATAGTGGCAGTAGTGGTATTAGTAGTGTGATAGTATCGAGTGATCAAAATTTGATACGTGTAGTTTCGTTAACTCTTACTATTTTTAATTTTGCGACGATGCCTTTTAGTCAGACAGCTCTATTAACAACCTTGGATTTCAAGATGCCTGCATTAGAAATTAGAATTCGAGCCTAATTTATTACAACATGAGATAAGATGTAGTTTTGAATTTTAAATCCGGTGTCCCGTCCATCTCTCACTGCAATGCGGCAACAGCGCAGTCCCTCCTGTGACTCCACATACAACTGTCAGAAGTACAAACATTCTTTAATTGAAGGGCTCAGAACCAAAGGCGACCAACCCAAAATTTTGTATTGTTCATTATTAAGCCTTTAAATATATATATATATATATATATATATATATATATATATATATAATTGTTATAGATTTATGATATATTTTTTTGTATTTATTCAATGTAGACCAATTAAAATAAATTGTGAAACCAATCATTTTTGTCAGCATCCTCTTAATATCAACTCTTATTTACTCATTATGTAATTTGGGTTAGTCGCCTTTGGCTCTGAGCCCTTCAATTCTAGTTATAAAACTGTAACTTATTATAATTACGGGTAGGCTACTCATGCTGGCTTTCACTCATTACAGTAAGTAGTTTGTTTAGCTTATTGATTTGCTAAGTTTTATAATTTTACTGTTACAGTTTATAAATTTTCCTGCAATTTTTCCCTTATTTTTTTAATTTGTTACTTTACGACGCTTTTTCAACTGCTAAGGTTATATAGCGTCTGGATGAGATGAAGGTTATATTCATTCATAGGTCCACACCTGTGGAGTAACGGTTAGCGCGTCTGGACGCGAAACCAGGTGGCCCGGGTTCGATTCCCGGTCGGGACAATTTACCTGGTTGAGGTTTTTACCGGGGTTTTCCCTCAACACAATATAAGCAAATGCTGGATAACTTTCAGTGCTGGACCCCAGACTCATTTCACCGGCATTATCACCTTCCTCTCATTCAGACGCTAAGTAACCTAAGATGTTGATAAAGCGTCGTAAAATAACCTACTAAAATAAAAAATAAATTCATTCATAGTGTTCTGCATACAGGCAGGTCTTTCACTGCAAACCCAACATTTTTCCAGTCTATTCCTATTTTCTGCCTTCCTCTTAGTGGTTACCCACCATTTGCTCTCATGCGTTGAGGAAAAACTTCAACCAAGTAACTTGTCCCAACCAGGGTTTGAACCCGGGCCCACTCGTTTCACGATCGGACGTGCTAACCGTTACTCCACAGCGGTGGAATTTTTCCCCTTAAATTAACCATTATAGTATATTAATACATTACTTCTGTATTACACTCAATCCAAAATTGCATACACACAATTCAAAACGGATCAGGATTTGAAAATAAATTTGTCTTGGAAATTAACTACACGTAACAGTTTTCCCAAGCAATCGTAGACCTCATGTAAAACGTAGAACCCCGCACTTGTTATGGGTATGAGTGACAGTTGTGACTGTGGATGCGTTATGAAAAAGAAAGTGAGGAATCCACAGATATACATAGAACATAATAAATATAATTTTTCCTCAGCCGACAATAGCTAATTATTTTAAAATGATCGGCTTTCATCAGCCCACGTGGAGCTAATAGTGATGTCACAGTTTTAATTAGATCAGTGACGTTCTCGAAATATGATATTCGTCAGCTCTTATTTCTTCAACAGTACTCTAACACCAAAACAAACGTGACAATGGCGTTGTTGTGGCGTCTGCACTGACGGTCACTTATGACTTACATTCAGCGTTGCCAACACTGCGGCTTGATAGGATCGTACAGTTGGTTCCAAATTATTGGACTTTCCATTGGAGAATCGTACACTACATTTAAAATGGGCCTATTTTGGATTATTTTACCTAAATCTCGCCCACAGCCTTATATGTGATGATTTTCTTTTTTTTTTTTTTTAGTTTTTGTAAGAAAATGATTGTTAAAAATTAAATTGCAGTGATCACATCGTGTCTCTGTATTGGTGTGTTATAATTTTGAGGTTATTTTCAATAATTGAAGTACTTTTTTCCTCCCTACGTTGTGTGGCACGATATCGAAGCTTCACCTGAAATTCTATGAGGCTAACTGAATATCAATTTTCATCGAAACTCAGAAAAAGGACTAGTATTGAGAGTCTATGTACATTGTGTAGCATTTATCTTAGTTACTTTTTAACTTGATATAGTGCTTAAATAAGATCACAGAAATGCATATAACGGCTTGGAATAAGGGGAAAAATTGTTTTTATAGCACTGTCTTTCGAAATATAATGCTCGACGTTCAATTATTTCGTTGATAACACGCGTAAAAGAATAATTATATAGAACAATGAGTGCAACTATTTTTTTTTAAATATTTAGAGAAATGTTGATTGAAATTGTTCTCAAACATAAATCAATTGCAGGGAATAACGAAAGAGATTCTCCTATCAGGCTTGCAAACATTTTGCTGCAGATTACACATATTTTCATAAATATAATCACGATAGATTGCAAAAGTCGTAAGTTGTTACGAAAACACAAAGACTTTACATCTGGAAACGCAACACACAACCAGACACATACAAATGCGACAAGGTTAAAGCAGGTTAGATGAGGGGATAGCTATGTGACTGGAGACAGAGGACTGTGATAAGGTTAGAGTGGGTTAGACGAAGGGATAGTCAAGTGACAGGACGCTAGGGACTGTGACAATCAGAGTGCTACATTAGAGTTAAATCGCTCGCTTGAACTCGGTCGAGTGTCGCACCCTCGAGTGAGATACGATCGGTCGTGATACGCTCGTAATAAATATAAGCACAGTACAAGGTCATCTCACCGACATGTCTTATCTTGTATGGAAGGCGACAGATAAGATACACGTATGTTTTGCTCACACGGTAAAAATAAGACTTTATTTTTTGCATTTATGAGAAACGTTTAATGGAACAGTCAATGGAACGTACCAAAACAGGAACATGAAGTTATAAATAAAATAGTATGAAAAACTTCGATATAAGTTATTATTGCTAATTAATAATTATTCAATATTTGATTTACCACATATATAATACAATAGGTCCATACATAGTGTCCCGCCTATATACTGCGACAATGTAGAAACGTTTTACAAAATATCATTGATATAGCAGTAGATTAATAATAATCAAAGAGCCCGGGACTTCAGCAGGTAAACAATGCTTACAGGTTAAGTATGAAGGGAGGTTTACTGAACCCTGACGCTCGTTACACACAGTGAGGATTCGATACGTACACGTGTGTTTTAGTACAGACTACGACAAACATAACTTCTCGCCCAAACTTTAGCGTAATAACAAAAAGGATTACGTTACGTTTGACAAAGTGAACTGCAAAATAGTACAGGAATATAACATTAAATGCAAAAACAAACCTTACACATTCATATCTTAGGAATTAGTTATTCCTCACACTGTTTCGTTTACAAGCACGAATCATATGATTTGTTGCAATCAACCACAACTCACATTCTTAAATTAACAAATGGAAAGCTTCTTCTATTTTCTGAGAAACAGTTTTTTAACTGAGAAAAGGTTCTTTCAATGTCACATGATGTGGTGGGGGCAAACTTAAACCATATAACAATATCACAATCACTGTCAATACTGTTCAAAGCTTTGTCTATTGGATTTGTTATTTTATTTCGAATTTCATAAAGTTTGGAAAATCCAACGTTTTTCTTGAGAAAGTTTTTAAACTTTTGTTGCACCGACACAATTCTTTCATCTTCGCTTTCATTGTTTGCAGTAGATAATCCCTCAACGAGTCTGATGGCCTCAATCATTTCCATATTTCTTGACTGTAGCAGGGTAATGGTTTTGGAAAGGTCTTGAAACTCATTTGCAATTAACTTCAAATCTGTTAATAGCTGGTTCGAGACAAGGCATTTGGCTTCTTTGATTGCAGCGCTGTCTTCGTCATCGGGTACATTTAATATTTCAACTATGCGATTATAGTATTTTCCATAGTAAATGGCAGCGTCCATCCAAGTTCCCCAGTAGGCTTGGGCGGTAAAGGATTTCTGGCGCCATTTCTTTAAAAATTTTTGTTCTAGAGGGTGATTTCAAAAATATTTTCCTCATATAAGAAATAAAACGATCCACATGACTGAAAGAGAATCGAATTTTTTCTGCAACTCTATGCAAGCAATGAGTCAAACAAATCACATGGGTCTGTTTAGGATACAGCTGTTGAATGTCCTTAGCTGCCTTTATCATATAAGGCGCGCCATCGGTAACGAGGAGTAGAACATTTCCACGTTTGATGCCGTGGGACCGTAAAAGAGACATTGATTTTTCGAATATACTTGAAATGGTTTTGTGGTTCACTCTTTCGAGTAACTCTGAAGTTAATAAAAATATTTTCCCCGGGCTTTGTGGATTGAATACTCCAACAACAACATTTGCTATACTCCTATGTATGCTGTCACTGGTTTCATCTACAGAAACCCAAATGTTATCAGATATTTCTTCTCGAATGCTATGCAGAACATTTTTATAACCTGACATTAAATATCCTTTACGCAGAGTTCTTTCAGATGGGGCAATTCTACCCGTATACTTCTCTATAAAATTCTTGAAGTGGGGGTTTTTCAACTTGTTAAAGGAATGTTGGCGCTCACCATCATTTCACACAAATCCCGGAAAAAATCATTGTGTTTATAAGAATTTGAAACAGAAGGCGCGCTTGCTTCCTTCCCGTTACATATGAATAATTGTAAATGAGTTTCATGTGTCTGAGTTTTGATATGCTGTTCTATGTATTTGAGACTCTCGCCCCTTATTACAGTGTGGCACACGTTACATTTGATATTAATGTTATCTGTACAAAAATACTTACTTCCGTATACTTCCACAAGTTTCTTTAATTTATATTCTTTTTTTAATGAAACTTTCTGCATAGTAATTGTGTTGTACTCGCCTGTACTCTCGGAATGCTAGCTATCAACTATCAGACAACCGATCACTAGTATGAAGTCGCATGAGCAGTCTTTCGGAGGAGTTTCTTTACAAACACAACTAGCAATATATACTTTATGTATCATTAACCTGTCTTTAAACTGCTGAACCCCCTAGGCTTGATAATAATATTAGTACAAAGATAACGTCACAGAAAGTACAATAAAACGAATAATCATGCTGCACAACTGTTACAGACGCGAAGATTGATACACTAATTATTAGAGATTATTATTATTGTTATTATTATTATTATTATTGTTATTATTATTATTATTGTTATTATAACTAGAAAACTTGATACAGTTCTTGCATTATCGTGATTGTGTTCTCCGTTTATAATAATTACATTTACATCCAATAACATCTATCAGATGTGGCAAAAACAAAATCACTCGTGTGTGGGGGGGAAACATTTACCTACAACATGTATATTACATTTTAAAGCAAGTTTTGTAGTTCTACTATGGAGAGGTTAGTTAAACACTGCAAAGTTTTGAAATGATAAACATCTATGATGTTACTACACAGTTCATCACTGTAACAAGAATGAATGTCTAACGCTCGGCTTATACCGTTCGAGGATTTATCGCTCGTGACAATTTTACCCATCATGCATGTGCGCTACCTATCCGATTATGCTATGAACTACTTGGCTCTCGAGCGAAAACGTCCGATGCAGACCTCTGGGTTATAGTATTTGATGAGGGGATAACTAAGTGACTTACGGGTTATGTTACGTAGTCATTCTTTCTTATTTTTTAAATATTCTATGAAGTAAAAAAAATGTATTTTTAGTCTTAAAATCCTTATATTTCAAACACTGTTCTTCTCAAAAAATTATGTTTTCATATTATTTTTCATCCAAAGACACCATGTGCCCGTCTCGTACAGAATTTCCCATTAATTTTCTGACAAGGTTCCTCCTTACGCGAGGTTTAATGCGTGGCTGTGTTATGCTGCTGAGATATACGTATAACTTCACTTAAATTTTTTTTTCAATACTAGAGCGAAAGCACAAATTTGTGGTCGTTTGTTGTGAAAACGTTCGCCCAATTGTGAGAGAAATTATGTATGTAAGCTTATGTATGTATGTATTTATGTATGTATGTATTTATTCACACTGCAATGGGTATATACCCGGTGGCAGTGGTAACTAATTACACTCAATAATGACAATAATAAACTTATTAATTAAAAATACAATTAATAATAATACAAATAATTAATACTAACAATAATTTATAATAATAATAATAATAATAATAATAATAATAACAGGGAAGATCCTAAATTAAATGAAGCACGATCACTTAAAATAACATTTAAAGTAAATCTAATTTGCATCTTAAACCTAAGTTCGAACTAAAACCCACGAGTATGATAAGTTCATATCTGCACAAGTACCTTTCAACACTGCACTCATTTCGCTGTCAACTCACTCAGTGCACTGGAACTACGACACTTTTCACTGATTCTATCCTGATTTCACTAACACTTCAAAAATATTTCACTGTTCAAATACTTTGCACTGCCACTATAAACTATAAAGCTTCACTGACAGGAACACGTTTCGGCTTAACTGCAGTATTTGTCCCGCTATGCTGTAACATCTGAAGCAATGCCAACATATTTCTAGCGCTTTTTGCGCTACCAACCTTAACTCATCTGCCTCCATTGTAACGAAAATTGTTACTTATGCGAATCTTCCTCTCGATAAAAAAAACCTAATGCATTTCGAGCAGAGAGTACAAGACGCGCAAAGAGTGTAAAATACTGCTGTCATATTACAAAGATTGTATTTGTAGTAGGAATTGTTCATCTATGGAACCGCCACCATAGGAACCAATTAAGGCTGAATTCGAGCCCCGAAAATATATAATTCATCATTATAGGTATAAAAAATTAAAGAAAAGTCCAAAAACATGTACACGCAATGCTCCACTTCCGCGAAATTACAGTCTGTAGTTTGGATTCAGTGACGGCATTAAATCCTGAGTTTGAGCCCCGAAAATTTATAATTCTTTATTAGAGACATAAAAAATTGCAGGAAAAATCTAAAAACTTGCATAGAAAATGCACATCTTCCGCCAAATTACAGTCTCTTGTCTGGACAAAGTGACGGCAATATTTCCTGAGTTCGAATACCGAAGGTGTAGGCTACCTAATTGTTTGTTAGAGGCAAAAAAATTTCCAGGAAAAATCTAAATACTTGTATACACACTGCTCGACTTCCGCCAAATTACAGTCTGTAGTTTGGACCCAGTGACGGCATTATTTCCTGGGTTTAACCCAGGAGATATAAAAATTGCAGGAAAAATTTAAAACTTGTACACACAATGCACATCTTCCGCCAAATTACAGCATGTAGTTTGAACCCAATGACGGTATTATTCTCTGAATTCGAGCCTCGAAAATTTATAATGTTTTATTAAAGGAATAAAAAATTTCAGGAAAAACTAAAAACTTGTATACACAATGCAAATCTTCCGCCACATTAGAGTCTGTAGTTTTAACCCAATGATGGGTCCTGAATTCGAGCCCAGAAAATGTATAATTGCTTATTGTAGGAATAAAGAATTGCAGGAAAAATCTAAACTTCTATACATAATGAACCCCCTCCGTTAAATATCGGACTGTAGTTTGAACCTAGTGAGCGCGTTGTCTCCTTAGTTCGAGTCCCTTAAAATTAAAATTCATTAATGTGGGTATGAAGGATTTGCTGGAAAATCTAAATCTAAAAAAAAACCTTACATATTGAACCCCTTCCACTAAATTTCAGTCATCACTGTCTTCTCAGTCATTGTTTTATTCTCAGTCTACTCTTTCCTTCATGAACTGAACTTTGAGACGAGACAGAGTGGACACAGGGAAGGCAAAGTCAGAGAAGGCACACAAATGACAGAGTGAACTAAGTGTACAGAGAGTGGACTAAAATACAGAGAGCGGACTGTGAGTAGGCCTACAGAGAGTGGAATGAAAGGACAGGCAGTGGACTGAGTGGACAGAAAGTGGTCTGAGAGGACAGAGAGTAGACTGAGAGAAGAGATGGAGCACTGTGGGGATAGCGAGGGAACTAAAAGAATAGAGAGGGACCAGAGAGTGAACTGAGAGAAGAGAGAGTGGACAGAGAGGATAGAGTGGACTGAGAGTGTACTGAGAGCACAGAGTGTGGACTCAGAGGACAGAGTGAAAACAGAGAGTGGACTGAGAGGACAGAGAATGGGCTGAGAAGACAAAGAGTGGACTGATACGACAGAGAGTGAACAGAGAGTGATCTGAGAGAACAGCGAAGGGACAGAGAGTAGACTGAGGTGACAGAGAGTGGACTGAGAGAACAGAGAGGAGACAGAATGTGGATCGAGAGGACAGAGAGTAGTCTGAGAGGACTGAGAGTACAGAATATGGACTCAGGTGACAGAGAGTAGATTGAGAGGACAGAGTGGGGTGAAAAACTTAGAGTGGATTGAATGTACAGAGAGTGAACTGAGAGGATAGAGAGAAGGCTGAGTGAACTGGGGAAACTGCGAGTCAGAATTCATTGGAGTGTAGGCTTTCAAGGCCGGCGTCAATAGTAGAAAAGTTTTCCGGGCTATGAGGCCGTGGTCTGTTGGTTGTGAGACCAAACGTTTCGTTCACTGCTGCGGTGAACATCTTCAGTGGTGTCTATTGCTGGTGCGGCTGGTTCTACTGCGTGTGCCGATTACAGTCTGCGAAAAACGAAAAAAGAAAAATCGAAGGAGAATTGGGAGGAAAATTTAAAAGGTACGCAAAACGCGTCCTTGCAAGGGGTTGGGGGCTGTACAAAACTAAATATGTGAGCTCCAAGCCTGTTGGCCACTAGTCTCACTGCGGGTTACGCTGCTCCCCTGAAGGAGCTCTACAAAATTATGAAGGGGAAGCCGAAATTGGACGTAACCTCTTAGGTACCACATATGCGAAGGGGGCTGAGATTGATCAAGTTATCACGGAACGGGGCGAGGAGGAGTTGGCTGGTGTTTGCCGTTAGGATGGCAAGACGCCGTCATCTGTTGTTCGATGACAAAGCATGTGAAGGCCGTCGGAAGAAGCGCCGTGAAATCTAATCTGCAATTTGAGAGGTCCCTGTCCTTTCAATTTGCGACTTATTGAGTGACCTCGTATATTTAATAGACTATTTATATTATCTGAACTAGGGCATACATCGTTTATAATAAGGGTGGAATATATATGGGGAAGGGCATATAGGTCCGTGGCCCATTTCTTATAGGGCTCATCCCGACATTTGTCTTACGCCTGAGGAAAACCACGGAATACCTTAGGCAGGATGAGTGGCTGCATCGTTGTATATATAGTGCGGGAGGGGGGGCTTGCTGTTGTCGCCTCGGTCCGCGCTCGAATGTGCTTCGCGGGCAGTTTCTTCTATGTTCGGAGATCCGAGCGGAGCTTCAAGACTCGGATCTCCGAACATAGAAGAAACTGCCGCCTTGACTACGTAGACAAGTCGGCTGTAGCTGAACATGCTTCTCTGGAAGGCGAACATAAAATTAGGTTCGAAGACACCGATACACTCAGCGACACACCACATTTCTACGCTAGGCTACACCGAGAGGCGATTGAAATATATAAACATAACAATTTCAATCGAAAAGAAGAAGGCCTCAAGGTTAACAAGGCCTGGTATCCGGCATTAAGGAAAACTAACATCAAACCCGCCCGCGTAGCACAATTAAACAACACAACCCCGGACGCGGAGAGCGTGGAAAACAGCAAACCCGCCCGCGAAGCACATTCGAGCGCGGACCGAGGCGACAACAGCAAGCCCCCCCTCCCGCACTATATATACAACGATGCAGCCAGCTATTGTAGACGAGGTCGCCCATTTCATTCGTCGCCTCGGCCCTCATAAGGCCGCAGGAGCCGACGGTATCCAAGGAATTATATTGCAGCATCTCCCAAGGTCAGCTATGAAGCGCATAGCAGAGATAATTAATAACATCTTGGCTTCCGGTCACTATCCCATTCCCTGGAAAGAAGCTCACGTAGTTCTCTTTCCAAAGCCCGGAAAGGATAAGACGAATCCAAGCAACTATAGGCCTATTAGTCTCCTCAGTTGTCTCAGCAAACTGGCGGAGCGGGTCATACATAGACCCCTCACTGAAGTAGTATTGCCCCAAATCAGGAACGAGCAATTCGGTTTTCACCCTGGTCGTTCCACTACACTCCAGGCACTCCGCATGACGGAGGACATTACCTGGGCTATGAGCACGAAGCGTGTAGTAGCTGCAGCTTACCTGGACATCGAGCGAGCATTCGACAAGGTTTGGCATGAGGGACTCCTCGTTAAGTTACTGGGCATGGGAGTCCCAGATGGAATGATACGCCTCATTTCTAACTACCTCCGAGGCCGTATATTCAAAACCCGTTTAGGCACTAGTTTCTCCACCCCCCGTGAAATTCACGCAGGAGTCCCACAGGGTTCCATTATCGGGCCCATACTTTTCAATATATTCATTAATGACCTCCCGTTTCGCTATATCCACGGCAGAAGTAGTCATCTGTATATCTATGCAGACGACACTGCCCTCTTGGCAATGGGCAAAACCTGTAGATTAGCGTCCCGTAGATTACAGTCGACCTTAGATCACCTCCAGCCGTGGTTCCACGACTGGAGAATCAATGTCAATGTAGAGAAATGTCAGGCCATACTCTTTTCACTAAGAGCGAGGCTCGAAGACATACCACCACCACCCACACTTTTCGGACGAGAAATGCCGTGGATGAACCAAATTAAATATTTTGGGATCATTATGGACTCTCATCTCAACTTCCGAGATCACATCCAATCCCTTCTTCGTAAGGCCAACGGGCTGATAGTTAGACACTATCCCATTCTGGCGGCCTTAACTCCTGACAACCTGAGGGTAGGACTTACCATGTATAAGGCCCTCATTCGCTCAGTCATTACCTACGCCGCACCCGCGTGGAGGTTTGCGGCAGTGTCCCATCTCCGTAAACTCCAAGTTGTCTAAAACCAGGTGATTCGACTCATTACCCATCTCCCCCGAGTCGCCTCGAGAAGAAAGTTCCATGATGAACTAGAGTTGCCAACCATAGACGAGTTCATTGCTCGACTGGCTAGGAACCTGTATGCGGAAGCTCGTGCTAACCCCAACCCGCTCATATCTGGCCTCGGCCAGTATGATCCTAGGTTACGGCGTAGACACCAGACAGGTCCATTAGCTATACTATTGAGACAGGAGGACAGGGAGGCTGGCGTTACTCCCAGGTTTTGGTAGCCACGACTCAACTCCATGAGACTCCTTGGATAGTGCAACCGCTGTAAAATGACCTTGTCTTAACTGGGCTAAACAAACTCCCTCCATAACATTATCTACTTTTGTTGATCGATGGAAATCAAATAGAGCCAATTGGCTAGTATATATCCATCGATTCATAGAGTCATTCAACCTAAGAGCCAACTGGCTAGTCTCTGATATTGAGACAACTCATCCTGCCTAAGGTTTTTCCGTGGTTTTCCTAAGGCGCTAAGACAAATGTCGGGATGAGCCCTAAAAGAAATGGGCCACGGACCTGCACTCATATCCTCATGAATCCCCCTAATTAACAATCACATCTCTCCCCCCTCTTCGCAATTGAGCCATCATATAGCCAAATGGCTGGTTTCGAAATTGAGACAAATCAACAAGGCTCATGACCTCCAACATAATAGCCAAATTGGCTAGTCTCTTATATGAGACAACTCATCCTGCCTAAGGTATTCCGTGGTTTTCCTCAGGCGTAAGACAAATGTCGGGATGAGCCCTATAAGAAATGGGCCACGGACCTATATGCCCTTCCCCATATATATTCCACCTTTATTATAAATTATGTATGCCCTAGTTCAGATAATATTAATAGTCTATTAAACATACGAGGTCACTCAAAAAGTCGCAAATTGAAAGGACAGGGACCTCTCAAATTGCAGCTTAGATTTCACGGCGCTTCTTCCGACGGCCTTCACCTGCTTTGTCATCGAACAACAGATGACGGCGTCTTGCCATCCTAACGGCAAACACCAGCGAACTCCTCCTCGCCCCGTTCCGTGATCAATTGATCAGTCTCAGCCCCCCTCGCGTATGTGGTACCTAAGAGGTTACGTCCAATTTCGGCTTCCCCTTCAAAATTTTGTAGAGCTCCTTCAGGGGAGCAGCGTAACCCGGAGTGAGACTAGTGGCCAACAGGCTTGGAGCTCACATATTTCGTTTTGTACAGCCCCCAACCCCTTGCAAGGACGCGTTTTGCGTACCTTTTAAATTTTCCTCCCAATTCTCCTTCGATTTTTCGAGCTATTGTAGGACTTCTTTCTTGGACGTGGAAGAAGTCAGACGTGCTTGGAGCTTTTAGCAGCAGCAGCAGCAGCAGTAGGTCTTCGGTTTCGCAGCGAACGCAGCCCATCGGAGAACTTCAAAACAGCGGCTACAAGTTAAGACAGCGCAGCAGCCCAGCAGCTCCCGGCCAGTGAGACTCGAATTGCCGAGCACAGGCCACGTGATCGGCACTTAAGAAGCAGACAACTGGTCCACGTGCCGCACCGGCGCGCAGCGCGAAGATAGCCGCGCAAACCACGGAGGGCTGCGTGCACTAATCTTCCCTAGGCCAGGCGGATCCCGGTCGGGGATTGGGTCCTCTCTCGAGGAGACCCCTAGCCGTCCTTGGTTCTTAGGCAGGCTTCCTGCTAGGGAGAGACTCCGCGCGTTACTGGTTCACGCACTCCTTGGAGTGACGGTACCGGTCCCGGAGTAACTGCCTAAAGGCAGGGCCCTCGGGCTAATTTGCTTTCTGCCCTCCATTCTTGAACTATTGTCCGGCCCTTCTGAGGGCTAAGCTAAATTTCGTCCGGCCCTTCTCAGGGCCTACGAGAGAAAGCGAATCACACCGACGGTCCCCGGCGGGCTCCATAGCGCTTGCTACGGTAGCTAACCGGGCTAGGCTCCGGCGACCGGTCGGGCAGAACTGCTGGGCTTCCACCCCTAGTGGGACAGGGGCCTAGCAGGTACTTGCACTGCGGACGGCGTGCCGCTTAGGGACATTCCCCTCGATCTTCGAGATCGAATAATGACCCGAGTTAGGGAAAAGAAGGTCATGAGCCCATCTGAAGTCGGTGGCGTTCGGCGGTTGCTTAAGTGCACTGATCAAGCAGGACCCACTGCGTCGTACTTGATAGTTCACACTAAACCCGCGGCCCATACTCCACCTCCCCCGAAACGCCGAGGCCTGCGCTCGACGGGACCAGTACGGACACCGCCGATTCCAGTGCCAGTCGCAGAGATTCTAAATCTGCGGCCCTCCCAGACTCTCCCAGTCCCCTCAGGACTAGTTAGAAAGCCGGCTGACCAGTGCAATCTGGCAGCTTCCAAAGTCGCAGACGCGGCTATTGCAGTAGTACCTGGTCCGAGTGGTCTTCATAGACCCAGTGATAAGGGCAAGTCACTAGTGGAGCCGCAGCCAGGCCCGTCGGGCTCTAATGCGCCACAGGCCAAGAAGGCCAATAAGAAGAAAAAGAAGGGCACAGCCTGCCCCGAAGAATGCGGCGCTCCCACCGCAATTGCCCTGAGTGAGGGAGAGAGAATTATCCTCTCTAACTTAGAGAAATTAACGGCCCCTCAGGCCAATAATTCTGCACAACGCGACGAGATACAGGATGCGGAACTTCCTCCCGTTCCTGAAGTTCAACAGGAAATGGATACTGCTCCTGAAGTAGTAGATGTTCCTCTGCGACCCCCTTCCCCCGCTCGTACTCACGTTTCGGAGAGTGAGGACGAAGATCGAGAAGGCGCTGCTGAGACGGCCTTTACTAGGAGACGGGGGGACATTCCCCCAGTCATTATTACCCCGGCCTTTACAGGTTCATTAGGCCGATTGAACCTTGAGTTCAAAGCGGATTACGAACCGCTAGGAATGTGCTCATACCGGACGCGTGGCGGGACGGCTGTGAAAACCATCTGCGACAGGGACTACGCAAATCTCTGCAGGTTCCTGACAGATCGGCGAGTAGCGTTTAACCTGCTTCGCCCCAAAAATGAGAAGCCTCTTCGTTTTGTACTGAGAGGAGTCGACATTCATACCACAGAGGAGGACATCCAGGGCGACCTGGATTTCCAAGGCATCACCGTCCGGCGAGTGACGAGGATGCACTCCTCTAGGACGAAGACCAAACTTCCTATGGTCATTGTGGATATAGACAACACCACCGAAGGCCGGGATAGAATTAGAGCCCTACGGCAGTGTTGCCTGATGCGGATTACGGTTGAGGACTATGTCCCCAGCAAGCGTCCACCTCAGTGCAGCAACTGCCAATGGTATTACCACACTCAGGCTAGTTGCAGAGCACAGCCAATGTGTCGGGCTTGCGCACGCCCCCATAGAACTAGAGACTGTCGCAAGCCCAACGATGTCCCTGCTACTTGCACACTCTGTGGCGGCGCTCACACCGCCAACTACGGAGGTTGTCCTGTAGCTCTCCAAGTTAGGGATGCCACAGAAGGATCGAGCAGGGCGGCCCGGCGGAGGAGGGCAGAGCTCGAGGAACAGCGGACGCTCCAGTACGAGTGGCTCCGACAGCAGCGGGTAGAGCGAGCTGCCTGGCAACAGCAGCTGTTCCTGGAACAGCAGCAGCAAGCTCGAGCCCCTGTGAGGGAGCCCCGTGCGGTGTCACGCATGGAACTCGGGCGGGTCCGTCAACAGCAGCAGCAGCAGACGGTAATCCCTCCCCTGCTAGATATGCCTGTCGCGCCTCTGTGGTCGACCGTGGCAGCGACAATCCCCAATCCTGCTGCCAATAGTGGAGAACCATTATCCCAGCGCCCTAAGCGCAACAAGGGCAGCAGAAAAGTCACTAAGACTACCACGGCAGAGCCCACCTCAGCCCCTGTCCCACCAGCCCAGCAGGAAGCTGTTTCAAGTACCTCGAAAGGCGTGACCGATCCAGGTGCTACCCTCGAGCAAGTTCAGAACTTTGCTGAGGCGGTGCAACTAGCCAACCCTAACCTGCCGCTCACCCCAATCCTAGAAGGATTAACTAGGGTGATAGTTCTCCTGAAGGAGAATCCTATGTCCGCCCTCCCGGAGTTATTTAAACTCCTAACCTCCCTCGTTTCCCCTAATGGCCAGACGAAATGACGGAGCTGCTAGGATGTGTATATGGAACGCCAGGGGCCTTGGACATGTTAGAAACGAGTTTAGGGCATTTCTGGACGTAAATAATATAGACATAGCATTTGTAACGGAAACGTTCCTGACACCCCAAGTAAATTTCAGATGCGCGGGGTTTAAAATTTATAGATTGGATAGACCAGTTAGAAGAGGTGGAGGTGTAGCGGTGTTCGTTCGATCTACGATCGCGCACTGTGAGTATCTCCTTCCCCAGATAGCGACGTTAGAGGCGGTAGCTATTAGAGCCTACATAGGTAGAATCCCCTTTCTACTTATGGCTGCCTACAGTCCCCCGGGCACACTCACTGAACGGGATTTAGATATAGTGACAAGCCTCACAGATAGGTTCATAGTCGCCGGCGACTTCAATGCGAAGCACGCTAGCTGGAACTGTAGACGCCCCAATCGGCAGGGCGATAGACTTTTTCAAAATTCCACAGGAAACGGGTACATTGTGATGGCCCCTAGGGACCCCACACACGTACCAGATGCTGCTAATCAAGTTCCCGATATCCTAGATATTGCTCTGGTGAAAGGTCTCACAACCAGGGCGAGATTAACAACTCTGGATGATCTTCCATCCGACCACCTACCGGTGATCATGGAGATCATGCACCCAGTCGAACTCTCCCCAACCGCTGAGAAATTCAATTACAAGGCGGCAGACTGGGTGTTCTTTCAAGACCAGGTAGCCGCTACGCTTCCACCACTTCCGCCCGAAGTTACTCCGGCAGGGATAGATAGGTCAGTTAGCGACCTGACGGAGTGCATTAAAAAGGCAATGGATGCAGCAATACCGAAACGGTCTCTACAACCAGGACGGATGCAGCTGCCAGCCTATATTAGAGACCTAAAGATCGCCCGCAATAGAGCCAGGACATTGTGGAAGCGTACTAGGTTAGATGAACATAGAGTAGAGATGAACCGCTTGCGCAGCCGGATCAGTGAGGCGGTCCACGATACGGTCGTGGATGCTTGGAAATCCAAGGTTGAGACGATGGACAGCAGAAACATGTCAGATGTCTGGCGTGTATCTCGAACACTATCCAATCCGTCTCAATCTATACACCCATTAATAGTCGGTCCAGATGTCACGGCCTTTACTCCTGAGGAGAAGGCTACCGCACTGGCAGACGTTCTAGAGACCACTTTTCAACCCGTGGAACAAAATTTAAACTTACCCCATATCAGAGCTGTTGAGGAATCGGTTCGAGACCTCCTTAGCAGGGAGCCGGAAAATGGGATACGACCTACGAACACCCACGAGGTCGCCCATTTCATTCGTCGCCTCGGCCCTCATAAGGCCGCAGGAGCCGACGGTATCCAAGGAATTATATTGCAGCATCTCCCAAGGTCAGCTATGAAGCGCATAGCACAAATAATTAATAACATCTTGGCTTCCGGTCACTATCCCATTCCCTGGAAAGAGGCTCACGTAGTTCTCTTTCCAAAGCCCGGAAAGGATAAGACGAATCCAAGCAACTATAGGCCTATTAGTCTCCTCAGTTGTCTCAGCAAACTGGCGGAGCGGGTCATACATAGACGCCTCACTGAAGTAGTGTTGCCCCAAATCAGGAACGAGCAGTTCGGCTTCCACCCTGGTCGTTCCACTACACTCCAGGCACTCCGCATGACGGAGGACATTACCTGGGGCATGAGCACGAAGCGTGTCGTAGCTGCAGCTTACCTGCACGTAGAGCGAGCATTCGACAAGGTTTGGCATGAAGGGCTCCTGGTTAAGCTACTGGGCATGGGAGTCCCAGATGGAATGGTACGCCTCATTTCAGATTACCTCCGAGGCCGTACATTCAAGACCCGTGTAGGCACTAGTTTCTCCACCCCTCGTGAAATTCACGCAGGAGTCCCGCAGGGATCGATTATCGGTCCCATACTTTTCAATATATTCATTAATGACCTCCCGTTTCGCTATATCCACGGCAGAAGTAGCCATCTGTATATCTATGCAGATGACACTGCCCTCTTGGCGATGGGCAAAACCTACAGGTTAGCGTCCCGTAGATTGCAGTCGATCTTAGATCACCTCCAGCCGTGGTTCCACGACTGGAGAATCAAGGTCAATGTAGAGAAATGTCAGGCCATACTCTTTTCACTAAGAGCGAGGCTCGAAGACATACCACCTCCACCCACACTTTTCGGACAAGCAATGCCGTGGATGAACCAAATTAAATACTTAGGGATCATTATGGACTCTCATCTTACGTTCCGAGGTCATATCCATTCCCTTCTTCGTAAGGCCAATGGATTGATAGTTAGACACTATCCCATTCTGGCGGCCTTCACTCCTGACAACCTGGGGGTAGGACTTACCATGTATAAGGCCCTCATTCGGTCTGTAATAACCTATGCCGCACCCGCATGGGGGTTCGCGGCAGTGACCCATCTCCGGAAACTCCAAGTTATCCAGAACCAGGTGATTCGCATCATAACACATCTCCCGCGAATCGCTTCGAGAGAGAAGTTCCACGATGAGCTAAACTTGCCAACCGTAGACGAGTTCATTGCTCGATTGGCTAGAAACCTGTATGAGGCCGCTCGTGCCAGCCCCAACCCGCTCATATCAGGCCTCGGCCGGTATGATCCTAGGTTACGGCGAAGACACCAGACAGGTCCACTAGCTATTCTCTTAAGACAGGAAAACAGGGAGGCAGGTGTCACTCCCAGATTTAGGTAGTAGATTATTAATTCATGACTTAATCTAATAAGCAACCGCTGTGAAATGGCCTGCTCTAACTCGGGCTATAAATCCATTCTATCCCTCTTACAGGTCTACGGAGTGAAGAGTCAATTGACTAGTCTCCGGATCTGACAGAAACCATCAAAAAGCGAATTGGCTAATACCGTTATGATGGTTAAATAACTTGAGCTAACATATCGTCCCCAATAAATCCGTTTTGCTGATCGATGGAGTTATAATAGAGCCAATTGGCTAGTTTACATCCATCGAATCAAGTCATTTTACCTAAGAGCCAACTGGCTAGTCTATAAAATTGAGACATCTCATCCTGCCTAAGGTTTTTCCGTGGTTTTCCTAAGGCGTTAAAACAAATGTCGGGATGAGCCCTAAAGGAAATGGGCCACGGACCTGCATTCACTTCCCCAGACATTGGTGACGGCTCAAGATTAATGATTGTTCACATCGAACTCGGGCCCTGGCAGGGTTCAATCGTCCCCTTGTACAGATCACTGGAGTCATCAAGGAGCCAATTGGCTGGTCTCCTGATCTGAGAAAAATCATCAAAGAGCCAATTGGCTATTGTAAGATTAATCCCTACGCGTTCGAATCTTCAAACAGCCAAACTGGCTATCACCGTTTCGTGCCTAGACTTTTCCTCCATCGCGTCCCTCCTCCGGATCAGGTCGCTGTACTTCTGCCCCTCCTCCCCCCCCGTATGTTGTAGCTAATCAGTTACGTCCATTTTCGGCTTACCCACTAGAAATTTCTAGCGCTCCTTCACAGGGGCGGCGAAACCCGAAGTGACACAAGTGGCCAAGAGGCTTGGAGCTCACATATTCAGTTTTTCACAGCCCCAACTCCCCCCTTGCAAAAAGGACGTGTTTTCACGTACCTTTAAAGTTTCTCCTCCCACTTCCCCCCACTCATTCATTCATTCAGAACAGGAGCTATTGTAAGATTAATCCCTACGCGTTCGAATCTTCAAACAGCCAAACTGGCTATCACCGTTTCGTGCCTAGACTTCTCCTCCATCGCGTCTCTCCTCCGGATCAGGTCGCTGTACTTCTGCCCCTCCTCCCCCCCGTTTGTTGTAGCTAATCAGTTACGTCCATTTTCGGCTTACCCACTAGAAATTTCTAGCGCTCCTTCACTGGGGCGGCGAAACCCGAAGTGAGACAAGTGGTCAAGAGGCTTGGAGCTCACATATTCAGTTTTTCACAGCCCCAACTCCCCCCTTGCAAAAAGGACGTGTTTTCACGTACCTTTAAAGTTTCTCCTCCCACTTCCCCCCTCTCATTCATTCATTCATTCAGACAGCTCACATATTCAGTTTTTCACAGCCCCAACTCCCCCCTTGCAAAAAGGACGTGTTTTCACGTACCTTTAAAGTTTCTCCTCCCACTTCCCCCCACTCATTCATTCATTCATTCATTCAGCACCTTCACGGCGCTTCTTCCGACGGCCTTCACCTGCTTTGTCATCGAACAACAGATGACGGCGTCTTGCCATCCTAACGGCAAACACCAGCCAAATCCTCCTCGCCCCGTTCCGTGATCAATTGATCAATCTCAGCCCCCCTCGCGTATGTGGTACCTAAGAGGTTACGTCCAATTTCGGCTTCCCCTTCAAAATTTTCTAGAGCTCCTTCAGGGGAGCAGCGTAACCCGGAGTGAGACTAGTGGCCAACAGGCTTGGAGCTGACATATTTAGTTTTGTACAGCCCCCAACCCCTTGCAAGGACGCGATTTGCCTACCTTTTAAATTTTCCTCCCAATTCTCCTTCGATTTTTCGATTTTTCGAGCGCTATCAGCGTTTCGTGCCTAGACTTCTCCTCCATCGCGTCTCTCCTCCGGATCAGGTCGCTGTACTTCTGCCCCTCCTCCCCCCCCGTATGTTGTAGCTAATCAGTTACGTCCATTTTCGGCTTACCCACTGGAAATTTCTAGCGCTCCTTCACTGGGGCGGCGAAACCCGAAGTGAGACAAGTGGCCAAGAGGCTTGGAGCTCACATATTCAGTTTTTCACAGCCCCAACTCCCCCCTTGCAAAAAGGACGTGTTTTCACGTACCTTTAAAGTTTCTCCTCCCACTTCCCCCCACTCATTCATTCATTCAGTCCTCAGCAGCGCACCCGCATGGGGGTTGCGGCAGTGTCCCATCTCCGTAAACTCCAAGTAGTCCAAAACCAGGTGATTCGACTGATTACCCATCTCCCCCGAGTCGCCTCGAGAAGAAAGTTCCATGATGAACTAGAATTGCCAACCATAGGCGAGTTCATTGCTCGACTGGCTAGGAACCTGTATGCGGAAGCTCGTGCTAACCCCAACCCGCTCATATCTGGCCTCGGCCAGTATGATCCTAGGTTACGGCGTAGACACCAGACAGGTCCATTAGCTATACTATTGAGACAGGAGGACAGGGAGGCTGGCGTTACTCCCAGGTTTTGGTAGCCACGACTCAACTCCATGAGACTCCTTGGATAGTGCAACCGCTTTAAAATGACCTTGTCTTAACTGGGCTAAACAAAATCCCTCCCTAACAATATCTACTTTTGTTGATCGATGGAAGTATCATAGAGCCAATTGGCTAGTATATATCCATCGATTCATAGTCATTCAACCTAAGAGCCAACTGGCTAGTCTCTGATTTTGAGACAACTCATCCTGCCTAAGGTTTTTTCCGTGGTTTTCCTAAGGCGCTAAGACAAAGGTCGGGATGAGCCCTAAAAGAAATGGGCCACGGACCTGCACTCATATCCCCATTAATCTCCCTAATTACTTTAAATTACTCAACTAATTACATCCTTCCCCCTCTTCGTAATTGAGCCATCATATAGCCAAATGGCTCGTCTCAAAATTGAGACGATTCAACAAGGCTCATGACAACAATCACCTTCTACATAATAGCCAAATTGGCTAGTCTCTTATACATGAGACAACTCATCTCGCCTAAGGTATTCCGTGGTTTTCCTCAGGCGTAAGACAAATGTCGGGATGAGCCCTATAAGAAATGGGCCACGGACCTATATGCCCTTCCCCATATATATTCCACTCTTATTATAAACGATGTATGCCCTAGTTCAGATAATATAAATAGTCTATTAAATATACGAGGTCACTCAATAAGTCGCAAATTGAAAGGACAGGGACCTCTCAAATTGCAGATTAGATTTCACGGCGCTTCTTGCGACGGCCTTCATATGCTTTGTCATCGAAAAACAGTTGACGGCGTCTTACCATCCTAACGGCAAACACCAGCCAACTCCTCCTCGCCCCGTTCCGTGATAACTTGATCAATCTCAGCCCCCTTTGCGTATGTGGTACCTAAGAGGTTACGTCCAATTTCGGCTTCCCCTTCAAAATTTTGTAGAGCTCCTTCAGGGGAGCAGCGTAACCCAGAGTGAGACTAGTGGCCAACAGGCTTGGAGCTCACATATTTAGTTTTGTACAGCCCCCAACCCCTTGCAAGGACGCGTTTTGCGTACCTTTTAAATTTTCCTCCCAATTCTCCTTCGATTTTTCTTTTTTCGTTTTTCGCAGACTGTAATCGGCACACGCAGTAGAACCAGCCGCACCAGCAATAGACAACACTGAAGATGTTCACCGCAGCAGTGAACGAAACGTTTGGTCTCACAACCAACAGACCACGGCCTCATAGCCCGGAAAACTTTTCTACTAGAATTCGTTCCTCTCAGTCCTCTCTGTGCTCACTCACTGTAATTTCAGTAATCTCTCTTTGATATCGGTCCACTCTGTTTCCTTTCCAGGTTCTACTACCTCAGTCCCCCCCTCTCTCTCTCTCTCTCTCTGTTCCCTCTCAGTCCAATCTGCTTCTTCTCAGTTCACTCTTTTTCTCCTCAGCCCAATCCATCCTCTCAGTTTTCTTTGTATCACTTTCCGTCCTTTCAATCCACACAATGTACCGTACTCTCAATTCACTCTCTGTAATCTCTGCTCCTTCTCTGTCCTCTTAGTTCACTCTCTGTTCTCTCAATATACTCAACATTCTCTGTGTCCACTCTCTTTTCTCTCAGTTCACTCTCTGTTCTCTTAGCTCATTCTCACTCCTCTTGCTCATTCCCTATCCTCTCAGTCCACTCCCTATCCTTTCAGGCTACATACTGTTGTCTGAGTCCTCTCCCTGTCGTCTCAGTCCACTCTGTCCCTTCATTCCATTCTCTGCCCCTCAGTCTACTCTCTGTACTCTCAATTCACTCTCTGTAATCTCTGTCCTCTTTCTGTCCTCTCAGTCCATTTCCTTTCCTCTCAGTCTAGTCTCTGTCCCCTCCATCCACTCTCTGGTCTCTCAGTCTACTCACCATTCTCGCTCTCCACCTTCTTGTCACTCAGTTCAGTCTCTGTTCTCTTAGCATACTCCATATCCCTCAGTGCTCTATCTATCCTCCCAGGCTCCTCTCTGTCCTCTCAGTCCACTCTCTGTACTCTCAGTTCACTCTCTGTACTTTCAGTTCACTCTCTGTACTCTAGGGCCACTCTCTGTACTCTAATTCCAGTCTCTGTTCTCTCAGTCCTTGCAAACGTTTCTACAGCTATAGGACATCTGTCACAGCGTTATATCAACATGCCAACAACACCTACAGGAACGGCAAGGGTTAAGCACGGATTTTATACGAGTTCGCGTTTTCCTAACTATATAAGTTCAATTGATTGAACGCATGTGAAAATACAATCACCAGGTGGAGGAGACGCAGAAATCTTCAGAAATCGCAAGGAATTTCTTTCAATTAATGTGCAAACTGTCTGATTCTTCCTTGTTGATTCGAGACATTGTGGCTAGGTGGCCAGGCTCATCTGATGACTCACATATTTTTAATTCTTCAAGAATTAAGAGGTGATTTGAAGATGGAGAATTTGGTGCAGTCATTCTAGTTGGAGATAGTGGATATGCTGTACAAAATTATCTCATTACACCACTGACAATTACACACACGCTAGAGGAACTTTTTTTTTTCAGGAGGCCATCATAAGGACTAGAAGTCCAGTAGAGAGGAGCTATGGGGCGTAGAAAATAAGATTTTCTGTTTTAGCTATGGAATAAGACTAAAATTGGACAGAATTCAAAGTGTAATTGTGGCAACAGTTATTTTACACAATACAGCTTGCAATGAGAATGAAAATATACCTCCTGTTACTGATGACCAGTTGGATGCCATTAACGCTGTGCATAACCTCTCTCAAGCAGCTAACAACCACCCAAATGTAGCAGAAAATAATGTCAGGCGAAACCATCTTATCTATCAGTACTTCCATGATTTGTTGGTGAACCAGTGAAGGATGAGATTAAATTAACATAAAATAAGTTTCATTCACTGTAGTAAATGTAACATTGTTTATTATTCATGTTAAACTTGCATATTTTCAAAAGTATATTATAACTTTACTTCACTGGAAATTAAGCATTACCAGTACCTTATCCATCAGTACGTTCATGACTAAAATTTGTTTGTGAATCAGTGAAACAAAGGGATGAAATTAACATAAAGTAAGTTTCATTCACTGTAGTACATGTAACATTGTTTATTATTCACGTTAAACTTGGATATTTTCAAAAGTATTATAACTTTACTTCACTGAAAATTAAGCAGTACCAGTAATTTACACCATAAATTATTAAGCCTAAAATTGTTTTTTTTTTTTTAAATCTGACATATTATCGTGTGTGGTGTAGCTTTAGATGCAACACAACCGCCATAATATAGACTCTAATGATGACATAAAATATTACTACTGATACACAAATATTTTAACACACTATAGTATAGTCACAATTTATGTAAAAATCCCAGTTTATTTTAATTACGCAGTGATGTTACAAGTTTAAATACATCTGCATTTGTATCAAAATTATATTAATGTCGGATTTTAATGAAAGGAAGTAACTAATTATTTGAAATATGCAGTGTGTTTATTTTATAACATATAAGAAATTAGCTGGAGGGAATATACTGTATATTTCATATTATGTTCATGTCTATTAAAATAAATAGAAATGAAACTAACAATTGATTTATGAACATTTTGATGTCATGTTATAATTATGCCTAGCCTACTGCTTTTTTCTTATGTATTATTACTATATTATACATAAGCCATATATAAATTATGTGATAGGTGATAACATGCAATAAATTTCGTTTTTCAATTGGAATTAAGTTAAACTATCTACTGATTAACTTGTTATTCAATTATTTAAGAAGCTATATAAATTTAAATATCTTCTGTTTTAAGTAGCATGATAACCTGATGTGATATGTTGAATATGGTATTATTAATACAGTGAATGATATAAACCGAATGACATTATGAAAATATCAAAACGACATCATAACATATTACGACCACTACAAACCACTACAAAACTGAAGTTATCAGTAGGGGAGAGTCGGGTAGTATCGGACATCGGGTAGTATCGGACAGAGCGTTTGTTTCATCTACCACCATATGGTAGTATCTGAATGACACGGTTACGTTTCTCTATGCGACATCACAGAAACGTAACCATGTCAATCAGGTACTATCATCGTGTGGCAGATGAAAGAAACTCACTGTCCGATATTACCCGATGTCCGATACTACCCGACTCTCCCCTATATAAGTTACCTAATGTGATTTAATATGTTAGATTAAATTTTTTAATTTAAATAAAAAAAGAACATATGAAGAGCTGTATTTTTCCAAAACGGAACATGTCCAAAAATTACGAAATCGTGTTTTGAATCGATTATGGTAGATCTGTCTGTCATTTAACTAGATGTAAATTTATTTTTCGAAGAAAGTGAATATATCCCATTGAAACAGCATTGTGAATATTGATTTTTGAATCAAAGCTGAACATGTCCATCCAGTTCATTTCTTCCAAATATTTTTTCTCAAAACTGAATATCTCCAGTAATTACTATATTGTTTAATAAACTTTTTGAAAGCAAAATTGCACATTTCCAACTTAGTTCTAACAATTGTCTAAATTTCCAGCTATTTTCAACTGTTCCCAATGAGTGATCAAGGTCACTTTAGAGCATTTGAACCTTCCAACAATGGGGTACAAAAATTTAGTTACTTCAGCAGTCTGCGGCATCGCGTTTCTGCAATTTTCAGTCAGCTTTCATTGCATTGAGAAGAGTTGCTCTCATCGAAACTATTATAATGGATGTTTCTGCCGGAGAAACGAGCAGTGGATGAAGAAAGAAGGGAAGATGAAAATATTTCGCAGCACAGAATAGAAAAAATGAGAAGTACGCAAACCTGATCCTCCACTAGTTCAGTTAAAACAAAAAACCAAGACCAAGCTCGCACAACAGTAAGTCTGTCAGATTCAATGTTCGAGAAACCATGTTAAGTGCATATGATAAAATGAAGTTTAATATGTCTCTCAAAATACACTTTTTACATTCTCATTTGGATTTCTTTCCTCCTAATTTTGGAGCGGTAAGCCACGAGCATGGGGAAAGATTTCATCAAGAAATATCTGAAATGGAAGGCGATATAAAGGAAGATCATCATCCAGCATGCTTGCAGACTATTGTTGGTTTCTTGCAAAAGAGAGTACCGGGTCTAGTTATAAACAGAAGTCCTCCAGAAACTTGTTTTAAATGTAAGTTCAAATTCCGAGATTTTCTCATTATATGCATGAAATATTCTTATTTTTGTTGTGTTTTAAACTAAGTAATATCATTTTTGTATCCAGTACACATTTTTCAAGTATTATGAGAAATGTTGAATCCCTAGTTTGTTGTAATATTATCAGTAGCAGTGAAAAATTAAAAACAAATAAGTTTGTCATAAAAAATTCAATTCATTTTCCCCGGAAAATGGTACGTGATGGGACAATTTGGATTTTAAATTCAGATTTAGGGCACATATATTAGTAATATTCATCTATTTTTATTTCGAAGCTAGACAAAAAGTAAAAATTTGTTGTTCAGTGTTATTTAAAAGAATAACGTGGTAACTGAACTCTTACTTAATTTTGTAAAAGAATTACAATAGAATATGTTCAATGTGTAAAATCATTAATTGATACGAATTATTATTAAGAATAAATAAGCAATTATATTACGTTCAAATTTTATTTTTAGCAAAACTAAATATATCCATATTTTTATAGCAAAGTTGAACATGTCCAAATGTTTTCTTGCAATTACGGGAGTACTGTTGGTCCCAGTCCTCTTAAATTCATGTAACATATCATGCTCTCTGTATACGTTGATTATGTAAAAACAAAAATCAAAACATTTCTTTGTTTCAGAAGGTACAAGTTTTTTGCTTCTCCTGAAAAATTTAGTCAAGTGGACATGTTCAGTTTTGAAAAAAAGCTCTTCATATAGACTTGAACAAAATAAACACCATAGCTACTTCAAAATCTTGTGATTTCAGTTAGCTGTTTGTTTTAAGGTCCAATTCCCTATTCCTAACATCAAGTTAAGAATTCTTCTTTTCATCTCAAGATCAAACTCCTTACTTTTTAACTCAAAATTTTCTCGGGCTTCCAGCCAGGTCATAAGTTGGTGATCCACCAACTTATGACCTGGCTGGAAGCCCGAGAAAATTTTGAGTCATCACGTCGCCAGGAAAGCTTCAGTAGTTATTCCTTATTTTTTATATGAAGTTCTGTGAGTTTCACCTTCACTCTATGTTCTTCTTTAATATTCATGTTACCGGTACTTTAAATTCATGCTTCATCCTTTGGAACTGAATATGATCCTCTGTTGCTTGTTTTTGTAACTGCAGAACGTGTTTTTCTTGCCATAATGTCATAAGTTTCTTTCCTGTCAATGAACTGTCTAGTGATGGTCTTTTCTTATTTACTAGGAGTGGAGTGGAAGTAGGTTTCCTCAGGTCCCTAATACTGAATTGACTGCTCCATGGAATGGCTTCTACTTCATTAATTCGTATATTATCCTGAGATACTATTGGTTTATATCTTCAATTACCTGATCAGTGGGATTTGAATCGTCACCTGCGACAAATGCTTGGGATTCAGAAGCTACAGACTTGTACAGATTCACAGATGAAAAGGGAATTACATTGGAATTTTGAATTGATTGGTTTTGAGGAGGAAATTGTGCTTTTCCAATGTTTACAGATGGATACTCCACAGATGCGAGTAGTGACGACTGGCCAGGACAATCTGAGTCACATACAGATAGTAGCCCCTCAAGTTGTATTGTGTCAATAATCTCTTTTATTTTAATATAAGTTATTATTACGTTCGGTTGACTTGGACCTCCACCTGCACCTGATGTGTATTTTTTATCTTCAGAAAATCTCCTTTTACAGGTCTTTTTGTGGTTTTCATACTTCCCCTTTAATATCTTCCAATCTCTTACCGGTACTACAGTTCCACTAATTTCATTGAAATTTTTTGCTAGCTCTTGCCAAACTTTTTCTTTGTCTTTTAAAGATACACTATCGGTTTTCTTACACTCTAATATATCTTTTTTTGTACTAACTAATGAGAGCAGTAAATCAATTTCTACTGGACTAAAATTCTTTTTTTTCCCCCTGAATTCTCCATGTCTAAACACAGTACCTTAGAGTGTACGTTAATCAGCTTATGATAATCTGATCAAAATTCATAATGGACGATGAAGCAATCATACAATGCAACCAACCGTTTACTGAAATAAATATAATAAAAGAGGATGACACCTATTATGAATATTTAGGCCCTGGGTTTAGGTCACTGGAAAACTGGACAGAGCAAATGTTGGCACCCTAACCTCTTTCTTTAACGTTATCCCTTCTATTACCAAACAAAAATGTGAAACAATAATTGTGCCAATTCACCAAACAAAAAGCTGTTTTATTACATTATTTATTAATATTCATTTTTATTGAGCATGTATTTAACAGTTATTTCAACATCCTAACTTAAAATACTTTCTCTTGCTCCCTTGCTCTGGGTATTTTCCCCTTTCTAGCCAATTATAAACTAGGGTCTGTGAATATTACATGAATAGATAAGGTTACATACTACAATGTTAAAAATAAAAGCTATTTCCCTTAGAATTATCAAGATCCTGGGTACATCAGGTAGGCCTCATTTAGTGGGTTACCGAACACGTTAAAAAGCTGGAAGTTGTCTTCTTGAAATTAATTAAGATCGTGATTTTTGGAGGGAAAGGAATAAACTAAAGGAAATTAATTTTTATATTAAAATGGATCCACATATGCCATCAGATAATGCACATTAACACAAGACACAAATTATTGTACGATCTTGCCTATCAGAGAAAAGTGGAATTGAGAACGCTTTCCAATAAATTCAAGAAAACAGCTGATTAAATGATACACAACACTTCACATGGGTATAAATTATTTATTTATTTGTGAAACTAGTAGATGCATTCCTTCTTTTTTCGCGTTGATTTGATTATAGCATTAATAGCATTGTGTTCGCTTCGTTTCTTGTGTTCACTTCGTCTGCGATGTCCGTCGCGCTGACCACATTACCTCATCCTTCCAAACTCTAAACTGGCTACGGCTTAACGAACGTAGAAATTTTCATTCTCTTGTTCTCCTTTTCCAAGTCCTTCACACCTCTACACCTACCTACCTTGCCTCCCGTTTCAGTTACCTGTCATATCATAATCTCTTCACACGCACGCAAAATAGCATCATACTAGCCATAAGACTTCATCGTATTCATCATCATACACAATATCGCTTTCGCGCTTGTGGAATACCCTACCCAGTGACATCAGAGACTGTCGGAATTTAGTAGCGTTCAAAAGCAAACTTATTAAGCATTTTCTTACTGCGTAGAGTAGGTTTAATTTTTACTTATTTAATAAAAAAAATTCTCTCTTCTTAATTTTTACAATGAACTGTCTAGCTTTTATTAGTCTGTTAATTCTTTTAGTACTTTGATTTTTATTGTATTTGTAAATTCAATATTAATTGTAATTATAATTGTAATTGTATTCTTTATATTGTAGTTGTAATCCCCTGGTAGAGGGGAAGAGAAGGCCTGATGGCCTTATCTCTATCAGGTTAAATAAGTAAATAAATAAATAAATAAATAAATAAATAAATAATTCTCTGTAAACAGCTGACATCGTGATCTGTGGCTGACATGTTGAAAATCTGACGCGCCATTAGTAATCTTGGCTCTGATTGGCTAGTTGTTCAGTGTAGCCAACACATGAGAAGCCATGAGCATCTAGTGCCAACATTAGTTTAAACGGGTGGGCTGTCAGATATTTATGGAGAAAATGGAAGCATGTTTAAACTGAATAGTAAAGTTGAACGGGTTTAATTTATCCCAAGTTTAACTAACTTTGGAGAAAACGGCCCTAAACGTTGCAATATAACTGCCGCCATTTGCTTTGTTGAGTCTCGGCTATTGTGAAATGTACCTGCTAAAACGGTTTAAGTACATGTCACTGTTAGAGCACCAGCTTTATCTATGGTGTGGTAGCTCCTTTACTTGTCTGTGTCTAGCGCATGCGCAGTGTCCCATCATTGGACTTTGAAAATTTTCTTGTTGGACACTAACTGCAGTTTCTCCCACGTTTCACTTACACAACACACTTCACTGACACAACACACTTCACTGACACAACATAATTCTTCACTGATACAACACTTCAATAACAAAACATCATTTACACCCTTTAAATACTGTGTATAATTACCATCTATTAGTAAAGTCCTGAAGCCTGTTTTTAAATACATTATTCTTATATACTCCTTGTGAAAGCTGTACTTGACTGAAGTAATAGCCCAAGTAAGTGGAGAAAAAGTAGTCTCTCTGAAAAGTAATGAATAATACACTAATTAATACCGAAGTTTCACTCACCTCTCATCCACTGGTTATATTCAATTCAACTCTTTGACGAGCGCTTTTCTACAACATTCGGTGATAAATACTGGAGTCTAAAACAGAATACTATGCACTATCCAAGTTCAGTTCGATCGGTGTATTCATTGGCTAATTTTGATTGTCTCTTACGGCACCATGTCTAACAAAATTGAAATGTGCATCCCGTATTGTCGTCTTTAAAAGGACAATTCGCAATGCGTGTGTGTTATATTCGCAAAGTCCACTGCTTATTCCAGGTTAAACACCCACTAAGATACAAAATCATCTGATACCTACACAATATACGCACATCACCTAAAACATTTAAAATAAATCATAACATTCGCAACACGAAAATGGTGTCCCACTACAATCGTAACATTTCATAACCTCTGCCATAACATAACCAAGTCGAATAATATAATATGGCGTGTGAAAACCACTTCATTCTCGTAAAAAAATACGCTTATTAATATTATGTAACTATTAAATCAGTACAAAATACCAAAACCCAAATTTTCCACTGCCTCTATACGCAAGCGCGTCCCTGTATCATTACTCCACTCAACACATAACTTAGGGGAGACCCGGGCAAAACGAATAACCCGGGCAAAGAGAATAATGCATATTTCTTAGAAACGCCAACAGGTAGCGCTTTCTCCTATGTTGGGGAAGAATCCCAACCAGATTTTGCTCCTGGAACTGACTTGTCGTCATTCTAGCTAGTGAGAGAAGAAGTCAGCGTGTGTTTGAAGAAAACTGACTGTTTTCTTAAAATATTTCAAGGTAAGAGAAACTTAATGTACAACATACAATACAGGAGTAAATTTTTCTTATGTGATAGTAATATATAGGCGATAAGATTACTTATAAAGTGCCGTACTTACGAAGAAGATTATTGACGTTTAAGTTTGTATAACCTTAAATGAAAAGCGAAATGACGTCTGCGGGCAAAGTGAATAGGGCAAAGTGGATAACTTATCCGCTTTGCCCTGTCACCTTCATTTGACTATATAAGTGTTAGATGTATTTTTGTATGTATTTGCCTATTGTAATAAAGCGTGTTAGATCATTTTACATAGTGGAGGCATTAAGTCACACTAATTAAACTAGAAAGCAGTAACACTGATCTTAATTTTTACTTACAAAGTTCGTAATGTGTTTTCAGATGGTTTAATTTTTCAAGAGAAAGACAGAACAAGCCAAATGGTCTGTAGAAGCCACGAAGAAAGCACTTGAAGAAATAAAGTCTTCCAATCATTGGTTCTACTATATGGCCATACAACCATAACGTGTCTGTTGATGAAGATTTTGCTCCAGATCAAATTACAGATCCCCCACTTGAGATAGAAATCAGCGAAACGACAGCTGGCTCAGATTTAACAAATTCTGCGATGCCAGCTTTTTCAGCGTCTAAAGAAACAGTTAATGCTCACTCAGAATCAACCACCTCTGTGATGTCGTTATCTTGAAAGATTGAAGGAATATTCAATACATCAATTACACTCAGATTTTCAGTTTTGTTTACACCAAAACCCTCAACATCGTCAGCAAGAGAATCCAAGTCAGTTCTTTTGATTTAGCCCAGCTCGAAAGATACGAGTTCAACGAAGAAAATGTCAGCGCTCTGAAGTTCTTACATCTATACCGATTAAAAACGTTGAAAGAGAAGTAACTTATGGGCAGGAGCAAAAGCAAAAGAAATCCAAGTCTTCAGTGCTAGTGAAACGTCGCCTTCTTCAAATTTGTATTTTTATTCGCTTTGCCCGTGTACCCGGGCAAAGCGAATAATTAACTATATTTTCTTTCTCAAATCATATCATTGTCCGTAGGTACGAGAAACGAATTGCTGTTTTTTTTATATATGTGGACAACATATGTCACAACCAATGTCATGAAGATTTTATTTCGGGAGCACCAAAATATAGCCTGTGGCATTGTTTGTTCTTAGCTTATCCGCTTTGCCCGGGTTTACCCTATGCTGGGTAGTAATGTTCAGCACAACCACTGCCAAAATAGAGACTACACAGAGTCTTCTAAGATGTTTCATTCGGCTTACATGAGGAACACGCATTAGGCCCAAGTCAGGTTATTATGTTCACGTAATAATGAGTAGTATGTAAGAGGGCAGCACAAACGAAGCTATTTCATAAAGTTCCAAAAATCTTGTTTCCTCTTATTGAAGAGGGCAGCACATGCGAACAACATTCACCGATAATAATGAAATAATCGATAATATGTTGAAGATACCTGGTTTCCACAGACAACGGATTCCCAAAATACGGGTTTTCAACTGAAACAAAGCAAAATGTTTGTTTCAAGCCCTACGAAGTCAGAATATCGTAAGTTTAAACTCGGGAAATAACGCGAAATTTTGTGTACACGATAAATTTTTGTTTTTAAGCACGAATTTATTCGAAATTGTTGTTTTTCAAGAGAAATTTAGTAATTTTACGAAAGCTAAATTTAAAGTGTTTGAAGGTTGGTATTCATATATAAAATTTTCCATGTAAATACTCAACATTATTTCATTACAGAATTTTGAATACCATAATATTCAAACCGGATTTCCACTTTATTGTCAATTATAGAGTACAATTAAACTTTAAATTTTGTGATGTCTATTAGTTTGTATTATTCACTCATAGAATGGAAGATTGTTACGCAGATGTTCTCTACACAACATGTAGTGTAAGTGCCGAAAGAAACTAGGTATTGTTAAAATGGACAAAGAAACTTAAGTTTTTCCTTTATCATAGAGACTTATATTCTTTGAAGAAATTACACAGTCATGTATGTTTGCGCAACGATAAAGAAAAGTTCCATTTTTAAATATGAATTAACACAAAGTGTATGCTCTTTGTGTGAAATAACATGGAAATTAAGCACATTTTATAACGAAATTTAATATCTTTATTCACCGCAAAATAGGATCCCCATTGACAGCAGTTAAAGAAAAGGTGGTTAGATTAGATTAGGTTAGGTTAGATAACAGTGGCTAGGGCTGCGTTAGGGACGACCCTTTGCACATCGGTCATACTGAGGCCTCTTGTGCACCCCGAAGTTTATGGAATGAATGAGAATGAGGTATACCAGCCCACCGGTCGCATGTGATCCCTTACCCGCTCACTCAATGGGGTCCCCCTAACCCCGCCCTAAGTTCACACCTCCAAGGTGACCAAGCAGCACAGGATCCATTCCAACGGCCCTTCAAATGTGTCGGAGCGCCCTTGGAAGTGTTTTTAAGGAATGAATCCTGACAGAGATATTACGGAAAGCTGGGAACCCAGGGACGGTTGCGAAGAGGACGCCTCCTCCCGTAAGCGGACGAGGACAAGCGTCTTAATCTGAATATATCTGCGGAATGAGATGAAGAAGATGAATGATATGAAATCTAAATTCTTTCCTACACAGAAGGGGAAGGGAAATGGACAGTGTCAATGAAAATTCCAACCCAGCATTTGCTTAAATAACTGTGAAAAACTACGGGAAAACAACAGACAGGTTGGTCGGTCCGGGAATCGAACCAAGAACCTTCTGAATGCGAGTCTCATGCGAAACGCAAAAGCGGAAAGCTCTACTGACGTGTATATATATATATATATATATATATATATATATATATATATATATATATATATATATATCGGCAGGACATGGTCCCACGACACTTCATTCCCTGAAGAAAATATCAGAGCTAGTCATCGAAAGCTTGGAAGCAAATATCCAACTCACCTGGCTGAGAACCTGAGAAGAGTTATAATATTTACTTACTGGCTTTTAAGGAACCCGGAGGTTCATTACCGCCCTCACATAAGCCCACCATAGGTCCCTATCCTGAGCAATATTAATCCAGTCTCTATCATCATATCCTACCTCCCTCACTTATTCCTTTGCTGTGGTCGTGCCAGAGAATCAGTTCCTCTTATTTGAAGGTTTCGTAACAAGCTGTTTTTTACGGTGATGGGTTGTTAGCCCTTCGCCCAACCCCAAGCTGGAGGACCATCCCTCATCGGCTGTCCGCGACTGCTTATTCAATATATTCACAGCTACCCTCATATCTGGATGCCTTCTCCTCGATCCGCAAACTGAGGACGCACCATGCCGTGGAGAAGAGTTATAATGATGATGATGATAATAATAATAATAATAATAATAGTAATAATAATAATAATAACAGAGTGATTAAATGAAATTATAAATCATTACCACAAACGAATATCTTGCATCTCGTTAACCAGTGATGAATTCAGGGGGTGGTCCAAGGAGAATTCCCTCCCCCCCTTGATTTCAGAATGTCTCGCCCGGAGATTTCAAACTTTTTTCAACTGAAATATATAATTTATGTAATATTACAGACTATTTCAATCGGATATGAATTGCAGTAGAGAAATTCTGATATGTCGACTTTCAGGTAGACTAGTTGTTTCCTTGCAGATGTAGTTACTTTTTAATGTAAAATGTTTTAAGAAAGTCTAGTTTGTGACACAATTCGCATAGCTGCGTCTGCCGGCCGATCTTAAATGGTTTAAATTTAATCCGTTTGAATTTTGACTCTTGTTTTAAGAATTCAGGTGTACACTACTGTGTTTGTTGTTCTAGACTTCAGTGTTAGGTTTGATTAGGAATTATATATATTATTTACTAATTTAGAGTGTTAGTTGGGAGGCCGGAGGGAATAAGACCTTGTGGAGGCCGAGACGTAGATGGGAGGCTAATATTAAAATGGATTTGAGGGAGGTAGGATATGATGGTAGAGAATGGATTAGTCTTGCATAGGATAGGGACTGATGGCGGGATTATGTGAGGACGGCAATGATTCTCCGGGTTCCTTAAAAGCCATAAGTTATAACATTTACAGTGAATATTAAAAATTTCAGTGTACGATGACAAAATAAAAGACATCGTTCATTTTTGTTAAAGAGGAAGACGTATTTTAAGGAGTCAATGGGAAGTGGATCCGTTCCATTTCATGAAGAAAATTCTCCATTGGTTTTAAGTGAAAGTAAAATCTGTGTACTGGTAATCCCTTATGTGTTACAATCGTTTATTACTCTAGTGCTAAGTCAATGAGTACAGTGATTAGAAGCGAAATCAAATATATAAAAAGCGATGAGGAAGTAATGTAATTCGCTCTATTTCAATCGTGTTCGAGATAGCGCATTTTTATAAATTGTGTGAAATGCATTTAAAAATGACTTCGAAACTTTTCAAGAACCAGGTGGGGTGTTCATATCAGTGCCATTTAAAACCTTAGAAAAGCTACTCGTCCTATTTGAGTGGTTAGTTGTTACTGCTTGTACTAAATTTAGACGATTCGTTTAAAAGGGACACTTAACACTGGCGCTATTGAACAATATTAGACAGAAGGAAATTTATCTATTCATATTCACCATGTTTTGCATAAGCTTAACAATATTCACATTTTTATGTTAATGCTTATATTAATAATGAGTAGTAACTGATTTAAAACAATAATATAAACAAATGAAAACTTTATTTTTAATTGATCCCATTTCTCTAATTACCCTTTTACAATTTATTGTTAAGTAAGATCTGAATTATTGTTTCGTTTCCTGTCTTTCCTACCTCTCTCCTGGTATAGTAAATTATAAATTACCCTCACCGGGGGAAACGGTCTGAAGTCAACATTAATATTAGCACTGTCCGTCGACCCCCTTTGATTCGTTTCCAACCCCGGTTATATTATTCCCACATCAACAATCTTCAGAGTAATTCATTGATTAATTTCATGTAGATTCATGAAATTTTAAAATACAGCAGTTATTTAATCAAAATTGTATCTGTTAATTAGATTTACATAACGAGTGTGTGAAACTTAATACATAAACTCTTGAGTATATTACTGTACTTCCGTCGAAGATTTTTATCTTAGCAAAATTCATCTTGAGAACCGATACGTATAATTAATGTTTTATAACTTATAATACTAAATAGTAACGCTTTACTGTTTCCTTTAGGCACTATCATCACTCTGTGCCAGAATATAATAAATTATAGCAAATAAAGACGAATCCTATTGATACCCCATGTTTTGATAAAAGTAGAATTTTTAATGGCATCGAAGATAAAAACAGTAGAATAATATGAAACGCTTCTCTGTGGGAAATAGGTAATATTTCAGGCTAGTCCGTATATTCCTTACAGTAAGAAAAATTAGAAAAAACTTGATGAAATGAGTACAAGGACAATTCTATAGAAAAGCGCTACCAAAATAGGCAAATTTTTAGTGAAAATGTTTCAATTGAATACAACGTTATGGTCTGAACTAAGCTTGAGGGGAATTTTTCAAACGACCGTGGGACGAATTCTTATGTTAGGAATGCAACATTATTATTATTATTATTATTATTATTATTATTATTATTATTATTAATTCTAAAATTCATCTCTAATTGAGATTCTGGTTGATATGTAAGGTCTACGTCTATTATCAGGTAGTACATCTCACTTTATGATCTGTGTCACAGGAAGAACAAGTATTGTTTGTTTTAATCCCAAGTCTGATTAGTGAACTACGCTACTAATCAGCGATATATGCACTTTTTTATTTAGGGAAGTCCCTCCTACCTGCATGACAATTTATATCAACGGCAAGGTCAAATACGAGTATTTTTTTACACACACATATCAACAATATAGTTTTGTACACAGTTCTGATGATTTATGCACATCAACAATAAACGTTTGAGCACAGTCCAATGACTCATAAATATGAACATACTTACATCAACAGTATGTTTTCGTACACAGTTCTAATGATTCGTGAACATAGTTCTATTGACTCATGAATGTAAACATATTTACACACATATCAACAATATAGTTTTGTACACAGTTCTGATGATTTATGCACATCAACAATAAACCTTTGAGCACAGTCCAATGACTCATAAATATCAAACATACTTACATCAACAGTATGTTTTTGTACACAGTTCTATTGATCCTTGTACATAGTTCTAATGACTCTGGATGTCAACATATTTACTTCAACAATATATTTTTGTACACAGTTCTAATGATTCGTGTACATAGTTCTATTGACTCATGAATGTCAACATATTTACACACATATCAACAATATAGTTTTGTACACAGTTCTAATGATTCATGCACATCAACAACAAAAGTTTTGATCACAGTTCCATTGGCTCGTGAATATCAACATATTTACATCAACAGTATGTTTTTATATGATTAGTGAATATCAGCATAACTTATTTACATGATATATAACTTTTTGTACGTAGTCTTGATGACTTTTTTTTTTCTATACTCAGAAGGAACTTTTATTTTATTAAGACAAATTAAATAAATACATGTATTTGAATATGCTTACATTTTCGTATGGAAAGCTTTGTACTATCAAATTTAATTAATCTAAGTGACTGAGATAATTCCCAAACAAACGGTTCCATTTTCAATGGAGAATTCTGTTCCTTCTAGCCTGATTAATATAAGCTACATAATGTGTTTTAAAGCTATTCTCTTGGTTCTGAATAAGGAAGGTGACTGTATGACCTATCAACCACAGTGCAGCATTTTGTCTTTGCTGTGCCTTGAGATTGAAGTCTGGTATTTGAAACATTGTAGGATGAAGAGTGTCTTTGCCAAATATATTATTGTCCTTCACATACTTTCCGAATTCTTCTCGTATGGATAGAGTCCTTGTACAAGTATTAAAACGCTGATGCAAGGAGTCTTTTTGTTGACAATGCTGACACACATCGTTGTTTACTCTGTTTATTTTAAATAAACTGTTTTTTGTTGCGATTATGTCAGGGATTACTGTATACCACACAGAGCGCACTGTCACCGGTAGTACCCGAGAATTAATATTCTTTCAAATTTGAGTGAACTTGGTATTCTCTGGTACAATACGCTGAATACGTAAAGGAGCAACAGAAACAGTTGGTACTAATATATTGTAAATTGCCTTTGATAGACCTTTGTTTACTAGGAACTGAGCGGGATCTAGATTACTCCATTCTTGTATATAATTCAAAAGGTACTTGAGATATCGTGGTACAACACGTAGATCAGGAGGATTTCGCAAATCACCTGCTGTTGTCCAAAACTGTAGCCAGAAAGCGGATAAAACACGATAGAGTATGCTGTATTTTCCGTCCGCGACTTAAAAATAAAGCCATACACTTCAGATGAATATATTCAGTGGGTTGGAGACACAAAGTTGACAGGGGCACACGAAAGGTGCTTCCTTTCCATAAAAACCAGCAAATTGCAATCGTTATTTGCCTTGCAGAGGTAATTGTTATTGGAAGCACCTGGGCCAGATACCAACATTTCGATAGTAGAAAGGTGTGCACTATCCAACTTCTCTGATGTAAAGTGAGATCACGATAATAAAGCTGTTGAGCGGTAATTTTAATTGTCTGAGAGACAATTTTCCAATTTTGTTGTTGCATTTGAATAATGGATGGTGAGAATAAAATACCTAGAATTTTTAAGGATGTAATTGTTTTGAAGGGAGCAATTTGAGGTTGAACATCCCAGTGCCCAAGAGGTAGTATATGTGATTTGTGATAGTTTAGCGTCAGTCCAGACATCGCAGAATATTGATGTAGAGATTCCGTCATGTGTTGAATATCCTCGTCATTTGCAAGGACGACGTTCACATCATCAGCATACGCCGCCACAGACAGATGATCATTATTAAAGGATATACCAGAGATATTTCCATTTCACTTCAGTAACAGAGGATGTAGAGCTAAGATAAATAATGTCATGGATGCTGGACAGCCCTGACGAACTCATTTAGAAACAGGAATCTCTGGTGTTTGAAAACCATTAATTTGAACGAATGAGACAATATTAGTAGGCCTATATAAGGTCTGTATATAAGATATAAACTTCACACTAAAACCATACCAAGACAAGCAGTGAAACAGGTATTCATGACTAATATTGTCAAATGCCCTATGAAAATCCAAGGAGGCTATAAGGTATTTGGTTCGGGAGTGATTGGCATGAGCGATGACATCTCTTAAAGAACATATGACATTAAATATATTACGTCCTATTATTCCACAATGTTGTGCTGACTGTAAGAGCTGGCTAAGAAGTGGTCGTATCCTGTTGGTTAGTACCTTCGCTAACAGTTTGTAGTCATAAATAAGGAGACTGATTGGTTTATAATCATTCACATGATCGTGCCCGTTTTTCTTTTTAATTAGGACCACTATCCCACGTCTTTGAGATGTACATAGTCGCTGTCTAGTAATAATAACATTGAGAACTTCTGTAATATCGGTGCCTATTAGGTCCCAAAATTTAAGGTAGAATTCATGTGGGATTCTATCACTGCCAGGTGTCTTCGATTTTTTCCCTTGCAAAAGAGCTGCATAAACTTCTTCCTTACTGTTATGTTGCTCCAAGATTTTGTTTTCCATTTCCGAGATTTGATATGGTGCAGATCGAAAAAAAAATTGTCAAGTTTAATATGTTGAACTGTTTCGTTACTGAACAAATGACTATAGTGTTCGTAAAACACACGACTAATTGAGGGTTGTGTAGTATATTCTTGTCCATCGTTATTGTAAATTTTCAGGATCATACTTTTAGTACGTCGTTTGTGGTCAACCAATAGGTGATATAGACTTGTTTTTTCGTCTAATACATTTTGAGCCACACGACTGCGTATTTTGATTCCTTCAAGTCTCCTCCGGTATATACTTGTAATTTTAGCTTTGATACAACTCATATCAGATCGACTTTTCGCTGTAGGCACATAAAGCTTCTGTATGTCCGATAAACATCGGAAGTAAAAGTTTAATTCATTTTCTTCTGCGTGATGTTTATTATACGAATATTGTTTCAAAAAGTATTTGATTGTGGGTTTTACAAGTTTTTCCCACCATTCAGCTATATCAGAATATCGTGTTTTTTGTAAAGTTCACACTTCCCAAGATTGTTGTAAGAGATTTTTAAGTTCTATATCTTCCAAATAACTTATATTCATTTTCCAATATGTTCGACCCATAGGAATAAAGTAGGCATTCAATGCTATACGAAGTATAACAGCTGCATGATCAGAGAAGGGAACGGCTGAGATTTCTACACGACTAATTTTCTTTTTAATGTTCTTCAATACATAAAATCGATCCAATCTTGCAGCAGAATTGTGTGAAAAATATGTATATTCCATACTGCGGGCTGTGTGTATCCATACGTCTTCCATGTGCAGTTGATTAATTAGCTGTTGTAAAGCAACACTAGGCTAGTAAGCACCAGTACAGTCCTGGGGCCTGAGAACACAATTGAAGTCCCCTCCAAGTATGTATGATGGGGGTAGGTCACGTAGCAAATAAGGAACATCATTTTGAAAAAAATCATTCCTCACTAATCTTTTGTTACTCCCAGAAGGTGCATAAATATTTATAAAGACATGTCCCCGGTAAGTGCCACTAATACCCCTACCAGAGGGGAGTTTTTCAATTTTCTCCAAATTTAGCCCAGATTTAGTTAAGAACCCTGTACCCAAATGTTCCGATCCAATGTTGATATATGAATTATAACCATAAATTGAGCAAAAACTGTCACATACGACTTCTTGTAAAAACAATGTCTATGTCATTTACATTTAGAAAAGACTGTAACATTTTCATTTTTGTAGGTGATGAATTGCTATTAAAATTTACCGTTGCAATAGTCAAAGTCCACTGAAGCCATGAAGACTAATATTGATCTGATTTCCGTAAGTGTAAGGTGCCTGACTTGCTTTCGTCAGACTCGTAGGGATGTACGCGTTGTTTCGTAATCACTTTCGTTAGTTTTTTTGAACCACGCGTCTCAACTCGTGAATCAATCATGTCTACTTCACTTTCCAATGTCTTCCCTTCCAGTTCTATCTCGTCACTCCAATTATCACCTTCCACCCGCTTCCGAGACTCCTGTATACTGGTTGTTACATTAGACTGATTACTGCTCCCCTTTGTTAATTTAACTTGATTTCCATCATCTTTTATGTGGGAGTCTAGTTGTGATGAGTTTCCACATATTTTGTTTTTTTTTTCTATGTTCGTAGATTGACCATCATGTTTGATTTGATCAAGTTCAGGATTTTTCTTACGGCGTTTCTTCCCAGGCTCTTTAGCTTCAATATATGTTTTAGAAATTTGTCCATTACTTGTGTCACTTTCACCCTCATCAGCTGTTATAGTATCAGAATCTTCCATTTCAACAAGATTGGTCTCTATATCGTCTCGTATGGGGTCATTTCCTAATAACATGGTCGGTCTGGTAGTAGTTTCATTAGACGTTTCATCTTCTCTTGTGAAATCTTGTCCATCTTGTCCATCTTCTCTAGTATTCGGCTCAGTCGTACGCAAGCTAGCACTGGTGGTTGCCTCCTCTGAGATCGGAAGAACGGTCGAAGGATGATTTTCATCAGGCAAGTCTCGTATCGGTTTTAGAAGATCACTCATCAGAAAGGGTCTGTTATTATTCCCAATTGACGCGAACCTTTACCAGGACAATAACGGCGAATATGAGATGCACTGCCACAAAGGAAGCAAGTTTGTTCCTGACCAGGATAGACAACATAAGCCTCAAAGCCAGCAATATATAGTGTAGAAGAAATTTGCTTGTTGATTTGCATATTCACTAGTCTAATACCAATATCCACCTGAAATCGATATTTTTTGGACCACTTTTCATTTATTATTTATTGCACTTTCCCGTAAGTTTGCAAAACATGCATAATTCTGTCATTTGGCACTTCTGGTGGCATGTTTAAGATTCTAACTGTAGTAGTATCAAACTGACCTGCTGTTATGTTTACAGTTGTTGTTGCACCATTCATTAACTGAATTGTTGAAGTTCCGGTGTGTAGTTGAAGATATTTCTCATAGCTAAGTTGATTATTGAACTTTATGTACACTGCATTCTGTTTACTCACTAGTTGTAATGTGTCCAATTCATCTTCTCGAACGTTGACATTTTCTTCTAACCATTGGTGTATTTCATATGCAGTAGGACGTTGTTGATCTTTATTAAACACTGCTTTAATAGTATTCTTCCTACAGATTTTACTTACCATTGCTAGTCAAAGTAATTCAAACAAACCAAAAAAAAAAAAACAACAAACCGCGAGCACACTAGTCGGAACACAGCAGCTCAACAAGACTGAGAGATGAGACGTCCGTCCACCGCAAGGGTTGGAACGTAACTGTGCACTGGAGGACGGAAGGAACTGGCCACCGTACACCATTATCTCCTGATTTAGTTGCATCATGAGTGATGCCTCATTGGTATGACATATGAGGTTCCAACATCTTTTCGGACAGTTGAATAAACAGAACATTGCTAGAATTCTTCGTGATAAATGCGCATAAATAGTCTTAGTGACGAATACTCCTTGTTCTGTTCAGGATAGGCAACCTGAAAATCTTACCTTTTAGAGGTGAAAAGTATAGGAAATGTTTTAATACACAGGCATCTGCACTGCGTGCTCATACTACAAGCAATACAAATCCAACATGGTTCACTTTTTAGCAAGATAAAGTACAATTATCGTCTTAAGGAAATGTTGTGCGGGTTTTTGACAGCACGCTTTGATATCCCTGGCCTACACAATCACATTAATATGTGGAAAATCACTCAAAAAATAAGACTAAGCAAAGAAAGGCAGATATGTTCTAGTATGACTGCTACTTTCAGGTTTCAGGGGTTAATTCTGGGATACGTTTTGATACACAGAAAGATATTAACACATGGGAAATATTTGAGAATTTAAAAATAATAAGAGAAACAATAATATAGGGCCCAGTGGCGTACGCAGAATTTTGTCAACAGGGAGTCATTGTTAAAACTGTTTACAATTTACACTATCGGTATTTTAAATAGTATATTTTTATTATTATTATTATTATTATTATTATTATTATTATTATTATTATTATTATTATGTTATGGCATATTTATTAATATTATACTGTTCTGATACAAAATATACATAAATATTCTTATAAAATCTTTGAAACGTAATATTTCACAGCCATTATATTTTTAACAATTTTTAAGTTCTGTTCAGTTTTGTGTAATATAAAATGCTTGTATCATTATTAAAATAACACAATAACCATAGGCTATATATACAGGGTGTTTAAAAATACGGGGCATAATTTCAAGTATGTATTTCCCACATGTAAACAATCAAAATAGTTCATTACAACATGTGTCCGGAAATGCTATATTTCCGAGTTATGGCCTTCACAACATTTAAATTCACCGGAACGTTTTTCTTTCCGCAGGTCGTTGCCGTCAAAGGAGACACTAAGAGGGCACTCTGACAGTTCATTCCGAGGCGAAGGTTACATTCAGTGTTGTGTAGGCGTTAGACTGTGCGACATGTATTCAAATCAAGAGCTGGCAGAGATACACTTCATGAACGGTAAGGCGGACGGCAATGCTGCGCTGGCTCGTCGTTTGTACCAGAAGAGGTACCCACAGCGACAATGTCCAGATCGGAAGTCATTTGTACGTCTCCATTACCGTCTGTGCGAGTATGGAAAATTTAACTCTCCTGGATTGGGAAGGGGACGACCAAGATCTACAACTCCAGAAGTACAGCAGGAGATTCTGGAGGCTGTGAACATGACTCCTTCTATCAGCACACGAAGGGTAGCGTTGCAAGTCAGTGTTCCTCATACGACTGTCTGGAGACTGTTGAAAGAGCATCATTGTATCCTAATCATTTGCAACGTGTACAGGCCCTGTCACCAGCAGATTACCCTGCACGAGTTAGGTTATGTCAGTGGTTCTTGCAGCAGTGTGGTGTAAATCCGAACTTTCCTGCCTTAGTATTATTTACAGTTGAAGCACAGTTCACACGAGATGGCATAACAAATTTCCACAATCAGCATGTATGGGCGTATGAAAACCCACGTGCAACTGTTCCATCTCATCACCAGGTGCGGTTCTCCCTCAACATGTGGGCCGGTATCATTGGTGATCGATTAGTTGGACTCCATGTACTTGTAAACAGACTTACGGGGCAGGCGTACACAAACTTCCTGGAAAACACCATACCTCATGTTTTAGAAGACACTCCACTAATCAATCGTCAACAAATTCACTTCTTGCAAGATGGCGCTCCTGCACACTTCTGTCGTACGGCTCGCCGGTACTTGGATCGAAGGTTTCCTGATCGATGGATAGGTAGAGGTGGCCCAATTGCTTGGCCTCCACGCTCACCTGATCTGAACCCTCTCGGGGCCATTTAAAATCATTGGTTTATTCGTCTCCGGTGCCTGATTTGGAATCCCTTCGGAATCGAATTGTGGCATGTTCTGAGAACATACGCAATACTCCTGGAGTTTGGGATCGTGTTCGCAGGTCAATGAGACATCGATGTGAGGTCTGTATTCAAGCAGGAGGTGGACATTTTGAACATCTTCTGTAATGACAACGACGTGCGGAAAGAAAAACGTTCCGGTGAATTTCAATGTTGTGAAGGCCATAACTCGGAAATGAAGCATTTCCGGACACATGTTGTAATGAACTATTTTGATTGTCTGCATGTGGGAAATACATACCTGAAATTATGCCCCGTATTTTTGAAACACTCTGTATATATATATTCATCACATTGCATTTTTAGTAGGTTATTTCACGAAACTTTATCAACATCTTAGGTTATTTAACGTCTGTCATCTCAATGAATCATTTGCCTGTGTATAGAAATAAATTCTATATTTAAGAAAATGAAATCATATATGCAGTTTGCTTTTATTTCACATGTAGCCAATATAACCCATACCCCATGTGTCAACCTGCACGTTTTGAAATAATACATTTCAAATTTAAATCGTGGTGAAATCTAAATTCAAATATCTCTCCACATAGGCAAAGAACCAAGGAGAACGACCATCTTTGAGGATTTCATAAAATGCTATTAAAAAAATGAAACGTAAAATTTGACCCAACCTGTCTGCCTCTCCCCTATTCATCTCCATTACGAAGTACCTTTTAATTCAAACGTAATTTACTATATATTTTTTTTTCAAAATATTTTCTGCCTTCAAATATATCGCTATAAACATCATTACATTTTCAGGCCCATATCCTAAAAAAATATATCCCTTAGGCTTATGAATTCGACGATTTTCACTTCCAAATGAAGAAAAATGTGCCTGTGCGTTAGTTTCTTCATTATTAATCGTGAGAAGTGCATACGTGAATGATGGAGAACCCTTGTTCTGTTAAAGGCAGGCAACTTAGTATTCTTACCTTTGGCGATTGAAAATTCAAGGAGACATTTCAATACCTACACAATCACATTAATATATATGCCTAAGCGGAAAAATAATAAGGATGAGGATGCAGACAATATTTTGCACCACTACAAATTTTACGGTTTAGGTGTTTAAATACGAGATGCTTTTTCTTATATACAGAGTCACATTAATGCATGGGAACTCACTAAAATTTGTAATTACTAAAGAAAGTTTATTATTGTGACGGCCACGTGAGGTTCGATCTCACGACCGACGGAGGAAGGGCTAAGTCGGCCGTGTTGGGCGGGTTGCGCGCTGATCTGCTTCCTGGGGCATGTGCTATGGTGGGGAGAAAGGGGAAAGAGCGACTGCGGCAGAGAGGAGAGATATCCGGATGATTCGAGAGTGGAATCTTTCGCGAACTCTCCAGAAACTATAGTTTGGTTATAAAAGAGAAGACGCAAGTGAACGTCAGTCAGTCAGTCAGTAAGCCAGTGTTGTTACAGGCAGATTTGGACAGTAAGCGAGTTAGTCTTGTGTAGCGGTGAAGCCAGCTTCGAGACCAGAGCGCGACTTGAGTTGTGTCCGTAACTGTGGAGCCTGAAGCCCGGAGTTCGAGTGCAGTGGACCGCAGTTGGGGGACCTGAGTTCGAAGTGCAGCGGATCGTCTCTGAAGGTCTGGGGTTCGAGATTCTGTGACCGCGAGTGACTGAGCTAGAAGAACTAGCCAAGACAAACGAGCTGTGAACTGAGAACTGAGAGTTCTGTGTTGTAAATAGTGCTTTGTGAATATTAGTTAAGATTAACAGTTCATTGTTGTTCGTAATAGTCCAAGTAAATTGTCATTGTCGTTTGTGGAGTGCAATAACAAACGATGTGTTGCTGTGCGGAGAGCAAATCCCATTGTTGACGGGAGTGAAATTAAATTGTAGAGAGTGAAGAGTTATTGTTGAGATAATAAAATTACATTGTTGTTCAGTATAAAATTTACAATATAATTAATAAAGGCACTGGTAGGGTGTTTTATATTTCTGTATTTTTTGAAATGCAGTTTCTTTTTGTTAAGTAATATCAAGTTCACCAGGATTTTGTGCAATTCTCTCCATTAGTTCTACCATCGCAGCGAGAGGTCCAGAGAATTACTAGTGCATCAAACCATATACCTGCAACTAATTGTAATTGTACAGTAAGGACGCAATACTAGGAATTCATTCTGGAAAATTGCCTTTTATTGATTGCAGGACTAGGTAAATACAGAGACTAGCATAAAATGTTGTCTCCTTCTCACAGAGAAGTCTTGCTTATTATTGTAACAATTTCCGATATTTTATTTACTTTATCTTCGATCCCATTAATAAAGTGATCATCACTTATCAAAACATGGGATATTACTGAGGGACGTCTTTATTCCTCATAAATAATTCTAGCACTGATGATGATGATGATGACGATGATGATGATGACGATGATGATGATGACGATGATGATGATGACGATGATGATGATGATGATGATGATGATGATGCCTAAAGGAAAGTGTAAGCCATTGACACGTAGGAATCTAAGATGAAAACGCAATTAATTTTGCTTATCAGGTGTCAGAATAAGTTTCTATTATACAATATCCCGACGAGGTTATATAGTCTCGAGACAATGTATTAAGTTTGATGGACTCAATACGAAAATGTAAATAATAAGTAAACCTACATATTGCATTTAAATTTACTCTATCTGTAAATGTCATGAACTTATACATAAAATTAATTTTATATCTTGATTACACAACTTTTAAAACTGCATCACTTCGGAATATGTATGATAAGACGTCCCCGTGTTAAATGTCAACGTACTTCGTTTACATGTTTCGATATATTTATGGGTCATCCTCAGAACTGGTCTTTATTGGTCTTGGCGCCTCTTGTTCTGTTTCCTGTGATGGTGCGTTCGTGTGATATAGTGTAGAGTGAAAGAATGTGTGTGTTTTGAAGTTGAGTGGTGTGTTGAGAATTTCGTTGGGGGTGTGTTTTCGTGTGTCCGTACATTTCATATTTTTCTAGTGCGTTTAGTTTCTGACTTTTTGGTTGGATGTGTAGTATTTTCATGTCTGTGTTGATGTCTCTGTGGATGTGGTTAACATTTGTGATGTGTTCTGCATATGTGGAAGTGTTTTGTAATTTTTTATGGCTGTGATGTGTTCTTTGTAACGTGTTTGAAACTATCTACCTGTCTGTCCTATGTACAAGTTGTTGTAGGTGTTACATTTGATTTTGTATACGCCTGTGTGGTTGTATTTGTTTGTTTGTGTTGTTTGTGTGTTGAGATGTTTTTGTAGAGTGTTATTTGTTTTGTATGTGATGTTGTAATTTAATTTCTTGAATGAGGTTGCAATTTTATGTGTGTTTCTGTTTTTGTATATTGGTGTGATGTATTTTTTGTATTCTTGTGTTTGTGTTGTATTCTTATGTTTTTTGTGATTATGTTTTGTCTTGCGTATTATGTTGTCTATTATGTTAGGGTTGTATCCGTTTTCTTGTGCTATGTATTTGATTGTGTTTAGCTTTTCGTTGTAATCCTGTTGGTTCATTGGTATGTTGAGTAGTGTGTGTACCATTGTTCGGAATGCAGCTTGTTTGTGTTGTGTGGGGTGGTTGGATGTGTTGTGTATGTGTGTTGTTGTTGTGGGTTTTCTGTATATTTTGAATATGTGTTTGTTGTCTACTTTTGTGATTGTGATGTCTAGAAAATTTATGGGTTTGTTGTTTTCAATTTCTAATGTGTAGTGTAGTTTTGGGTGTATTTTGTTTATGTGTTGATGTAGGTTTTGGATCTGTCTTACGTTTTGTTTGTCTTTTGTCTACAAAAACATCTCAACACACAAACAACACAAACAAACAAATACAACCACACAGGCGTATACAAACTCAAATGTAACACCTGCAACAACTTCTATATACGACAGACAGCCAGATCGTTTCAAACACATTACAAAGAACACATCACAGCTATAACAAAATTACAAAACATCTCCACATATGCAGAACACATCACAAATGCTAACTACACCCACAGAGACATCAATACAGACATGGAAATACTACACATCCAAACAAAAAGCCAGAAACTAAACACACTTGAACAATATGAAATATACAGACACACGAAAACACACCCCAACTAAATTCTCAACACACAACTCAACTTCAAAACGCACACACTCTTTGACTCTACACTATACCACACGAACATATCCTCACAGGAATCAGAACAAGAGGCGCCAAGACCAAAAAGGACCAGTTCTGAGGACGACCCATAAATAGGTCGAAACATGTAAACGACGTACGTTGAAGTTTAACACAGAAAAGTCTTATCATACATATTCCGAAATTAACTTTGTTAATATGAAATGAAATAAAATAATGGTCAGAATTAGTAAGATATTTTTCATTGTAACGATTTACAATTGAGGACCGTTTTTGCAAAACTTCATAACTGCAAAATTTGGAAAATTGAGATTTTGGTGGATTCGTTAACATAAAGCAGGCCTCTACACGATGTTAAAGTTATCTTAGTAAAATTAAATTATTTATCTTCATTATAGTGTGTCAAAGTGTGATGATTGCACTTATAACCTATTTGTCTTCATTCATTTGTTTGTCTCTCCTGTAAAATTTAGTTTCTTTTTTTCAGTTAGCAAGTTTTGCAAAAACGGTCCTCAATTTTGTTTTAGGCACATTATTATTATCATTATTATTATTATTATTATTATTATTATTATTATTATTATTATTATTATCATCATCATCATCATTATCGTTATTATTATTATCATTACCATCATCGTCATTGTTTTTGTTATTCAACTGTACTAAGACAGGTTGGAACCTCATAAGTGACACAAATAAGGCATCACTGTATCACAGTCATTAATAACTAGCAGCCCAGATCACATATATAACAGATTGCTCAGCCTTATAGGTTTTGCGGCAACAACTTTTTATCAATTTCGCTATACTGTCATCTAGCTACATACTGCATAAAAAGTAACGTTGTAACTCCCATTTGAAATGCATAAAATAACTGTACTTCCATCTAGCGATCGTTCTCAATCGACGGTGGCGATCCTGGTGGTTATTCTCTTCCACGTATTATCGATTTCATCATGGGGATGGCCAATCTGTTATATATGTGATCAGGGCTAGCAGACAGTCTCAATGACCTCATCACTGCTGCGGTTTTCTTTCGTTTATGATCGTAATTTTTAACCTAACGGAGACACTATTTCATTGAATGTCCGTAATTAATACCACCATTACAATATACGACTTATTCAATTTTCATTCTTGTGTTGTGTTCCCCTTTAACCCGGACTATCTATGGTATGTTGTTGTTTAGTCAACTGACCGAAGACAGGTCTGAACTTCAAAAGTGATACCAAAAAGACACCAATTATGAGGCAATTAGGCCAGGAGATAATGAGGTAGGATGGCCAGTTCCTTTCCCCCTCCATTGCATACATCGCCGACTAGCTATTATACATGTTGCACTAGTCAGACTTAGGGTGATCAGACGTCCTCTTTTGTCCGATACGTTATTTTTTTTAGGTCTTTGTCCGGGGTCCGGGCGGCTTTAAAAAATAAAAAAATGCCCTTTTCGTAACCTGTAGATATGCCTGATATTTTGAAATTATCTAATTTGACGCCTTTTTCAAGTAATTTGTCAGTAGTAGGCAGCGGCATCGACGGAATATACTCTTTGTCAACGATCATAACTCTCTTTGCTTACAAAGTAATATTAAATTCATATTTTGTGCTGTTTTTTGTGTATCTTGATAATAATTATAGTTCCGTTGGCTATTATGTAGTTAACTGTAAAATCATTTTGTATTATTAAGTTTTATCATACGTATGCTGTAACAAAATAGATATTTAAAGGGTGTAATTGATATTTTGTTATTGAAGTGTTGTATCATTGAAGAAGTGTGTTGTGTCAGCGAAGAGTGAAGTGTGTTGTGTCAGTAAAGTGTATTGTGTAAGTGAAGTGTGTTTCTGTCAGTGAAGCTTTATAGTTTATAGTGGCAGTGCAAAGTATTTGAAGAAGTGAAATGTTTTTCAAGTGTTAGTGAAATCAGGATAGAATCAGTGAAATGTGTCATAGTTCCAGTGCAGTGAGTGAGTTGTCAGCCAGTGCTGAAAGGTACTTGTGCAGGTATGAACATATCATACTAGTGGGTTTTAGTTCGAACTTAGGGCTAAGATACAAATTAGATTTACTTTAAATGTTATTTTAAGTGATCGTGCGTCATTTAATTTAGGATGCTCATTATTATTATTATTATTATTATTATTATTATTATTATTAAGTATTATTATTAATTTATTATTAATTGTCATTATTGAGTGTAATTAGTTACCACTGCCACCGGGTATATACCCATTTGCAGTGTGAATAAATACCTACATATTGAGATAATTTGAAGTATAATATATGTCTAAGCCTAAAATATCTAAATATATATTTTCTGTCCTCTTTAATAATTATAGTTTATTTGACTTTCATATGTGCAGGCCAGTTACTTTATGGTGACAGCTCTGGCCTGGCGACGCAGTGGTTTGGGTGAGTTCACTGTTTGTTCGAAGGGGTGTTCATTTTAGTGTTCCCCTGGCTGCGTTAGCAGTCACATCTCGGGAGCGTTAGTGTTGGCGTACAGTCGCGCTAAGGACGTACTACACCACCACTGTCTTGTGTATTGCAATTTAGTGTGTTTGTTACGTACATTTCATTTAGTTACTTCTGTTTTGTATTGTTTAGTGTGTAATATTTATTGTCTAGATTCACTGCTATTTTCTGTTTGTGAAAATGCTGCCTGTTCAAACTGTAAGGTCGGGTATTGCATTCGCAGTCGCGAGAAGTCGTGAGCGCTTTATGAAGATAGCGTCGGAAGAAAAAACGTAACAAATGTTGAAAAACTTGTAGCAGATGTTACCGCTGTGTCCGTGAGCAGTAATAGCCAAATAATAAGGGAGACTAAAGACATTGATTCCTGGGCTTCTTTTAGTGCTCCAAGTAAAGAAAGATATCGATCGGCGCTAAAATCAACTGTGGACAACTTTAAGAAGCTGTCATAAGGCGAACCATACACGAGTTCTATATTTCACAGATACAGAAGTCCACACTTAAAAAAATATATATATTGAAATTGAAAGACTATCGACTTTCAGGGAGGTATCTCGACTTTGAAGAAAGTTATTTTAAAATTAGGATTTCATTGAAAAAAAAAACAAAACAAAATAATCGCCAAATTCTGGTGGAACATCACAGCATTAGGGCCTAAAATTTGCAGTATTTGAGGAAAATAAAGAAGTACAGAGAAGAAGGCCGCCTCATCATTTACATGGATGATGATGATGATGATGACGGCTAAATTAATAGTGAAGCACTTATGAACATTAGCGGTATTTACGCATAAGTATATTTCATTGTTAATTAATGATTAACTGTTAAATATAGTGATTCGATTGCTGCTCATTGTATTTCCACATTAGTATTTATTAGTGACTATTGTTCCGAACTGCTGCTCATCGTATTTCCACATTAGCTTACTTCTTTAGTGTTTATTATTGTACCGAACTGCTGTTCATTGTAATTCCACATTAGTTTACTTCTTTAGTGTTTATTATTGTTCCGAACTGCTGCTCATTGTATTTCCACATTATTTTACTTCTTTAGTGTTTATTATTGTACCGAACTGCTGCTCATTGTATTTCGACATTAGTTTACTTCTTTAGTGTTTATTATTGTACCGAACTGCTTCTCATTGTATTTCCACATTAGTTTACTTCTTTAGTGTTTATTATTGTAACGAACTGCTGCTCATTGTATTTCCACATTAGTTTACTTCTTTAGTGTTTATTTTTGTACCGAACTACTGCTCATTGTATTTCGACATTAGTTTACTTCTTTAGTGTTTATTATTGTACCGAATTGCTGCTCATTGTATTTCCACATTAGTTAACTTCTTTAGTGTTTATTATTGTAACGAACTGCTGCTCATTGTATTTCCACATTAGTTTACTTCTTTAGTGTTTATTATTGTACCGAACTGCTGCTCAATGTATTTCCACATTAGTTTACATCTTTAGTGTTTATTATTGTACCGAACTGCTGCTCATTGTATTTCCACATTAGTTTACTTCTTTAGTGTTTATTATTGTTCCGAACTGCTGCTCATTGTATTTTCACATTAGTTTACTTCTTTAGTGTTTATTATTATTCCGAACTGCTGCTCATTGTATTTCCACATTAGTTTACTTCTTTAGTGTTTATTATTGCTCCGAACTGCTGCTCATTGTATTTCCACATTAGTTTTTATTAGTGACTATTGTTCCGGAGTATGAAGAGAACACAGTGATAGGAGCTCAAAATTATGCAGACGCTGCAACATGCGAGAGAGCAACGTGAGACTTCATTTCTAATATGACTGTATTTCCCTTCCTCCATCTAGAAAACGCTCGCTCCCTCTCGGATCGGTCTCCCTCTCAGATCGAACCTTCTCCTCTCGCGTCGACGAGCTGTCACCATAAAGTAACTGGACTGTAGCTAACTGTATAACCATTATTATTAAGATTTATCATAAATATTTAGTAGTATTAACATACTTTTAAGTATGACGTAAGCCTAAATCTGTACTGTAAGTATTTTGTAAGAAAATAGATATTGATGTAATTTACAGTATAGACTAACATAGGTCTAAGCCTTAATCTAAGTACGTATTTTTTGTCCTCTTTTTTCGAACAATGTCCTCCTATTCGAAGCTTTGTGTCCTCTTTTCTATCGATGTGAATATGGTCATCCTAGTCAGACTTCAGATGCATACAAACAAGTTCATCCTCTGACACATATCGCCAAGTGAGATGTACTGCCTGATAACAGATATACATATCAGCCAGAATCTTAAACAGAGGATTATGGTAGCCTATGAGTGATGATAACACTAGTCAACAAGTTTTTTGTCACAAGGGTGAAAATGGTCATTTTAGATCAATTTTTTGTGGTGATAGTAGATCTAAACTTGGAAATTTTCCATCACGCACCATTTAAGAGGAAAATTGGAAATTGTGGAAAAAAAGAATGAATTTACGAAAGAACTCGGATATCGAACTAAGGACTTTATTTAAACAGTTACACAGTATATTCATACGTTTTATAACTTACTGTTGCTCAGAATATGCTAGAAGTGTATTTTAAGGAATAGGCTCTTTCAGAATCCAGACGTTTGAGATGGGCAGGGCATGTAGCACGTATGGGCGAATCCAGAAATGCATATAGAGTGTTAGTTGGGAGGCCAGAGGGGAAAAGACCTTTGGGGAGGCCGAGACGTAGATGGGAAGATAATATTAAAATGGATTTGAGGGAGGTAGGATATAATGGTAGAGACTGGATTAATCTTGCTCAGGTTAGGGCCCAATGGCGGGCTTTTGTGAGGCGGCAATAAACCTCCTGGTTCCTTAAAAGCCAGTAAGTAAGTAAGTAAGTAAGTAAGTAAGTATAAGTAAGGTTCTTTCAAATACACGAGTCTGCATTAATAAGGCGCGTAGTGGGTGATATATATCTGTATTACTTTATGGCGCTAGACCGAGAGGAAGCACTGATAGGGTGGGCTTTTAGAGTGAAATGGATTCAATTTTAGGATTATTTGAATATTGTTTGAGCTTGTGACAAGTTGTATCGCTGGTTTTAAGTGCTTATCTTCTAGTTCATTTACGCTTTCTCAGAATGAAAAAATCTCGTCGTGCATGTGTAAATTCGCCGGACAGCTTTTGTTACGTATGTGAGAATTTACGCCAAAATCGCAGCGTCGTCCTTTATCAGATAAGTTAAAAGAAGCATATTATTGTTATTTTCAATGTAATGTGTGTGTGATGAGGACAAATCATGGGCTCCCCATGTGTGCTGCATAACAAGTTACTCAAAACTGATAACATGAATGACTGGAGAGAAGAATCGAAGTATACCGTTTGCAGTTCCAGTGATCTGTTTAACAAAGATTACGGTATTTTCAAAGAAAACAAGATCTAAAATTGAATATCGTAATGTTCCATCTGCAATAAGACCTGGTACCTAAGGACCAAAACTCCCTATTCCTAATCAACCTTCGCAATTGGAGGAATTGGTTCTTATAATAGAACAAACAGATGACTTGGCTCAACCATCAACATCCTCTGATCCGTCTAATAGTCCAGAACATCATAAAGAACCCAATTTAATTCAACAATGAGAACTGAACGACTTAGTAAGAGATCTTAATCTCACTAAACAACAAGCTGAGATTTTAGGGTCTAGACTGCAACAATAGAAGAACGTGCTAGCACCAGATATTAGAATTTCATTGTACAGGAAGAGACAGAAACGGTTTTCGAAGTATTTAATAATGAAGAATTCTATGTGCGTGTGTGTAAATATAGACGGCTTAATGGAAGAACTAGGATTTCAACACATCCCAGAGGAATGAAGGTTATTCATAGATTCTTCCAAAATAAGCATAAAAGCAGTGTTATTGCACAATTGAAAGATTAAATCATCAATTCCAGTGGCGTATTCAGTGGATATGAAGGAAACTTATACAAATTTACCAGTGTTACTAAATGCAATCCAATATAAAACATACTGCTGGCAACTCTGCAGAGATTTGAAAATTGTCGCCTTACTGCTCGGACTTCAGGGTGAATTAACAAAATACTGTTGCTTTCTCTGTTTCTGGGATAGTAGAGCGACTGAAAACAATATATAATGAAAGACTGGCCTCCCAGAGATAGCTACGTCCCAGGAGAACATAATATCAAGCATGTCCCTTTAGTAAAACTGCATCCTCCTTTACATATCAAGTTTGGTTTAATGAAGAATTTAGTTAAAGCTATGGATAAAAATGGAGAAGGTATCGCATATGTAAGGAATATGTTTCCGAAACTCAGTGAAGCTAAAGTGAAAAGGGAATTTTTGTTGATCCTCAAATTAGGAAACTTTTGAAAGATGAGAGCTTCGAAAAAATTAAGTGTTGAGGAGCTAGAAACTTGGAATGCCTTTGGAAGTGTTCTTAGTGGGTATTTAGTAATAATAAAGCTGACAATTACCAACAGCTTGTACAAGAACTCCTGCATAGTTACCAGAAGCTTGGTTGTCGAATGTCTTTAAAAATACATTTCCTACTTTCCAACTGGATTTTTTCCCAGAGAACTTAGGAGCTGTAAGCGATGAACAAGGGGAAAGATTCCATCAAGATATACACAGGATGGAACAACGATTTCAAGGAAGGTGGGATTCTAGTAAGTTGGGGGACTGTTGGTTTTTGTTCAGAGTAGGTGACTCAAACTACGAGAAGAAAAAAATAACTGTAAGTAACTAAATATATCTTTTAAAAATCTAGCTTGAAGTCTGATATGGTTGTTTACTTCAATGTAGGGCTCCTAAGTTATTTGATTTGAGATGTTAATCAATTTAATTTATAAACTTAAAAAAATTATAGTTCACTTGATCCAGTTTTAAATTAATAAAGTAAAAGCCTATTTTGAAGAGAAAAAAGGAATATAATGCTACTTTTTCTTATTGTCATTATTATTTATGCAGCGTTATTATTTTTCTGTGAAACGTCAGTGTATTTTGTGTAGGCCTATAAATTTTGTATCTTAGAAATTTATTTATTTTCAATCTGTAATTGGAATTGTGAACACAGTGTCAACAATTATTGGTGAGGGTGATTCTTATAAAGACATAAGTTTTGCACATAGACTGCCAGCCTGTCCGAGTAAAATAAAGCCCATTGTTGTTCGTTTCTCAAATCGAATGAGACGTGATTCCTGGTTACGTAGCTTCCGTGAAACGGCTAAAGGCAACGATGGAGTTTATGGTATTCCAATATGGAAAATCTACAAGAACTTCCAACCAGGTATGATGACTGCCATGGATCATTTGACACCATTTATGAAGATTCTTCATTAAAAAACTAAAGTTGTTGCTAGGGAAAAGGGTTACAAGTTTACTTACATAAAAGATTGCAAAATATTCGTTAGAAAAGATGAAAATTCAAATGTCAGTAGAATCTTTGAATATAACGATCTTAATAAAATGTAGGCTAAACTTATTGCGTAGTCACTTCAGTCAATAAGATTAATAATATCTATAATGGATAACATTCCTAATATTATTAATAATATTACTACATTAATTTAAATAAACCAACAATACAGTTTAATGACATGTTTAATTTTGACAGTTTCATTTCTAGTAAATATCTTAATTTACAAATTTTATATATGAATATTCGCAGTATTTCTAAAAACTTTTCGGAATTTTGTATTTTTCTTGAATCTTTTTCTACTAAATTTGATTTAATTGTATTGACTGAAGCATGGCTTAGTAATGATATAGGATTTGAATTACCCAATTATCGTAAGTTTACCTAATTAAATAAACATAATAAATGTGCTGCCATTGTAGTATATGTTAAAGAAGACATTGATGTTATAATTTCTGATTTAGATATTCCATATGCAAATCTTTTGCACTTAAGTCTCAATTTTAACAATATTATATTTGAACTAACAACTATTTATATATCCCCTAGTCTAAACAAAACGGAATTTTTAAAAGATCTTGAATGTTTTTTGCACAATAAGAAAAATGTTATTAACCATGTAATAATTGGTGATATTAATATTCAAATATTGGAAGAACAAAATGTTGATGATATTTTTCATGATTATTTGAGCATGTTACAAGAATTTGGATTTTATAAGTATTTAAATGCCATAACCAGACCGTTAACCAAGAGCTGTCTCGACCGTAATATATATTTAAAAAAAACAAATTAATAGAATTCACACCTTGTGTTTATCATAGTCAAATTACTGATCATTATAGTACATGTGCAGTTATCTCTCTTGCTAATGACAAAGAATATGAAGAATCTAATAATGATTATAATATTATTACAATTATTAATTATGATAACTTGATATTAGATATAACTAATGAATCTTGGTTTAATATATTAAATAACCCTGATTCAGATGAAAGTCTTAATTTATTATATCAAAATTTAAACATACACATTAAAAAAAAAATCTGAATATTTAGTAAAAAAAGTGTTGAGTAAGAATAAAATGATTTAAACATGGATCACTAGAGGGGTTATTAAGTCCATTAGAACTAGAGATAAAATTGCAGTAAAATTAAAGAAAGAACCTTTTAATGTTAACCTAAAAAACAAATATAAAACTTATAGAAACATTTTGACAAATTTAATAAAAACGTTGAAGATTGAATACTATTCTAATAAATAAGAAAACTGTAAAGATAACCCGAAAATATTTTGAAATTACTAAAGAAGCTTCTAAAATTCAAACCAGGGATTATGATAAAATTAAAGAAATTTATAGTCAAGATGGATTAGTTATAAATTATTCAAAAAATATTGCTAATGAATTTAATAATTACTTTTCTTATATAGGTGTGGAAATTATTTCTTCTTCTAATAATAATAATAATAATAATAATAATAATAATAATAATAATAATAATAATAACAACAGTTTGTATAATAAAATTAATTTATCTAATAAGTTTCTTAAAATAAATTCATGTATGCAGCTTAATCCTGTTACAATAGAAGAATTAATTAAAATTAGTTCAAAATTGAAGAACAATACATCATGTGGTTTTGATATGTTTAATGCAGAGTTAATAAAACTGCTAATAATTTATGTTCCTAAATCGATAGTATATATATTTAATTTGTATTTTTTGCATGGCAAATTTTCTGACAAATTAAAAATTGCTGTCAGAAAACCAATTTTTAAATATGGTGATGAAATGATTATGAATAATTATAGACCTATATCTTTGCTTTCTTGTTTTTCTAAATTATTTAAAAAATGAATTAAAGTAGGATAATGGATCATTTAAATAAGCAGAATATATTAAGTGAAAAACAATTTGGATTTAGAAGAAACTGTAGTACAGGGAATGCTATTTTCAATGTTACTAAAAAATTATTAAGGTACTTGATCAAGGTTTTTTAAGTGTGTTGGTATACTTTTGGATATAAGAAAAGCTTTTGATACTATAGGGCATCATTTATTATTAGAGAAATTAAATTGTATTGGAATTAAAAATAATGCTTTTAATTTATTAAAATCTTATTTAAATGATGGAGTTCAAGCTACTAAAATTGATAATGTATTAAGTGAATTTATTAAAATTAAAATAGGTGTTCCGCAGGGAAGAGTCCTAGGACCGATTTAATTTTTAATATTTATTAATGACCTCTTAATAATATATCTTAAAGAATATGAAAGTGATTTATATTCGTATGCTGATGACACTGTTTTACTTTTTAGTGGAAAAACGTGGAGTAATGCTTATAACAATGCAAATTGCGGCTTAAAATTAATAAAATAATGGTTCGATTTAAATTCACTTATAATTAATAAAGATAAAACAGTAGCTATCCCATTTTCTTTAAATAATAAAGGTAATAAACCAATTTCATCTATGCTATAAATTAAAATGCATAAATGTGATTGTTCCGGTATAAATTGCAATTGTTCAGTTATTAATGAAATTAATGAGGTTAAATACTTAGGTATAATTATTGATAATCATTTAAAATGGAATAATCATATTCATTAGATTTGTAATAAATTACGTAAAACATTATGTTACTTTGTTGTTCTAAGAAATATTTTATCAATTAAATGTTTACGTATAATTTATTTAGCATTATTTCAATTTAAACATTTGTTTAAAAAGCAGAAAGATTACCCAACAGATTTGTTGTTTAAACACTTCAAAGTTTTCAGTATTAAACAAATGTATTATTTGAATAATTTCGAGGGAAAAATTGTTCCGGGGCCGGACATCGAACCCGGGACTAACTGAGCTACCCGGGAACTCTACCTGACACCGATCCAATTTTTCCTTCTATATCCACAGACCTCAACCAACTTCGAGTGCACACTAACTCCGTGTGACTTAAATTGTGGTTTTCTGTTAACGAACAGTGATGACGTGTATTATGCAAATCAAGATTGCAGGTATAACTCCCTATAAAGTTGATTTGAATAATTTCGAGGGAAAAATTGTTCCTGTACAGGGAATCGAACCCGGGGCCTTTGGTTTAACGTACCAAGACTCTACCAACTGAGCTACCCGAGAACTCTATCCGACGCCGATCCAATTTTTCCCTCTATATCCACAGACCTCAAAGTGGGCTGACAACCGTCAAGCAACCAACTTCGAGTGCACACTAACTCTGTGTGACTTAAATTGTGGTTTTCTGTTAACGAACAGTGACGTGTAGGGTATTATGCAAATCAAGATTTCGGGTATAACTCCCTGTAAAGTTGATTTGAATAATTTCGAGGAATTTGTTGACTAGTGTAATTAATGATGGCGAAATGGGTCCGAGGTCCAAAGCGGAAAGTTAAACAGCAATTCTGCTTCAATTGATTGAGGAAAACCCCGAAAGAAACACCAACCAGGTAACTTGTCCCAACCTGGATTTAAATCCGGTCCCGCTCGTTTTCACGGTCAGACATACCAACCGTTACTACTCAGCGGTGGACGCGCCGGTGGATTAACAATTCGCTCTTAAAATGTAATCGTTTATTTTAAAATTTTAAAAGCGAATAAAAAATTTGCTATGGATATTTTAAAGGAGTGAGATGTCAAGATATTTTCAATTTATCTTTAAAAACGGCTGAGACATAGGTTATACATTTTAGTGGGTTACTGTATCGTGTTGCTTTTCCCCCGCCCTAAACTTTGTACCCCAGAATTTTGTTCTTCAAAAAATTACCTGGAATTTAAAATGTTTGCAGCATTGATATTTCCAGATACAAGTAATAAAACATGTCAATTATTAGGAAAGAAATTCAAATTGTATACCATTTCCTCCTCTTAAACTGCGTGTCTGAATAATCTGAGATAATTCATTCATTCATTCATTCATTCATTCATTCATTCATTTATTTTATTCCATAGATCTTACATGAGCAATGAAGCTTTAAGATGTGGAACATGTCAACATTTTACAATATTACAATTACAATTTTTACAAATTTTTATAGTTTTACAATTTAGTAATTTTCTACAATTTTTACAATTTTGTACAATTTTTTTACATTTTTTTTACATTTTGGCGAGATGTAGTGAGATGAGATGAGGTCCGAGGATTCGCCAAAATATTACCCGGCATTTGCCTTTTCGGTGGGGGAAACCTCGGAAAAACCCAACCAGGTAATCAAATCAAAGGGGTTGATGCCAAGGACTCGACATAGACCATCCGGCTTCAGTCCCACGGCTGGGGAAAACCTCCGAAGAAACCAAAGTCCAAAGGGGGATCCAACCCAAGCCCGAACGCAGCTCCGGATCAGCAGCCCAGCGAGTCTGTCGACTGAGCAACATCGATGGCTCTACTAAAAGTATACAATACATAGCCAATCAGATTATTAAATTTACAAACGCAAACGATCATTCATAAGTTGAGCTATATTATAATACAAAACAATTTAATTAAATTTAAGGTATAAACAATTCAACCAGTTGTGATATACAGAAATTGATAATACATATCATGCAAACTACTTCAAATTACAAACACAAACAATTTATCAGTAGAGCTATATAGATTACTATTCAGTTTAAAGCACATACAATTCATCGGCCAAATCTATACAAATGTATACAATACAAAGTAGCATACTTTCATTAAGCTATACAAATTTGTGCAATTAATATCAAGTAGATTAATTCAATTTATAATCATAAACAATTCATCAGTTGAGCTATACATATTACCATTCAATTTACAGTAGGTCTATATACAATACATCAGTAGAGCTACACAGACTAGTAATCATTTTAAGAACATATACAATTAATCAGCCAAACTATACAAAAATATACAATCAAATTAGTATTTTCGTTAAGCTATACAATTCATATGAAGTAGATTATTTCAATTTATAAGCTTAAACAATTCATCAGTTGACCTATACAGTATACTATTCAATTTACAGTTCATACAATTCATCAGTTATGCTAAACAAAAAATACAATACATAGTAAACAGATTAAGTCACTATAAAAACATATTTTAGTTGAGCTATATAAAATTGTACATGTCATTTAAGTAGAATAATTCAATTCACAAGCATAAACAATTCATCAATTGTGTAGAAGGTATGAGTATGTAGAAATTTGGTTAATTTTTTTCTGAACCTTTTCTCGTTGTTCTTCAAATCTTTAAGATAATTAAGCAGTGCATTGAAGACTGTTATACATGAATAGCGAACTCCTTTTTTAAAACAGCTTAGACTAACAGAGGGTAGATGAAGATCTGATTTATGTCTTGTATTAAAATGATGAATGTCTTGATTAGTACTGAATTTATCTTGGTTCTTAATATACAGCATCATTAGGGAAAGAATGTATTCACAAGGTAAAGTCAAGATTTCTAAGTTTCGGAAAATATTTTTACATGAGGTCCTTTTATGCACACCGTCCATTATTCTTATAGCTTTCTTTTGTAAAACAAATACGTGTTTAGCTTCAGACGAGTTACCCCAGAATATTAATCCATATTTCATTACACAGTGAAAATATGCAAAGTATGACATTTTAAGTAAGTTTATATCACCAATAGTAGATAAGGATCTTAATGCATAACAGGCAGAGCTCAATTTACGAGTAATACATTCTATATGCGTTTTCCAGTTCAAGTGATTATCCAATTCTAAACCAAGAAACTTTGTGCTTATAGATTCTTTGAGATGAGTTCCATTTAATCGAATATTGTAGGAAACCTGAGCACTATTGTGTGTACTAAATTTGACTGCACTGGTTTTATCAACATTAAGTGCTAGTTTATTTGCATGGAACCATTCATTCATTAGATTCAGCACTGTATTAGAAGTGTTTATAAAATGATCGTATTGTTTGCTTGAAATAATTACACTTGTATCATCTGCAAATAAAATTACATGGGATGAATTGTTTATGGTCAAGGCTAAATCATTAATATAAACTAGAAACAACAATGGACCTAAAATTGACCCCTGCGGAACACCATGTTTAATATTTCTAAATTCTGAATAAGTAACTTTATGACTATTTGGTACATTTATTTCTACTTTTTGTTTTCTATTTGATAAGTACGATGTAAACCAACCCAACATCTCATCTTTAATACCATAAAACTTCAAATTTTTTACTAATATACTATGGCCTACACAATCAAATGCTTTAGCCAAGTCACAAAAAATCCCACCTACATGTAGTTTCGAATTTAATGAATTTAGTATTTCATCCACCAAACTAAAAGCAGCATTCTCTGTCGATTTTTGTTTTCTAAATCCAAACTGTTCTAAAACTAATATATTGTTGGACTCCAGGTAATGATATAATCTATTATACATAACTTTCTCAAACACTTTTGAAAATGTTGTTAATAATGATATGGGTCTGTAATTAGCAATAGTACATTTATCTCCCTTTTTGTATATTGGTTTTACTATTGAATATTTGAGTCTTTCTGGAAAAATACCACATTGCATTGACAAATTGCATAGATAGCTTAACGGAGGGGATAATATTTCAGAACAAGCTTTCAGAACTATACTTGGAATTTCATCATATCCTGAGGAATATTTTGTTTTTAGTTGTTTTATCACATGCATGATTTCTGCTGCGGTAGTGGGAATAAATTTGAGACCTAAAATCTCTGTGTTAAATGCATCAGTTAGGTAACCAAGTGCAGCATCTTCTGCACAATCATGAACGTTTAAGTTCTTAATAATATTTATATAGAAGTCGTTAAAATGATTTGCAATTGATTTTGGGTTATCTATTTTACTATCATTGATTTTAATGCAAGTAATATTTTCACTCTTTGAATATCGATTAGTTTCATTTTTAATAATATCCCAAATAGTTTTAATCTTATTATCTGAATTTTGTATTTTTTCATTCAGATACATTTTCTTTGCATCTTTTATAACTTTTGTCAAAGTTTTACAGTAATTCTTGTAGTAATTAAGAACATGAGGATCATCACTGTTCCTACTCATTAAATATAGATTCCTTTTTCTAGTACATGATATTTTAATTCCCTGAGTTATCCACATGTTTTTACTTTTACATTTTTTCACCACCTTGACTGGAAAACATTCATTGAAATAATTCGTAAATGTAGTGAAAAATGCATTAAATTTAGTATTAATATCAATGGTATCGGTACTATATACATTTTCCCAAGATTCATTTTGTAGACATGTATTTAAATGATGAAGAGATTCAGCATTTATAATCCTTTTTTTATTTTTAGATTAACACTTTGGAATTTTTCACTCATATTGAAAACACTTAGAATTTGTGCATCGTGATCAGACAGGCCATTGACTAATGGTACTGTTGAATAGGAATTCAATCTACTTTTATCTATAAATATATTATCAATGGCAGTACTACTTCCAGCTTGTGTTCTGGTTGGAAAACTTACTGTGTGACTAAGATTATAAGTTTCAAGAAGTGAGTTTAATTTTCTTTTACGTGAGCTTTCTGATAGATAATCTATGTTTATGTCACCACAGATTACAAATTGGGTATGTGGTTTATAAAGTCTTTTCAATAATGAATCTAAGTTAGTTGTAAATTTCTTATAATCTCCCATTGGCGCCCTATAAACACATAAGATAATTAAATTTGATATCTCATAACCAATTTGTATTCCACAGATTTCAATATCTTGTTCAAGGCAAAAATCAGATATATTAATTTTACTAAATAATAGATCCTCTCTGATAAAAATACAGGCACCCCCTTTTTGGAAGACATGTCTACAGAAATGAGAACCTAATACATATCCATGTAAAGACAGTTGTAGTATTTCCTGTTGCTTCATATAAATTTCAACACTCTAAGAAAACTCTGAGATATGTTGCTAGGCTTCATTCCGCGGACTACTTTTGAAGAGGAGTCCAGACGTTGGGAACCGCTGCTCTAAGCGCGACTTTTAAGCTTTGGAGATAGTGCGGAAAATACACAGGCAGGACCCCACTGTCACTTGACACCATACATAGCTCCCCGACCACCAACATGGCTCCAGAATGCAAAATTTTATGACTCTCTTTAACGATCGCCATCAAGCGCCTAATTCTTGGAGGTCCTCTCCTCCACCAACGTCCCTACCCGGCTAGAGCCATGAACATTCATGGTGACTTTAGTTAACTGTTTCGGCGTCTCCAAGCCGCATGATCGAATCGAAGCTTGTATCCAAAAGCGTCATACTTTTCAGTTTTGGCAAGGAGGGGCAAAATTTTTAGAAAAGACAGTATATGGTACATCACATGGTGTAGGCCTACTTTGTCCCTATTTTCACTGAAATATATTATTTCCCATACCGTAAACTGGGATAAACTTGTCCATAATAAGAAAGAAAAGTAAAGTATTTAAACCATAACATCAGATGTAATGATCACTTATTTTAAATGTTATTAGGCCCATCTCTTCTCCATTTCTTAAGTATTTTTTTAACATTCTAAGTCACAAATGAGATTCATGGCTGATATCATGATTCATTTGTTATTGATATTTTTATTGTTTAATTATTAATTTTATTATTTTATGACCAAGGTTACTGCAGTTTACAATACAATTCCTGTTTCCTGACATAATCCTAGCATTAACTTCTGATTCTGTATGTACCACACGTGATTTAATACTTACTCTTAATATGACGTAGGATACAGGCCGAGATAGAACGATTTCCTAGGGGGCGACACAATAGGATGATAAAATTCATAAACACGTACCGGTATTATTATCATGGGCAACCACAAGCATAAAAAACAAATCCATATTTGTTATACACAATGAGAAATAAGCAATTATTATGTTCTCTGAAACCTTTATTTTGCTTACCTAATTACAGCAAAATATTTATTAGACCTATCTATCAAATCAATATTGTCGATTTTAGAGATCCTTGTACAAACTAGAGAGATGTGTCATCACTGATTCTGTAGAATGTTCCATTATGTTTACTTCCCCATTATTGTTGCAACTTGTATAGCCACTATTTGCAAGTTGAATGTTATCAGCCATCACCCGAAATAATAGCATATGCACCAATAGTTGCACTATTATCAGTAGTTTTAGCAGGTTCTCCATTATTACTTCCACCTTGTTTTATACTTTTGAAAAGAGAACGGGTATTTCGCGAACTCATTGTTAGTGGCGTAGGTGGGGGCTCACCGGGCTGAAGCCTCCCCATTTTCAAGAAATATTGAAAAATTATATTAGATTTAAATCATGAAGAAACACTCGACCATTGGCATTTCAAGTGCAACATTGAAAAAAAAAATTAGTTTCACTGTTTCTACCGACAGTGACCAATATTTAGAACAAATAATCATTTATAGTTCTGCTGACAAATTTTAAATTGGCCGATGATTTTCAAACAAATTATGAAGCTACCGTTCTCAATGCAATAACTAGATTAACTAATTTATTTGGGGTCGGGGTCTGTTGATTCACTCTGCAAATACTAAGAATGGATTTCGCTTTTTAATAACATTTGAGGAGTCTAAATTGATTTTCAATTTCATAGTGTTAAAGAATAACATGTTGCATGCAAGTTATTGATAAATTTCTCAAGTTATGTTCCCAAATATTGCCCCCTTCCCCCAATCTTAAATTCCTGGCTATGCCACTATATGAAGTGAACTAAATGAACTCTCTCCAGAAAATGTTCCAGGCTTGTCCCAATTCTTTCTAACCTATACTATAAAATTATAAATCCCGTAATGAATGTCTGTCTACATTTAGAAACACAACGTTTACGTAAACTTTGATTTGTACATTAATTTGCAAATAAACCTGTTATAACTCCTCTGAATTCTGTTTCCTTCATATATACCTACCTAATGATAGAGAGAGAGCCAGTAGCCTATATCACTTCAAAATGTTATGTTATGTTTTATTTAACGACGCTCGCAATTGCAGCGGTTATATCAGCGTCGCCGGATGCCGGAATTTCATATATCACTTCGATCTGGAGGAGCATTCTCCCCTATGCCCCCTATCTCCGCCTATGGACGTAGGTGTAAACAAATGAACACACAAATTTAGTGATATAGATATTTTATTTCAATTAACAAGAAAATTGAGAGATTTTCAGTAAAAAGGAAGGCACTCCATTTTTTTGTCAATTTCAATTATATAGGCGTATCACATTATCTTGTTTAGAAAGATATGCTCTTTCGTTTGGTGAAGAAAGGCATAAGCTCTGAGAGTTACAATTGAATATTCTGTTGCCGAACAGTAGGAGCGGACTTCTCATTGCCCCAGACGAAAGAATGGGGACATTGCATGTACATGTTAACGGACGCAGAAAAGTCGTTTTCTATTTTATTACAGTCCACAGATCTTTAACCAGCACAGTAACTTTACGATGTGGAACAAGTATACTCGTATTTATACGCAGACCTACATTTTTTTTCACAAGGACGTGCTGTTATGTCCAGTATTTCACAAAACGTTTTGTTCTATTCTCCTCTCTCCAGACGTGTTGCACATTAGAGTTAGGTGTCTTTTTTACGAGTAATGTCCTAGCTCATGACAAATTTAAATCATTTGGTACATAAAGGAGGCACCTTCAAATTTTAACAATTCGTTCTTCCCTATTAAAATTTAGTTACACTTCTCAATAATGTTGAATTATTTAATACATGAACAAGAAGTGTGCAAACATTTTTGAATTCGAGTTCAATAGAAAAACTTTAAACGGTTTCTTTCTAATTTGTCGACTTTTTTTTCTCTGTTACAGAGGAGGGACATGAAGGCTTACACTGCAGCCTGAAGCTCATTGTGTTAAATTGCTGTTCTGTGAATGGTACTTGTAATGAACGGTCGCGCTTCTGTAGACTAAAATTACATCACGCCGTAACGTGAACTTAACCTAGGCTATGGTATGGATGATGATGTAGATGGTAGTGTTGGTGATAATGATGATGGTGATGATGATGATGATGATGATTATGATGATGTGTGAAATAGTGATGGTTAAATGAGTCCGAGATCCAAAACCGAAAGTAACCAAAAAATTCTGATTCAATTGGTTGTGGAAAAATAGCGTAAAAACCCCAACCAGGATTTGAACCAGAGCCCGCTCGTTTCACGTGCTAAATGTTACTGCACAGTGATGGACGAGAATATATTTTAATGAAACAATGGAGAATATGAAATCAATAGTTTTTGGAAATGAAATTTGTAGGGTAATATATTGTTAAGAGAAACTAGAGATTCCTAGAAAAAAAAACCTTTTCCTTGCTATCTCCACTACCAGTATTGCATCAGTTATGACTTAGTGCATCAACCTCTTTTAAAAACGTAGTTACCATAGGTTACATAGCCTAACGGAAAAAAGTGACAAAAGGAAAGAGTCCACAGCTCTGCGGAGATTATAATCAAATATGTACCTACATATTTAAAAGGTCATTACGAGCAAAGTTTGTCAAATAACGTTTTAGACACAAGTAATTTATTGAGAACGTTTCAGCATTTCCTGAAACTGCAATGCAACATGTTGCAACGCCGCAGGATATAAGTAGTAACTCACACTCCACTCGAACTCTACCAAGCCATAGCGGAGAATTGAGAAATATATGAGGCACTCAGAAGCAAAGTGATACAAGTGACATTTTTTTTAAATTGAGGTAAGTGTATATTCTAAACCTTTAACGTCACTTCTGTTCAGAGAAAAAGTAATATAAGTGTAGTTTCGGTCAGTGCTGCTCCATGTTGGCGTTACACTTATATTACAGTGCATACAGAGTTTTGCCTGAGAGGCAAACTAATACAAGCGCGTTGTTTACATAGTGTTGCGATTTTTCTGTTTATGACTAATTCATTTGCCACAATGGAGAGAGGCAACATATCACTTATTCGAAACATCTTCGTGGAAGGCCTGCACACATTGAGCTGGAACAACTATACAATAAGGATAACTTTTGCTAAGTGGAGCAACTTGCAATAGCTAAAGAAATTCATCCCACCCATACACTACTCTATATTTGATGACCTGAAGCATGAAGGATGGGCATATAATAAGGACTGCAGGACGTGGAAGAGCGCGTGGAAGAGAAAGTTCAAGGAATACTCGCGATAGGAGTCCTACAGATGTAATATTCAACCTATCAGACACTATGTATTAAAAAGAATCTAAAAATACGTCATTTAAAATTGCAAGTCTCATCCAGATCTCAGATATTCTTCAAACTGCCAGATAATATCTGTGTAACTTCTACAAAATAAAGAGAGAAGAAATACCAGTCTATATCCCAGACACCACTCATTAATAAAACTTCAGTTGTGAAATTCCTCCATGGAAATGGGTAATTCCAAAACATAGCCTACAAATTCCAGGAAATCATTCCAAAAATGATCCTCCATACAGTCTTAAGTTAGATGCCATGGAATTACTCTGCAGCACATATAAGGATCGTCTTCAGATTTATACTGATGGATCTCTAAACCCTGATGATGGGCTATCAGGAGCAGGGTATTATATTTCAAAATATCAAGAAAGTTACTTCATACCATGTTCAGCCTCCTCCGTCTTGACACTGAATTGATAGTTATTAATGCTGCTCTTCAGTTTGTTACTCAAATTTCTGAAAAATATATTTGCATTCTTAACCGACTACAAGGAAGCTATATTTAATATAGTTAAATATGTACCAAACCTATACGCACATAGAATTATTCCAATTCAGAAACAAGCAAGTAAACTAAAAAAACTGCAAAAGGAAATAACATTTCAATGGATACCTAGTCATTGTGGTATACCGGGAAACGAGAAAGTCAATAACGTTGCGATATAGGCAACATATTTGGAACCAAGACCTCTTCAAGTGATATCTCTATCCAATGCCTTTGCTTCAGTAAAGTCTCATTTTATAAACTTATGGATCAACAATTGGTTCTCTTCTGAAAAAGGAAAAATTTTATAGTCCGTTCAAAAGAAACCAAATAACCTGGAAATGTACAAAAAATTGCCCAGACATGTTCGACATTTTTAACAAGAGCCAGAACAGGTCACATTGTCACACAATAACCTACACCGATTTAACCTTTCTGATACTCCTACTGGTCTGTGGTGTAATAATCATGATGAAAATGTGGAACACATTCTTCTATACTGTCCATCCATAAACCACAAAAGAAGTAAATTAAAATCATCAGTACCAGTTGCAGAAGACACAGCTCTGCAGTATATATTGACTACTCTGGCTGCTAGCAACAGGCATCTATAATGAACACCGTTCAAATCACCCCTCACTTCTCATGAAAAACAAAAACTGAATAGACTATAGTGGACTTTATGTTGTCAGCAAACAGCTGGATACGTTAAGAAGATTGACTGAGTGATTCTTTCGGTTATACAGACACATTTTGTGTTATAATATGAAAATCAGAAAGCTCAAATGCTGTTAAGACAGGAATGTTTGAATGTTGTAAGCAATATTCTTGTTGTTGTTTTAAATAATATACAAATACTAAAAACTTTTGCACTTATATTACTTCTCCACAAAAATATTTTCGTGGAAAAATAATACAAGTGACTTTAGGATCCTATTTTACCTAAAATAATTTACAATAGATAATTTCTGTTTAGAAGATAAAAAATATAGGTACCAACATATAGAACTGTAAATTTACAGCAGCATAATTCTGTAACAGGTTTTTTTTTTAATTTCCTTTTCAACTTCAAAGTCATTTATCTCAAAACTTACTAAATGTCACTTGTATAACTTTGCTTCTGAGTGCCTCATATGTTTCCAAATTGAAGTAGTGAAAAGCCGCCATTTGCATGAAAGAGAACGCGCGGAATTTCGAAACCGCTGTTTGAATACGTGTTGTGTTGCATATCCGAAAGCTGAATAGTATCATATCAGAGATTTTAAATGAAGAGGGAGAAATATTTAAAAACAAAAAAGACATGATAATGAATTTAATAAATATTTCTCAAAAGTAGGACATAGCATTGCATCGAACATAAACAAATCGGCATTTAAGACGGAAAATTATTGCAGTAACCATAATAAGCACGTATCTTCCTCCATGTTTTTATCACCATTAACCGAAGAAGAAATTTATAATATTGTTAAATCCTTAAAAAATAATGTCTCACCGGGAATCGACAAAATTACAAATAACACATTAAAGATTATCATTAACCATATATTAAAACCGCTTGTTTACGTGTTCAATCTATGACACACCCAAGCAGTTTTCCCAGAATTTCTGAAAAAATGCTGTAGTTGTACCGGTCCATAAGTCAGGGGAAAGAAAAACTCTAAATAACTATAGACCTATATCCTTGCTCTCTAGCTTTTCAAAGATATTAGAAAAATGTTAAAAAAACAGATCAGTAAATTACTTAGATAAAAATGAAATTCTGTCCAAACATCAGTATGGTTTCAGAAATAAATTATCTACGGAAACGCAATTATTGAAGTCACTGGTAAAATTATGCAGGAGTTGGATAACTGTTCTAAATGTTTAGGGATTTTCTTAGATTTAAGGAAAGCTTTTGACACGGTTAACCATCGTTTACTTCTGGACAAATTATTTGATGTAGGAGTCAAAGGTATTGGGCATAAGTTATTTCAATCATACTTAAAGAAAAGAACTCAGGTAACCAAAATTGATGATGATATCAGTGAAAATGTAAATATTGATACAGGTGTCCCTCAGGAAACAATTTTAGGTCCTATTCTATTTTTAATATACATTAATTATTTGTTAAACATTGTTTTGAAAGTACATAATTGCTCCTGTTATTCTTACGCTGATGATACGATGGTGATTTTCAGTGGTTTAACTTGGGAGGACACTTATAAACATGCCAATGTACGTATAAATTTGATCAAAAACTGGCTTGATGCAAATTTGCTATCTCTAAATATAACTAAAACTACTTTGGTGCCATTTTCTTTAACAGTCTCTAGATTGAACAAATTGAAATCACTTTCTCATTTAAAATTAATAATCCACAACTCATTTTGTAAACTCTCTACAACCTGTAAATGCCCTTGCCTGAAAGAATTTGTAGATGTGAAATACCTGGGAATTATGTTGATCAGCACTTGAAGTTGGATAGACAAATCACCTTTATATGTAACAGGATCCGTAAAACAATTTACACATTTGTAAACCTTCGCCATTACTTGCCTACTTATGTATTACGTTAGGTTTATTTGGGTATAGTTGAATCTGTTATCCAATATGGTATAACTGGATGGGGAGGCATTACAAAAACTGCTCTTCTTCCTTTATATGTTCCAAAAACGTATAATCAAAATTTGTTTGAAAAGGCGACTGGATTATCCAGCAAATTTGATCCATTCCGAATTGAATGTTTTTAGAATTGACCAAATTTATAAATACTCTTTAATGAAATTCTATCATAAAAATAGAATGAAACTTGTAGCTAAGCCACATGATCATAATACAAGACGAAATGAAATTCTTAATTTAGTTGAACCTAAGTGTTTCACATCTGCTGCTTTACTACACAGTACAAATTATGGTCCACGTCTATATAATTCGATAATAAAATGTCATCCGGAATTGACTACTTTAAGCAATGTAATTTTCAGATCCAGAATTAAAAAATTGATATGACAGACTTCCCTGTATTATATTATGTACCATGTATTGTAAAACAACTTTATTTCTATCCTAAGTATATTTTTCTATCTTATCATGGTTACTATATCAACATGACCTGCACTAATTGTACTACTAATAATAATTTAATATTAATCCACCAATCTCAACATCGTCTCTTTTTTCACTCAGTTATTACTAGTATTATTATTACTAACTTTATTACCATCTTTATGTGACCTTTTTTTCTTAAGTATTTTGTCTACAAAGTATGTATATTTATGTAACCGATCTGTCCCCGAACACGAGGTTTGTTCTTTCGGGGTACTTTAATTTTTATGTATATGTTATTAAATAAATCTAAATCTAAATCTAAATCTTTTGTTAATAGGAACAATACTTTCTTTGCGAGATACCTTTAATACCGTGTTTCTGCTGTCAGCAGAGTTGCTAGGTTTTCTCCGAACGAAATCTGGATATCAGAAGCTAACTTCAAATATTAGACCTATCAAGACTTTTCATAAGATTTGTAGTCGTTTTCTGCAAAGCAGTGTTCGTGTGATTTTTAATGTCATTTTCGCCTCCGTGAGAAACACTAAAATACGAAGGGCACACAGTGAACACTAAAATAGTTTTTCATTTCATTAACCACGAATGAGTTTTAATCATACGCTACAAAATTTATTTGCAACTTTTCTATTTCGGAGCCGGTATTGCAACAGTTCCTCTATCTGACGATTAATGCATGTTTAAACAAAGTTCACTGAACTACAACACACGAGTAATTGTATGCTTATTATTAGAGTAAAATACGATATCAAAACGTTATCTTTTTTCCCACTTAACGCACTTAAAATGCACATTGTATATAAACTGCGAGATCAACGACTAGGTGCCGAAACAGAATACTTTAATAAAGTTTTATGATTTTCAGGTTTATATATGAATATATTTTTTTTTACATTTCCTTTATCAATAATTTAATTTATTTCCTGTTTGGCTCAAACCAATCGTACTCCTTTTGATTTTGCTAACAATACGGTAGAACCAAGGGAAGTATCATCTTGCGAGTAGAGTTGCCTTAAGGCAGAGGCGGGCAAAATGTAAGGAAGAATTGATGCAGCCTGCATGACAACAAAATGAAAAGATGGGGAGAACAAGAAATAGGGGAAACCCGGACAAAGCGGATAAGCTAAGAACAAACAATGCCACAGGCTATTTTTTGGTGCTCGCGAAATAAAATCTTCATGACATTGGTTGTGACATATGTTCTCCACATACTGTATATAAAAAAAACAGCAATTCGTTTCTCGTACCTACGGACAGTGATATGATTTGAGAAAGAAATATAGTTAATTATTCGCTTTGCCCGGGTACACGGGCAAAGCGAATAATTAACTCGGACGAAGTGAACATTCCTGTAACATTTCCACATTTATATTTAATATTTATTCACTGATAATAAAATTAAATCAACACTTAAACACGATGTTAATGAGTTATATTAGGCGATAGGATATGTTATTTACAGCCCATAACATCATGTTAGATTAGTACAAAATACAAATTTGAACAAGTCGACGTTTCACTAGCACTGAAGACTTGGATTTCTTCTGCTTTTGCTCCTGCCCATAAGTTACTTCTGTTTCAACGTTTTTAATCGGTATAGATGTAAGAACTTCAGAGCGCTGACATTTTCTTCGTTGAACTCGTATCTTTCGATCATCCACTTCTGGCACTGGTCTAAATCAAAAGAACTGACTTGGATTCTATTGCTGACGATGTTGAGGGTTTTGGTGTAACCGGAACTGAAAATCTGAGTGTAATTGATGTAATGAATATTCCTTCAATCTCTGAAGATAACGACATCACAGAGGTGGTTGATTCTGAGTGAGCATTAACTGTTTCTGCAGTTGCTGAAGAAGCTGGCACCGCAGAATTTGTTAAATCTGAGCCAGCTGTCGTTTCGCTGATTTCTATCTCAAGTGGGCGATCTGTAAGTTGATCTGGAGCAAAATCTTCATCAACAAACAGGTTATGGTTGTATGGCCAGATAGCAGAACCACTGATTGGAAGATTTTATTTTTTAAGTGCTTTCTTCATGGCTTATTCAGACCATTTGGCTTGTTCCGTGTTCCTCTTGAAAAATTAAACCATCTGAAAACACATTGCGACCTTTTTAAGTAAAAGTTAAGATCAGTGTTACTGATTTATAATTTAATTAGTGTGACTTAATGCCTCCACTATGTAAAATGATCTAACATGCTTTATTACAATAGACAAATACATACAAAAATACAGCTAACACTTATATAGTCAAATAAATGTGGTGGGGCAAAGCGGGGAAGTATTGTGCGTTGTACATTTGTTTCTCTTACCTTGAAATATTTTAATAAAACAGTCAATTTTCTTCAAACACACGCTGACTTCTTCTCTCACTAGCTAGAATAACGACAAGCCAGTTCCAGCAGCAAAATCTGGTTGGGATTCTTCCCCAACATAGCAGAAAGCGCTACCTGTTGGCGTTTCTAAGAAATAGGCATTATTCTCTTTGCCCGGGTTATTCGTTTTGCCCGGGTCTCCCCAAAGACGTTATATTGTATACTAGACTCACACAGAGCGCTCATGTTCTGTCCAAAAGTGAAACCAGTCTGCGCATGTTTACGCCGCCATGTTACTGGTAGAAACAGAGCAGTAAACACGAGCGGTGTTATACTTGTCCTTTGTTTTGTCTCGGGTGTTTTTAGTCAACACTGTGAATGTAATTTTAATTGATGTGATAATAGAATGAATTTTTGTTTTGTAAATATTATTATAGTTGATATGAAGTGATGTGCTTTGTAAATAGTGTAAAATAGTGATTTCCTGTGCGGCATTTAAGTGCAATAACACGTGGTTTTAAAATAATAAAATTGAATTCTGGAGGCTACATTGAAACTGTAACATATGTATATCTTAGATACCATAGTTGAAAAAGTTTATAATTAGGCAACAATCTGTCTTTACAGGGTCCCTTTGAAGAAGTCCGAGCTACTTTCTAAGGGGGCTTGTTGCTATAATAAGAGACAAATTTGTGCCTTCACATTGTGTAAAATTGTGTTCGTCTCATTTTAAAGATACAGATTTTTGGGAAAGTAATGGCAATAGAATTTTGAAAGATGATGTACCGTCTCTGTATAATTTTCCAAGTCATTTGCAAAAGGTACGATATAATATTATCTCTGTTGTTACGATATCAATATGATTAAAATTCAATCAGTAGTTTACGATAATAAAGAATACTTAATTGTTAGTACAGGTATATCAGACTGTAGAGAAATCCCACTGAGTGAATTATTTAGACTTACACATCAGATGTTAAAAACAATTTAGTGGAAAGATAAATTTTCGTTTTTATTATGTAAATGAATTTATCTGCAAGATAATAAACTTTCATTCAAAATCCATATATGGATAAATACATATAAAGATATTAAATAAATAAATGCATAAATGAATATTAAATAAACAAAAAGAAATAAGTAAATGGCTATAATAGCTAACCCTTCTTTGAGAACTCATGATTCAGGGTTCACCTATAAATAACCCTTTTATATTTTGCCGGATATATCTTATTAAAAAAGCAATGAATGCCGCCTTATTGACATTACATAATGTGCATAAAAATTATGTACCATCACTCCGCAAGCAATGTTAATATATTTATTTAAAATAAGAATACAGTATGTAAAGAAATTCACTCTTAAAAGTATGTAATTTTTTTATTTTGCATAAAGTGATTATATTTATTTTTTAGGTTTTCACGTTACCTATTGTTTGCACTGTATTAGGTACCGGTACTTTTTATAATTGATAGCATTCCCTTTATTAATTGAAGAATTAATTCAATGTAATTTCGCTACTTTTGCGCATTATATTTTACCAGATTACTTATGTCCTGTGGTCTAGAAGTACCGGTAAAAAATGTTCGATTCTCTAATACTTAAAAACAGATCTATGCTGATTATCACATATTTATTTCACTTAAGAATTTGATTATAATAAGAACTTGCGTTATCAAGGTGCATGTATTTATGTTTTGTGATCTAAGAGTAATGTATATTAATATAATTTTCGATTCTCTGAAACCTAACAATTTGCTGATTATCGTAAAATGATACATTTTATAATATGTATTGTGTAGGCCTATTTATGAATGTATGAAAATGTTGTCTATAAATTGCTACGTACGTATTTTCTTTCCTTTAATGCTCTGACCCATATCAATGAAACTTTGAATTTATTTATTTCGTCCTAATTTTACGTTAAATGTCGAAAATGGCCATAATCTGTCAATTTTAGATCATCACAGCGTTAAATTGCGTGATTTACATATGTTATTATGCGTCTGCTGTCCAATAACATGACAGCAAGCGCAGCGTTCAATTTGCCCCGGTTTTATCGTTCTGCGCAGCCGAGACTGTGAGGGCTTGGGTCTCCCCACATTACTGATATCTACGGTTGGTTGAGAGGGTAGCCTGTCTTCACGGTGATCGGAGTTTGTTTTGTGTTGCAACACATTCTGCTCGTCTGTGTCTTACGGCAATCACTTGGCTACCTCATAGACTACGGCAGGGGTCGGCAACCATTTGGTAAGCGTAGGCCACAATGATAAGAAATGAAGGAGACCTGGGCCGGATATGATTTAAAGTTAAATTAATGTAATTATGTTTTGTTTAACGATGCCCGCAACTGCTGAGTTCATATCAGTGTCGCCGGTGTTCCGGAATTTTGTCCCGCAGGAGTTATTTTACATGCCAGTAAATCTACTGACATGAGCCTGTCGCATTGAAGCACACTTAAATGCCATCGACCTGAGCCGGGATCGAACCCGCAACCTCAGGCACAAAAAGCCAGCACTATACCGACTACACCACCCAACCCGGCTACAGTTAAATAAATGATACACTAAATATAATTGAAATATACAGGGCTCCTACAAAAGACCTTTCCGAGTTCGAACACATGTAATTTAATTTCTATGAATCTGAGGTGCATGAAAATAATACGAATGGAAAAAGAAACTCAAAAAGTTTAGTTCCTTACCTAAAAGATGTTCAATGTGTTCCCCCTTGGTAACACGGCACACATCAAACCTACAGTTAAGAACCCCCGTAGGTACGCGGATTTTCCGACCCCCATATTCTGAGGTTATGTCTGTTCAGCTTACCAGGAAGCTGAAAAGTGTCTTCCTCAGGAAACACCACGGAACGAATAAATTCATTGCCGTTTTCAATTCAAGTCTGCATACTTATGCAGAAATTTCTTCGTAGCACTTTGTCCTCTGGTTTCAAGGCTTGGAGCAACTGTAGTCGATACGGATGAACCGCTTGCGAAAAATCTTGCCTTAAAATCAGTGCACCATTTACGGATTGTAGGCCCACTGGGTGGATCTGCACCAAACTTTGTTCGGCAATGCCGTTGCACATTAATAACAGACTGTTTCAAATGAAAATCAAGCATACAAAAATATTTTCTGTGTTCTATAGCAGCCATTTCGCCTCAGCAATGAACAAATTGGTTTATATGCTCTATTATGAGGCAGTATTATCAAATAGGAAAACAATGTTACCACAACTATACTTTTGAGTTTCTTTTTCCATCGGTGCTATTTTCATGCACCTCAGATTCATAGAACGTAAATTACATGTGTTCAAAACCGTAAAGGTCTTTTGTAGGGGCTCTGTATATATAGAATTGCCCTCTTCATCAATAAATTAATTATTTATTACATATCAAAATTGAAGAAATAATATAACTAAACAAAATAACAACTAAATTATGTAAATGAGCCTTTGTAACTTTGGTAGACTCATAAATTCAAAGTATTAAAACAATATGTGCTTCAATTGAAGACATTATTAAAAAAACAGCCCTAGTCATTTTAATGAAATTGAGTTAAGGACACATTTGCTACTACGTATTTTAAATGTTTATAGACTCCAAAAACGGCCCCTGTCAAGTGCAATAGACACAAGGATAAAACACTGGTTGAACGGAAGTGGCTGATATGTGTTATTCTTTTATTTTTTATTGTTCTCCTGAAAAATAGCAATTTTCACAAGGGTTGTTTTTGTAATAATGTCTTCAATTGTAAAAAATGAAAATCTCACGTTACAATTTACGCCTTATTTTTAATAAGAAGATTGCGGATAAATTTAGGTGCAAGAAAATTGATATGTTTCGAAGTTGGTGACTGGTGCACGTAAACAGTGATGCAAATGGTCATCAGTTATTCTTGAGCGACATATTGATTTTACATATTTGATCCTGGTATTTGAATGAAATATTTCTTTCAGTTCGTCATTAGTCTGCATGTCAATGAGTTCAAGTTGGCACATTTCAGATACTGTCTCTATTTCAATGGCGGAAGGGTTCTGAAATAAGCGGATATCCTTGGAATATGTATCAAAATCCTGAAATCGTGCATGAATTTCCTTTTGAAACAACTCTAACATTTCACAAAATCTTTTGTGCGGAACTGTGGTACTTCCTTGCTTGGGCGGGTGAGTCCATTATATAATGCAGGAGGGACATAATGAAGGAGCTCTTTGTCGAATTAATTTTAATACAGTATACAGAGTGAGTGAGGAGGAAGGATACATTGTGTCAATGATAATACTGGTGATTCTGAACAAAAAAGTTTATATGAACCTATGGCCTGTTCTTAACAGTATCTGACGTACACCTGTATGAAAATCATGGGCGTCAGTCTCATGACCTTCATAGCACTCACATGCGGGCGCAACCAAAACGACAATAGGTTGTAGTAGAATCAATGAAACGTATCTTGGGCTTTGGATCGGTCGCGGTGGAGTCATTTCTTAGCCACGGAGGTCACCCGACCTTACTCCATTTGGATTACTGTGTATGGGGTTGGCTTAAGACCGAAGACTAAAAGCGAAAATTGGAAACAAGAGACGAACTTCTCGCTCGCATTTTACTTGCTTGTGTTCAAATAAAGGAATGCCCGAATCAGCTCAGTTCAGCAACACAGTAGCTGTCTACAAGAGTTGCAAAGTGCATTGAAGTTGACGGTGGACTTTTTGAATGTGCTCTGTAAAGAAAAGTACACAAGGTAACAATGTTTTAATTTACTATCACCTGCAATTTTCCCGTGCTTCAGTTTTGCATTAGATTTCTCTGAAACCGTTGACAGGACATATGTTCATACAATATAACCTTTTTTGTTCAGAATCATCAATATTATTACTCCTCAAACAATGTACTTTTGCTCCTGACTCACCCTGTATAAGGGAGAGGGAGTGTGCCTTTCCTACTAATCAATTGTAGCAGAAGCTGTTAAGTTCCCCAAGATAATAATTTATTTCGAGGTTGAAAGAAAATGTAATTTTTTTAACATGTTATTTTATTTGTAAATTTTTGTCTTTCGCCAGTGGGCGGATAGAAGTACATTGTGGGCAGTAGGTTGCAGACCCCTGGACTAGAAATTAATGTCGTGCAGTGTTCGAACATGAGAGGGGATATCAAGAGACTACGAACTTCCTCCTACTCCATAGGCATCCCAACAGTACATGGAAATGAGGCATGTAAACTAAAATAACAGAGTCCGTTGAAAACCGGTCAAGTTTGCCGAGTCTCTGTAGAACCGAAGCTTTTGTTCAATCTTTCCCCTTCCTTACATGTTCGGTGTCTTTCTCCTTAGTTCCTCCTCTCCCTGCGCCTTTACGTTTTAGCTGCATAAGGATGCCAGGCACATATCTTGCGAAGTTACGCAAAGTAATGGATAATTAATATAGGTAATTTTTCTTATTAGTAATATTACTAAACATCCACAAAAATATACGTATAAATAAATAGAATAATAATGTAAAAAACACATGTTCATAGTACAGACTAGTATTGTGCAATGTTTAAATACGAGAGCGGCAGCCATGATATTTCAGACTTCGTCTTATTTCATATGAAATAGTGTCCCGCAGTGTTCGAACATGGGAGTAGCAACCAAGATATTACAACTTCGTCTTATTTCATATAACAAACTAATCGCAAGATCTGTGCTAAAATTCTTATGCGGTTAAAATATGAAAGAGTGGGAGTAGAGTACATCAAATTTTTATAACAAGATGGGACAAATGCGACAGAGCGAACATCGGCGAATATCGAACTCACCATATTCGAAAAACTTGAACAGAACTTAGCGTCTGTAATGCACGACGCCAATTTGAAGCATGAAGGGATGGAAAAAGACAGCAAATATTTTCATAATATTGACGAACAAACATGACAGATTTCTTCATGCAAAGCGAACATCGGTAAATATCGAAGTTCGCCATACTCGACAAAATGAACCGAACATAGTGTCTGTCATGCACGACGATAATATGTAGTATGAAAATGAAATAATTTATTTTATTTAACAGGTTAGATAGAATTTTATAATTATGTAAAATATTATGAAAATGAAAACATTTATTTAACAGGTTCGATATTACTTATTTCATTTATTAATAGAGTGGATAGTGTAAGTTGTAATTATGTAGGTCTATAGGTAGTATGAAAATGAAATCTTTTTTTTTTATATTTATTAACAGGTAGGTTACTCTAAGTTTATTATGTGTAATATGGAAATAAAATAATCTTATCTATTCTCAGGTTGAATATTGCAAGCTACAACGAATTATGTGTAGTATGAAAGTGTAATCATATCTATTGCTTTATTCATTAACAGGTTGGCTAAGTTATAATGATATGTAGCATGAAAATGAAATCGTTTATTTTTATGGACTTATACAATTGCGACAGTTAGAAGCAAAGGGGTGTAAGTGACATTTCTAAAAAAATATTTAAGTGTATCCAGAGTAAACTAAAGCTTTGGAAAACGTAATCAAGATGTATAAACTAAAGCATTTAAAATTTCAGTTGTAAAGGGATATATATTTTAACTACATCACACATTAACATTTGAAATTAAAACTTCACGGAATTTACGAATGTTTACTAACTTTTAATCACATTTTATGCCAATAACGTAAGTGCACTTACACCTCATTGCTTCTGATTGCTTCAATATATTTTATTTTATGTGTTCATGTTATAATACCTTCATTATCTGTATAGTCACACATCTATTGCTACCTAGCAACTGTGATTTATTAAATATTATGTGAAAAATGTAATCATATCTACTTTCTGTCGGTAAGAGATGGTATAGTAAAAACTGTCCTATATTTTTAAAATAAAATGTGATTTACCTATAGGGTAAACTAGGGTCTGTTGGACAGTCGGGCATGTTGGACACTCCGTACTTTAACGTGTTACCACGCCAATTGTGGTCACCACATTCTGCTAGAAGTCAATGACGGAAGTAGCCACGAGTGGGGCTACTTCCGTCATTGACTTCTAGCTGAATGTGGTGCCCACAAGTGGCGTGGTAACACGTTAAAATACGGAGTGTCCAACATGCCCGACTGTCCAACAGACCCTAGTTTACCCTATGTGCGGATATTTCTGTGGATGTTTAATGATAATTTTGTAATTAAAATTACCTATCCTTAAATCTAAATAAAATTTCACAAGAACTGTTCTAAAATCCATATGCAGCTAAGAGCATGAAGGGACGGGAGGGGAGAGTAGAAGAGGCCAGCGAGCTTGAAGGGGCAGAATCGAGCGGGCTGGACAGATCCGCTTCTTTAAAGCAGACTTCGATTCTTGTCACGCTCGGCAAACCTGAACCGAACATAGTACTCGAAATGCACGACACTACCAGGGATGTCAAACTCTCTACACTGCGTGCTCTCAAAAACCCGCACATTTCCTTAAGAGCGATGATTGTTCTTTATCTTGTTAAAAAGTGAACTTTGTTGGATTTGTATTGCTTGTAGTATGAGCACGCAATACAAGCGCTTTGACATCCCTGTCATAGACCTACTAAATATTCGCGGGTTACCTCTTTTACAATGTTGCCATTTGAGTAAATATATAAATAAAAATATCTAATTTGTTTAAACATGTTCTAGGCTAATATCTGTAAAATCGGGATTTTTAATACACCCGACTCGCTTTAATCGGGATTCAACTAGGGAAATTGGGAGAATTCCGCCTAAATTGGGATACCCGGCAATCCTGGCTGTCAGGCATGCATAATTTGCATATGATCTCTGAACGTGAATATTCATGACCACGGTTAATAATAGAATTAATATGTCAACTTTCACTTTAAACTGCAGGTTAAGCTGCTGAATGAAGCCAAAAGGTATTATTATTATTATTATTATTATTATTATTATTATTATTATTATTATTATTATTATTATTGGTGGTGGTGGTGGTGGTGGGTAGGAAGCAGCAGCAGCAGCAAGTTTTTCAATGTTCCGTAAATAAGACAAGAATTACTGTCAATCAGTCATTAAAACATTACATGACTACCTAATTAAAAAAGCGATCATATTAGCAAAAGCACACAAATATACTTAAGGACTGGTACCTATTTATAATTTAGACAGTTTCCGTGCCTTTCAATTTAGGAAATAATTATTCCCACGCTGTATATTCAGCCTCTCTACTAGGCTTAACACTTTTAAACTTGAACAAATGTGATTAGTATACTTATGAATTATTCTGCCTGTGGTACACTGGCTGCAGCGTTGCCCTTCTCCGCACATACACAACATAACGCTATAACTGTGGAGTAAAATTCCCTTCAGGCTATGAATGGAAACCTGTGCTTTTACGATTAAGTTAATTAATATATAGTCAAATAGGTTCCTTTACACGCATACATTTAAACAATTTCATAGAATCTGCACTCAAAATGTAATTTTTCTTTCGAAAACCGTCCGCAGAGGAACAAGATGTTATTCTAATATTCGCCATGCTTTTAGGAATCATGATTAAAAAGAAAAGCAATTCGTTTACTCCGACGCTGTATATCCAGTCCATCTACTAGGCCTAACACTTTCAAACTTGAACAACTCTGGTTAGCACATAAATTATTCGAAACTTACAAAAGATTTTAAAGTTGTTGTGAAGAAAGATTATATATATATATATATATATATATATATATATATATATATATATATATATATATATGTGTGTGTGTGTGTGTGTGTTCTTAAAAGAATGGGTTTTATTTTGACAGAATTTCTGTTTTAAATGTTTCACTACTGTTGCTATAGCAAGTGCAAATTATAAGCAGAAATTAAAATTATTCGTGAGCGAGTTAATACATGCATATATTTTGCAAATCCATAACAGAAATAATAATTTTGTTTCTACAAATGTGAATTTGCTTTATTCAGTGTTACTATGAATGTAAATAGAGAATTTTTCAGCACACTGAGAAGATTCACAACAGTATATAAATTGAAGTATGGACTCTGCAATTTGTAGTCATTGTAGATGTTTGTAAAATAAATTCGAAAGATTCGTTCTATGACATAAAGTTCTGTTGTACACCAAGTCCGTAGGAAACTACGTGAATGCTGCGATGATTTTACAGAAGTCGAGCAAATTAGGTAAATTGATAATATGGACCATGCAGTGTGAATAAAGCTGCAAGCGAAAGCACATGAGCCAATCAACAGTAACGGTGTGGCATAATCTTAAAACTTTTTTATATTTGAATAAACCCAAACACCCCTCTACTATATTAACAAATATTTGTCATTATTTTTCTATAAACGTACTTCATTACAAAGAAGAATTTAACCCCTTCAGGCGTTATGTACATTATAGTGTACATTGTTTTTTTTTTCTTTTTTCGGAATGTCTTCGATAATTTTAAATATTCTGAGAAATTCAATGTGATAGAAATGGAGAATATTATTTTTGAAACGTTTTTATACTTGAATTAAAAATAAAATTTAAAATTTTGGGGCCCCAATGGTCAAAATTGTCCGCAAATTTTGATTTTCTGTGAACACTTGATTTGGATATTTGGGTCCCCAGAATGATTATGTGACCAATTTTTTCATCAATTTTATTTAAATATAAATTCAGGTCTGAAGTGGTTAAAGTTATTCGTGAATTGATTAATCCTACACATACATACAGAATGTTTACATAAACCTATGGCATTTTTACACACCACGTATTATTGCTCAAAACTAGAAAAATAGCTCCCATAAACAATAGTCCAGAATCGAGTACATGTTGAGATAAGGGTCATGTTTTTATTGCAGCCTATTATCCTCTTCTACCTGTTGAATTATCTCTACAGGAGGTTACATTGGACAAGTATAGGATTAGGTTAGGAAGAGGACAACTAAGTGACTTATACCGAATACTGTGGCGAGAATATAGTTAGATGAGGGGATAGCTAAGTGACATGAGGACGAGGAATATGACAAAATTAGAGTGGGGTAAATGAGGAGATAGATAAGTAAAAGGATATCTAGGATTGTGACAAGGTTAGAGTGGGCTAGACAAGGAAATAGCTAAGTGACAGGAGACTGAGAACTGTGACAAGGTTAAATCGGTTGGATGTGATGATAGGTAAGTGACAGGAGGACGACGAATATGACAAAATTAGAGTGGGGTAAATGAGGAGATAGATAAGTAAAAGGACATCTAGGATTGTAACAAGTTTAGAGTGGGCTAGACAAGGAAAGAGCTAAATGACAGGAGACTGAGGACTGTGTCAAGGTTAAAGTAAGTTAGATTTGGGGATAGCTAAGTGACAGGAGGCCTATGAATATGACAAGATTAAAGCGGGTTAGATGAAGAGAGAACTAAGTGACAGGCGACAGGAAATAGCGACAAAGTTATTTGAGTCAGACGAGGGGATAGCCAAGTGATATGAGACCGAATAATGGGGCAAGGTTGGAATGGAGTGGAATTTCGGGAGGTGGTACTACAGTCTCTACTAAAAGTTTAAGGACACGCTTTCAAAAGCGGTGTTTCACTCCTGTCCTTATAATTATGTCAAACCTTCCTGATGTTTATACAGGAATCAAATGCCTGTGAAAAATGAAGTTCTTTTTACTGCAAACCCAATCTCTCTACCATACAATTGTCGTTTATATAACAATTTTTCTGTTATGAAAACTTATTGAAAAATTATATATTGTGTAGGAAAAAAAATTACACCAAAACGGGTTTACTTAGATCAGTCAATTTTGGGGTAGAATATCTGAAAGGTTTCTTGTACAATGATTACTTTTGTTTAAAAAACTTGTCACAACTTGTTCACGTATTATAATCCATATTATTTTCCTCTTTCCTTTAGGAAAAAAATGTCATTTTCCAAAATTCTCTTGTGTTTGAATTTCGCGAAAAATTGACCCGGGACCGCACTGCCACTTACATGGTAACATTCAGAGTTGGTAACACTGGTCAATTAGCTTATTGACTCAACTTTTAGTAATCAACTGTGGAGTTTGCTACAAGTGTAGGAATGTTATATTTATTCCTTGAAAAACTGAAAATGAGTCTAAATTCAGTGAACATGGACACGAATTGGCAGATTACTGGGATGTGGAAGAATGACTGGACATAATATTTAACTCTATCCCAAAATTCATTAATCTAAGTATACCCATTCTGGAGTAATTAATTTTCTCTCTTTGTTCTTCTCTATTTTATATAAACGGAACTCCTAAATCATTGAAGCACTGCAGATATCAAATACAGGCAGACAACGTTCAATTGTATATTTCAGCCCGTCCTGATGCACTAAGTCAGTGGTCCCCAACTCAGAGCACTGTGTCGTCATCAAGCCTTGCCCGCTCGCCCGCTTGCCCGCGGAAAGTCGTAATAGGGTTTCAGCGGCAGGACCACAATATAAATTTACTGCATAGGTTTATGATTGTTTTCTGATGATAAAAGATACTGGCTGAATATAAATAACTAAATAAACTATCTTAAGCAATTTGAAAAAAAAAAAAAAAACATTGTAGCCTATTTTCAACAAAGTTAGAAGTTAATAAGTTTATAATTACTTTCAGAAATATAATACACATTTCGTGTTAATTATTTGGGAAATTCATGACAATTACTGTAAATGTGTAAACTGTTTCTGTTAGGGAAAATGTTGAAAAAAACACATAAAAACCCAAGGAAAAGTAATGCAGAAATTAACTCTATTCAGTCCACTCAACATGGCATTAGCACTGATTTTTCGGGATTTCTTTAATTCTCTTTTCCCTCAGCAATTTCTCAACGTTTGGAACTATTGTTTCTATAGTGCAAAATGTGACAGCACATTTTAAGTTGTGATTCGATACTTGGCTTCCATGACATGGCTTGTTTATCTTCATCATAGGAAAAAATTACTGTTCGCACAGATATGTGAATCCGAAAATGTATGTCTGTACAATCGGGGAAATCGAACACATGGAAAGTTCATATAAAGGTCGGATAACTGCTTTTGTTTCGATATTTGTCCTTCAATTCACTATCGTAAAGTAAATCAATAAGTTCCAATTACAAATAATAAACGAATATCAAATTGAAAATTTTCCTAGTCTTTAAATCTCGAATCAAATTCCTGACGCAGATCGCATGATGTGTGAATATATTCTTCGAAATCCAAAGTCTTAAGAAACTAGTATGCCTAAATCGTTGTTAATTTAAAAAAAAATGAGATGTAACTTATCCTTTTAATTAAACTAAGATTCCATAATTAGAGGTGGTTTCACATTAAACGCCTTCACTCCGTCATATAAGTGTGTAATAATCTTGTTGTTACCTTGTAGCAAATAATTTAAAGCATTCAGATAATTCCATTAAGAAGGCAAGTTTACAAATCCATTTTTTAATTTTTCAGTTATGATACAGACTTTTCTTCTTTCTCCGTGAACGATGATGTTTCCTCCCTCAGTTCAAAGAACCTATCCAATAATTTGCCACGACTTAGTCACCGCATTTTACTATTATGCCAGATCGCCATACTCGCTAAGAAATAAAGTCTTAAGAAACTAGTATGCCTAAATCGTTGTTAATTTAAAAAAAAATGAGATGTAACTTATCCTTTTAATTAAACTAAGATTCCATAATTAGAGGTGGTTTCACATTAAACGCCTTCACTCCGTCATATAAGTGTGTAATAATCTTGTTGTTACCTTGTAGCAAATAATTTAAAGCATTCAGATAATTCCATTAAGAAGGCAAGTTTACAAATCCATTTTTTAATTTTTCAGTTATGATACAGACTTTTCTTCTTTCTCCGTGAACGATGATGTTTCCTCCCTCAGTTCAAAGAACCTATCCAATAATTTGCCACGACTTAGTCACCGCATTTTACTATTATGCCAGATCGCCATACTCGCTAAGAAATAATTTCTTGGTATAAATTAACGCTTTTCACTTCGTCCCTTAGACTCCTTATTACACCCGTTTTACTTTCACCCATGGAAGGAGCACCATTGGTTGCCAAGGATATAAGTTTATTCCAAGGGAGTCCAAAATAATTTCTACAGCCTCTACATCATACATGGGCACAATTTTCGGTTACGTGAGGCAATCGATTTGAAATAGTTTGTTTACTAGGAGAGGAGACTGCAGAGTAGGATGGGAAATATAAACTGCTGTGACCTGAGTCAACTTATCGTAATCGCTAAGGCGGTCAGTGGCGAATTATTAGGAAAGCGCTTGGTTAACGTGAGAGACTCGAAAACTTTCATTCAATTTGGCGAGAAATTGCGTAACTAGCCAATAATATTCCATCACGTTGTCTACGTTTATTTTCTTGAATATTCTGGTGTTTCTCAAGATTACTTAACAGATTTGCACGTTCTCGACCTAAAATAATTTCAGAAAATCATATTTCGTTTTCTACGCACATTTAATATTATTTATAAATTTCTTTTGTAAATAATATGTACAAACAACATTTAATTCCTCGTACCTTTTAATGTAGCGTGTTTAAGGTATAATGTCGTATTTAGTATACTATGCAAATGTTAAGATCGTAAATTTTCTTCGGAACAGTACGAAAAAATAACATTTAATTTGTCTTACCTTCTAATTCAGCATGTTCTTTATGACATAAGGAGTAATGTCGCTGTATATTAAATTTATTAATGCCTAATAGGATTTTCGAGCATAACATACATAGTATGTTCTCCCCTTCTAAACGGCAAAAAACTCTTCCTCCCATTTCTCTTAAAATGATCGTATTCTAACGCGTACTTACTGCTTTGATAATGATATTATGCCACCACTGATATTGTTTATGAAACTGATATAGAACCTGCCCACGCCTACTGTTAGTGACTGGTAAATCCGACCCTAGAACTTGGAGAAGTTAGGGGTGAAACTTGCTCCCCATCCACCACACACTTCAGTAGCGAGAGTCTGTCAGCCAGTTTATGGTTGTCAGGTGGTCAGTTCCTCAATCTTGCCTCCCTGCCTGCCTGTGTGTTGTACATATTGAAAACATTTGGTCTGGTGATCTTTCGCTTTCGCGTTCTGTAATATATTACTAGCTCTTTAGTTTAGTTTTTGTTATAACAATTTAGTTTAGTTAGTGTGTTCTTCTTTATAATTGTTTCAAGTTTTTAGTTATAATAAATGTCGTCTTGGACTTACTCATTCGGTGTTAACATCCGACTCCCTCTGCCTAGTTTGAAAGCGGGAACCTGATTCCAATGCCAAGCCCGATTTGATAATTACTGATGATGACGCGTAATGAACTTCTTCGTTACTTTAGGCCTTTGTCCATTTCTTAATGATTCGAGGGAGTCTCGCTATCCTTCGGCAGGTCTTCGTACACATCTTCTTTCTTTGTCTTGTTTTATCTCCGCCTTAACCGACTCAACAAGCCAACGAGATGAAGGGGATGACATATCTCAGGACCAACAGTAGTATCTCTCACAATACAGGACCATCGTGGAGACGTTACAGGACAAGTGCAAAACCTACAGAGTCCTGTGGCATAGAGATAAACTTCACCCCACGTCAGGAATGGAACCACGGGCTGCCTAGCTGGGAAGCACACGCTGTCGTAACTACAGATCATACACTTCTTTCTTGTGAACATTTATTGCTAGCTATTTTCACAACGCGACTTCTTAAAAGTATTATTTTATTCTAATGTTACAGCAAAGTGCTGGCTGGCACTTTCTCTTAATTTGCAGTTAGCTTATCGAAACAATTTTGAAATTGCTGTTGAGTGTGATTAACTCGCAATTTATTATAGAAGTATGTTAATTCATTTACAGCTGTTGAAAGGATTGCGACTGGATTGGCATAACGTTTTCCCGTTACTAATTAAACTACATCATAGCGAACTAATATTTACTATTTAGCTGTAGTCATAGTCATTTTCAGAATACCCTCAGATCGCTTTAATGTGTATTTGCTATTTGATATTGTATTACATTTCGGACACTGCAGTCCAAGTATCCAATAATGTTTTAATTACCATCCGTCACAAATGTTTGATGAAATAGTTAATTTCGGCGAACTAATGTACGTAGTAATTTACCAAGGGTCTTAGAAATCTTTCCAACTTATTTCCCTTCTGATCTTGTTGTCAGAAATATGCAATGTGAATTCGTCCCTTTCTTGCAATATGTCATTTTGGTTAATGTTTGAATTTCGGCATTTCTCGTGTGATTTAAGTAAGTGTATCCAACCGTTCGTATAGGGCTGTATTTTTAACAGCCCCCTTTTTTGTAACAGAAAGTAACCAAGTAATATGTAATAGTAAATAAAATATTTGAACAGGTTAATGTGTTCAGTTAATGGGAAGGCTGTTATCAAATACAGCTAAAACGGTTTCTGAGGCTAATATAATTGAAGCAACACCATTATGATTCACCGGTGAGTAAAATGTTTCCTTTATCAATAGTAGCGGTAGCAGGGCAGTCCCTTCTCTACCCCCTACCTCTATTTATCACGTGTTTGTTGACAGCGTGCGGACTGTTAGAAGTGGAGTGGGTGAAATTCGTTACAGGGCCGGATTTACCAGTCACCAACAATAGGAGCTGTGTGAGGGAGGAAAGGGAACTGAAGGTGTCACTCAGAGCGATAAGCTCTGTGAAGGTCAGTGACGCACGAATCCTCAAGTGAGGCACGATGCCCAAGTATGCTCTACATGAAAATATCGGAACCAGTAGTAGTATCTTTTATGAGAACAATATATATAAGAACTCTCCTTAACCTGAAGGTTTTCAATAGCGCCTCTTACAAAAACCACCAGTTGGGGATTATCGCTTACATAAGTATTTTCATCTACTGCCAAAGAATAACACATGAAAGACTGACAAACAATTACTAATTGCACCTGAACGTCCTCGGCTAGACCTCGAATGGGATGGATCATGGTGGAAGGACACAAACTGATAGATTCTAACTCCTACACTTATTGTGAGAAAAGTTCTTCAGTTGTAATTAAACATTCTTCAAATTTTCAATCTTTAAAAGGTTTCTAATATTTTATTATTACAAGTGAAATTTTATAACTGAGTCGCACAGCCGATTCACTAACATTATGATCTTAAACAATTTCTAGCTCATTTTCCTTCAATTGTTGAATTAATGCTACACGCTCTTCTCTTCGTATCTGCCATATTCGTTCCTGTGAGTTGTATAATGCATCTGTGAGTTGAATTTCTTCAGTGTGGCCTACGTTTTGAAGTGTTTTCTGCTCCTCACATCTCTTGTTTGAATGAATGGCAAGAACGCCTCTGTTCACTACAACGCAACGTCACAAACCGGTCCTTTGCCCGGTACAGTAAGCACGCATGAGCCAAGCACTGCCCGCGCCCGTTCATACGCCAGTTGATGATCACTGTTATAGAGCCTACAGGACGATTCATGAAGATTGTAATAGCCAGTCTGCCGACTGAACTACATCGATGACTCTACTAAAAATATACAGTACATAGCCAATCAGATTATTAAATTTGCAAACGCAAACGATTATTCATCAGTTGAGCTATATGTATGCTACAAAACAAGTAAGTTAATTCAATTTAAGTCATAAAAAATTCAATCAGTTGTGATATATAGCAATTGATAATACATATCATGAAAATTACTTCAAATTACAAATACAAAGAATTCATCAATAGAGCTATACAGATTACTATTCAATTTAAAGCACATACAATTCATCAGCCAGAACTATATAAATACGATACAAAGTAAGCCAATTAATTCAATTTACAAGCATACTTTCATTAAGCTATACAAATTTGTGCAATTCTTATCAAGTAGATTAATTCAAATTATAATCATAAACTATTCATCAGTTGAGCTGTACAGACTACTATAAAATTTACAGCATATAGGCTTACAATTCATCAGTAGAGCTATACAGACTACTATTAATTTTAAAAGCATAAACAATTCATCAGCTAAACTATACCAACATATCATACTATATCATAGTAAACAAAGATGAATTCAATTTACAAACGTATCTTCGTTAAGATATACAAAATTGTACAATTCATATGAAGTAGATAAATTCAATTTATAAGTTTAAACAATTCATCAGTTGACCTATACAGTCTACTCTTCAATTTACAGCACATACAATTCATCAGTTATGCTAAACAAAAATATATAATGCATAGTAAACAGATTAAGTCAATATAAAAACATATTTTAGCTGAGCTATATAAAATTGTACATGCCATTTTAAGTAGGATAATTCAATTCACAACCATAAACAATTCGTCAGTTGTGTAGAAGGTATGAGTATGTAGAAATGTGGTTAATTCTTTTATAACCTTTCTCATGGTTCTTCAAATCTTTAAGATAATTAGGCAGTGCATTGAAGACTGTAATACAGGAATAGCGAACTCCTTTTTTTTTTTATAACAGCTTAGACTAACAGAGGGTAGATGAAGATCTGATTTATGTCTTGTATTAAAATGATGAATGTCTTGATTAGTGCTGAATTTATCTTGGTTCTTATTATACTTAATATATTTAATATACTTAATATAATCGAACCCTGGACAACCAAGTCTATACACTGAGCGCTCTAACCACTGAGCTGCGCCGAGTCTCAATCCGCAGCACTGGATGGAATCTTTCTTCTTTGGTATTTTTCCCTTATTATCATTACTCCATGTTCGGCATATATAGGCCTATTGACTCATATTACTTATATTAAGCCAACTGTCATCACACAAATAGCGCACTCATTTCAGTGACTTAGTGGCCGGGATTTCACAGTCGCGTATATAAACTGCAACTTATGCAAATAAAGAAAGATAGAGACAGAAGTCAATACTCTAAATTCTAAATCATCTGGATGTTGGGTTATCAAAAGCAAATATGAGGAATCTAATAATGAGTGCTAAATTTAATTATGCGTGAAATAAAACATTAATACTCACAAAGTGTAGTTACATCTTCAGAAGTAGCAATTGATCACTCACAGCCAAATAAATTATCGTCCCTACACATCGTACTTCATTAGTGTCACTAACATCGAGTCATTTTTCACGTTTTCAGTCATCATGAAAAGGTAGGCCATATACTATTAAATGACAATTTCCATAGATTCATGTTCAAATTTCTAACTGATCAGATTTTTTGCCATTTCCTTTATCGAAGCTTAAAGCCTATATAAACTCCACTGGGTTCTGGAAATTTATTTCTGATAGTATGCACTACATATTCTGGTATCACGACTCTCCTTCCATGTCCAATGTGCTGTTCATGAATTTACCCAAGATGTAAACTGTTTGTAGCAAGGATATCTCGAGAACTTATTAGCTGGGTTTTCAGAGGTGAGTAATTTCTTTATAGCTCTACTCTTTGTTTATAAAAATAAATTATGCCTCACTGTAGTTAAAATATCGCAATCTATAATTAATTTACGAAAATTAGGGTGTTTTGTTACACACATATTCAGCCTTAACCAAATTTATGTTTTCATAATCACAGCAACACACGCATTCCTCATCAACATTATTCATGACGACACATTCAGTGCACTTACACCAATGCCTAGTACCAGTACGATTTTCGACATATACACTAACAGTATCGGTATCGCTATCAGATTGGTGTAATTCTTCGTAATAGTGTTATTCCGGTTCAAAGTGATAAAGGCGAATAATGTTATGTTCATCCATTTAAAACATAGATGGGCAAACGTGCCTCACTTGAGAATTAGTGTCTCACATATCTCGCAATGCTTATCGCTCTGTATGACCATAGCCCGCTCCTATACAGTATTACTTACTTACTTACAAATGGCTTTTAAGGAACCCGAAGGTTCATTGCCGCCCTCACATAAGCCCGCCATCGGTCCCTATCCTGTGCAAGATTAAGCCAGTCTCTATCATCATACCCCACCTCCCTCAAATCCATTTTAATATTATCCTCCCATCTACGTCTCGGCCTCCCTAAAGGTCTTTTTCCCTCCGGTCTCCCAACTAACACTCTATATGCATTTCTGGATTCGCCCATACGTGCTACATGCCCTGCCCATCTCAAACGTCTGGATTTCAAGTTCCTAATTATGTCAGGTGAAGAATACAATGCGTGCAGTTCTGTGTTGTGTAACTTTCTCCATTCTCCTGTAACTTCATCCCGCTTAGCCCCAAATATTTTCCTAAGCACCTTATTCTCAAAAACCCTTAACCTATGTTCCTCTCTCAGAGTGAGAGTCCAAGTTTCACAGCCATATAGAAGAACCGGTAATATAACTGTTTTATATATTCTAACTTTCAGATTTTTGGACAGCAGACTGGATGATAAGAGCTTCTCAACCGAATAATAACACGCATTTCCCATATTTATTCTGCGTTTAATTTCCTCCCGAGTGTCATTTATATTTGTTACTGTTGCTCCAAGATATTTGAATTTTTCCACCTCTTCGAAGGATAAATCTCCAATATTTATATTTCCATTTCGTACAATATTCCCGTCACGAGACATAATCATATACTTTGTCTTTTCGGGATTTACTTCCAAACCGATCGCTTTACTTGCTTCAAGTAAAATTTCCGTGTTTTCCCTAACCGTTTGTGTATTTTCTCCTAACATATTCACGTCATCTGCATAGACAAGAAGCTGATGTAGCCCGTTCAATTCCAAACCCTGCCTGTTATCCTGAACTTTCCTAATGGCATATTCTAAAGCGAAGTTAAAAAGTAAAGGTGATAGTGCATCTCCCTGCTTTAGCCCGCAGTGAATTGGAAAAGCATCAGATAGAAACTGACCTATACGGACTCTGCTGTATGTTTCACTGAGACACATTTTAATTAATCGAACTAGTTTCTTGGGAATACCAAATTCAATAAGAATATCATATAATACTTCCCTCTTAACCGAGTCATAAGCCTTTTTGAAATCTATGAATAACTGATGTACTGTACCCTTATACTCCCATTTTTTCTCCATTATCTGCCGAATACAAAAAATCTGATCAATAGTCGATCTATTACGCCGAAAACCGCACTGATGATCCCCAATAATTTCATCTACGTACGGAGTTAATCTCCTCAAAAGAATATTGGACAAAATTTTGTACGACGTCAACAAAAGTGATATTCCTCGAAAGTTACCACAGTTGGTTTTGTCCCCCTTTTTAAAAATAGGTACAATTATGGACTCCTTCCATTGTTCTGGTACAATTTTCTTTTCCCAAATAGCAAGTACAAGTTTATAAATTTCGCTATATAATGCACTTCCACCCTCTTGTATTAATTCTGCTGGAATTTGATCGATACCTGGAGACTTGTACTTTTTCAGATTTTCTATCGCAATTTCGACTTCTGAAAGCGTGGGTTCGGGTATAAATGGCTCAGCAGTTTGTATTTCAATTTCGTCCCGATCATTTCTATTTGGCCTATGTACATTTAGTAGTTGCGCAAAATAGTTTTTCCATCTGTTTAGGATTGATGGAGAGTCTGCAAGCAAGTCACCATTCTCATCCTTGATCACGTTTACCCTTGGCTGATATCCGTTCTTAAATTCCTTTATACCCTTATATAAATCTCGAATGTTTTTATTCTTAATATTTGTTTCTACCTCATTCAGTTTTTCCTTCAAGTAACCTCTCTTTTTATTCCTAAGTGTACGACTTGCTTCCCGTCTTTCATTGAAATAATTATCTCTCTTCTCCTCAACTGGATCCTGTAAGAATTTCAATTTTGCCTGTTTCCTTCTTTCTACTACCATGCAACAATCTTCATCAAACCACGGTTTCTTTTTCTTAGTTTCATAATAACCTATGCTCTGCTCAGCTGCAATTTTGATACTATCTCTGATATTTTCCCACACGCTATTAACATCTAATTCTTTCTCAACTTCGTCGGAACTTTCTAAAGTGGCAAACCTATTCGAAATTTCGACCTGATAATTTTGCTTAGCTTCCTCGTCCTTTAATTTCAAAATATTGAATTTAGTAATATTAACTTGTTGCTCTACTCGCTTGGCTACTGATAATCTTTCTCTTAATTCTCCAATCACCAAATAATGGTCAGAATTACAGTCTGCACCCCTGAAAGTTCGAATATCTACTATACTAGTATGTCTCCGTTTATCTATCAAGATGTGATCTATTTGGTTGTGTGTCAATCCATCTGGAGAAGTCCAAGTATATTTATGTATATCCTTATGGGGGAATGTTGTACTTTTGACAATTAAATTTTTCGATGTGGCAAAGTTGACTAATCTAACTCCATTGTCACTGCTAATTGCGTGTAGGCTCTCTTTTCCAATAGTTGGTCTAAAAATATCCTCCCGTCCTACTTTAGCGTTGAAATCCCCCAATAAAATTTTCATATGATATCTAGGGAACTGATCAAAAGTATGTTCCAATTCCTCATAGAAGCTATCCTTTATATAGTCGTCTTTCTCTTCTGTAGGGGCGTGAGCATTTATAACTATGATGTCGCACCATCTACCCTTAAGTACTAAATATGATAACCTGTCACTGATAAATTCGACCTTTTTTACTGCTGATTTTATTCTTTTATGTACAAAGAATCCTGTTCCTAATTGGTGATTATTGTTTCCTTCCCCATAATACAACAAGTAATCTCCTATTTGTGATATGCCATTCCCATCTAACCTAACCTCTTGTACTCCTACGAAGTCTATTCTATATCTAGCTAGTTCTTTTGCTACTAATGTTACCCCTCCTGTTCTATAAAGACTAGTTACGTTCCAAGTGCCAAATCTCAAAACCTTATTCCTTTGCTGTGGTCGTGCCAGAGAATCAGTCCTATTCCGAGGCTTACTGTAGGAAATCGTAACAAGCTGTTTTTTACGGTGATGGGTTGTTAGCCCTTCGCCCAACCCCCAAGCTGGAGGACCACCCCTTATCGGCTGTCCACGACTGCTTATTCAATATATTCGCAGCTACCCTCCATATCTGGAGGCCGTCTCCTCTATCCGCAACCTGAGGACGCGCCATGCCGTGGTGATAGGGACCCACCATACATGGCCTATACAGTATTATCACAGTCTAATAGATACAGTCGCGCAACTTCAACACTTTTTTTGCCAACATTCGCGACACTAGCGCCCAAGCGGCAGGCAAGGCACTAGTCATAGGGGTGATACAGCCAGGACGTGCTTTAAAGGGATGCGAGATGTTATAATAACGTTTTAATCATGCGTCGGAATAAAGGCAATGTGTGCAATGGCGAAAACTGCAGTAACAACAAGTTTAAATCTCCGAATTTGTGTTTCTTCAGATTCCCTAAAGACCAAGAGAAAATCATAACTCAGTCATAACCAATAATCCACGTTGTAGGTAGCCTACGTCACAGTCTAATAGATACAGTCACGCAACTCATACGTATAAAATATGCCAACATTTGACAGCTGGCGCGACAGTAGCCCTCTAGCGGCAGACAAGTTAAAAGTGTGCACACGACATATGATAACACATCAGAAAACGGGTTTTGCGTAATTTATTTTATATTTTTATGCTATACAATAAGTGTATATGGTTCTTATTAATTCTACTTTAGAATCCTGGAAGAATTTCACACGAAGTTAATCTACAAGTTTCAGAAGTTGGGAATAAACGTAATTCTTTCTGCTCCTTACAACTGAATCATGGCCCTGATCACGTATCATGGTTTGAAATAATATAATTGTTCGTTGCGTGGTCGATTAATTCAACTCATTCCTAAATATATTTATGACTCATTGGAACTTTGTATTTCCTGTGAGAAGAGTAAGAATTAGTAGCTTCAAAATTGTAGGGAATATCTCGTAGGGTGCATCGCGTGGTGAACTCCTGTCCCTATTTCCTGAGAAATTAACGATTTTGCATATCGCAAATTGGGGTAAACTCGGCCGCTGAGGTAAACTTTAAAATAAAGAAAAGGGGAGGATTTAAACATTAATATGAAGTTCATTATTTCTCCATTTCTTAAGAACCGGTATTTCCTTTATTATTTTGAGTCACAAATAGTGCTGATGTTATGGTTTAAATTTTTATGGCAAGTTTACCGCGTTTTACATTACATTTCCAGTTTTCACACATAATGCCTATTTTTAACTTATCCTACCTATATAATACGTAATTTACATGCACTTACTGTTAATATGACGTAGGTGAGAACAAATAAATGAACACACAATTTTGTTGGAAAAATTGTAACTTCCATTAACTCAGAAAATGTAGGCCTAATTTTATTTTCAGAGCAGAAGTGGTGTAAGTAAAAAATGGGTAATGAGGGGTTAAAGTAAACATTCTGTAAAATACAGCGCAAAGCGGCAGTTAATATTGAATGTATTTAAACTATTAATAGTCAGTGAATAGCACGAAGGATATATTAATTGCTACTTTGCGCTGTATTTTACAGAATTTTTACTTTAAACCTCATTACCTGATTTTGACTTACACCACTTCTGCACTGAACGGCTCAAATAATCACCGAGAATGTAAAATCAACACCAATAACAGTCATCCAAATTATTACATAAAGGATTGCTTTTTATATTATATTTAAAAAGGCTCTTGAGAACTTAATACGTCTGCCACATGAATGTACACCAACACATCAGAAATTTATCGACACAGTCTGGATTTATTCAAGAAATGAATATTTTGCAAAAGGATTACTATACTCCATGAATTCTTGCAAAATTAACATCATGATACCTACTTGAATGCTATATAACATTCAACTTTTGAAAAATATAAAGAAAAAAACACGAATACAAAAATTATAGAATTATTTGCATTAAAAACTGTAGATACATTATCCAAAATGGGAATGGTTACACATTTACACATGATCTCTGCAAAAAAATAATATACTGTAACAGGTATTTACTTTGTTTTTAATTAAACTGTCCTTCCTGACATACAAATAGGTAACTGATAAGTAATAAAATAGTGTTTTATAGAACACAATACGTAGGCTACCTACAACGTGGATTATTGGTTATGACTGAGTTATGGTTTTCTCTTGGTCTTGAGGGAATCTGAAGAACGACAAATTCGGAGATTTAAACTTGTTGTTACTGCGATTTTCGTCATTGCACACATTTCCTTTATTCCGAAGCATGATTAAAACGTTATTATAAAATCTCGCATCCCTTTAAAGCACGTGCTAGTTGAACGAGACTATGACCAGTGCCTTGCCTGCCGCTTGGGCGCTAGTGTCGCGAATGTTGGCAAAAAAAGTGTTGAAGTTGCGCGACTGTATATATTAGACTGTGGCCTACGTATTGTGTTCTATAAAACATTTGTTATTTATCAGTTACCTATTTGTATGTCAGGAAGGACAGTTTAGCCTAAATAAAAACAAAGTAAATACCTGTTACAGTGTATTATTTTTTGCAGAGATCATATGTGTAAATGTGTAACCATTCCGATTTTGGATAATATATCTACAGTTTTTAATGCAAGTAATTCCATAATTTTTGTATTCGTGTTTTTTTCTTTATATTTTTCAAAAGTTGAATGTTATATAGCATTCAAGTAGGTATCATGGTGTTAATTTTGCAAGATTTCATGGAGTATAGTAATCCTTTTGCAAAATATTCACTTCTTGAATAAATCCAGACTGTGTCGATAAATTTCTGATGTGTTGGTGTAGATTCATGTGGAAGACGTATTAAGTTCTCAAGAAAAAAAAAAAGAGCCTTTTTAAATTTAATATAAAAAGCAATATTTTCTGTAATAATTTGCATGACTGTTATTGGTGTTGATTTTACATTCCCAGTGATTATTTGAGCCGTTCAGTGCAGAAATGGTGTAAGTCAAAATCAGGTAATGAGGTTTACAGTAAAAATTCTGTAAAATACAGCGCAAAGTAGCAATTAATATATCCTTCGTGCTATTCACTGATTATTAATAGTTTAAATACATTCAATATTAACTGCGACTTTGCGCTGTATTTTACAGAATGTTTACTTTAACCCTCATTACCCATTTTTGACTTACATCACTTCTGCTCTGAAAATAAAATTAGGCCTACATTTTCTGAGTTAATTGAAGTTACAATTTTTTCAACAAAATTGTGTGTTCATTTATTTGTTCTCACCTGCGTCATATTAACAGTAAGTGCATGTAAATTACGTATTATATAGGTAGGATAAGTTAAAATTAGGCATTATGTGTGAAAACTGGAAATGTAATGTAAAATGCGGTAAATTTGGCATAAAAATTTAAACCATAACATCAGCACTATTTGTGACTCAAAATAATAAAGGAAATACCGGTTCTTAAGAAATGGAAAAATAATGAACTTCATATTAATGTTTAAATCCTCCCCTTTTCTTTATTTTCAAGTTTATCTCAGCGGCCGAGTTTACCGCAATTTGCGGTATGCAAAATCGTTAATTTCTCAGGAAATAGGGAGAGGAGTTCACCACGCGATATGCCCTACAATTTTGAAGCTACTAATTTTTACTCTTCTCACAGGAAATACAAAGTTCCAATGTTTCATAAATATATTTAGGAATGAATTGAATTAACCGACCACGCACGAACAATTATATTATTTCAAACCATGATACGTGATCAGGGCCATGATTCAGTTGTAAAGAGCAGAAAGAATTACGTTTATTCCCAGCTTCTGAAACTTGTAGATTAACTGCGTGTGAAATTCTTCCAGGATTCTAAAGTAGAATTAATAAGAACCATATACACTTATTGTATAGCATAGAAATATAAAATATATTACGCAAAACCCATTTTCTGATGTGTTATCATATGTCGTGTGCACACTTTTAACTTGCCTGCCGCTAGAGGGCTACTGTCGTGCCAGCTGTCAAACGTTGGCATATTTTATACGTATGAGTTGCGTGACTGTATCTATTAGACTGTGGTATTATTATGCTCTACCAGCCTTTGCAATACATACCTCTCTGTTATAGTACGTAGTTTCCTTTTCCTCCGCTGTGGCGCTGATCACCGACTGTTCCTCGTCGCGGTCTGCTGCTATAAACGTAACACCTTGCGACCAAGAGGTTTTGCGTTTAAATATTTCGGTCTTTCAAAAGCCTCAGTTTGAAGAAATGCCACACGTTTTAACACTGTAGGCAAAAAGTATTTACACAGCACTTGATAGAATTGTTGAATGGTCTTGCGATTCACAGTGTTCATACGCAGCAGTAAAAAACTTATTTAGTTCTGGTATTAAATATGATTGTAATTGTTTCCTCACACCACATGACGGTAAGTATCTCACAGCATTCTCAACAAATTCTAAAGTAATACCTAACACATTTACAAAGGAAGGTGTGGGGTAATATAAACTGTTTCCACTAACATCACGCTTATATATTAAATCCATGAGAACTGAACTGCAGGAAGACGTAGCAATTACATTTCTGCATAAATTGCACTTCACATCACCTAATAGTTTTTTTAGCACGTATCCGCCAACATAGGCTATTGAAGAAAGCCGGATACTGTCTATGTTGGGATCTGTAAATAAATAAAAAGTAATATTTTTCCTAGTTTCATGAAAATTGCGTGGTGAAATTCTATAGACACTTTAAAACTACTCGTATTATAGTTCCAGTTGTAATAATTTTAAAGACTAGAATGACAATTGCATAAAAAATTAACACAATCAATTTTAATTTTAGAAACTAAATATTATAACTCACGTTGCGTTTCTTCCAAGCCAGTCAGAATTTTTACCACATGATTAGGCAGTGTACTTGATGCGCCATTGTTTATCTTAGTCGCTGTGGTCTTGGGAAAACTGTCACTATTCCATACAGAGAGTGACCTATTTTGTACATCAACATTTGTAGAAAAAGGTATAGAAATTAAGCCAGTTTTCAAAATCTTGTTCATACTAAAAGTCACTGCTCTGCAATCTAGCATATCGTTGCCACCTGCTGTATGACGTAAGCCCCTGAAAAATAATTCTATGGGATCTGAATTAAAAGATCTTGTCAGGACAAAATGAAACCCACCATTTAACAAATAGCGTACACACTTTACGGTGGAAGCTGTTGTAAGGATCAATGCTTCGAAAGTTTCATTTGTCAGAAATTGTTTTTCAGATTTCTGACTCTCCCTTTTTATGCTTTCCAAATACAGAGGGAACTCATTTTCCAACCAGTTCAGTCTTTCATCGTGAATAGAAAAATAGTGCATTTTGTCTGGATTTCTAATGCGACTATGGTGTGTTGTGCTGCTAACATCGTGGAGGGTAAACCACCGTAAAATGTTCTCCATATAAGCTATTGTCGCCCCAGAAGATGAAAAGGCCTCAGCTTTAGAATGTACATGTGGATTATCTTTCAGAAATTTTAAAGCAGCTATTACTTCGGCGGAAAAAAATTCCTTGGCTCTGCTCACATCCATGTTTTCAAAATTTGTAGGGTCTACATGCTTCCTTGATAGAAAATGAACGGGTGTGATTGTTTGCAGTTCCTGAATTTCATACAATTTCTTTACATAGTCTCCAGTTATAATTTCATGACCATCGAACATAATTCTTTCCAAAAAAAGGGATCTCAAATTTTTCAAAATATGACATTGGTCAAAAGCAAGAAAGAGAGAGCGCTTGGGATCTTCTGGGTGGGGTACGTCAGTCTTTAAACTTCTACTCCCAGAAAATTTTTTCATCATAGTGACGTTCGTTTTGTGGTTATCCGTAACTAAACGGAGAAGAATAAAGCCACACTCTTCTATGTGATGTATGACAGACATTGTCAACATGTATAACTGCGAGCCAGTAAGCTGTTTTGTGAAAAAGTATCCTGCCGGTAATCTATATTTCGTAGATAAACCACAAATCATGAAGCATAAGAGTCGATTAGCAAGCACTGGAACCTTTCCTTTCTCTGAATTTTTACTGTCATTTAATTTTTGACTAGGGAGATGATCACGTTTCCCGAAAAATGAATCCAATTTGTTGTCGTACTGGAGTTGCTGCTTAATAGACATTTCATCTACTACAAGACTACATAACAATTCTGCCTTCTTCAAAGAACTAGCTTCTGCAGTAAGTCTTGTTTTTATTAATGGGGTTACTCCTGTTTCTAGTGATACATCTCCAACGAAACGAGAGAGAGTTCGAGTACTAGGAAGCGTTAATATGTACTCCCTTGCATATTTATAGCCCTTAGGTGAGCAGTATTGCCATATGACGCATTGTTTTACTGTTTCCTCACTCCAACGTGGTGTCTTTTTGTTATAATTTACAATTATATCCAGCAGCAAAATCGTTTTTTTAGAGTGGTTTTCTCCTGACAGAATACCCTCAAGATTCCTATGATATTCGTTGTTTACTAAATACTCTGCCCGGTCTGATAATTTTGTTAAATTTTGGTCGACGCGAGCAAGTTTGTGATTCAGACGCCAAATCTTTGTTTTCAAAGCTCGGTTTTCCTTTTCTGGACTTTTAAATTTAGAATCAAAATCCTCATCTGTCTGAACATCAGTAGATTTATATTCCGTGGTATCAGCTATAAAATCTTCTTCCTCTTGTGGACTGTTGCTCCTTTTACGCTTCTTAGTATTTTCTTCCAAATTATGCCGCACTATACTACGCCTTGGTTTTAAAACTGTTGGTACTTTATGTGCAGGATAATTAGGGAATTTACTTGGAACACTACCTCGTTTGAGAACTTTCCTTTTCAAATTCGGTGTATAATCACTTATAGTGAAATGTTCGCTACAGACTAAGGACGAATTTGAATATGAATTAGGTACAAACTTATCTCTGGAAATTGCTTTTAACCATTTGTCTTTCAAATCTTCATCGACAGGAAATTCATGGAAGCTTATCCCCTTCGTTTTTCCCCTTTCATTTGTACAGAACGGTACGCAACAATTAGGCATCTGCAATAAAATAACATAAATAAGACTTCGTTAATAATGTAATATTGTTATAGTCCTAAAACCCATGTCGCAAATTACTCGTATTATTTCAAGGAACTGAATGGCATTAGTTTCTAAGCATCGGAATCAAAACGCGTTAAGTCCACATTTTATCTAAAATGCATTTTTTCCGAATTTGCGTTCTTTTAGAGGCGCTTCATCATGCTACACTTGACATTTGTTGCAATTCACAATTTTAGCCTGTTTAAAGTCAGCCTGAAATCGAAGTTCTGATTCAGAACGTATTCTGTCCATCACCCTGAATGGATCAGACCGAGTTAAGTCCATGAACTTAAGATACCTTCTAACGAAAGCAGTACACGAGAATGAACGTAATTAATTCGACACCAGTCTTTAACAAATGTTCATTGTTGACTCTTTTCTAAAGTTTGCTTGTTGCTACCTTTAAGTCAAGAGGAGTAGAAATAGAAGAGAGGGGGTCAATTGTATCTATTCCCTGTTAATCGCTGTTAATTCTATGGCACTGCCACGATGAGCGCTAACATCGTCTCTTACCAACATTCAGTCACTGATTTTAGACTCCTGGAAATGGAGAATGAACTTGCGTGCTCTTGGTTTAAGTTGTTAGTCCTGGAACAATTTCTTGCCGTATTTCAAGAACTGAAGAAGAAGAAGAAGACATATTGAATTTTCTTGCCTAGGCGAGGGAAGGATGGCCGGACGAATTAAATGCGAATATCCGTACTGCGGAAGTAAGAAGAGTAGTCACCACTCGAAATGTTTCTTCAAAATACCTGGGATAGTGAGAGGTGAGTTTTCATTTACAATATCAATGTTATCACTTATAACTAATTTGATATACTTGTAAATTTTGCTAGCCACGTGCATCATTTTAAATTATATATGTTATGTTATCAGATATTAATTCATACACACATATACAGAATTTGTAACATCTAGTTACATATTAACAGACTTTTATTATTATTTCTATTGATAGAATATATATATATATATATATATATATATATATATATATATATATAGAAGATGCATTTTTTGTTTTTATTTTCGAAGCTTTTTATACAGTGCAGGAGAAACTTTGCTGTTTTGCGCACCACACACGGGAGAAAAAAAGTTATTTCAAACACTGAATATAACCAATAAAATTGCAGCAAACCACGTCGTGTCGTGTGCAGCTTGGTACTGGAGTTTCAATATTCCGATAGAAAAAAATAGAGTAATAGACCCTTTCCTTGAATATTCCCCGCGTGGTATTATTACTTGAGACCTTTACATATTTATAACATTTATTATAAAATAATAGTAATATTTATAATAATAATAATAATAATAATAATAATACAAGTCTATTTATGATATAATTAAATATTATATAGGCTATACTGTATATGTGTATGAAATTACCGTAAGCACAGGAAAGTGACTTCGTGGCACTTTATAAAATCACTCTAATAGCCTATAAAGTGAAAGGGAACAGCTGCAGTGAGCTATGATGATGTAGCTTATACTTAAACCATTTTATGACATATTTTATCCACCTATATTTTATTTTATTTTTTGTTTCGCCTACATTGTATTTTTACAAATGTTGTCTTTAAATACGAATCTTTTCCTGGACCAAAATTAGGCCTACAATAGAAATGATGAGATAATTAGTATTTTAACGTGAAGCTGACTGGAGGAGTTTATTTTAATTTTTCTTGGTTCTCAAAGTGATTTTATTAAGTGTCATGAAATGGTTTTCCTGTGCTCATAATTTATATTTATTTTACACTTTATTTCAATTTTTTTCAGATGCAAGGCATGCCTAGATGCATTGGGCATATAAGATCTGATGGTTAAAGAGCCCAACAAACTGCACAACAGCTTTCGGGAGCCATACCTTGCAAAGTTGAAGCTATCTCCAATGGTCAAGGTAACTTACTTAAGTAACTGCAAGCCTTTTATATTATGCAATTTCAGTGCTTCATATCTATACCTATAAATTCTGTCGTAATTGCAAATTGTGAATGAATACATAAAGAAAAGCCATTCACACAAATAGTGAAGTATCAGGCTAAGTAGATCCCATAATTAAAGCTTTGGGGCGAATAATGGTCTGTATTGCAATCTGCTAACTGGGCAGGAGGAACGAAAATGTTACATCGTCATTCCACTCATAAATAATTTACTATTGGACGGGCAACATACACCGTTATTCCATCAATATGTTTTGTACACTAAGCAAAGTATAGATTGTATGTTACTGAAAGTCATATTACACATCGGAGAAGTTTGTAACATTATGAACAGAATAATAATGAAGACAATGACAAACAGTTTTTAAATGTTGACTATAAGAGAGTAACACATTTTAAACAGTTCCTTTCTGACATCAAGAGCAAGCTGTGAGCACATCTTGAAAGAATTTCCGCAAATCTGTTCCTGAAACGAAATAACTTGATAACATTCTAAGATAAAGTATAATGGCAAAAATTGTAACATAAACCATTATTCGGCCCAACGCTTCAATTGTAACCTCTATCCTTGGTGGTACAGGACTACTTACTCTTGCTGTCAGTTCATAATTTTAACCTTTTGGTTGTTTTACTTTGTACGGGAAGAAACAGAGGACCCCCGCCAGAGAGGCTGGTGACCCCCCAAGAGAGGAGAGGCAGTGAGAAGAGGCTGGGGAGCCCCCAAGAATGCAAACCACGGCCACACCGATAGTAACACTGAAGAGGAGGAAAATTTGCAGTCTTCGAGTACAACTGCATCATCTGAGAGGAAGAGTCCTCAAGACCACACAGAGAGATCTGAAGATTGACATTGCCCTTGCAACTTTAAGGAAGAAGGTTCCCGGGCCATTATATGAATTGGTAAAAAATTGTGTCTCCTCAAATGCAAGGTATGTACAGAGAGTTCGGTGGTCACCGGAATTGAAAGCAAAGGCTCTTAATATTTATTTACAGAGCTCAAGTGCCTATAGAATGATTAGGAAGTTATTAAATTTCCTTTCTAAGGCTACATTGCTTAGAGTTTTGCGAAAGTATACCACTGATGTTGGTTTTAGTGACAAATTATTCGACATACTAAGGAATGCCTGTAGTAAGATGACTCACACTGACAAAGTAGGTTGCCTTATGTGGGATGAAATATCTTTAAAAGCAGTGTTGACAAGCAATAAATGTCTGCAGCAACTAAATGGCTTAATGTCCGTGTTGCACTATTGAACATATACCAGGAGTAGCAGAATTTCCTAAGAAGTAATTCATTACCTGCTTGTAATAAAGACATAGACCACTCACCATAGACACAAGCATCTGATTTGCAGGTTTACCTGACAAGTGTTTTTCAAATCTTTGAAACCCATCAACAAAATCATCATTATTGTTACAAGCCAAGCTGATTTTAGTGGTATTTCATCGCATATGAGACAGCACAGCTCATCTATGTCACTCATTTTGTCACAAGCATATTTTAGCTTATCCAGTATTTTCTCACAAAACCCAACATCATTTGTATATAAGGCAAACTTTTGTAGAAGAGTGGCTTTACAAGGAATACTCAATAATTTTCTAACAATTCTGTTTCACTTGTACTGTGTAAGTAGATATTAAGGGCTTTACATTTGAATTCTGTTAACCAGGGACATTCCTGTACAAATCATGAACTAGAGGATTGTCTGCAGGATTGTATATGTAAAATAATATTAACATTACTTTTCAAATACAACTTTATCTTCGCTGGCACTCCTCTTCTTCATGTCAACGAGAACTGCAGATGTGAGAAGTTTTGCACCTAATGTGCTTGTGAAACTGGATGCAGAAAAGTGATGTGCACATTTACTGATACTGTGGTATTGTGGCCAAATGAGTATGTTTTCTTTGTGTATTTTTGATTTAAGATTTTGCATGTTTAATTTTAGTTGCTATTTATTGCTATTTTGTATTGTTCTTGTATTTTTGTTACATTATGTTTCTTGTTATGATTTGGTATTTTTCTCAAACAAAAGGAACCTAAATTAACTACAATACGAAGTAACTCAAGGCAATAATAATTTTTTTTCTTGAAATAACATCATAATATCAAACACAGGACCGATGTTGTTGGCATATTTCAACAAAGCCTGTGAAATGTACTGTAGACTCTATTTACCATAATCGCAATGTTGGAACATAAAGTTATTGTATTCTGCACTAGCATTTAGAATATTTTCATATTAAATGACAAATTATGCCATTGAGGAAATAAATACAGTAGTAGGTGCTACATATACGTTGGAATTCTTAAACCTGTACAACTTAACTGAAATCAACAAATGCTGAGTTTTTGGCAATAAACCCATTAACTCTCTTACTCTACTCTCTAATATTCCCCACAGGCAGCTTAAAATTTCATGTTGAAGTTTACAGACAAACTGGCATAATGTAATTAAATATTAATTTTTATTGTTTTAATTTTATGTTTATCACGTACTGTGTATGATTTTATTTCTTCAGTTTGTTATATTTGTGTTTCTCAGAGAAATGGAACTTAAATTAACTAACTACAACACTAATGTTCGTAATGTTTGAACACAAAATTACACTAGTGAATACAATATTTTCCAATATTCCCCACATATAGTCCAAAATGTAATGTAGAAGTTCATGAACAAACTGACATAATGTCATTAAGTGTTAATCTTAAAAAAATATTTGTGCATGATTGCCTTCAATGTAACCAGAAGACTTTACACATTATAGCTACTTATTTGGAGACAATAAGAACACAGCATTGTAGGCTCCAATTTCTACTAAGGGTGATTTGAAATTATTTTCCTTACAACACAATAATAACTAATGGTAGTATATCAGAAAATATCAGAAAATTAAGCGGTTAGCTGACTTCAAAGAGCAGAGATTACTTCATTAATAAATATGTAGTGTGTTAAGAATGTTTAGTATGATTTTTTCTTTGTGTAACATTTACTACTATGTTGTTAATATTATATATATATAGTACCTATCGTGAGCTCACGATCTTTTCTCTATTGCGGTAAAACATCAAACAGTTAATTTCAATAAAGATCTTTGTGTTTATGTACAAAATGAAATATTGTTAAATAAATCTGATACATTCCAACATAACAGATTTGCTTGGTCATGTCTAAATCATTTCCAATTTCACAGTCCATTTCCTACCTCTACTACTCTACTTCATGAGATATCTCGTTCTGAAAACACTTATGGTGTTGTAATTTACAAAAAAAGGTTTCTGGCTAAAGATCTTAAAAAAAACACAAAACAAAAAAAAAAAAAAAGGAAGTGTAATAGGGATGGTTACATTTCAAACATTCATGTTAATATGAATGTAACGGGGATGTGCAAAGAAGTATTTTGAAATTCCCGCTATTTCCGGTGCAGGAAGTCGTTTGAAAATACCGCCATTTTTTGTGCATGTGGCGCTCCACTGCTGGTAAAAAGAAGCTTCTTGACAGATTACACTTAATCCGCCTCTTGAGCCCCTCTCTTCTATTCTACTCCTCTTGCTTTAAGTGCATGCAGTAAGATTTAAAAGGACGGGTTCATTGTCTGGAAACTCTATTTAAATCCCCACGCGCAGACATTGAGTTGGCGGTGTGCGGTAAGTGGCATTTAAAGGCAGGTGGAGGTCGTTTACAATAAAGACGGGTCTTTTACTAAAAATTGTGATATCATATTCATGATTTGGTAACAATTTGAACAATACGGTAGGCTTCGAAAGACTCGAGTATAAAACATTGTTTGCACTCCCACGTTACTTCGCTTGTTTCTTGTGAGATTTAATAAAACTTTGCAGGTTCTTGCTGGTTTCTTTTTCTATGGATGGTAGGTATATGATGGGAGGGGGGAAATGAGCCCAACAGTTTGGTTGTAATATTGTCGTCGTAACACCAGCATCCCTTCCACTAACATTGCAGTTACTAAAGTTAGTAGTTAGAGTTAGTTGCAGTTAGTAGGCAAGATTAACCCTATATAAAATGCCTGTCAGGTCTAGTCGAAGATTTGTATAGATCCTTTCCTGCCTGGATTTGCTTCCCTTCACGGTCTTACATGCAATTACGTAGACATTGAAAAGCTGAAAAGTACCGGTACCATAAATATTATATTGAAGGAAGCATTTCTGTAGTCTTTTTTACGTATTTTCCCATAATGGGGAAGGGATGTAAGACTTCATTCTGGCCCTGACCTGACGGCCAACCCACAACATAACGTTATTGTACTCTATTACGCACTTCAGTTTCACCACTGTTTATTCCCCTTCATTGTTACCCTTTTTTCCTTTATGTTGACCATGTGAATGCTGTACTTTGTAAACAGACCTTTTCTCTCATGTCACTTTACTGCCAATAACTCTTACAAGACCTCGATTCTGACTCCCTTTCTTAAACGTTGTCAATTCCACTTGGGATGTAGGACAGAACTTCAATGCACTTTTATTCAAACAGTTACGAATTTTGGAAAACCTTTCGCGTATATTTAGAGGAAAATAACTCCTCTTCTTCAAGAAAGATCGTTTTACAACATACAACAAACCTCTAAATAGACAGCTTGAAAAAACTGCAATTGACAGCTTGAAAGAAGACTGTAAATAAAAGTCGCAGGGTTCCAAGACGTCATGTCTAGACGGCAATGCTTTGGGAGCGCATCAAGTTCCTGACAAGATTTGAGTAGGCAAAGGGTTAACTAATACAGCTTCTGCTAAATAAGTGAAAGATTTAATATTTTCTAAGAATTTACACGAAAGGGCTACTAGAGTTTAAGCACTAAGCATATTATAAAATCATGGAAGAAGGTGCGCCAGTTGGGGAGCACTCTACAGGAGCTCGAAAACGTCGGAAGAGTGGAACATCGAAACGAAACTAGCAATTGGGGAGGCACACTACGCACGACAGCTTTCTTACTATGCTTTGTGCATTACTGTCATTGATAACACATTTCCCAACTTTTTACTGCTGGACAGAAAACCAGGCAAAAAGAGGGGCGATTGAAGTTAGCTCTGCTCTGTCTCATTTCCTAACAAATTATAATTTCAAAGAAAAAAAAACATTTCCCTCTTGAGACTCTTTCCGACGATTGCGCTGGTCAAAATCGAAATGCACATGTTGTCCATGCTTTGTATTCGTGGTTGTTGAATAAATCTCCAGATTCCTTGATGGAAACATGTATGACTTTTTCTGTGCGAGAGCATTCCTTTTTGCAAACAAACCGGATGTTTGGTATTTTGGAGAAAAACCTAAGGAAACAAAAGAATATCATGATATTTACGGTACAGTCGGTGTCGTTCATATATTGAGTAAGTAGTAGCATATTCACAATTTCAGATATCTGTGCGATTAGGCTACGTAAAAAAGCCAGTTGGTATAAGTGATATGAAAAGAGACTCAGGAAAATATTGAAAGGAAGCAAACATTACATCTATGTGAAATTGGAGTATACTTACACCATGGGTGACGTAAGTAAATGTCCAGTGTCACTACCTAAGGGAGATCATGCCATTGAAAATAATGAGAGGATTGACCCAGCCTTAGTACTACTAAGGAATAAAATAAAAGCAGAAAATTGTTGGATATAAAAAGTTGTTGCAACAAAGTTCAGTGTGAGGAGGATGAAATAGTGGAGTGTGAGTGTATGGAAGAAGAACCTCGCTTATCAATGATCTAGACTGAACTAAATTGAACAATGACAGTTAAATTTAATAAATTAAATTTTCATCCTATGTTGCTTGCTAACACAGGTGAACATAATTTAATAATTCTCTTTAAGGTTAACTTTGTATTTGTATAAAAGTCTTTGGAAAGGAATGTGGCCACAATTTAAAAAAATCCACTTAAATGTGTGTTTTGAATATATGTTTGTAACAAAACCATTTCAGTCCGTAATTTCGGAACAAAACGAATTAAGTCCATGATTTTTCAAAACGTCATATATAAAATATTACGCTTGGATAATTTTTTTTATTTTGCGCAATAGTGCCACCTAACTTTGTGTTTAATTCTAATTATGTTATTTCTTTCAAAACTTTAAATTTATCAGAAGCTTTTAGTTTTTCGACTCTCCTGAAAAGTTTTGATTTGTGGACACAACGTGTTTTGATTCCTAGCTCCTCTTATTTAATCGAGGTGTTCTACTACAAGAATATAAAAAAAATACTAAACGTCATTGCATGATGATTAATAAGAGCTACAATATTTAGGCCTATATAAATCAGTATCATTGCCAGTATCATTGCTTATCTTGTGGAAGATTAAATTCGCCAACACATTTAAAAATAATCACATAACATTACATTCACCAACACAATAAAATAATATCACTTAAAATTCAATTTAACAATACCACTGAACAAAAAATAAAGACTCGGTACCACGAAAAAGATACTGCACATCCGCGTGGTAACATGCTTCCGTACAAAACTCTACACCGCGCCAACAAAACAACAGTCGGTATTCAGCGCTCCGAGCGGCAACATTTGTAAGTTCTTGTAATAACCAAACTGCCATAAAGGAAAGGGAAACTGCCAAGGCTGATAAAGTATGGGATCGGAGAGGGCTATGGTATGACAGAAGAGTCTTACTCCCCTTTCCCCTCTACTCGTAGCTCATTGGTGTGGGCAGATTAGACTATATGTTCAGTTAACAGTGGCGGAATCATGGCTTATCAGAGTAGTGTATACGAGCTGAAAACGACTCTCATGTGGAATGGGAAAAGTTCTTTTGCTGTTTAGAGGGGAAGAAACATACATTGTCTGTTAAGCTCGAAAGTCGTAGTATCAAGTTTGACCGCGTAAATTACATGGTACATATTTTACATATTTGTTTAACGTAATTTACGTTGCGTCGAAAAACTAATTTTTACACGATTTTATACGCGGCGTAATAAATTATTTTCATTTTAATAAAATGCTATCACAATATAATTGGCAAGCATTTATTTTAAGTAATTTTATTTATAATCACAGAAAGGAAAATAATTTGAGTGGTGAAATGTAACGTACATACGAGACGTTAAGAAAAAACTTACAATATTTTGAAACGTAGTAGAAAGCCTATTCATAAAAACAAGGAAAAAGACTAATAAACATGGGTACTAAAATAAATATTATTGAAGAAACAAGGACTGTGTAACTACATCTAACATTAATTTATTTGAAGAAACAAGGACTGTGAATTTAGTATTTTAACAACACTATCATTATCTTCTAATGTCAGCATTTTGCTTGTTTCCTATTGCAATACAGTATACTAAAGAGTAAATGGATGTGATATACCCAAAGAGAAACAAGCAAAGAGCTCGCATGAAAAGATAGGCTTACAGTAGGTAATACTTACCTTGTTTCTTCAAAGATGTTCATTTTTGAACGAATATTTATTATACTTTTTATCTTGTTTGTATGAATTCTGTCCCCTCTCAAAATATTACACCCTTTTTTCCTAACACCCTGCTGACTAGACAATCAGATTACAATATCATCACGAGGTGTCGCCTCTGGGAAAGTGTGCACAGAGAGTTCCCAAGAGGACAATAGATTTTGTTTCTTTCTCCTCTCTTTTAATATTGGCCCTACGATGACAGCGGTTGGAACAAGTTACCTAGTTGAGCTTTTGCTGGAATTTTTCCCCCAACCCGTTAAGAGCAAATGCTGGGTAACTTTCGACATTTGACCCTGGATTCATTTCGCCGACATTATCACTTTCATCTGATTTAGATGCTATATAATCATAGCAGTTGAAAAAACTTTGTAAAATTACCAATTAAAAATCGTCGGCAGCTTTGATGACTAATATTGGACGCCTTAGCGATTACGATAAGGTGACGCAGGTCACATCAGTTTATATTTTCCATCCTACGCTGCAGTCTGCTCTCCTAGTAAACAAACTATTTCAAATCGAGTGCCTCACGTAACCGAAGATTGTGCCCATGTATGATTTAAAACAATACTCTGAACTGAGTCTTTTTTTTATTTTTATATGGACCTCTCTTGGATCGCGTGACGTTATGCTGAGGTTACGTTTCGTGGTGTAGTACGGTAAGGTTTGAACTCACAACGATGGGACTTTGTGCTTTGTGAGTCATTCCTCTAGCCAAGGCTTGGCAAACTACGATCCGCGAACAGGCCCGCGAGCTACTTTTGTTCGGCCCATTTACTAACTTAAAAAAAAATTAAAAGTCAGTAAAAGAAGAAAAAGAAGATTAATTTATTCACGAATTTCGATCGATGAAATGAAATCAGAGGCCCAGATTCTTAAACAAATTGCTCATATACTGTGGTAACAATGATATTGCTACAATATAGGCTACTGGTTGCAAACGTTCAGCCGTCAGGCGACCGTGGGTTGTCCAGCCCGAGCCCCTACAGCCGAGGCTGCTCAGAAGTTTAGAGTAGGGACAAATTGAAGCTTGCGTCCGCCGCCATACTTTGGGAGAAGCACCGGCTAGCGGACGGCTGCACTATACAATGCTGAATGTTTAATATATTTGTTTGGTGTCTCTTATAAATAAATCTGAATGGATAAATGAAAAAAAAAACTTATTAATATTTAAAGCGACAACGTTATAGATATAATCAATCTTAGTTATCGTTAGTTTGACATGAAATGAAAGAAAACTGTAACAATTTGATACCGTAACTAAAGATGTTGTATAGTTATTTGACAACATAAACAGCGAACAGAAATACAAATGCATATTGTAGTAATAGTTCAGATGAAAAGAAAATTATTAGTATTAACTATTATTAACGAAACACTGCCTGTGTAAGACGTTACATTAGGCCTATATTGTAAACACGTTTGCTTTGATGTGGACGAGAAATGAACAATTATTATTTATTCACTTCCATATCACATAATATAGGCCTACACCTGTAAAATAGAAACACGTACCTAATGTTTTAGTTAGAAATATAAGTAGGCCTACCGTGCAATAGCTTATTATCACAGCTGTAGTATGACATAAAAGTCACAAGCATGAATTAGTCAATTAGTCATATAATAGAACTCGGGCCTAGTGTACAGAACATCTTGCCTATTGATTTATTATTATTATTATTATTATTATTATTATTATTATTATTATTATTGACTTCGTTAAATACTGTCTTACAACATTTTTATGTAAAGTCATGTTGTACTGAGTAACCTTAAGCTGTGTGCTAACATCTGCTCTTTATGTAGTACTTTATTTTATTTGGTTATTTAATGACGCTGTATCAATTACTAGATTATTTAGCATCGATGATATTGATGATAGCGAGATGATATTTGGCGAGACGAGGCCAAGGATCTGCCATAGATTACTGACATTCACCTTGCCGTTGGGGAAATAAGAAAAACCCAACCAGGAAATCAGTGGGAATCGAACCCGCGACCGAGCGCGACTCCGGACCGACAGTCCTTAGCCCACTGAGCTACGTCAATAGATCTTTATGTACTTTTATGGTCAGTTTAACAGTTTTAAAATATGATTCTCGGGAGGAATCTGGGATCCATTTTCTAAAATATGTTCCTAGGCCCTAAGTGTAGAAAGATTGTACAAGTGTTCTACTTCTAGACACATTGTTTTCACACGATGCCGTTGAACTGTCAACATCTGTATAATCGCTCTTTCACTTAAGCGACATATTTCTATAATCTCAGATGATGGTATAAGACTCCCATTATTCTTTCGTTAAAAAAATAAAAGAGATTTTGTTTACTGCTGGTAGGCTACGTACCATAAATTGGGTCTTTAGATTTATTACGCCATATTTTTCTTAATGATTTAACAACTAAGCCAGCAATGAATACAATCACATTTTAACAATATTGTGTCATAGAGAATGATGTAAGAATGAGGGAATTGCAATCAATGTCTGCAGTAGAAGAGTCATACCGCCTCTGATTCTCAAAACACTGAGAATTATTATTACAATGCATTAGGTGTTTGGAAAATACCATTGGGTATATAGACGTTTTTAGCGGACATCCCTCTCTTTGTAATCTAATTTAAATAAATTATTTACGTATTTTCTAATGTATATAAAATAACGTAAGTAAAAATATTCCATGTATTCGGTCATAGAAAATAAAAATAAACTAATAAGTCTATTTATGAGCAATATAAGGCGTTTATATTTAAAACAATGCTTAGTTACAATATTTAGATTTACTTCTGTTATTTTATATTATACGTTAGAAAATACGTAAATCAGTTTAGTTATATTACAGTGAAGGAGGAAATCCACTAAGAAAACACCTATATACTCAATGGTATTTTCTAAACTCCGAATGCTTTATAGAAACAATCATTCGTGCTCCCAAAACATGGCATCGCGCGAACCTGCGCGAGAGGTTTCAAATTTGTACACGACACCAGCGCCAATTGTGTGTCTAGATATATAACTACAACGTCTTTGGTCCAGCCCAAGCACGAAGTGTGGCAACAGAGCAACCAGAGATTGCACCGTAGTAAGCAGAGTCACTGCCATCGTGATCTAATACAGGCCCTAAGGCAGACCACGTGACTCGCTTAACAGCTGATCGCGAAGGGCGGTCTTTCAACCATGTGAATTAGTTGCAGTGCATGAAGAATAACATATATTTCTCTGAAATGCAGTGTAATTGCGTCAGTAAAATTTTAAACAGTGATTGTGAGACACTTGAGACACAATTCACTTGCAATTTAAGGTATAATATTATTTTTGGTGTGAAAATTACGTTGTTGCAGGCAAAATTCGTATGTGTAATACCTGCCTTTATTTCGATTAAATATTGCGCCCTTATGTGGTTAAGTGAAATTTTGGTCTTATAAACAGTAGGCTAAATATGTGTAATAATATATACGTGAAAGTGAAACATTGACTGGCATGTAAAGTAAGTTGTGATTAGGCCTAAGTGCAGCGTTACCGATGTTACTCTTGTCTAATCCATTATTGTTAGTTTACCGTATTTGTCTTATTAAATTTAAATTATTGAGCCCTTTTTATTTGTGAATAACCTACATTATACGTCACGCGATCCAAGAGAGGGCCATATAAAAATAAAAAAAGACTCAGTTCAGAGTATTGTTTTAAATCATACATGGGCACAATCTTCGGTTACGTGAGGCACTCGATTTGAAATAGTTTGTTTACTAGGAGAGCAGACTGCAGCGTAGGATGGAAAATATAAACTGATGTGACCTGCGTCACCTTATCGTAATCGCTAAGGCGTCCAATATTAGTCATCAAAGCTGCCGACGATTTTTAATTGGTAATTTTACAAAGTTTTTTCAACTGCTATGATTATATAGCATCTAAATCAGATGAAAGTGATAATGTCGGCGAAATGAATCCAGGGTCAAATGTCGAAAGTTACCCAGCATTTGCTCTTAACGGGTTGGGGGAAAAATTCCAGCAAAAGCTCAACTAGGTAACTTGTTCCAACCGCTGTCATCGTAGGGCCAATATTAAAAGAGAGGAGAAAGAAACAAAATCTATTGTCCTCTTGGGAACTCTCTGTGCACACTTTCCCAGAGGCGACACCTCGTGATGATATTGTAATCTGATTGTCTAGTCAGCAGGGTGTTAGGAAAAAAGGGTGTAATATTTTGAGAGGGGACAGAATTCATACAAACAAGATAAAAAGTATAATAAATATTCGTTCAAAAATGAACATCTTTGAAGAAACAAGGTAAGTATTACCTACTGTAAGCCTATCTTTTCATGCGAGCTCTTTGCTTGTTTCTCTTTGGGTATATCACATCCATTTACTCTTTAGTATACTGTATTGCAATAGGAAACAAGCAAAATGCTGACATTAGAAGATAATGATAGTGTTGTTAAAATACTAAATTCACAGTCCTTGTTTCTTCAAATAAATTAATGTTAGATGTAGTTACACAGTCCTTGTTTCTTCAATAATATTTATTTTAGTACCCATGTTTATTAGTCTTTTTCCTTGTTTTTATGAATAGGCCATAAAGAAGCAAATCATGGAATTATTTTTGTTTTGCTCTTCTGCGTGTCACTGCAAATATACAGCTCACCGATGTGCTTGAACCTCTTCCCTCACATACGTGAGCAAGAAAGAGGACACATCACTACTCCCTTTCCTTGCAATACCTTCATGATATACAAAAGAGAGGCCTCACCAAACTTAACAGTGTGAATAGAAAATACTTGCAGTGTCGGAGGCCTTAAGTAAAGCACCTGCTGGATTGGAATATGAGGCAGAAATATATTCTGCATAATATCAATGGTTAACAATAAAACAGTGCATTTATCTTTGCAGTATTCCTTCATTTGCTTCAGTGATGCATAAAATTTATTGCTCCTCCTTTTGTAAAAAATTAGTTGAGCTTTTGCCATACTCTTAGCAGTTTCCTTAAGAGTAGGACTTTTAACATGGACCTGAAGCTCCTCGCATCCACAGCATGTATCTATCTGCGGTCAGCCAAACCAGTAGTAAAAATTCTCTTTAAAAATGTTATAGTAAAAGCTATATTTTACAGAACAATCTCCTTTAAAAGGGCATACATTTTTTTATGTCTAACTCTGCATCAAGATAGTATACTTCCTTGGAAGAATAATGACTTGTTTTCGAGGGAAAACTTGCAATGTGATCTTTCACTTGCATCACTGTAGTAATTGGAATAGTCTTCTGGTTCTGTTGTCTTTTGGAGGTTTATCCAATAAAATGAGTTTTGTAACCTCCTTACCTTCTTCTCACCAACAGTTAAACTGACTCATGATTGCTTTCTTACATACGGTACTTTCAATCTCTGTTCACCAACCATTATCAACCCAAGTTTATTTATGAAAGATCTTTACTCAAGGGCATAGGGCCATTCGTAAATAAACACTTATTACGAAATCCCGTATTAGACACACAATGTGTTGGACATGCGGCGTTTCTTGCCTATATGAAGCGCCTTAGTATGAGGATTTCATTCATACAATACAATGAAAATGCCTATTTTGTGGACAAAAGGCCTTTATTAAATAAGCTATTCAAATAGACAGTTAATGTTCTGCGTTTAAACAACAATTGAGTTTGGACTCTTTTACGATTAAAATAAAAATAAAGTAATTATCCCTGATTTTTTACGAATCAGTTGCTGCCTTTAAAGAATATAATATTCGCAGGCATTATGAAATCAAACATTTCTCAAAATTTTCACAATTTACGAGGAAGTTACGGGATGATTAATTTGAAGCAATGAAACGTGGACTATCACCTCAATAGAATATTTTGAAGATGTGCAGTGTACGGTTGCAGTACTCAATATAGAAAAACCAGATGCAGTAATATTAAATATTTTTCATTCCCGAAAGATAAACATCTTCGTAAAAAATGGGAGAATTGTTGCAAACGCCAAGACCCTCTACCAAAATCAGACGCTCCACATTTATTAAAATTACACAAGAATCACTTTCTAGATCATGGTTTCAACTTGAAGGGATTGAACATTTTATCAGAATTCATTCATGGACTTTTACGTGCATCCTCGTCCTCTGATACAAAATTAGCTTACGAGTTAACTCCTTTATACTTAAGTGTCCGTGGTACTCAAAGACAAAAAGTTAGTTTGGCAGCACAACTATTTTCGAAGAGGGTAGCAAAGGCTTTGAAATGGTGTGATGAAAACGAAAGAAACTTAAAGGCAATAAAATTAACTAATGATTGGTTTGATTTATTTAATACCGTTTCTAAATTCAGTACCCACCGTGGGCTGCATAGTTACGGAATAAACCTTCAAGATCAGAATATTATACTCTCAGAAATGAATGACTTCATGACCACAGTTAAAGTAGGAGAAGCAAACAGGAAATTGCGTTACCAGGAGGGGATTCTAATAAATAATAAATCATTAACAGGATTGTATGAGGTAATGAGGTGCAAGTACAAAATTGAATACATCATCACAAGAAAACTTAACCAAGATTTGGTAGAATTTTTTTTTTCGGAAATTAGAAGCATGGTAGAACAAACGATCATCCCTCTGCTTTAGATTTTAAACATAGACTGAAGTGGTACATACTAGGTCCAAATCTATTATCCCAGTTTCGTGAGAACAAAAACAACTCCGATTTGCTTTCGGAAGAAGAGGCATTAATAGTGGGTCCTAGTACAAGCCAATCAGAAGTCAATGTTAATCTGCAGAAAGAACTGTGTGCAACGGCAGAATTTCTTAAAGGCATTCTGAAACCGTTTAAATTTACCAATGATGGAGATCCTGAAGAAAATATTGGCCTCCCAGAAAATAATATATGAAATCTCTGCAAGACAGCGGATATCCCAGGAATGATTAGAATATATTGCAGGATATAATACTCGAATCTTGGAATTCCCACAAAATTGTCAACTTCTGCTAATCAAAAAGACTGAATTACTACAGTGTCGCGTGGAAACTTAATTCTCTCTTCTAAGGATCTACAATTGGTTGCCATGCTTGTTGATAGTATATTCTCAGATGAGCACGGAGATTCCGTTTCTCATGAGAAATTTGTAATAAAAAAGACTGTAAATTTGGTTAATTCTGCCATGAAAAACGAAGAAGAAATCAGTTCTCCTCTTCCGCCAGAAGTAATTACGACATTGGTTAGAGCAAGAACATTTATTAGAATTAAAGGAATTAATAAAACAATAAAAATTTCTGGAATTTCAAAGAGAAATATTATAAAGAAAATGAAAAAGATTGCATAAGAATAAGTATTTACTTAACAGAGTGGGATTTAGAATAGTGAAATTATACTATGTCGTGAGTGGAATAGTAAGGTAAATAATGTAGTAGACTATAATATATTATGTATCCAATAGCTTAAATATATAAAAATATTTGTTTACTATATAATGACAAATTATTCCAAGAAATGCGTATACATATACGTTAATGAAGGTTAAAAAGTATACGAATTCATGTATAAAAATTATGTTATAAATAACTGTATAGATCTATGTATGTATATATTTATTGCACAGTGTATTGTAATTATTATAAAAGCATGTGTATATTACAGAAGGCAATATTGTTAATGACAGTTTCAGCATCATTTTTTCTTCACCCACTTTTTCCAACACAATTTCATTTCTTATTCTGTCTAACCCCTTCACACACTCCGTTCTTCTCCACATCAACATTTCAAATGCTTCTATTCGTTTATCTTCATTTCATCGTAATGTCCATGTTCCATCCCCATACATTGTCACACTCCATACAAAGCACTTCACTAATCCCTTCCTTAGTTTTTTTTTTCTCCAGAGGTCCGCAGAAGGTGCTACTATTTCTATTAAAAGCTTCCTTTGCTCATGTTCGCAGTTTTTCTTAGGAAGGATAAATGAGGTAAATTCCCGTTGCTTTCCGCACACGACTGTCTCTTTCGCAACTTATTAAATCCCAGGGGCCCCAAGCGTAGAGATGAGGAGAGTGGATTGGACTAATTGCCCTCCGGACTTCACCGAAATTCACCGCAAGGGTTAATTATTAGTTCTAGCAGGATGCTTGACCCGATCAGAAACCGGGAAATCCCAATTAGCCTTTGCCCCCCGCATCCTGGACTAGCTTCTATAAATCATCAGAAAATCTTGGAGGGGGATTGGTCCAATTTTTCCGCAAATGTTTCCATTTTTGTGCCCTCGTAGCTCAGTGGAAGTACGTCGGAATTTAGCCTATATGTCAACGTCTCAGGTTCAATTCCTCGTCACCCATTTTCATTTTATTGTGGTTCATGATAGTATAATGTAATGATATAAAAAGAAAAATCTAACACTATTATTATGCAACTGCAGTGTTCCAAACCTAATGTTAAATTTATGTTATTTATTTCGCTAAAGAACGATAACTGAATATAAATTATAACTTGAATATTATTTATGTCGCTAGAGAACTATAACAATATAAATAACTGGAATATTATTTATACAGCCTCACTAAAGAACGATAACAGAATATACATAATAAATAATGGTTTGTTTAATTAATATAAGATATTATATAATATATTTTTAATAATTTAAATAAAGTGACCTATTTTACAAAAAAAATGGTTATTTGTATTATAATAATTACTTACATAAAATATAGATTATTTATATCGCGAAAGAACAATAACAGAATATAAATAACTTGAATATTATTTGTAACGTTAAAGAACGAAAACAGAATATAAATGATAACTTGAATATTATTTATATCGCTAAAGAACGATAACAGAATATAAAAAACGTGAATATTATTCATATCGTTAAAGAATGATAACAGAATACAAATGATGGCTTGAATATTATTTATATCTCTAACGAACGATAACAGAATACAAAAAAATTATAACTTGAATATTATTTATATCACTAAAAGAACGATAACAAAATATAAATAACTTGATATCTATAAAGAACGATAACAGAATATAAATGACAATTAGGATGTTATCTTATTTATTTATAACGCTAAAGGACGATTAAAAATTAAATGAAAACTTGAAGAAGGCGCGAACCCACAAGCTTCGAATCATTAACCAAGCACTCTAGCGCTGGTCTACGAGACGCAGGTATGGAATATTTCCATAGTTCCGGAACTATTTGTACAAGCACATCATAGTGTAACATCGCCGTGACCCGAAGTGGACTTAGAAAATATTCGCTGTTCACGAGTGCGGTCACTTTTTTTTGACAGCTGTACATACATAATATGTATTATCTGGCTGCGCATCTCACTCGACGATATGTGTCAGAGAAAGAACAAATGTTTTTGTGCATCTGAAGTATAATATTTAGCTAGTCGGCGATGTATGCTATGGAGGGGGAAAGGTACTGGCCATCCTACCCCATTATCTCCTGGCCTAGTTGCATCATAAATGGTGTGTCATTAGCATTATTTGTGAGTTCAGACCTGTATTCGGACAGTTGACTAATCAAACAAACAGTATTGGAATAGCTTTTTTCATAAGCATACAATGAATATTAAAAAAAAATGACCGACATGGTTATAGTAGGTCGTGTTTAATACAATCACTATGGGATAAAAAACATCCGTTTGTAGTAGTGTACATTTTCTGGGACATTTGTTTCAAATTTTTCTAATTAAGGTATGGAATTACTGTAAAACATGCTTTCCACGTATCCCAAATATGAGAGTAGGCCTACGCAATTTACGTATATATTTCGGGTGGAGGTAAGGAAAGTGCAGAGTTCGCTGCCGCCCCGTCGTACGGTTAGGGAAAACCTCGAAAAAAAAAACAACTAGGTAATCAACCCAAGCGGGAATCGAACATACGCTCGAGAGCAGATCTGGATCAGCAGACAAACGCGCTTCCACCTGATGATGATGATGATGATGATGATGATGATGATGATGACATGCTTTATTTCAGCTCTGTAGAAGCTGTAGATTTCCATTCTCCGAATCCGACTTTCATGCCCTCGCTTGCAGTTTCCTCCCCTCTCTTTCTTTGTTAACAATGTCCACTCAACTCTGCTTGTAGGCGGCGTACTTGGTCCAGTTTGGAATGCTGAAGCTGAGTGATCATATTTTGTGCAAGGAAAAAGGGCATAAAGGGAACTACTGGCACCATTCAACTGCACATCCTGACTCATAAGACTTTTCTAACAGAATTTGTATTGCAGGATAACACGATACAGAACAAATACATTTCCAACATGAAAATGCTTTGTTCTTACAAACTAAGCTACATAGAATAATAGATTAAATACAGGATTTCGCAGTGAGTGTTAAGAAACAGTTCAGTCTGTAGCTAGGGTGCTGGACTTACAATCCTGTGGATCCGGGTTCGATCCCCAGCTTACCCCGATTTATAACTTGTGTTGGACAAGCACGTGATCCAGGTAACACAGAGGTTTCCTCCGGGAGCTCCGGTTCCCCTGTGGCAACACAACAAATCTCGATCATCTCATCTCATCGCGTAGATCTATGGGGCACCCTCGGCAACAACTCTGTCGGTAAATTGGTCTAAATGAGCCGTGGCGAAAATGCGATCGTGCGCCGAGCCACTGTGTAATCTGCAACGTGCATAGCACCTATGGAGGGTGACGAACATCCGAAGGGGAAGTGAAGCAACTGTCTCACTTATTAACGGATTTTCATTTTCCTTACATCAAACACTTAAATATAATTTTATACAGTACAAGGTTACAAACTAATGCTTAGTACGTGTAACGAAGAAAGAAATGAACAATAAAACATAGGACACATTATCACAACCTAAAATTAACTGTCTTCAGAATGTCTCTGCGACAGAGTTTCAAAATTAGGAATTATGTCACTTACTGCCAGTCGTAGTTGATCACGAAGGTATCTGTCTGTCAGTCGTGATCTAAATTTGGTTTTTACTATTTTCATTCATGAAAATAATTTTTCACAAACGTAAGTTGTAGCGAACATGGCTTCAAAAGAGCAAGCGAAAGAACGAAGCTTCGGATATTTATTTTTTGGCAAAGATTTGTAAAGTTCAACATTTGTCAAGTCCTTACATCTAGCTTTCATTTAACATCACATTGTAAATCTGTGAGTTTAAATTGAAGATCTAACCGCATTATTCGTACATCGACGTACAGAAATGATAATAATAATAATAATAATAATAATAATAATAATAATAATAATAATAATAATAATAATAATAATAATAATAATATAATTATAATAATAATAATAATAATAGGTCTAATAATAATAATAAAAATAACAAAAACACTTAAGCTAACCTTTTAATGTTTCATCAGTAACATGTAGTATAATGCCGTTTTATGTTATACAACCGTTTTCCTCGTAATACTTGTGCACAAATCATACATTTAATATTCTCTTCCTATTGGCAGCTAAAAAATACGTCCTCCCATCCTCCTTGAAACTTTCGTTTTTGTAGAGGTACATGGTTTCGAGAGAGACATTGCGACGATACGCCACTCGCAGGTCAGAGACAAATACAAATGGAACGGATTTTGACTCCAGTGAGTGAGAGGGTGGGGGTTGTGGGAGGTAGGAAACGCATAGCTATCACTGCGAGCCACAATGTGCTCATGAGTCATATTTTCGCCACGGCTGGTCTACATAACCGGCTTCGTATGGTTGAATGACGAAAAGTGTAGTACCTGCCATTAGTAGAAAAGAAATATAATGCGTAGACCCCTAATAGCCTATTAGCCTATAAGTTATTGTAACTTTCGTACTATCGTTTTGTGTATTAAATTAAATGCCTGGAAACCCACTTGGCAATGGCTGAACAGCTGACAGTTTCAAAGTAGGCCTATATCAAACCGCTATAGATTTGTCGTAGACTACCGATAGTTAAGCGAAACCGGGATAATTTTAGCCCCGTAGTAAACTCGTCCAGTGGGCTACTATCTGACATCAACCACGAAGCTGATCTTAGGCACCTTTAATCTCTTCCACCGAATTGTCTGAATTTAATGTTAAAATGATCAGACATATTAACAAATACCTCACTTTGCAATGTATTTTTCCAAATTAAATATTTTGACTGTCCCCGCAGTAGCGTCGTGGTCTAAAGCGTCATGCCTGGACTCGCATTGCGGAAAGATCGCTGGTTCGAATCCTCATTGGGAAGGAATTTTATCATTAAATTTCGGCCAGTGTATAGGACCGGTGCCCACCCAGCATCGTAATAAATGTGAGGAGCTACGATAGGTAGCGAAATCGGGTTTCGAAATCCGACTCTAATGGCTGCGAAAAACATCATGCTAACCACACAATACCTCCGTTGAGGTTACATGATCATTCCGCTCTGCTGAGCAGTTTTGCTAGGTTTTTTCAGACGAAAATGCCTACGTTGGTGAAATCAAAACTCAACGGCCCATTTGGTACCTATGTACTAATTAGGCCTATTCAAGATGGTGCTAGGTAAAAAAATATTTGCACTTAGAATTAAAATTGAAGATTAAAAAGAATATTTGTACTTAGATTTAAAATGGAATTGAGCTTCCTCGTCATCTGCCGCCTTTCCTTCACCCAACTTAAATCCAGTAATTTCGTTGTTTTTTTGTCCCTTTTGCATAGGCCTATCCTTCATGAAATAATTTAAGCATTTCTTGTGTTGCATAATAGTTATTACACACATTCTTCATGTTGCGCATGTCTAGTTTTATACAAGTGATGAAATAATGTCCGTCAAGAATTTTATTTACTTGTTTATTTTTCGTTATAATCTCAGACACTATAGAAAACATGCGTCCCACATAAGTAGGCCTACTTTTCGAGTTTGGCAGAGAAAAATATTTTTGACAAGTTTTGGCATATTTTGAAACACGAATTGAGAATTGACATCTTGGAGCTCCTCTATTTGTTTCCAAAATTCCAGAATTGGCAACTTCAAATAGGCCTATGCCGATTTTTGTTCGGCGGAGAAAATTTAGCAAAAGCCTTCTTGTAAGGAATGAAGATTACCTTGTGTGTTTGAGCGAGAGACAGAGAGGGAAATTTACTAGCTATTCACATCATCACGTGAGAGCTACATGGTGGGTGAGTGTTGTTTTCGTCTTTATGCGTGTCCGAAAGGGAAATATAGAGACAGAGAGATTACTGTAGGCTGGTGAATCTACGAATGTTTATTTCATCACTTTTGACCATAAAATGAAGGCGACTGTGCCCACAGAACAGTAGAACATTATTTCGTATCACGAGGCTTGGAGTTTCTCAGTATGTTAGGCTTCTTGCTTGGTTTTAACAAGAGCAAATAGGCCTAATTGTCCAGGAGTAAAAAACGAGGGAAAAAGCACACTCTGAAAATCCCTACATTTTCGAAATTAAATAAAAATAATCCCTAATAATCTCGAATATAAGTATGTTGCAGCAATTATATTTCTACATACAAAAAATAAAAAAAATGTGCATGAATTAGGAAAAAATTCAAATTATACCAGCCTCTCACCTTAACAATGGAAACATACACATAACTTATAATAATAATTAAATTATTCTAAAATCCGTCCCCGCACCGTAGTGTCATGGTCTAAGGCATCATGCCTAGCAATGGCGTTACGGAATGAGTGCTGGTTCGAGTCCTGATGGGGAAAAATGTATAATGAAATTTAAACTAGTGTATGGGACTAACAGGTAGCTAAGTACACACTATCCCCTTCTGGATGGATGATTGTTCACCTCTGCCGAACACATAGGCTATGGGCGTAAAGCAAGTAGTTGGCTAGTTGGCCTTGGCTCTTCATGGACTATGACGCCACGTATTATTCTCATTTAACTTACCATAAAATACGCAAGAAATGCCTATATATAAATAAACCCAATAAATATCTGATCATAAACCCCAAAGCACGCAGTTAGTCCATTAGATTCACAAACTGTTTTGCACTCGCTTTCCATCTACGTTATTCCTTGAATTAATCCAACAACAAAGCATTCCTAGAAGAATCGAAGGAAGGTAGGCCTACGGTAATAACGATATCGTAAGGCTGTTAGCAGGAAAAGTAGCGATTCACTTATTGTAATGAAAAATATAAGTATCCCACTGACAGACATGTACTGGAGAATTAAATAAGCTATTTTCTATATGGTATGTATTATGAGTGAAGATAATCAACATGGGAAAAGAGTTACAATATTTATATATTGCTTTAATGTGGTGTAAATTTCAGTTTCGTATTCAAAGCACTCACAGTTGTAGAATATTTTTGTAACCTGGAAAAGTGCTTTCGGCTCTCTAATATATTTCTAGTTCGTTATTTTACGACGCTGAATCCGTTTGACCGTGAAACTAGCGGGCCCCAGTTCAAATCCTGATTAGTGCAAATTACCTGGTTGAGGTTTTCTCCGGGTTTTCCCTTCAACCTATTAAGAGCTGGGTAACTTTCGGGGCTGAACTCATCCCGCTAGCATTTTCATTTTCACCTCACTCAGGCAACACATAGCCAAAGCAGTTGATTACCTAACATTAGCCTTACTGTTGGGGAAAATCTCGAAAAAATCTCAACGAATAATAATAATAATAATAATAATAATAATAATAATAATAATAATAATAATACTTACTTACTACTTACTTACTGGCTTTTAAGGAACCCGGAGGTTCATTGCCGCCCTCACATAAGCCCGCCATCGGTCCCTATCCTGAGCAAAATTAATCCATTCTCTATCATCATATCCCACCTCCCTCAAATCCATTTTAATATTATCTTCCCATCTACGTCTCAGCCTCCCTAAAGGTCTTTTTCCCTCCGGCTTCCCAACTACCACTCTATATGCATTTCTGGATTCATCCATACGTGCTACATGCCCTGCCCATCTCAAACGTCTGGATTTAATGTTCCTAAATAATAATAGTAATAATAATAATAATAATAATAATAATAATAATAATAATAATAATAATAATAATAATAATAACTTATCTCTTTCGTAAAATTCTGAATTATCATGTGTTTCTCCAAGTAATATTAAATCGTCTGTGTATGCTAAGATGATAGCTTTGTTTGGAAGCTGTATTCAATAATTTACTTTTTTAATGTGTTCGATACCTAAGTTGAATAATGTTACTTGCTTCAATCCACAATTTATTTCTAATTTCCCTGACAGTCATTTCGTGTGTAGTGTACTATGAAGACCTAATTGGTCTTGTTTCAACATTTAATCTGAAATCTATGTATAGATGTAGGATACACGATGTTTCATAATTAACTAATAATTAAATGCAGGGCTTTCATTTCAATTAAATTACCATTTATATTATTTCAATTAAATTTAATTTAAATAAAAATAATCGACACTGTAAATATTATGAGGGAAGTTTAAAACCTGTGTTCATTGCATTTTGTTTCAGCTCAATACCTTTTGAAATTTCAAATATCACCCCTATATTGTAAGTCTTACTTAATTTAAAATAGGCCTAATTTTCATTTTTTATTTATCTAATTAATTTGTCTTCACATTTTTTTGTTTTGTATCGTCCTCGTCTGACAACCTGGATTGTTGTCACTGTCGGTTGGTTTTAGGGTGTAAGCGCTGTTTATTTTGAGTGATTTCCTAAATTAAATTAATTAAATTCAAATAACTAAATTTGCTAAATTAAATGTTCAAAAAGTACTCCACTGTTGGCTAAACAGCCAAATAGCCTATTTAGGAGCTCCTTTCTCTGTCATGGTAGCAAAATCATACCTGAATAGTAGAAGTAATCACCGGCGTAGCTCAATCGGCTAAGGCGCTTGCCTGCTGATCCGGATTGCGCTCGAGCGCGGGTACGATTTCCGCTTGGGGTTGATTCCTTACTTGGGTTTTTTTTCCGAAGTTTTCCCAACTGTAAGGCAAATGTCAGCTAATCCATGGCGAATCCTTCTCAACCAACGGGCCGCGCCTTGGTACCGAGTCCTGGCAACAATTATACCGGGCCTCCAGGTATTCTCCTAATTTGTTACTTTATTTTTCTAAGCACATTTCACGAAAAAAAATATTGTACATACAGTGAAAATATTCTTGGGAATATAATTTTCGTGATTGTCTCGAAAAGCACAGACTTTAAAAATCTTACTAAATATCATTTGTGTAGCAAATGCCACCGACCAAGCCACTTATTTTTTAATGACTGGGAATTTTTCAGTCTTAGAAATGTTTCAATATTCGGGAAAGGGATTACCGCTGTTTATGACCGGTCATAAAATTTGTCTGCAAGCCGACTACAACAAAGGGCGGCGAAACTTCTGTCCTCAAAACTGAACGAAATAGCATGTGTTGTAGATGTCAGTGACCAATTAGCTGGGAAGTATAAACAATTTTTGTTCGCATAAATTGAAGATTAAAGCAGTCTGTATCGGCTGTCGATACTGAAATCGTCGTGAATACTGTCTCTTACCAAGTTCGCATTGCAATGTATAGGTGGTTGTTTCAAAACCAGAGTGTCCTGATTTTTTAAAAGTAATAGGCATTCAGATTTAAATAGCCTATTAATATGAATAACAAACAAGGGACTTTGCTCAATTTTGATATTAAGACCTTTCGTACTGAAGATGTTTGTTACGGAATAACTAGCGATCCACCTCAAGTCCACAGAGCTATCTCCAGGATCAGCGGAATGTTGGGAAAACTACCAGCAAACAGGAGAAAATGTCTGCATTCACTCGTAATAAGTACGTTGGCACTTAAAATTTGGTTTCATACAATATCCTGGCACTGACCATTTGCTACGACCTCAATGTGTCATTTGTGCTGCTGTTTTGAGATTGGCCTATGTAGCTATGAAGTCATTGCAACACAAAACGTTATCCAATTTATTAAAAAACTCAATCAATTCTTCTTGAGTAAAACAGATACACCGTAAAATGGGGTAACTTTGCACCATTTTCTAGTTAAAAATTTGTATGTAGTCTTTAAATGTCTAATTTTGAGATGGGCAGTTATTTTATACGTTCTAGGGATATGCGGGAATGTATTTAGCAAGTAATATCTTCAAAAATAAATGTATTTTGAAATGTTTAATCTGCCAAAAATTGGTGCAACGTTACGCACAGTTGGGGGGTTACTTTGCACCGCCAGAATTTTAAGAGGGGTGGAGCAAAGTTTGCCACTGCTGGTGTTACATTGCACCATACACGTGTTAAACAATGAAAATATAATGTATCAGGAACAGAAAAAATGGAAACACAGATTCAAGAACTGTTATAAACAGTAATACGGAAAAAACGTTTTGAAAAACTACACAAAATGTCAATAAGCTTATAAGTGATCACATTCTTCTAAAATATTGTTTAAAAAATACTGTATTTTCAGTTCTTTCGAATGACAAGTCAAGGTAACAGCACGTGAATAACTAAAATATTATCCGTATTATTTTGTGTTAAGTTCTGGAATGGAATATAAGCAAGCCCTTTCTTGATACTTTCTTGGGTGGATTTACTCTCCCAATTACATCCTTCCATTCATATTCCATAATATTCTCCATTTCAGTTCATTTGCAGGATTTGAATGTCACTGCCTTGATCACAGCATTGTTTGTTTTTATTCCCTGGTACCTGTCCAAGCCGAACCAATTGCTGACAACTTTTGGAGCACTTCATTTGGAACTTTGTCCCTCAGTGATAAGCCAAGTATCCTCAACATTTTCCTTTTGGCATATTCGGAGATTGTTACCAAGTTTGTCAGTGAGAAACCATGTGTGACTTAATATGTAATAAAATGAAAAACAAATTCAAGTAATTTAGCTGTAATACAAAGTGTGAATTATAGTAAGCGCTTTTAAACTTCATGGAAGATCCTCAAATGAAAATAATGCAATTAAAATTTAAAAAATCTTCGTTTGTGTTATGGTGCAAAGTAACCCCAATTTAGTCTCAAATTCACCTTGATTAGGAAATTATTCTGTAACACCATTTGCCGAACAAAGCAGCTGCACAAGCGAAACTAGAAAGTCTAAATGGATGAATAAGGAACAGATACACATATAACTTATCTTGAGAATGTGCACACCATCTGTGATGAACGGTAATTAATGATATATTTCAATTAAATTATACACACGTTCTCTTGTTAAGGTATAGAAATATCACAAACGCGTTCTATGACCACGAACAGTGGAAAAATACTGTACACATATACCATCTATTGGTGGAAGTGATGAACAGATAAATTTGGTTCACGTAAACACCTCTAGACCTATATAAAAAGTTTTTCATAGATGGTGCAAAGTTACCCCATTTTACGGCACTTAAAATAGCAAGCAAAATTATGTCCCAATTTTTAACCAGTGATACTTCACTTCTGACGTCATAATACTATTTAATATAACGAAAAATAGTCAACATTTTATACTTCACCTAAGATAAACAGCAGCATTAAAACCAGACTTTTGAGATGAGAAGGGCATGTAGCAGGTAGGATTGAATTCAGAAATGCATACAGAGTGTTAGTTGGAAGACCTAAGGGAAATAGACCTTTGGGAGGCCGAGACGTAGATGGGAGTATAATATTAAAATGGATTTGAGGGAGGTAGGATATGATGGTAGAGACTGAATTAATCTTGCTCAGGATAGGGACCGATGGCGGTCTTATGTGAGGGCGGCAATGAACCTGCGGGTTCCTTAGAAGTCATAAGTAAGTAATTATTCATAAAAACAGGAAAATAAAGTCTTAATAAACATGAGGCCTGAAAGAAATATCACCCGAGATACAAGTAGGCCTACTTATTCACCAAAGTCACAGGACATGCTCAATGTGATTTACATTTTTTACGAAGGAGGGACCTGAAGTCTTCCACCGTATCCTGAGGATTATTGTGCTTACCACTCCTGATGTGAGAATGAATACAGCACGCCGCATCATGCAATTATCCTGGGCTATGGCAATGATGGCAATGACATTTGTGGAGCTTCTTTCCAAAAGGTACCAAGTTCATAATTTTGGAAAAATGAGTTAGTAGTGGCAGTGCATACCTACTAGGTTGCGGCATTTTTATGCGAAAGAATTTTTGTCAATACGTACCTAATCCCATAAATTTACATTTTATAGCAAAACATAGCATATCCGCTTCAGCTTTCATAGCATAAAGTACCTACTACTCTTCCAACGATGTGGCTGTGTGTTGTTACGTCAATTTTCTTAAAGTTTCAGTAATGGCTGGCATATGTGTTTTGTGTTATTCTGTGTAACATTTGTGTGATTCTTGTTATATCACTTTATGGTGAACGCTTAAAAATGGATTCTGTTATTTGATATTAATATGTCGATCTGCAGAATGTACTGGCAAATAAAAGAATTGTAAAATGTCTGCGAATTCATTGTAAACAAAGTATACTGAGGCAGGAAAAGCTTAAAGTTGCTGCAAGTGCAAAACCCGACATTTCATACAAAAGTAAGAAATTTTGTAAAGCGTTATCCATATCAAATAATGATATGGTTCATGAAAATAAGCAATACTGACCCAATACAAATGCTGTGAGCCAAAGAACAATCAATAATTATAATGAGATACAAAGACATAAAATCTCGTAAAAGACAGATCCAAGGGCTAAGAGATTTAAATTTAGTGCAGCCAAACGACCGACTATTCATCCTACAACAGAACTAGTAGGTGCACATTCTGCATGTGCAGTGACACCAATATGTATGCACAAAATACTGAGAAATGGGATAGGATATGATTGTATTTTGGTTCAACTGAAAAAAAAAATACCGAACTGTAGCCATGTAAAACAAACTAAGAAATATGGTTTGATATTTCTAATTTCTGTTAGGGGTATGAATTACTTTACAAGAGAGTCGGGAAAGTAAATAACATGGTGTCCGATACATCTTTATTAATGTAATTGACATTCACTATGATGTTTGATAAGTTTTGCTTTTGTTCCTGCTGAGACAAGATGTTAATTCTAAATTGTGTCTTATATGTGGAATAACATTGTAATTAATACTACGAAATATATTATTAGGCTTATTGTAAATTATTTAGTCATTAGGTGTACTGTATAGAAACCTTTTTGCAATTTTATGCCAAAACATACCAAATCGTCCAAATCCAAAATTCAATTCTTAATAACTTTGGAATAAAATGTGGAATAGCTCAAAATTTGCTCTAACAATCTTAAAAAAGTGCAGATAAGCCCTAAAACAAAAATTTATATTATATTACAATAATTACTGTAGATTCAGTAGGCCTACTTTTTTGTTATAAAATTTGTCCAGGTGGATTGAGTGTCTATCTTTTGGAAACAAGCTCCACATTTGAATTAATGATGGAGAAATGAGTCCCAGCCACAGACATAGGTCAGTCGGCTAAGGCGCTTGCCTGCCGATCCGGAATTGCGCTCGCGCGTAGGTTCGATTCCTGTTTGGGCTGATTACCTGGTTGGGAATTTTGAAACGTTTGCCCTAACCATAAGACAAATGTAATGTATGGCGAATCCTCGGCGTCATCTTGCCAAATATCTTTTCACCATTACCAATCCGATCGACGCTAAATAACCTAGTACCGATAGTTGATACAGCGTCGTTAAATGAGTCCGATATCCAACGCCGGAAGGTGCCCAGCAATTCTGCTTTAATTTTTTGAGGGAGAACCTCGGGAAAAACTCAATCAGGTGACTTGTCCCAACCAAGATTTGAACCCGAGCCCGCTCGTTCCTCTTTCAGGCATAAAAACCGTATCTCCATAGCGGTGGACGATTTCTATTTTAGTAAGCATTCAATATTCTGAGAGGTGGTAGTATTCATCAAAAGAAGAAAAAGTCTGAGCAATATAGACCCTAAAATTAAATTTTGTACAAACAAGGGCTTTGAAGTTGGTATTGTAAGAACAGCACATTTTCAAAGCTCGTGTTTCTTGTTGGGTATAGGCTACAGTACAATACTGGAAATGCGGTGAACAAAGGGGTAAGAAGGTGTGATTTCATAAGACTTATGGTCCATTCCAGGAATCTGTGGAGTAACTTCACTTATATGGGAGCGGAGTCTTTCTGTGTCGGAGTGTATTGCGGGCAGCATCAGCTCGAGTCCGCTATGAGGTAAGATGCTCGTGGTAGAAGGTAGAGTAGAGTTCAGATAGAAATTATCCCCTCCTGCAAGCGACTGCTCTCTTCGTTCAAGCAATGTCTCCCCCCAGAGCAGTCACTGAGTCCACACCTGTGGAGTAACGGTTAGCGCGTCTGGCCGCGAAACCAGGTGGCCCGGGTTCGATTCCATTCGGTTCCATTCCAGGTCGGGGCAAGTTACCTGGTTGAGGTTTTTTCCGGGGGTTTCCCTCAACCCATATGGGCAAAGGCTGGGTAACTTTCGGTGCTGGACCCGGGACTCATTTCACCGGCATTATCACCTTCATCTCATTCAGACGCTAAATAACCTAAGCTGTTGATAAAGCGTTGTAAAATAACCTACTAAAAAAAGCAGTCACTGACCCTAGCCCTCCCACATACCACTTGCACAGAGTTCTTGTTTCGTCTTCTACTTCACAGATTCCTCGGACGGACCTTAACTCTTTGTTGCCGGACATAAGAAAAAATTAAAATAAATCCATTTTCTTCAGTGAATGTTGTTAGAATATGAATTCAAAACATACAGTAATTTTTTCAGAAATTTTTTTATTTTTTATTTTTTATTTTTATTTTTAATTTTTTATTTAAAAAAGGTCGTATTTCTATGTACAGTACTGTCGGTATCCTTGATGGATTTTATTTATCAGGTTGCATAATTTCTGGCGGTTTATTATTCTTCCAGGTCTTCCAGTATGCAAAATAAATCACGGTACTTCTAAGTACCGTCAGGCAGCTAAGGGTTAAGGTAGAAGGATATGTTCGAATTGACTGGACTGAAGTTTCTAGAGGAGGAACAACAACCCAGCACTGCAACCTTTCACGATCCATTGTGCTAACCTTCAAACTAGGCGTATGCCCAAATCCACACCGGCTGACTACACTAAGATTCGCTGCGTGCCTAGGTTTCGGGCAGGCAATTCCACTCGTCCCTAGGTTAGCCCCCTCCTTGTGTCGCCAGCAGGCGTTTGGGGAATGCTGTGGAATGATGACGAAATGGAGAAATGTTGACAGAATGATGTAGATGCCTAATATGGGGAAACGGGAGAACCCAAGAAGACCCCCAAACTGCGACCTTGTCCGCCACAAGAGTCACTATGGATTATTCAATGAAAAATCCCAGTCCTGACTGGTACTCGAACGCGGACCGTCTGCCTGACATGTTGAAGTCTGACAACTTAGCCACCGTAGGGTTGCGTTACAATGAATGAAAATCATATTGAACATCTTCCATGATATTGATGAACACGTAGATACTCATACTTTATTTCGAAAGATATTAATTAAGGACCCATTTTTATTTGACTTCGCTTTCTTGTTGTGCTCTCAAAATATTGAATGTTTTCTTAAAGCTCTGTTTGTAGACTTCTAGAACTCCAGATCGGGAAGACTAAACCGATTTATCGCGATTAAAACGAAACAGCATCAATCTGTCTTTCCTAGCATTTGGGGACAGAGATAGAGGAAATATGAGGGTGAAAACAAATTATTATTTGCCCTGATGCAGCAATGATTGCCATAATATATTCTGCACAGTTTTAGACCTACTTTTGTATGGATAAATTTCCAGCGTTCAGATCACTGTTAACTCCTTCAAAGGACCTTGGCCCGAGACGGGCAGCGAGTCATACATGTCGTCACGGTTTATGTCGCCCACGCAGCCTATGCGCAAAACAATACCTTTACAACATTTCCATCATGGCGTACAAGACACAGAAAAGGAACGTTACACCTGTTGGTGGCGGGCGGAGTTACACTCGCCTTATAAACAACGGGGCTCATTTTTCAACGCCGCCATATTGCCGGACACGTAACTGGACTCCTATTGGTAAATGTTACATATTTCATTTGCGTAGCGTGTGCATAGCATACATGCTGTGGAAAAAAGTAAAAAAGGCGAGGGAAGCAATAAAATGCAGTGATGCCAGGTTTCCAGACACTTGCTTTGATGCAATATCTCGCGCTCCTTCGAATATTGGACCAAGAGTTAAAACTGATTTTCAGAATTATACACGAGAGAAATTTGAATGTGAAAGCAATAAAGAAAATATTTAGCATTCGATTTTGCGTCATTTAAAATTAGAAGTAAAAGATATTAATCTGAACGAAGAAGGCATTTGCGAACAATAAACCAGACATTAAGTACCCTGCTTTGATTCTCATCGCAACAAACGAACTAATTACGATTTATAAGTGCTATAGTAATTCAGTAGAATTCCCAGTTCTATCTACCTTCCCCGTTAGTTGCAGGTGTTAGTTGCGCAAATGTTTTAAGAATGCTACCACTTATCGTAAAACAATTTAAAAAATAGTATTTTTTTCGTCATATCTCATCCGTGAGTATTTTACGTATTTTTACGTAGCTGTAGTTTATTTAGCTCTTTCTCAGTCCTTCAGCAAATATGGCGTTTTTGCGTTTGTTAGAACTTCAAAAATTTTTTTAGACCCTATGGCATAAATTAAAATAAGGATAATCAAAATCTGCTTAAAACCTATCGATTAACTCCTAAAAACATCTTTTCTATATTTAAAATCTAACTTATAATATTAAACAATTGTACAAATATAGGGGCCTAGCCCTATAGTTTTTAAATTTTGATCACGAAAATCGCAAAGATTATACACAATTCACTAATAGATCTATTTACAATAATAGGAGAACCGTTAAGTTATCTACGACCAAGTTTGCACGCACGCACAACGCATACACACAGTGTTCAATTGGTATGGAATATTACACAAAGGCCTAAGCTTAACTTCTTAAATTTTAATTTTACAAAATCAAGTTTCATACAAAATCTGTTGGAGATAAACCATAAATTACAATACGAATGTTCGAAAAAGAGATGATTACATATTTAGATAATTAGGTATACGGGCTGTGACAGTAAATGTTATTTATTTTTAATGACGAAATATTTTAAGATTTACATAGGCTTATTCTGAATCTCAATTAAATTTTACGTAGCTCATATTACACACTTGCCCCTTACTCTTTAGTTTTAGGCAATCCTTCATTTTACATATTATGTCGGTAATGCCCACGAAATTCTATTTGTCTACTTGTTGCTTGGGATATTTTAACGCAAGGTTAGTAATTTATGAAATTTCTTCCATCCAGGTTGGGTAATTCCTTAATTTATTTGAAGTAGACAATTCTGTAGTTTACGAATCTGGCTTCCAGGCTTAGCTTCCTGTAAAGTTGGTTTTGAATAATTTTAAAGGGAAAATTGTTCCGGGATCGGGTATCGATCTCGGGACCTTTGGGTAAGCGCGCGAACGCTCTATCACTGAGTTATCTAGAAACGATACAAGACCCTTTATGCCCACATAGGCATACCTCAAGTGGGTTGACAAAGTCAAAGATCCAACATAGAGTGCACATTATACTGTGTGACTTTAAATTGTGGTTTCATGTTAACGTACAGGGGCGTATATTATGCGACATGTGATCTTGGATCGTTCCTGGATAGCTCAGTAGTAGAGCATTGGTGCGTTTAGCCAAAGTTCCCGGGTTCGATATCCTCTCCCGGAACAATTTTTACCTTTAATATTTATTCAACTCTACAGTTTATTTGACTGCCAAGGAAAGTTAGCACCTGTTGATATTAGACACTTTCTTCGTTTTAAAATTCTAATGAAGTAAGCTACTATGATGATAGGTCAGGTTATAGGCCTAGCCTACAGACAAATTTTAATAACGCATTACATCTAGTTTTTAGTCTATTTGTTAAAGTATTTAAGTTGGTAGACTTGAAAACACAATAATTCATAATCGCATGCCTGAACTGCGGTTTTGACATTAAGAGAAGAGCATTAAGTAACATAGACCACATAGCTTACTGAAAGAAAACCGTCACACCTTCATTCTCTAATAGGCCTACACGCCTTTATCACCATGAGAGCCACACTACTTAAATTAGTTAAGCGTTGTTATGTCATAAGCTTTATTAGAGAATTCATAATTTTATTAATTTTAGCTCGGAAAATGAACGTTTCTGCAGATATATTGGTTACAAAGATAATCAGTTCTCATAGAAATTTCCAACTCGAAAATGAGAGCGGGCAGAAATGTAATTTAGTATTAGTCTATATTATCACTTTAAATACCTGTGTCATGAATTTTGTTGCCAGTGGAACCGAAATTAGTAAATTATTAATATGTTCCGTAATTTCCTTAATATTACATTCTTCTCGTTCTTTAGATTCCTTTCGACTTGCACAACCACTTTCAAATGCCTCATTGATATAAAGAGTGACAAGTTAAAAGGGAATAAAATGTAATAACGCAGTAGACTCATTGACACGATCACTTAGGTACGTGTAAAAAATTAATAAATACTTTCTGATGTGTAGCATAAATCATTTTAAGATGAGGTTACATGTTTCCGACATTTAAATAAAATGTCATTCAATATAACTGTAGGACTAGGCCTATAACAATACTGGCCACCGGCGTAGCTCAGTCGACTCAGGCGCTTGGCTGCAAATCCGAAGTTGCGCTCGGATGTGGGTTCGATTCCCACTTGAGCTGATTAACTGGTTGGACCTTTTCCGAGGTTTTCCCCAACCGGAAAGCAAATTTCACATAATCGATGGTGAATCCTCGCCTCATCTCGCCAAATACCTGCCACTTGTCACCTAGCCCATAGACGCTAATTACTCTAGTAGTTGATACAGCGTCCTTAAGTAACCAACTAAAAATAGCAATATTGCGATATATACAATAAATTAATAAGCTTAAAGGAATTTGATATGATCTCTGATAAAATATAATATGGGCCTACAACATTAGTTATTGACATATAAACCTTATAGTGGCTCTGTTGTTAGGCCTACGTAAATTGTATTGGTTGTAAGTTGAGAGGCAAAAAACATGCGATCAGGTGGCCCGGGTTTGAATGCCGGTCGGAGCAAATTACCTGGCTGAGGTTTTTCTGGGGTTTCTCTCAACCCAATACAAGCAAATGCTGGGTACTATCGGTGTTGGACCCCGAACTCATTTCACCGGCATTATCACCATTTCATTCAGACACTAAATAACCTGAGATGTTGATACAGCGTGGTAAAATAACCCAGTAAAAAGTAAAAAAAGAAGACAATGCGAGAGAGCTGTGTTAGGTAAGAGACTTGGCCGCTCTTTAAGCATAACGAGAATATATAATAGGCTACATATTTTATAAGGGAGTGTACGCAGCTGAGACATAGGGTATCTCTTATAGGACAGTAGGCCTACATCGTCGGATCAGCGAGCAACAAATAATATTCTTTGTGTTCAATAACTAAAGTTTGGGTACAGATATTAAGGTTTGATTTCTATTATTATTATTATTATTATTATTATTATTATTATTATTATTGTTGTTGTTATTATTACTTACTTACAAATGATTTTTAAGAAAATCGGAGGTACATTGTCGCCCTCACATAAGCCCGCCATCGGTTCCTATCCTGAGCAAGATCAATCTAGCCTCTACCGTCATATCCCTCACCCTCAAATCCATTTTAATATTATACTTCCATCTACAACTCGGCCTCCCCAAAGATCTTTTTTCCTCCGGCCTCCCATCTAACACTCTATAGCCTATACATTTCTGTATTCTTTCATACCTAGCCTACTACACGCGCTGCCCATCTCAAACGTCCAGCTTTAATATTCCTAATTATGTCAGGTGAAGAAAAAAATGCGTGCAGTTCTACGTTCTGCAACGTTCTCTATTCTCCTGTAACTTCACCCCTCTTGGCCCTAAATATTTTTCTAAGCACCCAATTCTCGAACAACCTCAACCTCTGTTCCCATCTTAAAGTGAGAGTCCAATTCTCACAACCATACAGAACAACCTGTAATATAACTGTTTTATAAATTCTAACTTTAGGTATCTGAGAGCAGACTGGATGACAATAGCTTCTCAACCGAATAATAGCAGGGATTTCCCATACTTATTCTGCATTTAATTTCCTCTCGAGTGTCATTTATATTTGTCACTGTTGCTCTAAAATATTTGAACTTTTCCACCCCTTCAAAGTGTAAATTTCCAATTTTTATAACTTATTCCATTTTGTACTAGGTTCTGGTCGCTAGACATAATCAAGTATAGCTTTATTGATATTGTTCACAAAAGTACAAACCTTAATAATTTAACAAAAGATCTATATACAAATGTAGTTCTACATAATAAATATACAATTTCCTAAACTAATTAATCTATCGCAAATCTCAATAATTTATTGGTTCAAACTTGCACTTACGTCTTGTTTTAGTGCATGTTTAAACCAATCGTGATAACCCTTAAGACTTTAAACCTTAATTATTTGCTCCTTTTCAAAAATCTAATTGTAATATTTAGGTCTTATTTTACATAATAATTTATTATTCCAATTAGATGATCAGATGTCGACATACTGTAAGTCATGAACCTGAAATAGCTGAATCGGTACATTCCATATGTAGGTTAATCTTTCTTTCTTACAATTTTTCATGTCAGCAGAAACGTTTGCGTAACTTCTACGAAGACTACCGCATGCCTGCTTAAAAACAAGCTTGACAAATTGCTTACATAATCAACCTCAATTTAGTTTCATCATTATGTCGCATGTACTCATTATCGATTCATTTCTATTATGATTTCTATTATGATCTAATAAATTTATTATAATTGCATTCTTATTGAAATTAAAATATATTAGTTAACCAATTTATAAAGTCAAATTTTCTTCTGAACTTTTACTAATTAATATAACTATCGGAATACCTTAATAACTACCTTAGTTCTCTATTTCAATTTTTTTGTATTATTATTTAAAAAAAAAACCTTGATGTAATTCTATCTTATTTTCAAAACCTGTCTTCTTACCTTATTTAATTAATAATAAGTTTTTCTGATTTTAGGAAAATTTAATCTTTGCTGATGCCTATCTCTTAGTAGGTAGTTTCGTTCAGTATCTATAGTTTTGATTGAATCTACTTTATTTCTGTTAGAGTTTCTATTTGTCATTTTACCTCTTATTAACTGTTCGTCACCTGCTTCTACTTCATCGGTCGGTATCGCACAGCTCCTCCAAATTGTAGCACTTCCTCTCGCGCACCCCGGACTACCAACGGCATGTGGCATTCTTATTAATTGGTCTTCACTTGCGCTGACTTTGCCGGTTGATCCACAATCGCTTCTCCTTGATGTATTTTCACTTGCGCGCCTCGGACTACCCTCACTGGTCGTTCTCTCAGTCTGTGCCCCAGCTCCCCAAACAGCATCTTCACTGGTTCCAGCTTCTTCTTCCATACAAGGTTTTCCTTCTTCACTCTTCTTTCTTCTAAAGGGATCTGTGAAAACAGTGCTGTCTAGTTTATTTAGGTATGCTCTAATATCATTCACTGCCGTAAGCTCATCAATTCTTCTATTTGTTATTTCTGATTCCTTCTGCCCGCTTGATGAGTTACTTTTCTTATCAGTCCTCTCTACGCTTCTAGACTTCCTGTTTCGTGATGCACTTCTGTTTACGTGTGGTGTCGATGATGCTCTATTTCCACAAGTCTCTATTTCGTTATTTCTGTTGTTGCAGCAACTTAATAAATCCTCAGTGAATTGATTATTTAAGGCCTCTACGTTAACTATGTTTCCGTTTATCTTCATTTTATCTTTTACTAAAGTTGCCCTCAATCCTTTACCTCGAGCTTCTTTTAATATTGGAATTAGTTTCTTTCTTTTCTCTCTAATTTCTTTTGCAAAGTCATTTTCTATGAATATATTTGTGCCTTTGAGTTGACGCGTATTGGCAATGATGTGCTCTTTGATAAAGTAACTGTTCAATTTCACAATAATTGGTCTTTTTTTTCCGTTACCGACTCTATACGCGTTATTAATCGCACTTATGTCCAAGTTTAGACTGAAATACTTAGTTAATAATTCTAACACTACGAAACCAGTATCAATTCCTTTTTCATGATTGCGCTCTTCAACACCATAAATTACAATGTTATTAATTCTACTGTCATTTTCCCATTTTTTAACTATCGATTTTAACACCACCTGCTCTTGGATAACCTCCTTTAACTTCTTTTCCACTTCAGTGTATCTGTTTACTAATGTATCTATATCACTTGCTACTTTGTTTAGTAGAAAACTTGCCTTTAGTCTGTCTTCTCTCGTTTCTTTCATATAGTTTATCCATTCTCTTTGAAACACTTCATCACTGTAGACTCTTCCTTCTGTATCTCCAGGACCAGGGTTTAACTCCACATTTCCAATAATCAGTAGAACTGATAAAACAGCTGCGGCCACAAATATGTTGATGCTATCAGACACTATTGCATTTTCACCTTTTGAACATCTGCAACACTGCCCTGCATTGAAGCACCCGATTCGCGCCCTGTAAGAATTAAGGTCGTCGCCCATACCTTCTTCACACGCTAACCTACTTGTATATGCTGCTTACTACACAACCGTTCTCTACGACTGCACTTTGTGAACTGAGGGCTAGACATAATCATAAGTTGCATTGTTTCTTTTCGGGACATACTTCCAAACCTATCTCTTTACTTGCTTCAAGTGAAGTTCCCTGTTTTCCCCAAGAGTTTGTGGATTTTCTCCTCACATATTCATTTCATCCGTATAAACAAGCAGCTGATGTAACCAGTTCAATTCCAAACCCTGTCTGTTATCCTGGACTTTCCTTAGGGCTATTATTATTATTCCTAACTCGAGGTCCCCAGCGTCCGCCAAGTTTGCCCGTACATTAAAACGGCACGGCGAAAGAGTACAATAGCAACTGTCTGTAAATTAACATTAAACCTTTAACATTTCACGTTGGTCGGTAATTGATTGTCGGTGAGTCTAGTAATGAATCATAAACTCATAATTAAGAGTATTAGGCGAATGCACGTGATATAACTGTCATGTAACAGAGTAAGTTAACCGCGTCTGTGGCTCAAGTGGTAGCGCGCTAGACTTTCATCCAGGCGGTCCGAGTTCGATCTCCTGCTCCTGGGCCATGATGAAATTTTTGATGAACAAAGCAGACGAGGCAGAAGGTTTTCCTCAGGGTACTTCCGTTCTCCTCTCATTCCACCAAAACTCTCTACCTCCTCCTCATTTCATCTAGACCTATCATGCGCAGTAGTCTGGAGTGAAGTCTTGGGAATAGTTCGGGTTTCTGAGTCACCTGTCAGCTTCGGAGTCACGAATGCCGCCCAGGCCACTTGTTGGAATTCGACAATCGTCGCATAGCATATAAGAACGCACAATGGGTCAAACAGTGCCTAAGTGTGCAGTCTTAGAAAAAAGTTTTTGGCACAGATACTTTATAAGTCCCAGCAAGGAGGCAGTGCTCATGATCAGAGGATGAGCGACCTGGTTTACAAGAGAAAGACTAGCTGATGTAAAATTAATTTTGTTTCGTTGTACGTCTGATCATGCGTACTGCCTCATTTCTGGGACCTATAAAACATCTGTGCGATTAAACTTTTTTCTAAGGCTGTAGCCTACGGACGCGTCCCGGGTCCAGCCCGCGTAAAGCCAGCCAAGCCAACAGTGCATCTTTTTATTTTTTCATTTTTCTACTTGCAACTAATACTAATATGGCGGATGACTCACGTGATCTTGCTTCGACCTGGACTCCGACATAGACCACACCTCTTTCACTCTTCCGAATTCGTCAGCCAGTGTATTGTGAGTACAAGGTGCAGTTAGGATATGTGTGAAGTGACGGTGTAAAAGGTAAGCTTATTGATAAAAACGCGAAAATATGTTGGTGTACAGCATATTTATATATAGGCCTAAAGCAATTTTGTGAAGACATAATTGTGTTTGTACGAGAATTTGTTCATAAATACGCATAATTTCCAATACGCATAGGACAACAATTCACAGCATTGAGGAAAACTTGCGCTAAACCGATAGTTTTTGACATAAGAACCAAAGCGTAAACGAAGTGTTCTCTCATAGGTAAAAATGCCAGTTCACCAAAGAACTATACCAAAGTAAGACACATCTATCTTCCACCATCAATGTAATTCGCGGGAAATTCATCAAAAGCGGGCAAGAAGGAGATGTGGCTCGTTTGATGTAGTTCTTCAGATAATAATAATAATGATAATAATAATAATAATAATAATAACCAAAAACTGTAATACCTTTGCCTGCTAATCCGGGGTTCCTTTCGGGAGTTGGTTCGATTCCGGTTTTTGCTGATTGACTGGTTTGGATTTTTCCAAGTTTTCCCCAACCGTAAGGCGTATATTAGGTAATCTATGGCGAATCTTGATCTTATATTGCCAAATAGCATCTAGCTATTGTCAATTTCAGCGACGCTAAATAACCTAGTAATTAAAACAGCGTCGTTATATAACCAAGTAATAATAATAATAAGAATAATAATAATAATAATAATAATAACAACAGAGTGCTTAAATTAAATTGTAAATCATAACCACAAACGAATATCTTCCAACGCATTAACCAGTGATGAGTCCAGGTGGAGGACGGGGCATCCCCCCCTCCCCGGTTTTCAGGGTGTCTCCCCCGGAAATTTCAGAATGTTTTCAATTAAAATATAGAATTTACACAATATTTTAGCCTGTTTTAATTTTATATGACTTTTTAGTAATTGAAGCATGGGCTGTCACAACGTTGTAAGTTACAATTAGAAAACATTATAGAAATCATTAAAAACTAATCAGAAGATGAAAGGCGTCACATCTTGTTGATCAAATAGCGAAATTCAATGCAAATTGACATTATTTGTTAGCTTCTATAAATTGTTTGACTTTTTAACAAAGAGATCATTTAAAGCAAGATAGAATTAATATTCCATGTAACAACGTTGTATGTGCAGTGATATACAACGTTGTTACACTAACAAGTAACAAATTATGGGAAATATGTATAAACTTACCAAAATACTGAATTTTAAATTTATTACAGTACTTGAATTACTACATACATGTATCAAACATGAAAGATTATCACTTTAAAAATTAAAAAGAATCAAATTTTCATTTGGCAGACTCTCATAAAACTCCTTGTATTGAGGCCAAAAGGAACTGAAACGTGTTCAAAAGATCCTTCTTTGTAGTTGGTTTGATAGGAAGAGATGTAGGATATGCTGCTTTTAAATGTAAAATATCTTGCAGTACATTCATCTCTTCCTTTGCTCAGTTTGTTCGAAGAGTATGATATTCAAAGCTGTAAAAATTGTGGGATTTCATTTTTGTTTTGTAAATATATTATAGTTGATATGAAGAGATGTGGTTTGTAAATAATGTAAAATGATGATTTCCTGTGCGGCGTTTAAGTGCAATAACACGTGGCTTAGAGGTCAGGAATTTCTTTTCACATGTAAGTACACACGCTTTAAAATAATAAAATTGAACTCTGGAGGCTACATTGAAACTCTAACGTATGTATATCTTAGATACCATAGTTGAAAAAGTTTATAATTAGGCAACAATCTGTCTTTACAGGTTCCCTTTGAAGAAGCCCGAGCTACTTTCTAAGGGGGCTTGTTGCTATAATAAGAAACAAATTTGTGCCCTCACATTGTGTAAAATTGTGTTCGTCTCATTTTAAAGAAACATATTTTTGGGAAAGTAATGGCAATAGAATTTTGAAAGATGATGTATCGTCCCTGCTTAATTTTCCAAGTCATTTGCAAAAGGAACGATATAATATTATCTCTGTTGTTACGATATCAATATCATTAAAATTCAATCAGTAGTTTACGATAATAAAGAATACTTAATTGTTAGTACAGGTATATCAGACCGTAGAGAAATCCCACTGAGTGAATTATTTGGACTCACATCAGATGTTAAACACAATTTAGTGGAAAGATAACTTTTTGTTTTTATTATGTAAATGAATTTATCTGCAAGATAATAAACTTTCACTCAAAATCCATATACGGATAAATAAATGAATCGGTTATTGTTGAAACGAACTAAGTCCACTTTTTAAAGTTTTGAGATAATTGAAAAAAAAAACTGTTTTGTGGATAATCTATCGAAGATTAAACCAACATATATTGTACACATATTTTTTATGTGTACAATAGGGTGGCCCTTAGCTATAGGTAATTTTCCGAAAGTTAAAATTGCGTTGCTCCCACCCCCTTATCTTGTTCCAATCGACAAAAAAGTGATCTGTTCAAATTTACAGCTCAATCGGACAACTGCTTGGCGACCCTCAAATGCTTTGAAGTTGGAACATAGTATACAGAATGATTAATTCCATACAAAAGCAGTATACTCTTCCCTATCTCGACCATTTCTTATTTTCTTCTTAGAGAAATTTATGTGGACATTCTGGCGACCCCAGCAATTGATTGAAAATATTCTGAACGAAATTTCCCAAAAGTTAATTCGAAAAATTCCTGAAAATAAAATGAAAAATTTAAGAAATGTAAGGTTTTATTAGTAACGCACACAACTTCTATAAGAGAAACACATTTTTATTTACAACAATAATTTGTATAGAATCAAAACACTACAGTATGTAAATGAACGAACATTGAACATTATTTTTTCCTAAGGGAGGATTTAGTAGCAGTTGGGTATTTTTTACAGTCTCTGGTAGCAATCTGTAAAGCAAATTGTTTCTCAACTCTAAACAAATGAATCAACCTATGAAAGTAATTATTGCAGGTTAGCATTTTTATTGGATTAGTGGTAAAATAAGGTCAAAGTGTTTTTTTAGCCTTCCAAACTATTGTCAATTTATTCCAACTCAACAATATAACTTTTATTCAAAGCAACAATTACTCTTCAATATCTACAATTTAATTTCACTCCCGTCAGCAATGGGATTTGCTCTCCGCACAGCAACACAGCGTTCGTTATTTCACTCCACAAACAACAATGACAATTTACAGTACTTGCACTATTACGAACAACAATTAACTGTTAATCTTAACTAATATTCACAAAGCACTATTTACAACACAGAACTGTCAGTTCTCAGTTCACAGCTCGTTTGTCTTGGCTAGTTCTTCTAGCTCAGTCACTCGCGTTCACAGAATCTCGAACCCCAGACATTCAGAGACGATCCGCTGCACTTCGAACTCAGGTCCCCCAACTGCGGTCCACTGCACTCGAACTCCGGGCTTCAGGCTCCACAGTTACGGACACAAATCAAGTCGCGCTCTGGTTTCGAAGCTACACAAGACTAACTCGCTTACTGTCCAAATCTGCCTGTAACAACACTGGCTTACTGACTGACTGAATGACGTTCACTTGCGTCTTCTCTTTTATAACCAAATTATAGTTTCTGGAGAGTTCGCGATCTAAGAGATTTCCACGCGTATCCATTCTCGAATCATCCGGAAATCTCTACTGTTTGCCGCGGTTGCCCTCTCCCCGCTCCACTCTACTCCCTAAGCCACAGCACATGCCACAGGAAGCAGATGCGCGCGCAACCTCCGCGCCGGCCGACCTTGCACTTCCTTCTGCTGGTCGTGAGATCGAATCTCACGTAGCTGTCACACTATTTAATACCATGCCGCATTTTGAAGAGCTATCAAATTAAATAAGTTGTATGTATGTGATTTATCAATGACAGTTTCCAATTTTTACTAAAAATACGTGCTTAGCGATTCTGTGTTACAAAACAAAAAAAGAAACTGTGACTTCTCCAGGAAATTACGGACGTATGGTGTTCCTATTACCATAAGAACTTCCATAACGTAGTAGCTATTTTGCAATGTTTTGGTAGCAACAAGATGGCGTCAGATTCATTAGAGCGGCTTCACTCCGTCCAATGGTATTAAAATGCTAGTGTCTACTCTATGTATTCTGTGCTCGTCGGTGTAGAACTCCTCCCATATGCTCGCTTCCTTCTGCTTGAGTTCTTGCAAAAGTTAGTACGCTGGAGTGGCTGGAACCAGCAGCTTCGGAAGGAGTTCTGCCAGGTAGAACTTCCCTCTTGTCAGTTCATATATAAGGCGTGAAAGGGTGCATTGGATAAACATAGTGCTCTTTTTAGGAAGGACGCTTTCAGCTGATCTCCAAGTTATTACTACGGGCTTGAGGTAACATAATTTTAATTATCATTACTCTAGTTTTATTGTATTTTATTTTAATGAATAATATGATTGATTGTATTCGAAACATTAATTCAAACCAGATGAATATTTTTATGCTTTCCTAACGGCAGACTAATCCATTACTACTCTCAAAATTTAAAGTAACTAAATCAAATCAAACACTTCGTATAGCTTATGTTAATACCCAATTAAAAAAATAGGGCGAACTTTATGTGTAGGAGATAAATACTTTACAGAAGTAGCTAGGAGTTAAATTAGAAAGTTAAGAACTAAGCAAAAAGGCTTATAATTTAGGTACCATTGCACCCTCAGTAGCTCATTTTGAGCTCCTTTCTCTCCGGATCACTCCGTGAATTCAGATTATTAATGTTGGTTTGAAAGAAGGGATCTTTAATCTGTTATTCAAGTTTTATGTTTCATTATTATTGTCATCATTTATTATTATTATTATTATTATTATTATTATTATTATTATTATTATTAGGCTACTGCTAGGCATATTAAAAGTACTGCCATGTGCATGCACACCTGATGGATATGTCATATTTATTTCTTGGTAGGTTATTTAATTATATTTGCACTATGATGACTACAGAAACTAGTATAATCCAAAGAAGAGAGGAAGATCTGCCCACAATTTAAAAGGTAGATATGGCCATTGACAAGTTGAAGAATAGTAAAGCACCGGGTGCCGATGGCATAAAGGCAGAAATGATAAAGATACCAAAAACAGTCCTCCTTCATAAACTTCACACAATTATCTGCCGAATTTGGGAAACAGAATGACTGCCGAAAGAATGGGAAGAGGGTCTGATCTGCCCAATATATAAGAAGGGAGACCCTCTAGAGTGTTCTAATTATAGAGGGATCACGCTGTTAAATATAGGATATAAGCTCTTTTCAAATGTTCTATATAGGTGGATATTACCACATGCAGAAAGAATTATAGGAAACTATCAGTGTGGCTTTCGAGAGGGGAAATCAACCTCTGATCAGATACAGACAGTAGTACGACACATATTTCAAAAGATCGAGAGTATAAGATTAATACGTACCACCTCTTCATAGATTATAAGGCAGCACACGATAGTATTAACAGGGAGAAGTTATTTGATGCCATGGAGGAGCTTGGAATTCCTACGAAGCTTGTTGCCCTGACAAGATCAACACTAACTAGGGTTAATTGAGGAGTTAAACTACAGGCAGGACTTTTAGAACCTTTCTATACACAGAAGGGCCTTAGACAAAGTGACGCACTTGCATGTCTGTTGTTCAATAATGCTTTGGAAACGGTTACCCGAAGCTCAGGAATTGAAAGGAGGGGTACAATATTCCACAATTCGGTGCAAATATTGGCTTATGCTGATTATGTATTCATCAACCTAGATGCTGCAGCACAACAAATGGGCCTCAAAGTAAATGAGGGTAAAAGCAAGTATATGAAGGTATCAATAAATCCCTCAGAAATGGAGTATCTTGAAGTAGGAGGATACAAGTTTGAAAAAGTAACCTAATTTAAGTACCTAGGTTCACTAGTCACCTCAGATAATAATGTGAGCGCAGAAATCCAACATAGACTCCTCACAGCAAACAGATGCTATTATGGACTCCAAAAACAGTTAAGATCACATGATATCCCCCTCAGCACTAAGAGCAAATTTTATAAAACCTTAATGAGACCAGTCTTGCTTTATGAATCTGAAACCTGGGCAGTTGGCAGTGCTAACAATTTTAGGCTGAGTAGGTATATTTGAGAGAAAGATTCTGAGGACGATATACGGACCAGTAAATGATGATGGCAGTTGGAGGAAAAGCTATAACTTTGAATTATACCAACTTTTTAAAGAACCAGATGTTTGCAGAGAAATTAAAGCTAGGAGAGTCAGGTGGCTGGGCCATATCTGTAGGAAGGATGAAAATGATCCTTGCAAGAAATTGACTCTCACTATACCTTTTGGCACCAGAAAAGTAGGGAGACCTCAGCTAAGATGGCTGGATGAAGTGGAGAAGGATATAATAGCAGCAGGTGTTAGAGGATGGAAAACAAAGGTGTTAGATCGAAGGACATGGAAAAGCATCGTTGGGTCGGTCAAGGCTGGAACCCGGCTGTAGAACCAAAGAAAAAAAAAAGGTTATGTAATTACTAATTTCAAAGTTAAAAAATAAATAAAATAGTTAACAGTAATAATCGATTTTAAAAATAGGCCTAGGTTGATCTTTATCTGTAGGACTAGAACACCACCTTTTAGACTGAATTATAAGTTTATGAACACAAAGGGTTGGTTAGTGTTTAATTTTCAGTTCCTTGTAGTGTGACGTGTTAAAGAAGCTTAAAATTATTTAACAAAATTTGAATGTGTTACTTTGAGCTATTTCCTCTTATTTCACCAGTGGCAATTAATATCGAAAAATTTAATTTCATGTATCATAGCATTACTAATTAAGAGTTATTATTATTATTATTATTATTATTATTATTATTATTATTATTATTATTATTATTATTAGCCTACTGCCACATGCATAGAGTAAGCACTAGAGTCGGGCAGACTGCCTCATATTATCGCCCGTTCTCGGTTGCGTAATCACCGCAGTCTCGAGCAGTGCGCGAGTACCTAACATAGCCAAATGACTCATTGATAGAGGACACGAGATTCCCTTGGTCCCGAGATTACCGATACTAGGTCATTCCCGACAGTCTCGGACGTCTAGGCGGGACTGTAGTACTGATAAGAAAGCAGTATCGCTCGGGCCGTGCTCCTATAGGAAGCATTGGCTTATACATTTCCCGGTTCTTTAAATATATATCATGTCGTAGCTCCTATAATACTTAATCAATCGCGCTGTAATTTTTTGGATTTATAGCTCAATGTCTAAGGAAAGCATAGAAAAACAAATCGAACTGAAAATCGTTTTTGGAAAGTGAAAAAAATATATATATATTAACTTCGAAGGAGATTGATCTGTTCAAACTTCACTTCTGGTAACCGGCAAACTTTTTTGCTTTTCACGTTAGATGGGGGGTCAAAGCGAGAGAAATGTTGAGAAAGGATGGAAATTGCTTTTAAAAATGATGGCCACTCAAAATGTTTACTGGTTCCCGAATAACGGCGAGTTAACCTGTTAGCGCAGGACTCATGACGCTAACATTTGTTCCGTAAAATTTGTACGGAACCCTTCAACGCATGAAAACTCGTTATTATACGGATAGTGTTAAATGGTATTTTAATACAGGTAGTTGAAAATGAGGCTATATAGTCCAAGATGGTTTACACTTTACAGTAATTAGGCTATCTTTTATAGCAACTAAATAAAAAATAGTTTGTAACACAATGATATGAAACATGAAAATATTAAAAGCTGGTTCACAATAAACTGAGAACGGAAACGGCAACGAGAACTAGAACGGAAACGGCAACGAGTACTGGAACGGAAATATTGTTAAAATAAATGTATTTAAAGGTAAGCATTCACAATTAACTATTCTGAAAGCTCACATTTAAATACTGTACATTTATTTTAACATTATTTCCATTCTCGTTTCCGTTCCCGGTTTATTGTGCACGTTATAAATTGGTGTGCACGTTATAAATTATTGTTACAGAACAATCATTATTGTATTCTAGCCATGTTACAATATAAAATGATATAGGCCTATATGATTTACAATAATTATCCTATACGTTATTGGAACGAGAATAACAAATTCAGAATTAATCAGATTTCTAATACTTGTACCTAATGATAACTTACAAGAGAGCAATAAATAATAACCATCATAATAATCCTGATAATCATAATTTTAACCATCATAATGATTACGATAATGATGATGATGATGATAATAATAATAATAATAATAATAATAATAATAATAATCGCTGTAGAGTAACGGTTAGCACACCTGACTGTGAAACGATCGGCTTCCGGTTCGAATCTTGGTTGGGACAAGTTAAGACTGGTTCACAATAAACCGAGAACGGAAACGACAACGATAACGGAAATATTGTTAAAATAAATACATTTAAATGTGAGCATTCACAATTAAATTTCATGTTCCCGTTTCCGGGCTCCAGCAATCTTCTCGTTTATTTTGAATGTTCACATTTAAATACATTTATTTTAACATTATTTCTCGTTGTCGTTTCCGTTCCCGGTTTATTGTGAACTAGCCTTTGCCTGGCTGAGGTTTCTCGCCTCAACCCATTGAGAGCAAATGCTGGGTAACTTTCGGCGCTGGGCCCTGGACTCATTTCGCTGGCATTGTCATCTCATTCAGACGCTAGATAGCTATAGCAGTTGATAAAACGTCGTAAAGTAACTAATTTAATAATAATAATAATAATAATAATAATAATAATAATAATAATAATAACCCTTTTTTATTCTCTGTTATAATAAAGCACATATAAATGACACTCAGGAGGAAGCGCAGAATAAATAAGGGGGCAAATGCCTGTTATTATTCGGTTGAGAAACTTTTTTCATCCAGCCTGCTCTCAAAAAACTTGAAAGTTAGAATAAAACAGTTATATTACCTTTTGTTCTGTATGGTTGTGAAATTTGGACTCTCACTTTGAGGAACAGAGGTTAAGGGTGTTCGAGAATAATATTCTTAGGAAGATATTTGGGGCTAAGAGGGATGGAGAATGGAGGAAGTTGCACAACGTAGAACTGCACGCATTGTACTATCACCTGACATAATTAGGAATATTAAATTCAGAGGTTTGAAATGGGCAGAACATCTAGCATGTATGGGCGAATCCAGAAATGGATATAGAGTGTTAGTTGGATGGCCGGAGGGAAAGGACGTTTGGAGAGGCAGAGACGTAGATGGGAAGATAATATAAAAATGGATATGATGGTAGAGACTGAATTAATCTTGCTCAGGATAGAGACCGATGGCGGACTTATGTGAGAGCGGCAATGAACCTCCGGGTTCCTTAAAACGCATTTGTAAGTAATTATGATCAATTTGTGAAAGGATCTACTCTATTTCGTAATTCTGTCCTTCCCCTTGCAAAAGTGTTTCCATTTCACATTCAGCATTTGATCAGTTGGGAAACAAAAATACCTTTTGTCAGAGTCTTTGGTCCTTTATAATAATATAAATAAGTATTATTTTATTTCGTCCTTACACAGCGCAATAATTACCCATGCTGATAAAGATGCCCTCGCATAGCAACGAAACATCCAGATGTGAACGCGCAATATAATAATAATACAGTCGTGTGATATCCATTACTATAGCGTATACAAAACACTATCGAATGATTAAATATGGAATGTCAACGAAACGCTGATAGCGAGAAAGTATATCATAGCTCCAACCATAACTTGTTATTGTTTTAGACTAGCTTAGGGTTAGGTAACGACTGAAAGTGCTGCATTATTTTGCTTCTCCGGAAAGGCAATAAATAGTTCATTAAAATAATGTGACTTCTGTAAGAATGTCCACAATCGTAATGTGTTGTATTATTGCATACCACACTACTGTGCCTTCTTAAAATATTTCAGAAAGAGTCACGAATTGCAGTGATGAGCGGCAATTAAGCCGGCAGTCAGTGTACGCATTTCATAACGATAAGTCGGCCGTGCGATAACAGCCGGGACCCGGTATTCCTCGTTCCCGAGAGTGCCAATCTCGAGAATACGATTCTCGGAACTGGCGTTATCGGCCAGCTAGTCTCGCCTATGAGAACGAGCGGGAGTAAGAGGCTGTTTGCCCGACTCCAGTAAGCACATAACGGATAAACCAAATTTTGCTAATGGTACACAATTTTATTAGACAATTAATATCAGAATGGAATAACAAGACACAATAATAGACAATGTATATAGGCCTAAGTACTTATATTAACCTACAATCTTTAAAATAATTTCTTATTATTGGGAGAGATACATTATTTTTAAGCCTGTATAAGTTATTCATATTTTAGGAAGGGAAATACTGCAATCTCTTTAAATTAAATTCTTTATACACTGCTTAATATTGAATTGAAACAGATTATAATCATGAAATCGACTGACTTTTGGTGTTTTGCAGCTTAGAAAGGTGTAGGCCCAATTGTATAAGGTAGGGCTAAATTGTGTTAAATACATGTTATAACTTACGCAAATATTTCATCATTTACACTTCGATTAAGAGTTTCTGAGATACAGTATTAGGGTCCACATTACGTCATTCTAAATGGCAGTTACACATTTCATTTTTTAGTTAATAACCTGGTCGAATTATAAAATTCAATAGCATTTGTATGTACGCAATGAAATTGTAAAGGCCTACTACATGAAATAAAGAAAATATAATTATATTCTATTATATATTCTTGCTAAGTTTTAAGTCTAAGCTGACGTCACTTCACATATTATAAAATTAATAAAACTGCATGTAATATTGTTGAATTCTAATTAGCTTATAATACCATGTGGAATTTACAAACATTTAGCCGACGTTCTTTTACTTTCGTCTGGAAATTATATTGTATTTTTGTTATAAGTTAAATAAATTTGTAATTATTAAAAATTACTTAATCTGCAGAACAAGGTCAAATAAAATAACCGAATGATCAAATTTGCAACTTTAATAATCACATATTTTCTGAAATATAAAATAATATAAATTAATTTATTTAAACTATTTATGCATATTTTATTACATTAATATACGCGTAGGATACGTAGGCCTATATAGAAATTCAAATGTAGCCTACATGTTATATAAGCTAGGCATAGACCTATATATCTTCTGACTAATCAAGTAGGAACTTGGCTGTGGAAGTTGTCTGGAAAAGGTAATAGGTAACTATAGTACGAAAATTTAAATTAGGGCCTATATAAACATCAGTCGCGGCTCTACAATAAGAACTGCAGAGCTGCAGAACCGCCATTTAAATGGACCTGTAAAATTAAAAATGTAAAACGTGCTTTTATGTAATCTAGTTCATTGTCTCATTTATTTTTCCAATTCATTCTCCTTCGATTCGAGATTTTACTGTCTGTAGGAGCCTTGAACTGCTGGAGAATTTTAACTGTAGTGTACTTTTCGGATCTGTGATCGGCAGTTCCTGGAGCTCAACGCAGGGTAGTCGGCAGCAGGAAACAGGTTTTGTTCACTGCCCCATAAGATTGCATTGGAGCTGCAACCGAAGCAGCTCTCTCTGAATATACAAAAGAACCGCCAACACCCTCATCTCTTTATGACGTGCGTTAGAACACACAGGCTTCTGTATATCATTACAGTTACAGTGTGTTAAGTGCTGTGGGTGGTGTGATGTGATTAGTCAGTGTGTCTGAGGAAATATTTTATATTAAAAATGAATGAAATGGAAACCTAATCGACCAAGCCTTTTCGAAATTAAAAGAGAAATTCCACGTTAACTTAAGAAATTAGGACATCCTGCACCAAATTTAAATATTGAAATTTCTGGAAAAAGTCAAGGAAATCATGTAGCCCACTAGTCATTTTAATACCGAAATGTGTAATGGAAACGATTGTTTTTTTGCTGCGCTCATGAAAACGCTTTCTCCCCCACCCGTGTATTCTGTTTAGAGGAGAAAATACATGGACAAAGACCGGAGTGAAGAATTTAATTAATTTGACTTAAAAACTGTAAGAGCATGAAAATTCGAAAACTCATTTCAAGTCAAACAGATTTGTCACTGCTAGCGATATTAAAATATCCTAACACAGCTTGATTCTGCGTATTGGATTAACATTCAGAAACAAGAAGAAAATGTTTCTAAACAGAGATATGGTCTATCTAAAATAATTAACTGTGGGAAATTCTGTGCCGCATTTGAATTAGCGATGCGAGGACTTGCTGAATCAGAAGATTCAACAAACCGCGGTATATTTCGGGGTTTGACTGATTTTACTCCACATTTAGATTAAACTTTCAAAGATCATTTATAGGGGTCGTCACAATTCAAAGGAACTACGAAAACAATTCAAAATCAATTGCTGGATAACAATAAAATGATTGGAAATTTCTCTTCATTGCCACCAAACCATGACGCTGAAAGTTTGATGCAAACTATCTTAATGGAATATAGGCTTAACGGAAATTCAGTCATAATTGAACCACATGAATTAATTGTGCTGGTTAATGGCGGGGCTAACGTAATGAGTGGGAAACACGGAGAATTTGTATTGTGTCCCACAGCTCATTTCTTGCCAAAGAATTAAATTTAATAATGCAACAAACATGTTGACAAACTGGTCAAGTTACGATAATTTATTGCAAATCTGTAGAACTTCCAGCTCTCTGTTTTATAATTCCGTCTGCCGGTACGGGTAAAGGCTAGAAAAGTTGACGTAAAGAAATTCGGTAGGAGTTAAAAGCGTTCGAACGATAGAAAGTTCCTGATGGTTGTTCATTCAGGTATCAATGTGTGGGGCACATCTCCAAAACGTAACTAGTTGTGCCATGTGGGAGAGGTGTCAACTTCGAGAAGGAGCTGTAATTACACGCGTTATCCTATTTAGATGCAATAATCAGCATGTGTTTGCTAAATACACTATTTTTCATGCAGAACTGTCAACCTTTATAACCGCGGGCCGCTACTGATAAACATGTAAATCGCACGCTTTAAAAATGAGCAATACAATAATAATTTCTACTTTAATACGTTTAATATTTGTTTTCATTTTCTAATAACTCAAGCCGTTAAGAAGAACGGTTATGGCAAACAAATACCAACCGTCATTTGGTTGGTCACTTGCCGCCAATTTAGTGATGGGTCCAACCGGCTCTTAGGCGCGAGCTAGCTCGTCAGCTTGCGCCTCCAAGAGAGAGTCGTTCAAAAGAGTCAGTTCGTTCAAGAGCTGGTTGACAGGTCTTTCGTTCGCGAGCTGGCTGCCAGCTCGTTCGTTCACGAGAGGCTATACAGCTCGCAAACGACGTCGTTCAAGAGCTGGTTGCGTAACATATCGAAACTATCAATAGACCCTAATAGTCTCATCTATGACATAAGGAATCAGAAGGATAACAGGGACAATCGTATTATGTTAAACAAAATAGATGAAAAAACAAAGCCTGCAACATAAACGTTACGTATATTTTTCTACACAAACATCAGCTGATAGAAAGCCGCGTAATATTAGTTCCACATCCGTCCGCTACTAGCGTATGGCGCGGTCTCACCTTCTCTGTCTTTCTCAAAGTAACTGCAGATGTCACGTGATCATGCATTGCATGCCATTGGTTATTCGAGAGCGGGAGTCGTGAGACGAGCCGTGAGCTGTTTGAGAGTCGCGAGCTGAAGGAGCTGGAAGTGCCTCGCGAACGACCAGCTCTCAACGAGCGAGCTAGCTCGTTACTAGCTCGAAGGAGAGAGTCGTTCAAAAGAATCAGTTCGTTCGCGAACGACCCATCACTAGCCGCCATATGAGTGATTCATTTCGTTTCCGGTTCTTGTCGAGGAAAGATGTGTTACGCGAGTGTTCGCTTTCTTGCAGTTAATTAGTTTGAAGAAGTGATGTAGGAATTGGTTTTTAGATATATCGTTAATTTATTTGTTTCGACTATATTACTGATATTGCGATTACGACCATTCTCGTTTTCCGTTATTAACACATTCAAATGCAAGTGGTTGCTGGTTATAGAGAAGCGGGCAGTGCAGTGTGAAAGTGTAGGCGTAAGACTTAAACTTGCAACTTGCAAACGCGTAACGAAAGTGTTGGCAAGCCTGGTTGTAACTGTGTGGTCAGCCATTTTGAGGTGGGTAGAATTTATAGCAATTGGCTCTTGTTTTCCAGGAGTTTACTTCTAGAGTTTTTGTAATGAGTATTTGTGGGATTTAGTGTTAACTTTTCTGGTTCTTTAAGAGCATTTTAAACATATTTATATTACGACTAGTTGAAATTCCATTGTCAATTATTGGAAATAACAGTGGCATCATGCTCTGCGGTAAGATATTCCCGCGTCGTCATTTTTAATGGTAGAATACATTTGTGGTATTGCAAGCGAAATTGTTATCTAAATCTAATTCAGGCCTAAATACAAAAGTATTAACGTAGGTATTGTCTTCATTTCTTTTGTGGCTAAGAATACTTTGTTGTGCAGTGAAGCATAAAATTTGCTTTGTTTTCATATAGTTTCTAAACAATTCAAAGGCCAAAATTACATTTCCCATGCAAGGTGATACACATTTAACAGAAAAGTAGGCCTAATTGAAATTAATTTGATTTTAATTAATTTCACGGTTAAGCAGTAGTCCTACATGCATCTTAATATTTAGTGATATAGGCCTATCAATCTGCATTCCATAACATGGAAGAGTCCACACCTGTGGAGTAACGGTCAGCGCGTCTGGCCGCGAAACGAGGTGGCCCGGGTTCGAACCCTGGTCGGGGCAAGTTACCTGGTTGAGGTTTCTTCTGGGGTTTTCCCTCAACCCAATACGAGCAAATGCTGGGTAACTTTCGGTGCTGGACCCCGGACTCATTTCACCGGCATTATCACCTTCATTTCATTCAGACGCTAAATAACCTGATATGTTGATACAGCGTCGTAAAATAAAAATAACACAATAAAATAAAAAAATAACATGGATGTAATTGATATTATTCCAGGCCTAATCATACTAAATACTCAATAAAGTCACGACAATTTTTTTTTTTGCAGCTATGAATTTTAACTTTTTGATAGTGCTAAAAATCTGTGATAATACTTCGCATTATGTTTCATATTACAAGATGGCGTCAGGTAGCTTAATCGTAGTGTCGCATTGCCACGTTTCACACCAAGTTTCAACTTCTGGAATTTTGTTATTACATTGGTTACTATTAAGACATTATTGTCATTATTATTATTATTATTATTATTATTATTATTATTATTATTCTTTAGTCAACTGTCCGAAAACAGGTCTGAACCTCACAAATGATACCAACAAGACAACACTTATGAGACAACTACGCCAGGAGATAATGTGGTAGGGCGACTAGTTACTTTCCCCCTGAATTGCATATATCGTCGATTAGCTACATATTGCACTAATCAATATTATTATTATTATTATTATTATTATTATTATTGTTATTATTATTATTATTATTATTATTATGCCTATTAAATTTTTTAGAAAAGCTATTCTTTTTGGAGGCACTAATTCTTTTCGTTTTTTTTTTTTGCTTCACTGGCTTCTGTGACTTATATAGTCCTACAGCGATAAACTCGTGATTTTAGTTAGGCCTAGTGCCCACATTGAAGATTCAGTATGTTCGCGCCACTGTAAACGAATTTTTCACAATTTTATCATTCTGACAAAACATTTAACTTTTTATTGCACTATATATGGGATGTTCGCTATTTTAAAGCAATGCTTATTGCACAAAACGCAGTTCAGAATAAAAATGTAAAAATAATGAACGGTGGTTCGAATGAGCTGGACATATTATGTCATGTTGTTGGGATGTTTCCCGCTTCATCCGCTAGGCGTCTCCTGTCTCGACGTAGCAGGGACGGCAGCATAGCAAACAAAATAATTTAGGTGTGTAGTATTACGTAAAAGCTTAAGTGACACATAGAGTATGAGCTATTCTGAAGTATCATTTTATTTAATTGGCTAATGTTCTCAAGCTAAAAGTGTGCTAATTGCTTCGTACAGATTTTTTTTTCCAATTTTTAACTAAAAATTACATCATTCTTATCCACTTGTCACCAAAATTGTTACAAATCATACGACTTTAGGAACTTGATTGTTTACAGTTTAATTATGCATCCTAATGTATAGTCTTAAAGAATTTACAAGAGTGGCGTGATTTGTAATAATTGTTGCGATAAATTCGGAAGAAAAATGCATTTTTTTGTAAAAAATCGAAAAAAATTCTGTACGAAAGAACTATGAAATACACATAATATTTTTAGTTTCAGAATACTAGATAATTAAAAAAGTTATACTCCTGAATAGTTCATTCTTTATCTGTAATATTCTTTTACCTTTAGAACTGAAGAATAATGGTATTTTATAAACAAATTCAAATTAGAGTAACTCTGAAAATATTGAGAATATGACACATATTTACACATTTTTTGCTCAGAATGACTTCGGAAATAAGCTCCGTAAGTGGCGGAAAATCCTCGTGAATCACCCTGTATATATGTAGGCTATAGGCTATATATATTTTTTCTAAGTTAAGAATTTGTGTCACAAAATGTCATATATCGAATGGAACCGTGCATCATAGTGTGTGTCCACAACACAAGATGGTTCTGTGCTTGTCTGAAATAGAACAGAGAGAAATGTTAAATCAGTTGTCAGTTTAGCGCCGTGCAGGATGGGTGTAACCCGTGTTGAACAACGCTCGTATATCAAAATAGTCGTTCTCCGTGGGAGGTATGCCAGAGAACGCCACAGAGAGTTGGTAGAAGCTGTCGGGAATAATGCCTTTACGTACCGGACAGTCGCGAGTTGGGTAGCTGCTTTGAGGGCCTGTAGAATGGGTAGGTGTGCTGTAATGATTGTGGCACAGGAACCCTGTAATGTTATGGCAGTGACCGTAAGAAACATAAGGAGCAAAATGTTGGCGTGTTGTGAAATGTCCGCACCTTTCGTCCATTTCTTGTCCTTTCATCTGTATAACTTATTTCACATTTTACACCTACATTCGAATTCCTACAAAAATAGTTGCTATGACTTATGCCCCAACTCTCGTATAGGGCCTATACACAGTATAGTGGTGCGCAATGACGTGTTACATGGAGCATAAGGGAGTCGACATGATATTGTAATTCATTCGTAGTGGAGATGGCTCTGAAAATGTGGAACGTGATTTACGAATTCCGGTTGTGAAGTCTACATAAGTCTAAGTTACGGATTTTTTCTTTCCATTATAGCCCGTTCAGGTAGGCCTACATACGCACAACGAGTTTGTATACATTGAAGTAACAAATATGCACATTTTATTGACATTAAATTTTAGAATGATACCTGGAAGAGCGACAATTGTTCGATAAAAGAGATTCAGGACGTCAAGAATTTATTAAATTTCCTAAGATTTTAGAGCGGAGTCAAAATTATCAAGAATAATTAGGGGAGAGTTGGGTAGTATCGTACATCGGGTAATATCGGACAGTGTGTTTCATTCATTTACCATACGATGATAGTACCTGAATGACACGGTTACGTTTCTGTGATGTCGCAAACAGAAACGTAACCATGTCATTCAGGTACTACCATGTGGTGGTAAATGAAAGAAACGCACTGTCCGATATTACCCGATGTCCGATACTACCCAACTCTCCCCTACTTAAGACGAATCAGAGACCACAAAGATCAAATATTTTTGTTTGCAGTGTAGTAAGCCTAAGAGCTTTTGAGAGAACATTTTATTCCCTTCTGAATATAAAACACAAAACATAAAAAATAATAAAGATAAAAGTATAATTATACAATGTTCAGTGTGAACCGTAAGTAATGTCTTTAATTTCAGGAGATTTTCCTTCGATATATTTCAAACAGAAAAGATTAATAGAATTTTGCTCGTTTTCCCTTTCTTTTCGAGTAAAAAGTTATTTTATATGAAATAATTCAAATCGTATTTTGGGAAAGCTATTGAATCAATTCCTAATATACTCAGTCAATTTAAGAGAGTAGTGTATTATGATAATACATTATTGAAATAAAGATAGTTTTATCTTTTAAATGTGCAGAAATTTTATCCGAACAAATGTAAGTTAACTCTTCGTTCTGCAAAGCAATTTTACAATGCTATATGTGTTCTGAATAGATTTCTGCGCATTTATGGGACAAACCTGAAATTACTTCAAGCATCTATTATCATAATACACTGCCCTCTTAAATTGACTGAGTTAAATAAATGGATTTCTGAAAACACGCTACGAAATATTTAATGTAACATAATTTTTATCTCGAAAAGGAAGTAAAAACGAGTAAAAATGTATTAAACATTTTTCATTGTTTAACACTTACAGCCTGCCATCACTGATTAACTTTATAACATCTTTAGTGTGTTAACTTTTTTAGGAAATTACCAGGTATTTTCCTAAAACGCTAACACAGTAAAGAAGTTGTAAATTTTACAGTAAATATTTTCTTTCAAATATATCTCAAAGAATTATCCACTGAAATTAATAACATTACCTAGGGTTCAACTTGTGTATATATATATATATATGTATATATATATATATATATATATATATATATATATATATATATATATATATATATATATAATTAACTCATAATTACAATAAAAATTTAGTGGGGGGATTTTGAACAAAGCTCAGATACGTCAGAATTTGCTTTCAGAAAGTACCGGTAACAAATATTTTTAATGAAACAAAATATTTTTGTGATTACTGTACGAGTTATGACGTCTTCGAGAACACTCTTAAGTTACACCTTACTTTTATATTATTTGAAAGAACATATTTTTATGCACTACTTTATTTGTTTTATACAGAACCAATATGAGTGTGGTTGCAATGGTTGTGGTGACATAAACATAGATTATCTATCAGAAAGATCACGTAAAAGAAAATTAAACTCACTTCTTGAAACTTATAATCTTAGTCACACAGTAAGTTTTCCAACCAGAACACAAGCTGGAAGTAGTACTGCCATTGATAATATATTTATAGATAAAAGTAGCTTGAATTCCTATTCAACAGTACCATTAGTCAATGGCCTGTCTGATCACGATGCACAAATTCTAAGTGTTTTCAATATGAGTGAAAAATTCCAAAGTGTTAATCTAAAAATAAAAAAAAGGATTATAAATGCTGAATCTCTTCATCATTTAAATACATGTCTACAAAATGAATCTTGGGAACATGTATATAGTACCGATACCATTGATATTAATACTAAATTTAATGCATTTTTCACTACATTTACGAATTATTTCAATGAATGTTTTCCAGTCAAGGTGGTGAAAAAATGTAAAAGTAAAAACATGTGGATAACTCAGGGAATTAAAATATCATGTGCTAGGAAAAGGAATCTATATTTAATGAGTAGGAATAGTGATGATCCTCATGTTCTTAATTACTACAAGAATTACTGTAAAACTTTGACAAAAGTTATAAAAGATGCAAAGAAAATGTATCTGAATGAAAAAATACAAAATTCAGATAATAAGATTAAAACTATTTGGGATATTATTAAAAATGAAACTAATCGATATTCAAAGAGTGAAAATATTACTTGCATTAAAATCAATGATAGTAAAATAGATAACCCAAAATCAATTGCAAATCATTTTAACGACTTCTATATAAATATTATTCAGAACTTAAACATTCAAGATTGTGCAGAAGATGCTGCACTTGGTTACCTAACTGATGCATTTAACACTGAGTTTTTAGGTCTCAAATTTATTCCCACTACCGCAGCAGAAATCATGCATGTGATAAAACAACTAAAAACAAAATATTCCTCTGGATATGATAAAATTCCAAGTAAAGTTCTGAAAGCTTGTTCTGAAATATTATCCCATCCGTTAAGCTATCTATGCAATTTGTCAATGCAGTGTGGTATTTTTCCAGAAAGACTCAAATATTCAATAGTAAAACCAATATACAAAAAGGGAGATAAATGTACTATTGCTAATTACAGACCCATATCATTATTAACAACATTTTCAAAAGTGTTTGAGAAAGTTATGTATAATAGATTATATCATTACCTGGAGTCCAACAATATATTAGTTTTAGAACAGTTTGGATTTAGCAAACAAAAATCGACAGAGAATGCTGCTTTTAGTTTGGTGGATGAAATACTAAATTCATTAAATTCGAAACTACATGTAGGTGGGATTTTTTGTGACTTGGCTAAAGCATTTGATTGTGTAGACCATAGTATATTAGTAAAAAAATTGAAGTTTTATGGTATTAAAGATGAGATGTTGGGTTGGTTTACATCGTACTTATCAAATAGAAAACAAAAAGTAGAAATAAATTTACCAAATAGTCATAAAGTTACTTATTCAGAATTTAGAAATATTAAACATGGTGTTCCGCAGGGGTCAATTTTAGGTCCATTGTTGTTTCTAGTTTATATTAATGATTTAGCCTTGACCATAAACAATTCATCCCATGTAATTTTATTTGCAGATGATACAAGTGTAATTATTTCAAGCAAACAATACGATCATTTTATAAACACTTCTAATACAGTGCTGAATCTAATGAATGAATGGTTCCATGCAAATAAACTAGCACTTAATGTTGATAAAACCAGTGCAGTCAAATTTAGTACACACAATAGTGCTCAGGTTTCCTACAATATTCGATTAAATGGAACTCATCTCAAAGAATCTATAAGCACAAAGTTTCTTGGTTTAGAATTGGATAATCACTTGAACTGGAAAACGCATATAGAATGTATTACTCGTAAATTGAGCTCTGCCTGTTATGCATTAAGATCCTTATCTACTATTGGTTATATAAACTTACTTAAAATGTCATACTTTGCATATTTTCACTCTGTAATGAAATATGGATTAATATTCTGGGGTAACTCGTCTGAAGCTAAACACGTTTTTGTTTTACAAAAGAAAGCTATAAGAATAATGGACGGTGTGTATAAAAGAACCTCATGTAAAAATATTTTCCGAAACTTAGAAATCTTGACTTTACCTTGTGAATACATTCTTTCCCTAATGATGCTGTATATTAAGAACCAAGATAAATTCAGTACTAATCAAGACATTCATCATTTTAATACAAGACAAAAATCAGATCTTCATCTACCCTCTGTTAGTCTAAGCTGTTTTAAAAAAGGAGTTCGCTATTCATGTATAACAGTCTTCAATGCACTGCCTAATTATCATAAAGATTTGAAGAACAACGAGAAAAGGTTCAGAAAAGAATTAACCAAATTTCTACATACTCATACCTTCTACACAATTGATGAATTGTTTATGCTTGTGAATTGAATTACTCTACTTAAATGACATGTACAATTTTATATAGCTCAACTAAAATATGTTTTTATATTGACTTAATCTGTTTACTATGTATTGTATTTTTTGATGAATTGTATGTACTGTAAATTGAATAGTATACTGTATAGGTCAACTGATGAATTGTTTAAGCTTATAAATTGAATTGATCTACTTCATATGAATTGTATAGCTTAACGAAAATAAGTTTATAAATTGAACTAATTTAATTGTATATGTTTGTATAGTTTGGCTGATGAATTGTATATGTTCTTAAAATGATTACTAGTCTGTGTAGCTCTACTGATGAATTGTATATAGACCTACTGTAAATTGAATGGTAATATGCATAGCTCAACTGATGAATTGTTTATGATTATAAATTGAATTAATCTACTTGATATTAATTGCACAAATTTGTATAGCTTAATGAAAGTATGCTACTTTGTATTGTATATATTTGTATAGTTTTGGCCGATGAATTGTATATGCTTTAAATTGAATAGTAATCTATATAGCTCTACTGATAAATTGTTTGTGTTTGCAATTTGAAGTAGTTTGCATGATATGTATTATCAATTTCTGTATATCACAAGTGGTTGAATTGTTTATGCCTTAAATTTAATTAAATTGTTTTGTATTATAATATAGCTCAACTTATGAATGAACGTTTGCGTTTGTAAATTTAATAATCTGATTGGCTATGTATTGTATACTTTTAGTAGAGCCATCGATGTAGCTCAGTTGGCAGACTCGCTGGGCTGCTGATCCGAAGCTGCGTTCGGGCTTGGGTTGGATCCCCCTTTGGACTTTGGTTTCTTCCGAGGTTTTCCACAGCCGTGGGACTGAAGCCGGATGGTCTATGGCGAGTCCTTGGCATCAACACCTTTGATTTGATTACCCCCTTTGATTTGATTACCTGGTTGGGTTTTTCCGAGGTTTCCCCCACCGAAAAGGGAAATGCCGGGTAATATTTTGGCGAATCCTCGGACCTCATTTCATCTCACTACATCTCGCCAAAATGGAAAAAAATTGTACAACATTGTAAAAATTGTAGAAAATTACTAAATTGTAAAACTATAAAAATTTGTAAAAATTGTAATTGTAATATTGTAAAATGTTGACATGTTCCACATCTTAAAGCTTCATTGCTCATGTAAGATCTATGGAATAAAATGAATGAATGAATGAATGAATGAATGAATGAATAACAATTTTGTTCTTGTTAAATTTTGTTAGTGTTCGTGTTCTGAAAGTAATTTTATTAATAAAATTAACATAAACAAGCTGTTATTAACAGAAAATGAGAGAACAGATTCTGATGACGGATTTGGTGCCAAAAAACGTACACAATAAGAGGTATGCACACTTTTTAACAAATCTCATGAAAATCGATCACCTGCTTTTCTGTCAACTGTGAGTAGAACAGAAGCGAATGTCAGAGATTATGAGCTGAACATTCTATCAAAGTCGCCTTCAATAGCAACCTCTGCAATGGAAGATTCACCCTATTTCCTCATAATCCTCAGGCCCGTTTTAAGGTCAAATTTATAAAGGAGCAGTTCGGTAATTCTCAAGAAGAGCTACACTGAAGAAGGCACATTTTATCTTTTGTATCGCTGGCTTTGTAATATTATTATAATAACTATTACAATTTTATACGTTATAGACCTACTACTTTTGACCAATAAAACGGTACGAAAGGACGTGTTTCAACCAGTCATGACTATTTATCACTACAATTTTATAACTTCCCTAGTATTTGCTTCTTTGTTTGCCAACATTTCAAATTGCAAATTCTTTACGGTTCTATAAAACATGCTTTGCGATCATTATTTGTTTCCCACATAGTCAACTGAACATGGCGGCTCCTTTCAAACGTTTTTGTGAAGTTAAAATTAGTGAAATAAAATCTTAGCAATTCAATTAATACCTGTTTTATTGTATTAGAGTACTTTATTTCTTCTAATCTTTATATACTTTCTTCTGTTTTCATCACCTCCCTACCATTTGTTTCTTTGTTTGCCAACATTTCAAACTGAAAATTATTTACGGTAGTATAGGCCTAAAACATGCTTTGCGATCGTCATTTGTTTACCACATAGATAGTGAACTGAAAATGGCGACTCCGTTCAAACGTTTTGGTGAATCTCACGTTAGTGAAGTAGAATTTTAGTAAGTCAGTTAATATTTTATTGTATTAGAGTACTTTATTTTTTATAATCTTTATATATTCTCTTCTAATCGTGTAATAGTTAATTATATTCCACTAGAGTTTTGATTTTCTCTAGATAAATCAAAACCTCTAGTGAGATTATTGTTAAAAAACGCGGGTTTAATTTGGAACAACAAACACTTTCAATATAAAAATCATTTAATAGTTACCTGTATATATAAATCACTGTTGCAGCTCCTTTCCTTACATGTTATAAGGCACTAGACAGGTCCGGGACACAGTGCTAGGGAAACAGACCATGTTCCTAGTATAGTAATGCATTCTGGAGTTCTATCATGCTATGTTGGTAATTGCAGAGGAGAAAGGCAGATTGTCCAGAAAAAAAACTACACTAAAGAAGGCACATCTCACTTCTTTAATAATTATCAACACATCATGCGAGAGGTGCAGGACGAGTTTCAAGAGATATGATGCCTCTCCCTAGTGTTGCATCCTATACCTCTCGATTGCTACATTAATAACAAGTAGGGTTAGGTTAAATTACGTTAGATTAGGTTAGGTTAGTTTAGGTTAGGTTAGGTTACGGGAGGATTTAACAAGTGGGGTTAAGACTAAAAGATGCATTAGAATGTAGAGGTAAGTATCAAACGATTTTTATTTTGAAAGATTTTGTGGCTGCAAACTGAAATCACGTGTTTATCAATAGACATATCTCACAGACGCCAGTGAAGCAAAAAAACTACCTTTTTCGGTATAATTTTATGAGGAAGTACAAGCAATTCTTACATACAGTATTTAATGCATAAAGATTGCTCACTGCATATTTGTGGATAAGAGTAAAGATCTTATGTGCAGCTATGTTGTTGTTTAGTGAACTATCCGAAAAAAAAAGCCTGGACCGCACAAGTGAAACCATCAAGGCATCACTCATGAGGCAACTAGGCCAGGAGATAATGTGGTAGGGTGGCCAGTTTCTTTCCTCCTCCATTGCATACATCACTGAATAGCTACCTATTTCACTATTCAGATATAAAATGTATAAAAAAAAACAATAGTAATTCCTCTGAACATGTAGTCAAGTGAGATGTACTCCTGATAATTAATACATTTACACATGAGCCAGAACCACAATCAGAGGTGAATTGCAGCTATTTTAATTTGAAATACTGAAAGTTGCACTGAAACTGAGACAATGTTCGCCAAAGCGGTAGTGGTAGTAACTGTGCCCACTTTGGCGCTGTATTATTGATCTATGGGAAATAGTTTGTTTTATAAGAAAATATTCGCAGCAGCCGTGGCGAAGTTTACCAAAACTGATAATGATATTGCCATTCTGCTTCTGTTTCACATGAAACCGATAATTTGACAGTGTTTATTTTCAGGTGTCAGACAAATTCAGTGACAGACATGACCGTGAGAGACCACACAGATCTTCAGTCTACAAATCAGAACAACAACCACTGTTATGCCGTTGGCCAAACGGTTAGTTTTATATTTATAATTGCTCGAATTTGATACTTGGATAAACTGTCCCAGCAGTTACACAACTTTGGGAACTGTTGCGCTGTCATTGTTTAAGTTATTAATTATATTAGCTGTAATAAGTGATTAATTAATTATTTACAATTATTTATTTTCTATTGTAAAAAATTGCACTAGAAATATAAAATGTTTGCTTCAGTAATCTTGTAATTATATATAACACGCTACAAAATGTGTGTCAAATGTGATCAGCTCACTTCAAGTTTGATATTTTTTACAGATTATGCCTGACTTCAAGCCTAAGCGTCGATTGGTCTTTCGCATTAGCCTGAAAGGGGAGAGCCGAAGTCAGAACACAACGCCGTGGCTTTCCAGAGGCCGAAAGTTGGTCAGTTTTTACTACATATAGGCTCCAACTTAATAACTCCACAATACGATTTCGTTTGCATGGAAATGTGTCTATGCACACTTTCCTTAGGATCGTGACTAGAGGCAGGAAAAATATGAAATACCATATTCTAAACTAAGTCTGCAAGTGCTGTCGGAACTATGATTTTCACGATGAGTAAAATGTCATTAACACTAAACGTTTTTCATACTTGTTCTCATTTTGGTAGAATATTGATATTTTATAAAAAATCTTAATATTTTTCACGATTTTCCCCACAAATGCTAATATTTCTGCAACCAGCACTGTACCGGATTTTCCCGATCTTATAGGCCCAAGGAAACACGCTCATTGAGATGTTTTCTTCAAACACTAAAGAACTCAAGCCAACCATTACACCAACATTCCGAGATTACCCAGAGCAAGTTAAATCTTGTTCATATTTTTTTTTTAGTCATTCAACCCTTAGCGTCAATGAATTCGAGGAGCAAAAATAAATAAATAAATAAATAAATAAATAAATAATTAAGTAAATAAGTAAGTAAAATAAATAAATAAATAAATAAATAAATAAATAAATAAATAAATAGATAGATAGTTTCCAATCCACATTTTGCCACTCTTTGAAATGCAAGCAAATAAAATTGTTGTCAATGTTGCCATGGCTAGCTATACACGTATAAATTATTGCTTTAAACATGAATTTTGCTGTCTACTTGATTTATGCACTTTTTGAACCTTCATAGGTTTTCCATCGTAGAAAACAATATTAAATAGCAGAATGTGGCAATATTGTACCATAATACGTATATAGAAAAGTTAATACTTGTGTTGTCATTGTAGCCAGTATTTAGTTCCGATACCGTAAACGCTTTTTTGTTCACTTAAGTGCAAAAAATAGAGTTATCTAATTATTTGGTTCAGGTACATGTTTGATGATGCTGAGAAACTTTAATTATGCAGACTGTATTTTATTTAGTGTCATATTAAATATAAACAGAAATGTTAATATAAAAAAGCTTATTTTGTAAATATGATGTAAACTTGATTCAAATAGTTCAGGAACGAAGATATTTTAACATTGAAATATCCATTTTGCATTTTGTGAAATAAATTTCCTATATTAGCAAAATTTTCTTCAAATTGTGCCGGTCTGCAACAATGACAATTGAATGCCTATGTCCTACTATTACTTTCTAAGATTTTAATCATTATAAAGTTGTAGTGCTTATTAACATAGGGTAAATTAGGGTCTGTTGGACAGTCGGGCATGTTGGACACTTTGTACTTTAACGTTTACCTCGCCACTTTGGGCACCACATTCTGCTAGAAGTCAATGACGGAAGTAGCTCCACTCGTGGCTACTTCCGTCATTGACTTCTACCAAAATGTGGTGCCCACAAGTGGCGAGGTAATACGTTAAAGTACAAAGTGTCCAACATGCCCGACTGTCCAACAGACTCTAATTTACCCTAAATGTTTGGCATTTATTTCACATGAACATTTCAAGTTAGACTAGGTAACTCATCATCATTATTAACCATTATCAGTAAAGCTTTAAGGCCTAGTGGCAAGTTCTAATCTCACTGTTGATCAAAATCTATTCTAAGAGTCACGTTGCCACCGGTTTTCTGTTTGACTGTCACTTTAGTGGCCGATTGCATCAACAGATGTAAAAACTTGGCAAATTATTGTACCGATTTAACAACACATTTAACCTAAACACTCTTTCATGAAGGTTAAGTCCTTAAAATTCTGAAATTAGCATCATAATTTCCCGTGGTAAAAAAACATTATTATTAAAACCTGAACTAGGCATATGGTGCAAATCGCTTGTAAATGCTGAATTGCTGTTTAATATTTTAAATGTACTTCGTTGGGAAAGAGTGTAAGTTTGACATGATCGATTGATGATTTCGAAATACTATCTCAGGACGAATTCTTTTACTGAGGTATCTGGAGAAGAGACTGGCTTTTAAGGAACCCGGAGGTTCATTGCCACTCTCACATAAGCCCGCCATTGGTCCCTATCTTGAGCAAGATTAATCGAGTCTCTACCATCATATCTCACCTTCCTCAAATCTATTTCAATATTCTTTTCCCATCTACGTCTCGGCATCACCAAAAGTTTTTTCCCTCCGGCCACCCAACTAACACTCTATATGCATTTTTTCTGGATTACCCCATACGTGCTACATGCCCTGCCCATCTCAAACGACTGCATGTAATGTTCCTAATTATGTCAGGTGAAGAATACAATGCGTGCAGTTCCGTGTTGTGTAACTTTCTCCATTCTCCTGTAACTTCATCGCTCTTAGCCCCAAATATTTTCCTAAGCACCTTCTTCTCAAACACCCTTAAACTATGTTCCTCAGAGTGAGAGTCCAAGTTTCACAACCATAAAAACAACAAACGGTAATATAACTGTTTTTATAAATTCTAACTTTCAGATTTTTTGACAGCATACTGAATGAAAAAAGCTTCTCAACCAAATAATAACAGGCATTTCCCATATTTATTTTGTGTTCAATTTCCTCCCGAGTATCATTTATATTTGTTACTGTTGCTCCAAGGTATTTGAATTTTTCCTCTTCAAAAGATACATTTCCAAATTTTATATTTCCATTTTGTACAATATTCTTGTCACGAGACATAATCATATATTTTGTCTCTTCGGGATTTACTTCCAAACCTATTTCTTTACTTGCTAAAAGTAAAATTCCCGTGTTTTCCCTAATCGTTTGTGGATTTTCTCCTAACATATTCACGTCATCCGCATAGACAAGCAGCTCATATAACCCATTCAATTCCAAACCGTCTCTGTTATCATGAACTTTCCTAATGGCATTCGCTAGAGCAAAGTTAAGGTGATAGTGCATCTCCTTGCTTTAGCTCACAGTGAGTTGGAAACGCATCTGACAGTATCTGACCTATACTGACTCTGCTGTATGTTTCACTGAGATATATTTTAATTAGTCGAGCTAGTTTCTTGGGAATACCAAGTTCAATAAGAATATCATATAAAACTCTCTCTTTACCGAGTCATATACCTTTTTGAAATCTATGAATAACTGATGCACTGTACCCTTATACTCCCATTTTTTCTTCATTATCTGTCGAATACAAAATATCTTACCAATAGTTGATCTATTACGACTAAAAACACACTGATGATCCTCAATAATTTCATCTACATTTGGAGTTAATCTTCTCAAATGAATACTGGACAAAATTTTGTATGACGTCAAGAAAAGTGGTATTCCTCGAAAGTTAATACAGTTATTTTTGTCCCCCTTCTTAAAGATAGGTACGATTATGGACTATTTACATTATTCTGGTACAATTTTCTTTTCCCAAATAGCAAGTACAAGCTTATAAATTTCGTTAGATAATGCGCTTCCACCCTCTTGTACTAATTCTGCTGGAATTTGATCAATACTTGGAGACTTATAATTTTTCAGATTATCTATCGCAATTTCGATTTCCGAAAGTGTGGGTTCGGGTATAAATGGCTCATTAGTTTGTATTCCAATTTCGTCTCTATCATTTCTATTTGGTCTATGTATATTTAGTAGGCCTAGTTGCCCAAAATAATTTTTCCATCTTTTCAGGATTGAATGAGAGTCTGCAAGCAAATCACCATTCTCATTCTTGATCACGTTTACGCTTGCCTGATATCTATTCTTTAATTGCTTTATGCCCTTATGTAAATATCTATTGTATTTTTAACATTTATTTCTGCCTCATTCAGTTTTTCCTTCAAGTAATCTCTCTTTTTATTCATAAGTGTACGATTTGCTTCCCATCTTTTATTGAAATAATTATCTCTTTTCGCCTCAACTGGATCCTGTAAGAAATTCAATTTTGCCTCTTTCCTTCTTTCTATTACGATGCAACAATCTTCATCAAACCACGGTTTCTTTTTGCCAATTTTATAATAACCTATGCTCTGTTCAGCTGCAATTTTGAAATTATCGGATATTTTTCACACGCTACTAACATCTAACTCTTCCTCAACTTCGTCGGAACTTGGTAGTACGGCAAACCTATTTGAAATTTCGACCTGATAATGTTGCTTAGTTTCCTCGTCCTTAAATTTCGGAATATTGAATCTTCTAATATTAACTTGTTGCTCTACTCGCTTGGCTACTGATAGTGTTTCTCTTAGTTCTCCAATTACCGAATAATGGTCAGAATTACAGTCTGCCCCCTGAAGGTTCGATGTCTACTATACTAGTATGTCTTCTTTTATCTATCAAGATATGATCTATCTGGTTATGTGTCAATCCATCTGGAGACGTCCAAGTATATTTATGTATATCCTTATGGGGGAATGTTGTACTTTTGACAATTAAATTTTTTGATGTGGCAAAGTTGACTAACCTAACTCCATTAACATTACTAGTTACGTGTAGGCTCTCTTTTCCAATAGTCAGTTTAAAAATATCCTCCCGTCCTTTAGTTTTGAAATCTCCCAATAAAATTTTCATGTGCTATCTAGATAACTCATCAAAAGTGTGTTTCAATTCTTCATAGAAGCTATAATTTATATGGTCGTCTTTCTCTTCTGTAGGGACGTGAGAATTTATAACTATGATATCGCACCATCTACCCTTAAGTACTAAATACGATAACCTATCACTGATAAGTTGGATCTTTTTACTATTGATTTTATTCTTTTATGGATAAAGAATGCTGTTCCTAATTGGTGATTATCGCTTCCTTACCCATAATACAACAAGTAATCTCCTATTTGTGTTATGCTGATCCCATCTAACCTAACCTCCTGTACTCACACAATGTCTATTATATATCTAGCTAGTTCTTTTGCTACTAATGTTACACTTCCTGTTCTATAAATAGGTACTTGTAACTTTCCAAGTACCGAGTCTCATAAACTTATTCCTTTGCTGTAGTCGTACGAGAGAATCAGTCCCATTCCGAGGCTTATTTTGAGTTTTCGTAACAAGCTGTTTTTTACGGTGATGGGTTGTTAGCCCTTCGCCCAACCACCAAGCTGGAGGACTACCACTTATCGGCTGTCCGCTACTGCTTATTCAATGTATTCACAGCTATCCTCCATATCTGGAGGCCGTCTCCTCGGTCCACATCCTGAGGACTCGCCATGCCGTGGTGATAGGGACCTACAATACATGGTGTGAGGAAGATAAGCACACCAAATTCGAGAGAGGTTAGAACTCAATGGCACTAGGTCTATGTTTCTCTTCCATGCCACAAATCGCGGGCTCAGATTGACAAGTTTCTATGTAGTGTTTAGTAAATTTTACAGGAGGTAATTTTAAATGTTTGGTTGTTAATAAAATCAAATCAGATGAAGTTTTTTAAAACATTTGGGAATTTTTATGTAGTTAGAGTCGTTGTTTAACATATATTGAACGTAAAGTGTTCATAATTAAATTATTTACCTTGAAATGAGATGAAAATAAAATGATTGTTCTCACATGGAATCTTCTGGTTCCAAATTGTGATTTTTTATTATTGTGTCTCCAGACTGATTTTTCTAGTTACATTACGACAAAAAACAAAAGAGACCAGCATATTTTTTACATAATTACATTCACTGTTAATATTTTTTTCCTTAAAATTCTTCTCAATATAAGGAAAGGTAATGAAAAGTAGAGTATAAAAATTATTAAGAAATCATTTTTAACATTGTAGCCATAAAAATGTATTGTTTGGCTAAGTTATCACTTTGGAAACATAATACAGAAATAGAACAAAATAAGAATTAATTAAATTTTACCATTATTTTTCCAAGGGGATAAACTCTTCCAACGTTTTAACATTTTGCATTCAGTACAATATAGCATTCAAGCTTCTAAACAAACATAACAGTTACTTCTGTTTTAATATCATATTTTTTTTTTAATTTATAGTAGGGTAATTTAGGGTCTGATGGACAGTCGGCATGTTGGACACTTTTTACTTTAACGTGTTACCTCGCCACTTATGGGCACCACATTCTGCTAGAAATCAATGACGGAAGTAGCCCCTCTCGTGCCTACTTCCGTCACTGATTTCTAGCAGAATGTGATGCCCACAAGTGGCGAGGTAACACGTTAAAGTAAAAAGTGTCCAACATGCCCGACTGTCCAACAGACCCTAATTTACCCTATTACTATTAACATAGAAAACTGTTAGAACATTTTCTTCTTAATGCTGGATAATATTTCCTGGTACAGAAAATTGTCACTGTTTGAAGAGATTTTTGGAATAAATTTATCAATCTCTAACATCCACTTATACATTGACTGAATGTCAGCTAGTTTTTCTTTTATAAATTTACGCCTGTTAATAGATTGCAGTATCTGTGGAAGTTTAACCACATTTGATTGACGTGTTTTTACTGCATACGCGAACTTAACAACATGAAATTTAGAATCTCCATGGGAAAGCTTATACCCAATTTTGAAAGGGGAACCTTGTTCAAAAATCAATTGAATGACTTTACTAAATGGAAGAATTGAATGTGACATGGCATAGCTACTGATAGCTTTTTTCATAATCCTTAAAATGTTGAGCCAAATTTGGATAATTTTATATGACTTTTTGCGGTTACATTCTTAAGCATTCGCAAAAGGCCTAGTGAAGACCATATTTGAGAACATCTCACTGTCATTTCTATATGGGGATGAATATTATCTACTTCCTTTATAGCAGAATGTCCTGCGAGTTGAATATTTTATCACAACTGATTTGATTTTTATGTCTTTGCAAGAAATCAGCCATTGCCAGGTATATGATAGGGTTACGATTTTGAGAAACACAACTGTCAGTCCAAGTTACCACATTTTTAACATTAGGATGATCGTCGAGGATTTTTTTGCAGTAACTTTTTAATAGAACTGACAATGTTGTTCCTGAACGTCCAACTAAATATTCAGTCTACACTGCACAATAACCTTTCTTAAAACTGATACATGAGCTGTCATATTATATATAGCCAGTTACCTCTCATAAAATGAAACACTAACATTTGACTGTGGAATATTCATAACATTTTGCAAATAAAAACAAACAGAACTGAAGTGAAGAGGGAAGAATGACTTTGATCATTCTCTGCAAATAACCTAATAGTAAAGTAAAAGATTTATTCACTACAAGTGAGATTTATACTATTATTATTATTATTATTATTATTATTATTATTATTATATTATTACTCTCTTAAGAAAAAATCATGTTACTGACCAATGTGCTAGGCAAAGCTATTTTGTGTTATATTTATACGACTAGCCATGATGCCTCATAACCTTAACACAGGGTAAAACTAGCATCATTCTGTTTTGCTGACAACCAATATGAAAATTAAGAATTAATATATCCGCGAATTACTGTCTTTAATAAAATTAATTGCCGGAACCTTAGGCTACTTATCTACGTTTTTTAACTTCATGCCTACAGGAAAATGCTATGGAATATATTCATTGTTGCTTGATAAATAATGTGTTCTGGTACATAATCGTTGTCTGATTTGAATTATTGGAATGCTTCGATAACACCATTTCTACCACTCCCTTACCTCTCGACATATTGTTATTATTAAGACAAGAAAAGGATTAAATAAAATACACTGTACACGGCATAAAGAAACGGTCTGGTATGGTAATTAACAATGGCAATTGAGCAACAGATAACGTAACACAGCAAACAAAATGTACCAGTGCTACCAATATCAGTGAAATTATTCATGCAATAATATTGTGGTTTCAAAGTACGCCTAGTCTATATTTATATTGTGCATTTACCCAAATACCATTACATAACATCAAAATTGATTAACAGTAACTTACTGAATGAAAAATGTCATGCTTCATCATGACATATTATTTTAAAAGCATAATGTTGAAAAGGCTACATTGGTTTATCTGATTCAAAAAGAAACATGCAAATAAAACCTTGTTACGCTCATGAGAGAACTCGCTGCGTAGGCCTAATTAGAACCTTTTCAAGCGACTTTATGACGAACAATAATTGAGATATCAAATTATAATTTATACGGTAGAAAACTGTGAAGTAGCAGAATTCAATGCAACAAAACTCTCAATTTTGCTAAAAATGTCAGATAGAAACTTGTCATTATGAGCCCACGAGATGTTAATAACTATTTTGTAATCCTATAGTGAGAATGAGACCAAAATATGTAACGTTTCCATAAATTGAATAACGGCCACAAAATGTTGCGTTGCTTAGGCTAGTTCTTGCGGTAACCTCCCTCGTCAATTGAATGCATTAGTAATCCACGCCGTTAAACATCCTTGGCTTTGTTTTTCACACATCCTGTTTTCTTGTAATTAAAATAATTTTAAAATATTTGCTTGCCAGTTCCAGTAACAAAGGCTTTTCTATATTAGTAAAAAGTTAGATCCTTTATTTCTTTTCATGTGGTCAATTTCGCGGTTCATTTTTATTAACAGCAATAATTGCCAAATTGCACGGTTTTTCTCTTTGTGAAGGGAGTGAAACGTGTTCAAATAATTTTGATTCTAACACGGCCTCTCTGATTCATACTATACACAATTTTCGTGAGAGTAAACAAAATATTGGTTTATATCTATGTGGAAATTATTGGTTGCAACGAAATTCACGAATAATGCTAACAGCGTTGTTAAATTTTTAGTTATATGTTAACAAACATGTTCGTGCATTTTTAACGTTTGATGTTGAAATCTGCTCTAGAATTAAAGTTGGTATTTCCTAGGAAGGTATTATACAGTGTTGCCAACTTCACAATTAACACGGCGCTAAATTCATAACAAAAATTCTGAAAATGGACTACTAGACAAACAATGCAATTTTCTATAAAAAAAACTTCACCACTTTACAATTTTGTCTAAAATATCTGCTTCCCCGTCTTCACCTAATGTGTAACAAGCTGCTATTTGCGAAATTCTCTGAACAGGACGGCGACTCTTGTGAAGTGTAGGATATTAATATAATTTTTGGGATGACATCTTCTGGTAGTTGTAAAAAGAGCTCTCTTTTTTTCTGAGACAATATCTTAAGACTTAACACTGCGTGTAATATACTAATGTTGATTTTTTAAGTTTACCTAACTTAACAGACTATCAACTTCGGCTTCAGAATTTGTTAATGTAAGAATGGACCTAGAACTTCGTAGTAAGCGTAATTTCACAACATTTCACATTGTTTCATTGTGATTCAATGGCTGTTATAGTACTTCGATATTGAGTGAATAACTTTGTCAGTTTAATTAACTTATAAGTCTTTTGACTAGTTTAAGACAATTTTTTCTACTTTTCATTACAATAGAGTACACTAATAATACTCGAATTTCCGAAAAAAAAAAATTCTTTATGATTTTTTTATTTTTTTTTTCGTTGTATTCTCAAAAGTATATTTGGCATCATACAAAAGCACAAAGTAGTGGGAACGTGACATAACTCTATATTCAGTAATTTGGAACTAAACAAGAGTGCCCGTTTTACAGTGTTTGCAATTATTGTAAATTTTGGTTATAAATTCTAAACTTCTGCTTCATAATCTGAGTTTGTAAAGTCGAATTTAAGAAAATAAGTTAAATCTTTACAAAGAAAATTTTGCATACATTATAAGCATTTTCCTTCACACTGAAGAAGTGATTTTGCAAATGTGTAAACTTTACTTGTAAAGTAACATTCTAACTTCTGGCAGTTGCAACGTTGTTGGGGGTAACCCACTCAATTATTGTCTTTAAGTGTGTAAAGTTTGAAAATGCAAGAAATTGTGCATAAAGGAAATAAATACGTGTTTATTAAATTTATTAAATTAGCAACTCAATACCATTACGGGTTAAACTAGAGCATTGACAAGGTTCATCCAGGAAGTAAGATCGAATGGCCGATAAAGAAAACAAAGACATCAATAAGGAAGAAATATTTATTGCATTATTTATAGAGATTCACTGGATACTTCTCAACATTTTCACCAGCGTTATTGAGGCATTTATCGTACCAGTGCAGCAACGTTTGTATGCCCGTGTCATAGGAGTCTGTCGCGAAGGTCTGGCGGCATGAAGTCACTGCCGTCTGTGCCTCAGCTTCGTTGTGGAAACGTTTTCCTGGCAGGAAACGCTTCATGAAACGGAAGAGATGAAAGTCACTTGGCGTTAGGTCGTGGCTGTAGGGTGGATGGTCGAAGATCTCGCATCCAAACTGAAGCAACAGATACCGTGTGGCGTTGGCTGTATGGGGTTGTGCATTGTCATGCAAAAGCGTGATGCATCTTGTCAGCGTGATGTCTCTTGTTCTGGATGGTCTTCCTCGGATTTCGCAATGTCTGACAATACCGGTCAGCATTAAAGGTCTCCCCTTGCGGTAAAAACTTGCACACGATGACACCACGTTCATCCCAGAAAACAGTGCACATGATTTTTTTGACAGAGATTGCTTGAATTTGGTTCTCACAGGTGAACCATTATGCCGCCAATGCATGGATTGTTGTTTTGTTTCTAGTGTGGTATGCGATACCCATCTTTCATCCCCAGTGACAACATTGTCGAGAAACTCGTCACCTTGCTTTGCGTAGGCCTACCGCTGGAGGAATGTCAATGCTGCTGCAAGGCGTCTCGTATTGTGTTCATCTGTCAGTTGTTCTGGCACCCATCTTGCACACACTTTCCGAAAACCAAGTCACCGGGAGACTATTTTGTGCAGCAGTGAGCGAGACATCTGGGGTAATTGACCAGAGAGTTCCGAAATTGTGAATCGCCGGTTCTGCAAAACTGCTTGCCGCACACTTTCCATCAGTTATGGCGTCACCAGGGACGGTCGGCCACTACGGTCTTCGTTGTGCACATTGGTTCGGCCTTCAGTGAATTGCCTGCATTATCGTCTGACCATACTGTCGCTCATAATGTCGGGTCCACACATGTTGTACAATTGGTGGTGGATCTCTGCTGGAGATTGCTTCTGAGCGTGCAGAAATCGGATAAATGCACGAATCTCGCAGTTGGTGGGAGACAATATCAGTACAGCCATTTTCTCCTAGCGCTGCGCAATAATTACTGCCGTTACAAGACTGAAACTGCACTGTATTATTCTCACATACCCCCTCTACCTGCATATGCGCATTCCCGTACAACTAGTCATGCCATCTCTGGATGCGATTGGAACTTACTTCCTGATGAATTGACGCGATTGAAACTTAAGATGAACCTCGTATAATGTTATTAATATTCATTGGCTCAAAAAAAGATAATGAATTTAGACCAGGCCTAATTAAAGAAAATGTAATATACTGTATTCCGGCCAAGAACAAACACGTTCACATCTCTATATGAATATAATAAATGGTTTGAAATGAGTCCCAATGCAATGAAGGCACTGTTGAAAAATACAAGACTTCATATCCAACATCCAACGCGGGAAAGTGTAGTCTAACCTCAGAACAACAACTTTGTATTGCTTCGCATTAAATGGATATTGTGTGTTAGTTCCATACAATAGCACACATTCATGGAGTGTTTAAAGTCTTCAGTCTGTAGAAGTATTATTCTCACAATATCCTTTCAAACTGCACTTTTATTCTCATTTGGAAGCCAGAAACTAGCCCCGCTGCGATTCAAGTGCTAGCGCGTTGGTCTTCTATCCAGGCGGACTAGGTTTGACTCCCGGCCAGGTCATGATGGAATTTGTTGAGAAAGCAAAATTTGCAGAGTGTTTTCCTCGAGGTGCTCCTGTTTCTCTCTCTCATTCCATCAATACACTCCACCTCATTTCATCTGTTATCCGCAATAGAAAAATAGGCTGGGGTGAAGTCTGGGGATAGAACGTGTTTCCGATTCTGATATAGCAGTCGTCGGCAAAACGTTAACGTAGTTGTCGCCACATGAAACGCAACTCGCATTGCAAGACGAGGGGTGATAGAAAGCAGTAGGCTGGAGAGGAGAGAGGACTGAACCTCGCCCGTATACAGTGAAACCTCTCCTTACGGACACCCCCAAGATACGGACACTCCTCATATACGGACAGATTTTTATGTCCAAACTGAAATAATATAGAAATAATGATAAATTTAACTCTCGTTTACGGACACACTCACACACGGACACGGACAGCTGTTTCATAGTTCTAAAGCTTGCTTTATCTCCTGACTGCGGACAGAACTTGAATTTCAAGATCTAATGTGTTACTTACAACTTACTTACAAATGGCTTTTAAGGAACCCGAAGGTTCATTGCCGCCCTCACATAAGCCCGCCATCGGTCCCTATCCTGTGCAAGATTAAGCCAGTCTCTATCATCATACCCCACCTCCCTCAAATCCATTTTAATATTATCCTCCCATCTACGTCTCGGCCTCCCTAAAGGTCTTTTTCCCTCCGGTCTCCCAACTAACACTCTATATGCATTTCTGGATTCGCCCATACGTGCTACATGCCCTGCCCATCTCAAACGTCTGGATTTTAAGTTCCTAATTATGTCAGGTGAAGAATACAATGCGTGCAGTTCTGTGTTGTGTAACTTTCTCCATTCTCCTGTAACTTCATCCCGCTTAGCCCCAAATATTTTCCTAAGCACCTTATTCTCAAACACCCTTAACCTATGTTCCTCTCTCAGAGTGAGAGTCCAAGTTTCACAGCCATATAGAAGAACCGGTAATATAACTGTTTTATAAATTCTAACTTTCAGATTTTTGGACAGCAGACTGGATGATAAGAGCTTCTGAACCGAATAATAACACGCATTCCCCATATTTATTCTGAGTTTAATTTCCTACCGAGTGTCATTTATATTTGTTAGTGTTGCTCCAAGATATTTGAATTCTTCCACCTCTTCGAAGGATAAATATCCAATATTTATATTTCCATTTAGTACAATATTCCCGTCACGAGACATAATCATATACTTTGTCTTTTCGGGATTTACTTCCAAACCGATTGCTTTACTTGCTTCAAGTAAAATTTCCGTGTTTTCCCTAACCGTTTGTGTATTTTCTCCTAACATATTCACGTCATCTGCATAGACAAGAAGCTGATGTAACCCGTTCAATTCCAAACCCTGCCTGTTATCCTGAACTTTCCTAATGGCATATTCTAAAGCGAAGTTAAAAAGTAAAGGTGATAGTGCATCTCCCTGCTTTAGCCCGCAGTGAATTGGAAAAGGATCAGATAGAAACTGACCTATACGGACTCTGCTGTATGTTTCACTGAGACACATTTTAATTAATCGAACTAGTTTCTTGGGAATACTAAATTCAATAAGAATATCATATAATACTTCCCTCTTAACCGAGTCATATGCCTTTTTGAAATCTATGAATAACTGATGTACTGTACCCTTATACTCCCATTTTTTTCTTCATTATCTGCCGAATATAAAAAATCTGATTAATAGTCGATCTATTACGCCGAAAACCGCACTGATGATCCCCAATAATTTCATCTACGTACGGAGTTAATCTCCTCAAAAGAATATTGGACAAAATTTTGTACGACGTCAACAAAAGTGATATTCCTCGAAAGTTACCACAGTTGGTTTTGTCCCCCTTTTTAAAAATAGGTACAATTATGGACTCCTTCCATTGTTCTGGTACAATTTCCTTTTCCCAAATAGCAAGTACAAGTTTATAAATTTCGCTATATAATGCAGTTCCACCCTCTTGTATTAATTCTGCTGGAATTTGATCGATACCTGGAGACTTGTACTTTTTCAGATTTTCTATCGCAATTTCGACTTCTGAAAGCGTGGGTTCGGGTATAAATGGCTCAGCAGTTTGTATTTCAATATCGTCCCGATCATTTCTATTTGGCCTATGTACATTTAGTAGTTGCGCAAAATAGTCTTTCCATCTGTTTAGGATTGATGGAGAGTCTGCAAGCAAGTCACCATTCTCATCCTTGATCACGTTTACCCTTGGCTGATATCCGTTCTTAAATTCCTTTATACCCTTATATAAATCTCGAATGTTTTTATTCTTACTATTTGTTTCTACCTCATTCAGTTTTTCCTTCAAGTAACCTCTCTTTTTATTCCTAAGTGTACGACTTGCTTCCCGTCTTTCATTGAAATAATTATCTCTCTCCTCCTCAGCTGGATCCTGTAAGAATTTCAATTTTGCCTGTTTCCTTCTTTCTACTACCATGCAACAATCTTCATCAAACCACGGTTTCTTTTTCTTAGTTTCATAATAACCTATGCTCTGCTCAGCTGCAATTTTGATACTATCTCTGATATTTTCCCACACACTATTAACATCTAATTCTTTCTCAACTTCGTCGGAACTTTCTAAAGTGGCAAACCTATTCGAAATTTCGACCTGATAATTTTGCTTAGCTTCCTCGTCCTTTAATTTCAAAATATTGAATTTAGTAATATTAACTTGTTGCTCTACTCGCTTGGCTACTGATAATCTTTCTCGTAATTCTCCAATCACCAAGTAATGGTCAGAATTACAGTCTACACCCCTGAAAGTTCGAATATCTACTATACTAGTATGTCTCCGTATATCTATCAAGATGTGATCTATTTGGTTGTGTGTCAATCCATCTGGAGAAGTCCAAGTATATTTATGTATATCCTTATGGGGGAATGTTGTACTTTTGACAATTAAATTTTTCGATGTGGCAAAGTTGACTAATCTAACTCCATTGTCACTACTAATTGCGTGTAGGCTCTCTTTTCCAATAGTTGGTCTAAAAATATCCTCCCGTCCTACTTTAGCGTTGAAATCCCCCAATAAAATTTTCATATGATATCTAGGGAACTGATCAAAAGTATGTTCCAATTCCTCATAGAAGCTATCCTTTATATAGTCGTCTTTCTCTTCTGTAGGGGCGTGAGCATTTATAACTATGATATCGCACCATCTACCCTTAAGTACTAAATATGATAACCTGTCACTGATAAATTCGACCTTTTTTACTGCTGATTTTATTCTTTTATGTACAAAGAATCCTGTTCCTAATTGGTGATTATTGTTTCCTTCCCCATAATACAGCAAGTAATCTCCTATTTGTGATATGCCATTCCCATCTAACCTAACCTCTTGTACTCCCACAAAGTCTATTCTATATCTAGCTAGTTCTTTTGCTACTAATGTTACCCCTCCTGTTCTATAAAGACTAGGTACGTTCCAAGTGCCAAATCTCAAAACCTTATTCCTTTGCTGTGGTCGTGCCAGAGAATCAGTCCTATTCCGAGGCTTACTGTAGGAATTCGTAACAAGCTGTTTTTTACGGTGATGGGTTGTTAGCCCTTCGCCCAACCCCCAAGCTGGAGGACCACCCCTTATCGGCTGTCCACGACTGCTTATTCAATATATTCGCAGCTACCCTCCATATCTGGAGGCCGTCTCCTCTATCCGCAACCTGAGGACGCGCCATGCCGTGGTGATAGGGACCCACCATACATGGTCTAATGAGTTACAAAGATGGAAAATTTAGTTTTGAGAATTAAATTCCTTAACATGGAAGAAGACAATAAGTGTCTCGTAGGCTACCACTAGCCCAGCCAGTTACCCCTTGTTAGCTGGAAGCGGGTGGATAAACAGAATCATAAAATTTAACCTGTCTGATGGGTTCAGGGTTTCCGCGATCGTGAAATTATATTCGACACATGATGGCATTAGTAAGATTATTATCTTCACTTCAATCAGTTTTTCTGTTTCCAGAGACATGGCACCTGAGCGTAAAGGTTAAGTTGAAAACTGTAAATTACAGTACTGCATAACTGTAGACCTAGAATAAAATTGCATGGTACAGTACTGTATTTTCCTTTTTCGGTCTTATCTACTGTAGTTTAAAGTTACAAAGAATTTACTGTAGTACAGTAGACTGTATTTAGAATTAAACTACAGTAATACATTTCATTTAAAGCACGAAGGGCTACATAACGCATATTATAAATTTTCTGTTAGAATGGGGAGTCTCCCTCCCAATAAATGACACCTCCCAAATCCGGACAGATTGTTATGTCCCTTCGATGTTCGTAAATGAGAGTTTTCACTGTAGTCTGGAAATAATTAACCGAACTGTATTATGTCTTTGCATCCTTCTGATGGCTTTGAAACTATTCATCAGCCCATCCCGATGTTTTAATTACTGAAGTGAAATGTTGTTCTCTATCATAAGTTGCAATTTGTAATTGCTCAAATAGAGTGGGGTTATTTTACGACGCTTTATCAACATCTTTGATCATTTAGCGTCTGAATGAGATGAAGGTGATAATGCCTGTGAAATGAGTCCGGGGTCCAACACCGAAAGTTACCCAGCATTTGCTCATATTGGTTTGAGGGAAAACCCCGGAAAAATCTTCAACAAGGTAACTTGCCCCGACCGGGAATCGAACCCGGCCACCTGGTTTCGCGGCCAGACGCGCTAACCATTACTCCACAGGTGTGGACCCTCAAATAGATGTTGGTCGGTCAATCGGGGGTGCGCTTTACATTTAACGTGTTTCATTTTTAAAGCATTTACTCACGTATATGCAGTGTTCTTTCCGATTTCTGATAACGAATTTGAATGACGTCATGTGCGTCAGGAGTCACATGACAGATGAACTGCGGCGCGAGGTGGCAGACCAGTAGTGAGTGATCTCATAGTCAGAGTGCATGGCGACTCATAGCAGAAATTCCCAAGAAAATCTAGCCTTTTTGGGAGGGATACATAACAACCCTTTTCGATGTCAAGTACAGTTAAGTGAAAATAAAAGAAGCCTGCAATAATCGAGGTTTCGTTATTTCCAAGAAAGACATCTTCTGTGTACATAATAAAATTAGTAAAGCTCGAATGAATTTAATTTGTATCATCTCGTGGGGTGCGGGGATTTGTGACGGGGGTGGATTTGCTTGTTTTCCACTCTGGAATTTATCCGAGCTTTGCCAGTCTTATTAGGTACACACAAGATGCCTTTCTGGGAACTAACTAAACCACGTTTTTTGCAGGCTCCTATGATCTTCACGTAACTGTACTTGGCATCGGAAAGGGTTGTTATGTACCCCTCTCAAAAAGGCTCGATATCTTGGGCATTGCTACTGTGATACACCGAGCACTCTGATTATAAAGTAACTGACTACTGGTTTGTCACCTCTCGCCGCAATTAAGCTGACGGTGTGATTCCTGACGCACATGGCGTCATTCAAATTCATTATCAGGGATCGGAATCAAACCTGTCGAACCTATATTGAAATAAAACCCTAGCACAAAATGACCTAAGGAGTGAATATTTTGAATTGTGAATTCTCGGGAAATTTTTAAATCTGGGAAATTTTCCCTTATTTAGGGTTCTTTGCAAAGTTTCAAAATTTTATATCAAAAAAATGATATTCGGCAACGTTTTTTACTTAATCAGTATTAATATTATGGCGAAGTACAAATGACAATACAGTTTTGTATAGGCCTAATATCCCATTATGGTGGTATCATGAAACCCTTTAAGTAGTTCACAACACTGCACAACAAAAGAATTTCTCTTTCCATTCCTTTACAAATATTCGTTTAGCTGCAATCTTTACGTTCAATGGTTTATGCCCGTGTGCACCATTCTCGCTTAAAATTTGACCATGGTTAAGTCGGCACTTGACCATCTTCAACTCCAATTTGCGAAGTATCAATCTCGATCAAAGTTAAACAAGCGAATTGATGATGATCAAATTTGATCACGGGTGTGGGACCGATTATCTTGAATTGAACATGGCCATGTCGAGAAAACCAAAATGGCGGCACGATTTGACGTACTTGATGGAAGTGAAGATGAAATGATGTATCTTGAACACGTAAATAACTGCGGAAATAACAGAATTAGTGTTATCGTAGAAAGAGTAAGTTTGTAGATGAATAATAAATTTTTTTTTCTCAAAATAGACTAATGTTTTATATATGTTTCTGCTTTGGAAGATCGGGACTTTACTTGAGGACAAAATATTATTTAGGCCTAACTGTCCAATTTTGTTAACATAATAATAAATTAGTTATTCTATGCCTATAATAATATAGTAAAACTAAATGACCATTTTGTAGAATGCGAGATTATCACCTATTAGCTATAGATTTTCCGTTTGACACTATTAGGATAACCTAAGCTGTTGATAAAGCGTCGTAAATAACCTACTAAAATAAAAAAATAAAAATAAACTATTAGGACCTACATGACGTTTTGGACAATTAGGCTATTTACGCTTGAATTAAGAGAAATTACACGGGTACCTTCCTTTCCCTCTGACTCCAAAATTCCAACCTTGTGAACACAAAATAAATGGATAAATTTCAGAACAAGGATACTTTCCTTTCCCTATTACTCCAAAATTCCAACCTTGTGCACACAAAATAAATTGGCACTAAAATTTCGTTTTCGTATGCATAATGATGCGTATTCGACATACACAGACGAATTGATTTTTTTTTAAATAATTGTTAGCGAGGTATCCGTATACTGAAATTTTCCCAAATAAATTATTGGCACTGAGATCTGTCTTTTCGTAAGCAAGATGATGAGCATTCGACTAACACATACAAATCTGCTCTTTTTAGTAGCCTATTTCAAGATAATTGTCAGTGAGGTATCCGTATACTGAAAATTTCCCAATTATTATCAATAATATGAAATAACCACTGTATAAATTACGTTACAAATTATATGGAATTATGTAAATACGTATAACTCACGTTGAATTGTGAGGTTAAATCCAACCAGGTAGCCTGCTTTTCTCTTAGAGAACTTCCGTCAGTACTTTTATTCTCTAATATGGATGCAGAATTGCTGACGAGATCTAAAAGAATTCCCACTTTGAACTGTGAGAAGTTCGGTGCTCTTTCCTTTTTTCCTTCCATGATTATTGAAACTTGTTATTTGAAAACTGCGAGGATGTTTGAAACAGTCCGACAAAGAAAAACGAAGCGATAATTAACAGAGTGCGTTCGTTCACTGTTTCATACGCGGTAACCTAGCGCTCAGATGATTCTTGTCAAGCGAGCATACCGTCAGCTGACGGTACTGAGTTGATCGAGGGAAAATGTCGGTGCACCGCATCTGTAACTTGATCATTGTCAAAAATTAACCATGTTTCCGTGGTTGCTGATAAACGGGCTAGATGATCGAGAATGGTGCACACTGCCATTAGAAACAGACATGATGATCGCCAGTTACAACTACTTGTTTATGTACTCTGCCTGTTCTACGTGGAGTGAGTGCGGATGGAGGGATGAAGTAGGGCTGGGAACGGAGCAGTTCGGTTCGGAGCAGTCACTGTGACGTCATTTCTCAGTTATTCTGAGTACAGTACCGAGCACAAATTTATGGCGGCAGATTTAAAATTTGTCTAGATTGAGTCGATTTTAGAGTGTACTTTGAAAGTGAAACCAAGCGTGTTTAAATGCGTTGTAGCAAAGCGCTTTCTCTTTGCTAATTGACGAGAAAAAAAGTGCTTCTCTTCATTGCAAAATGGCAGTTGCAAATTTTATTTGCGTGATTACAACTATTTGCAGAGTTATTTTACATGAAAGAACCTTCAATGCTCTTATATATGGCAGACGAAAGAAAAATTGATGAAATAATTTATAATACTAACGGCTAATAAATTAACATGTGAGGTAAACGTTAAACGCTCCAGCTAAGTAAAAAAGAAGACAGAAACAAACGGGCTCCATGAAACGCTGCCTTAAGCACTTAAAATATAACACACAGAATTATTTACTATTACGGAAAATGGATAAAATAATTGATAAAACGTGGAACCTTAAACTGAAGATCATAATGTTTATTTATTTTATAACATTACTAGCCTTCTATATAACCATGTTCTATTTGGAGAAGAGTAATTCTACTGATAAATTAAAGTAATTAGGTAACATAATTCGTAGAAATAAATACAAATAAAATGATGACTGTTGAGGTAACACATATCAAACAAACACAAATAAAAGTATATAATGTACTTTCTTTTTTAACATATTTCAATATGAATCAAATAATAATAATAATAATAATAATAATAATAATAATAATAATAATTATTATTATTATTATTATTATTATTATTATTATTATTATTATTATTATGGCTTTTAAGGAACCCGGAGGTTTATTGCCGCCCTCACATAAATCCGCCATCGGTCCCTATCCTAAGCAAGATTAATCCAGTCTCTACAATCATATCCCACCTCCCTCAAATACATTTCAATATTATCCTCCCATCTAAGTCTCGGCCTCCCAAAAGGTCTTATTCCATCTGGCCTCCCAACTACCACTCTATATGCATTTCTGGATTCGCCCATACGTGCTACATGCCCAGCCTATCTCAAACGTCTGGATTTAATGTTTCTAATTATGTTAGGTGAAGAATAAAATGCATGCAGTTCTTCGTTATGTAACTTTCTCCATTCTCCTGTAACTTCATCCTTCTTAGCCCCATATATTTTCCTAAGCATCTTATTCACAAAGACCCTTAACATCTACTCTCTCAAAGTGAGAGTCCAAGATTCACAACCATACAGAAGAAGGAAGTGGCGAGAATGAGTGGGATTCCATACGCCTGATAAAGTTACCTCATAACTTATTGATCCATAGGAGTGGGGGAAAAACTCCGGAAAAAAACCTCTCCTAGGCAACTCGTCCCAAGTGGGCAATCTAGCACCGCTGGGTTCGGGAGCGAACACGGTACCACGAGACCACAATGGTGGGCATCTGAGCTTTTAGTTTTATACTGTGAACGGTAAAAGTGAAGCAAAATGGAAAACTGAAACCCAATGGTACTTTTTCTTGCAGATAGTTGCGATATGACAAGTTAGTTAATGCTGCTATAAAGAAAATCTGAAATTAATCTTGTGCTTGTACTTCACAAATTACAGTAACTTTTGAGGAACCAATCTGATTATTTTACAGATGCAGTTCTATCCTTGCAAGGCGATTGGGCGCAGAGAATCAGTTGAAGAACCAAAGGTAAAACAAATCAAACTAGATGTCGAAGAAGGAAAAGACACACAAGAAACCAAGGAAGAAGAAGTCAAGAAAGAAGAAATCAAGCAAGAAATGAAGAAACAAGAAGTGATGAAAGAACAAAACGGCACTGAAAATCTTCGTAAGAATATGCTTCGCAGCGTTGTGGATTCCAGTGTCGAAGAAGATATCCCAGTTGTCTGATATTATCCACATGAAGTAACACATCCCCAGCTATACACGCCGACACCTGTACCATCGTTCGGATAAAGGTCTGTCCTGCAATATTTTTTTTCATCAGTTTGTGTGAATATGAGAGTGTGAGCCATTATTAGTAGGCTGCGGATTCATAAGCGCCAAAAACCGTGTAAATATTCTCAAAACTTAGGAAAACATGCATTAAAAATAGAAAATATGCAAGGAGCAAACGTTTTAAAGCCGGGCACTTGACGATGAAGCCATTCGTCCTGTTTCGCTCCGATTTTTTCGTAGACAGTTTCTTTCTGGAAGGTTGGACATCTGACGAGTTGCTCCCCCTTCAGTCTCTTCATTCAGACCGCACAATAGACAAATAAGTGACTGGAGGATTCCTAGTCTGTGTAGTTGTTTGTCTTGCAGTCATAGCGTATAATTAATATGACAACTACTACTACAAACTCCCTGGATGAATCAGGACCCACTCGTCATCATCGGCTTTGATTTTCACACCGTCTGTTTTCTTGCATTCCGAATTATTTTATATTTAATTACCAACTCCAATAAAAAATTTTTCTGTATTAGTAAAACGGGAGCCTTTATTTCTTTTCACATCAGCAGTTTTGCCGTTCATTTTAAACAATTGAGGAGATCGGGAGTAAAATATGGTAAGTGACGTTTTAGTGTTTAAAGTTATAGGTAGGTAAACTTTTATACAAGCAACTTTTTATAGTTACCAGGAAAGTAAAATCTGTATACTTTTGCCATCTGTTGAGTTATTGGAAAATAAATTACTCCATTAGACGCAGAATGTAAGAAACCATATTCTGCGCTACATATCTCTTTTTTGACAAAAAAGTCAGTTACCCGAGCCCCTCAAATAGTAATTGCCAAAGAGATCGTAATATTGTACAGGTTTTGTCAATTTGAAGCTGGTGAAACTCGTTCAGAGTAGGCCTAATTTTAATTTTGACAAAACCTTCCTGGCACATTCTGTCCCCCATTTTCGCTAAAGTTAAAAAAAAATCTTAGTCAACATCCGTCTGGAAATCGTTGTTGAATCCGAACTGCACGAAAAAATGTTAATACAACTGTTAAAATTATAGCACATGTTAACAAGTAACAGATTAGTGCATTTTTAACATTTTGGTGATGAAACCAGCCCGTAATTTTCTGTATACTTAGCATCACTTTTATGCGGTGAGCAGAACATGCAAAATATGCTAAATCCGCAGCGTATTCATGAGTGTTAGTGAAATTGTATGTGATATTGTGATTAGATCTATACGAGTAAGTGTGATTGTGGTTATGGGAGTATTTGAGTGCGATAGCGTGAATTTGTGTGTGTGTGTGTGTCAATGTCCCTATGAGTTTCGGTGTGATTCTGAGAATATGAATGTGCGAGCAGGATCAAGAGTGGGACATAACAATCAATGTGTAATTATGTCTTCGTGATTTCAGTAATGGGAGTACGTTAGTAATTATTGTGCGAAAATTCCAGTGTGATTGCGAGAATTTTGAGTGTTACTGTTATAAATCCTCTGATTGAAGTTCTGGCTGATATATACATCTATTATTAGGCAGTATATCTCACTTGACGATATGTGTCAGAGGAAGAATAATTGTGTGTATGCATCTGAAGTCTGGCTAGTGTAATATGTAACTAGTCGGCGATGTATACAATGGAGGAGGAAAGGAACTGGCCACACTACCACATTATCTTCTGGCCTAGTTGCCTCTTAAGTTGTGTCTTCTTGGTATTACTTGTGAGGTTCAGACCTGTCTTCGGACAGTTGACTAAACAACAACAACAACTGAAATTTATTTTGTGTCTGATTCTAAGAACGGGAGCATGCAAATTGAATGGTAACAAGATTGTTGAGTGTGTTTTTGTTGATACTGTGATTACGTGTTACATAATTGGTATTGATATTATAATTTGCACTGTTCTTGTTTTCTTTGTGTCATTCAAAATATTTTATTTCAGGATCATTTTGAAATGCAGTGACTATGTCATGAGATAGGTAAACGCTCATATAAATTAGGTTCTTTTTTTATCAAAAAGTTAAAATCAGAATTGGAAGCGTAAATTTTGTGGAAGTTTTTGAGCATTCACTTACACAACATGAAACAGACAAAAAAAAAGAAAGAATAATCACGAGCTCAAAAGCATTTCCGTTGGATTTCCATATATTTCTTTTTCAGGAGTTATTGTTTGAGATATTTAAAGCAAAAAGTTTAGTACACTTTTGCTCGATTTTGCTTCCTTTTTTAGATAAAGATTGTTTTATATGAAACATTTCATAGGGTATTTTGGAAAAGCCACTAATTTAATTTCCAATATACTCAGTTAATTAAAAGTGTGCAGTATTATAAAAATGCATTGAAAGAATTTTACTTTTGTTCTTTAAATTTGCTGAATTGTGATTCGAACAAATGTAACTTTTCGTTCTCCATAGGACTTTTACAATGTTGCATTTGCTGGGATCAAATGTCTGACATTTAAAGGACGAAAGAAATTGTTTCAGTCATTTATGATCACAATATTCTGCTTCCTTAAATTGAATTAGTACATTGAGAATTAAGTCAATAGTGTTCGCAAAATACGCTATGAAATATTTCATATAAAACAATTTTTATCTCGTAAAGGAAGCCTAGCGGGTTGTGCTAGGTTACTTTGACATTAAAATTCGTCGAGGGATATTTACTCAAAACATCAAGAAAAGCATAAATTTCGGTAGTACCAAAGCGCGATATGAAGATGGAACATAGGCCTACTTTCAGAATACTTCTAGTTTCTCGCGGTAGATCACATACAGTAATAGTCCACATTTATGTTAGCATGCAACGGAATACCAATGCGGCAGCGGTTGTTTTACAGGAATATCGTCACCTTAGGTAACATGACAATTAAATATTTTCTATAACAAAGAGGTTAATCTTAATATAGTGCTGGGCAATTACTTATAGATATTGATTATGACAATGCGATTATGCTAGTGGGGTGATATACCTATGATTCTTGTGTGTGATTTTCTTTTGGCACTGTGGATGACATGTCATATAGGCCCTAACTGAAATTCCTGTTATAATACTGAGCAAAGAACGTGGATTTCTTGACACTGTCTGCTATTCTAATGGATTTTCTTTCTTTTGTTAAGTTCACAATTAAACTTCGAATAGCTAATAAAAGTTCCATAATGTACACTCATATAGCATTTCTTGCACTCGTCGACCTAGGTGGCGTAATCGGTAGAGTGCGGGCCTTCTGTTCCCGAGGTTGCCGGTTCGATCCCGGTCGCTTAAATGCGACAGGCTTATGTCAGTATATTTACTGGCCTGTAAAAGAACTCTTGCGGGACAAAATTCCGGCACACCGGCGACGATGATATAATCTCGGCAGTTGCGACCATCGTTAAATAAAACATTTTTTCTTGCACACCCTTTCGCCTTAAGTAAATAAGTATGTACTAACCGTAACTAAATTGATACAGTTCAGTTCTCACATTAAGCCATTAAAAATGACCTTTGCAGCAATGGTAAGAACACATGTATGGAGATCTTTCTTCACCTTCAACTAACGATCACTAATTTATCACATGTTTGAGAGGGAAATGAACACACACAGCTTCGCGTTGTTTTATATACATGCACCATATGCATATGCATAAAGTGTTCTATAATCAAGCAGAATTTTCTTCTTACTACGTACGTACAGTTTCCCTGGAAAAGGATGAGACGATTGAATATTCCTAAGTCTCAGATGTAAGACACTGCGCATGATCGGAGACCAGAGCACTGATACACAAGATAACGAATATTGAGTTACTTAAATGCAGGCTATTTGGTTTGTTACTACCATCGTTCCGAAATTCACTTCAAATACTGCAAAAAATATGATAATATTACGTAAATAAAATATAAATATATACGTAAATCGTGTAGTTAAATCGACAATGGACCTTCATGACTAGATCGACACTCCACACAGAAAAGAAAGCTTTCGTGTTGTTTCAATAGCTCAGACGCTAAGACTTCTGCCTGTTGTGTACAAGAGAGCGAGTTCGATTCTCAGTCTACATCAACGATTTTTGTGTCCAAATAATGTTCAAATAGTTAAGTAACGTTGAAATAGAGTTCTACAAAGTCCTGAGATTAAGTGTTAATGATCACAGGCAATACAAAATTACAAGTTATAATATTATAAACGTTAATCTAGTGAATGCATTTATACACACACACACACACACGTATACAATGTAGATGCATATATAATAAAAACTAACAATTAAAATGAAATTAAAAAATATTCTTAAGCCACACAGACAAACTTTTACAAAGGTTAGAGTCCTTAGGCTATGTCATTTGCTGAGTAATAATTACAATATTTTATTAGTAGCTTTCACATATGTGTAAGAAATGCACTCGCACAAAACACTTTTTGTTAAAAGTGTGGCTTTGGATTATTTCATTCTCACCCCTTCAGTTGATTTTAACTATTTTATCTACGTGTTTCCAATAGTGTTTAATTTAATGTGCATTCAATTTTATTCATGTTATGATTGAATGAAAAAGCAATGGTGCAGTTATTGACTAATTACATATATTAATACTAATTATTAAATGCAACTATTAAGTAACCAATTGTAGTATCTTTTGCAAAATCTTTAATGTTTAAGTTGTCAATAATATTTCTGTACCATATACTATAAGACGTTAAAAGAATTTGCAATAGATTTGGAATCCTTTACTTTATAATCACTTGTTTTAATGAAAAAATATTTTCTCTCTTAGAATATCTACAAGTTTAACTTTAATAACATTCCGAATAGCTTTAATTGCATTATCTGAATTTTGTACTTTTCTATTCAAATGTATTCTATTTCCCTTTTTCATAATTTTTTATAAATTATACTGTACTTCTTGTAGTATTTAAGAACATGAGGATCATTACATTGCAGCTCATTACATAGAGATTCTTCTTTTTAATACATGAGATTTTTAAGTCCCTGCGTTATCTACATTTTTGTACTTTTGAATTTTTTCACAACACTGAGTGGAGAACATCCACTGAAGTGATTCTGAAATTAAGTGAAAGATACAATACATTTACTCTTAATATCAGTAGTACCAGTATCATATACGTTTTTCCAAGATTCATTTTGTAGACATAAATATAAATAATCACTAGATACAGCATTTACGACCCTTTTTTAGTTTTTAAATTAATATTTTGTAATTGTTCAGTGACATTGGAAACACTTAGGATTTGTTTCTCATGTTCAGACAAGCCATCAATTATAGATTCTGTCTAATAGAAATTCAGTCTAATTCTGTGTACAAAAATTGTATCAATGACTGTGCTACTTAAGCTTGTATGCTGGTGGAAAAATTACGCTAAGACTAAGGTTGTCAGTTTCAAGGAGTGAATTTAATGTACTTTTACGGAAAAGTTCCGAGAGATAATCTATGTTTATGTCACTACAGAATGGCCACCTATGCCCACCGACGCCCTCGAAAGCGAGACGAATTGTGGAGTCACGTTGTTGACACCTGGGAAGATCTCGTCGGGGATCAGAACCTATTCCACAATCTCGTGACATCCATGCCGGATTGACTTAGAGCTGTAATAGAAGCTGTCATGTGGACAAGATTTTAAGTTAACAGGTCTCTTGTTGTTTCTTATTATTATTGTTTGAGGAAGAATACTTTTAACTTCCAAGTGAGATTTTGTTGACGAGGTTCAGCCCACTTGTAAGACCCAGAAATTGGGCATAAATTATTCCATATTTGCTACAAATTAGACAGTCGAAGAACTCTGAAGAAATTAATTACACCTCAATAAAAAAGTTTTACCTGGGATCGAACACGAGACGTTTCGGTAATATATTGGAACCGACACGCTACTATATGAGCTACCGAGATAAGACAGCGACAGTAGCAGTCCACAATGTAGATCCCATAGCAGGCATTTGCCATTCGGTAGAGAGAAGCAATGATATTTTGTGACTCGAGAAATGTTGTGAAATCGTGGCCTTAAATGGCTATCTTCTTCGTGGTTGTTATTCTGATCCTTGTCCTTTTGTGGTCTTTGTAACAATTCTTCTTGTATATGTCATAGCATTTATTGTTACGTCGATATCGAGTGAACCGCGCTGTAGAACTTTAACTTCCGACGACCAAGAGTCGTCTCATTCCTTTTAAGGGTAACTGTACATATTATTAAATAAATAATGTAATTACGATTGGTGTACAGAGACTTATTTTACCCACTATACGCTCGTATACAGATTAAAGAGCACAATGTGCATACGATGCATTTCTGTTGCAGCTATTTTAGGATTCTTCTAATCCCGCCACGTTCAGCATTCGTTTGTATTAGACGGTTTTATGTGATTCCATGCCGATTGTCCTGAAAATCATAATTTCTTAAGGATTCTTTAAATGAGCTGCTCGGGTGAAGACAATGTTAAGTAACATTTTCACATAATTATATGTTATTCATAAAAATAATGTTATGTCACAAGATCTTTTCAGTAGACTACCATTTGTCTTTTGTATGTGAGACGTTTTATATTGAAGTTTCGAATGTTGGCAATACATGTCAGTGTTACATGAGCATGAGTTTTTCAAACATTAAAGTTACTGTATTTCAAAATGTAGTTTTAGTCACTTAACATTGTCTTCACACGAGCAGCTCAACTGCTGCTATGTTCAGAATTCGTTTGTATTAGATGGTTTTATGTGATTTTGTGCTTATTGTCCTGTAACGTGTAACTTCTTGAGGATTTATCTAATGCTGCTATGTTCAGCATTCGTAGGTATTAGACTGTTCTATGTTGGTTCTATGCCTATTGTCCTGTCACTCGTTAACTTCTTGGGGATTCTTCTAATGCTGCCATGTTCAGTATTCATACATATTAGACGATGCTATGTCATAGGGGGAGAGACAACAGTTTCCTTGAGAGAGGGGCAAAGCAAAACCATAGAATCCCCATATAACCGGGTTATGGGGACATTATTTACCTCATCCCCCCGTTATAGCTTAACCGTTGTAGAGTATATCGGAATATAATCATTTGATAATAATGGTATTTTCGGGGGCATGTTTCTTACAGTTACGTCCATATCCGTGAGGTTTCGGACCGAGTTATATAGGGCTTGAACTGTAGGTCTACTACAAATTATAATAGGACATAACTTAAAACAATCTCCTTTTTGTCTCTCGTACAGGAACATGTGCATACATCAATAAAACTACGTAACAATGCTAACAGAAACATTTTATATGACGTTTACCTTCCTGAAGATATCATGAAATGTAAACCGTAATTATTATTTAATCTCGTGCTTAAGTTCACACATTATTCCGGGATCACTTTTCATTTTTTCTGCATTGTTGTGCAGTATGTAACTCATATTTCTCCAAGTGGCGGCCTGAATACCTGCAGACTTCTAACACGTGAGTACCGGCTGTTACAAAAGAAAAATTACAATGCTTCCATTCCTCAAATGAGGTATAGAAATTCTTATACATTCAGAACTTTAAAATAAATGTTATAGTCTAGACACATGATCTGAAGACTTAATTGTCAAATAAAGCACAGAAACTTAATCATAGAGAAAAGCATAAAATATCTTTTGAACTCAATATTTTCTAACGTTAATAGTAGAAAAAGAGTTGAGACAAGTTTGGAGGGGTAGTGCAACCCTATGCACCCCCATAACTCCGTCTATGGCTGTGTGGTTCCATGCCGATTATCCTGCAACCATTTTGTGATTCTATACCTAGTGTCCTGCAACTGGTAACTTTTTGGAGCATTCCTTTGGACTAGACGGTTTTATGTGATACCATGCCCATTACCATGTAACTCGTAATATTCTTTTCAATGGCTTCATTCAATGTTAAATCTCACATATTTATGACAGTTATCTTTGGTAGCTAGTGGCCGTGTATCTTAATGTCGGCACGTGATTGTGAATTAATCTTCAGAAATTATGTTACATGGATTATATTACATTTTTACATATTACACAGGGTGTTTAAAAACTACGGGGCATAATTTCAGGTATGTATTTCCCACATGTGGACAATCAAAACAGTTCATTACAACATGTGTCCGGAAATGCTTCATTTCCGAGTTATGGCCTTCACAACATTGAAATTCACCGGAAAGTTCTTCTTTCCGCACGTCATTGTCATTACAGAAGATGTTTAAAATGTCCACCTCCTGCTTGAATACAGATCTCACATCGATGTCTCATTGTCCTGCGAACACGATCCCAAACTCCAGGAGTATTGCGTATGTCCTCAGAACATGCCACAATTCGATTCCGAAGGAATTCCAAATCATGCATCGGAGACGAATAAACCAATGATTTTAAATGGCCCCACAAGTAGAAATCGAGAGGGTTCAGATCAGGTGAGCGTGGAGGCCAAGCAATTGGGCCACCTCTACCTATCCATCGATCAGGAAACCTTCGATCCAAGTACCGGCGAGCCGTACGACTGAAGTGTGCAGGAGCGCCATCATGCAAGAAGTGAATGTCTTAACGATTGATCAGTGGAGTGTCTTCTAAAACATGAGGTATGGTGTTTTCCAGGAAGTTTGTGTACGCCTGCCCCGTAAGTCTGTTTACAAGTACATGGGGTCCAACTAATCGATCAGCAATAATACCGGCCCACATGTTGAGGGAGAACCGCACCTGGAGATGAGATGGAACAGTTGCACGTGGGTTTTCATACGCCCATACATGCTGATTGTGGAAATTTGTTATGCCATCTCGTGTGAACTGTGCTTCATCTGTAAATAATACTAAGGCAGGAAAGTTCGGATTTACACCACACTGCTGCAAGAACCACTGACAGAACCTAACTCGTGCAGGGTAATCTGCTGGTGACAGGGCCTGTACACGTTGCAAATGATAAGGATACAATTGATAACCTTTCAACAGTCTCCAGACAGTCGTATGAGGAACACTGACTTGCAACGCTACCCTTCGTATGCTGATAGAAGGAGTCATGTTCACAGCCTCCAGAATCTCCTCCTGTACTTCTGGGGTTGTAGATCTTGGTCGTCCCCTTCCCAAACCAGGAGAGTTAAATTCTCCATACTCGCACAGACGGTAATGGAGACGTACAAATGACTTCCGATCTGGACATTGTCGCTATGGGTACCTCTCCTGGTACAAACGACGAGCCAGCGCAGCATTGCCGTCCGCCTTACCGTACATGTAGTGTATCTCTGCCAGCTCTTGATTTGAATACATGTCGCACAGTCTAACGCATACACAACACTGACTGTAACCTTCGCTTCGGAATGAACTGTCAGAGTGCCCTCTTAATGTCTCCTTTGACGGCAACGACCTGCGGAAAGAAAAACATTCCGGTGAATTTCAATGTTGTGAAGGCCATAACTCGGAAATAAAGCATTTCCGGACACATGTTGCAATGAACTATTTTGATTGTCTACATGTGGGAAATACATACCTGAAATTATGCCCCGTATTTTTTAAACACTCTGTATATTACATTGAAATATATCACTATTTTTTTAAATTAAATAATTATTATGTGATTAAAATGAAAGGTAAAGGCACTTATGACATCATCAGATGAGTAATAAAAGCACACACTGAAAATGATTAATGTATTTCCAAAATTCTCTCTGTCTGATAGCGTTTTCTTCAAGTACTATCATCCTAAAATAATGGAGTTTACGTTATATTTCACCTCCACATTTTACGAGAGAATATTGAAATTCAGAATGCAGTAGATAATATACTAGTACGTCATCGGGATAAAATTATATACAAACAGCGAATGCAGGAAAACGCGCTTCTTTTTAAAAAAATTTGTGCTAATACTGCGTATAATTGTAATATATCAGCTATTAATGTACTGAATTTTACTGTCACACAATTTGTGTAAATAGATTATCTTCTTTAGCAACTGCCTGAATGTTTATAATAAACTATAATGACTATCTGAACACAAAAATAGCGTAACTGATGGATACAATGAAAGCGAGTTAATGTTATTGCTTGACAAAGAAATTGCTTCCATGAACCTCGGGTTGTTTTAATGCATGATTGCCAAACTGGGCTTCACGTACAGCTAATGGATATTTTACAATTAATGAGAAATGTCTCCTATGGGCATCGACCACTTTCTGGCAGAACAAATACCCGTCGCACGAGAAATATTGAAAGTTAGTCGCCATTAATAATTGCAAATGATCTACAGCTCAGGGATCAGAAGTGATGTGTTGTATTCCTAAAGCGAGAGAGTACTCTAGATCAGTGGTACTCAATCTTAACGTATCTCTAGGGGTACGCGGGGTTGTCTCAAGGGATACGCACCCCAATGACTACGTATGTAAAAATGCTGATAAATTAATTTTATTGTACCTTTTGGTATTTATTGCAACTTACGTATTTTCTTTTACAATATGAACTCTGTTATTTTCCTCGTTTCAATAACATTTTACTTAATTTATTACTTTTATTATTGCATACATAGCTATTGTATGAATGAATGAATGAATGTATGTATGTATGTATGTATGTATTATTATTATTATTATTATTATTATTATTATTATTATTACTTTGCTTGCGTGCAGGAGTCATAGTCTTTTGTTATTTCTTATACAATCGCAATGGGATACGAAGGTAATAAAGGTATTTTGGGGGTACGCTAACAAAAAGGTTTGACTACCACTGCTGTAGGTGACAGCAATGAACATTCCATCATCCTGACGCAAGACTGATCACTCCAAGGAATTCATATTGGCAAGGCGTTGGCTGCAAGCAACCCATAAATTACAGCGTTTAAAATTTGTTCCCTCATAATTAAAATAAGTAGAAGGAAACATCACGTCATATTCTGGAGAAACGAGCTTTAACTTTGATGGAATGACAGGCAGATTGAGACTTTTATTATCCTTGGGTCGTGAGTCACAGTGTAAGAATTCGGGCGAGTCCATAAAACAAACACATAAGCCTAAGGGCCCAGGGACATTCAATACGACTTCTTTGTTCAATTTCATTTGTGTTTGGAACTGCGTAAACAATTAACGTCACGTAAAATAATTTGTGGTTCTATTTCGACTTTCACTGGCTATAAGAGATATGAGAGTCTCAGTCCATTAAAATTTTTTTCCCTTGGAGGTTTCATATTCCTACTCCACATTTCGTTACTACTTTCCAAGTCAAGTAATAGTAACAATAATAATAATAATAATAATAATAATAATAATAATAATAATAATAATAATAATAATAATAATAATAATATATTGGCCGACTTAAGGCCATATGGCTTCCTCTTACACACTCAACCAGGTCACAAATATACTATCAGATAATCAAACAGTGAAATTAATAATAATGAATAATAATAGTAATAATAATAATAATAATAATAATAATAATAATAATTAGTTCCTTTTTTTCTAGAGAAGAAGTTGTAACTGTGCAAAATTCATTGGAGCAAACGGAGAGATGATTGCTGCCAATTGTACCTGTAATTCAAGGCCTAAACAATGTTCAGAGAGAAAAGCGCATTAAAAATATAATTAACCCTTATTAATTTTCACATCTTAATGCACCTTTCAGAAGAAATGTAAATTAAATTCGTGTCAATATAAAATGACTCAATTTGGGTTAACAAAATAAATAATTAGTTTACAAAACTAATTACCGGTTACCAAAATATCAGAAAATTTTGCATAGCATAGCCATTGCTTCAGTATTTTCTCCCTTTGCGTTACGCTTTTCCCTTCCGAAGTCTGTTACAACATGACGGCCTTTTAGAAACCAAGATTTAACATACTTGTCAAGGTTGAAGTCGATGAAAGGGGGCCCCACAATTCTAATAAGAATCAGGTTCCTCATGGCGTTAACTAACAGAGATAATCTCAACGGCGAGACAATGGAGTAGAGCTGGGAAAATGCCTCACAACACATTGACCACTCGAAATTCCAACTAACCATCGTTACCATGATTTACCAAGGGGAAAGCACTTTTGATGGTTAGGTAGTTTTTTCGATATTTAACTAAACTTTGTTGAAAGTACAGTTCAAATTACCTTCCTCTCATATAGTTCTACATTCCTATGTGGAACTTAACCCCCTATTCCGACCTCGCCAAGTTTTTCCTACCTTTAGATATTGCCTCCCAGGTAACAATTCTGCATTTCCTTATATCTTTATTTAGGCTACACAATTTCACCATCTGGATTTCGGAATACTGCAGATGTACAGTTACCCTTAAAAAGAATGAGACGATTCTTGGTCGTCGGAAGTTAAAGTTCTACAGCGCGGTTCACTCGATATCGACGTAACGATACAGACCATGACAAATAGTACAAGAACTGTTAAAAGGACCACAACAAGGACAAGGACCTGAATAAGGATCACGAAGAAGACTGCCATTTAAGGCCAGGATTTCAAAACATAGCTCGAGTCACAAAATATCATTGCTTCTCTGTACCGAATGGCCAATGCCTGCTAAGGGATTTACAGTCTGGACTGCTGCTGTCACTGTCTTGTCTCGGTAGCTCATATAGCAGCGTGTCGGTTCCACTCTATAACCGAAACGTCTCGTGTTCGATCTCGGGTAAAACTTTTGTTTTATTGAGGTGTAATTAATTTGTTCAGAGTTCCTCGACTGTCTAATTTGTCGAAAAATATGGAATAATTTATGCCCATTTTCTGGGTCTTACAAGTGGGCTGAACCTCGTCAAAAATAAATCTTACGTGGAAGTTAAAAGTATTCTTCCTCAAACAAAAATCATAAGAAACAAAAAGAGACCTGTTAACTTAAAATCTTGACCACATGCCATCAGCTTCTATTACAGCTCTAAGTCGATCCGGCATGGATGTCACGAGATTGTGGAATAAGTTCTGATCCCCGGCGAGATCTTCCCAGGTGTCAACAACTTGATCCCACAATTCGTCTCGATTTTGAGGGCGTCGGTGGGCATAGGTGGCTATCCTTCTGTTTTTCAATTCCGCCCATAACTTTTCGATGACATTCAAATCAGGTGACTTCGGAGGCCAATTAATAATTTCGATCTCGGGTCTCCTTTGAAACCATCTTTGAATGCTTGCAGCATAGTTCACGGGATGGTTATCCTGCTGGAACAGCAATGTTCCTTCGGGAAAACGTTCTCGGGCGGAGGGAAGGAATATATTTTCCAGAATGTGCTCGTAAGTTCCCGATTAAACCGGCCATCGATGCGTTCTATAACGCCAGGTCCATCGTAAGACATCCACCCCCAACACGATATGCTAAAGCGCCCCGATCTTTCACGTCGGTGCACATAGCGCTGGTCATGTCCGAGACCATCCTCACGATAGACACGGACATGACTTTCGTAATCACTCGAGATGGTTTTTTCGTCGGAGAAAATTTCATTTCTCCAATCAAAATCCACTCGATTGGTAGCGAAGGCAAGACGGTCGACAGCTTGTACTTCCCCCAATATTTCCATTTGCGCAGCCCTCCGGCTTCTAATACTGCGGTTCCTCAACCTGCTGATCACAGTCTGTGAAGACCCGGGAAAGTTAGATGCTGCTCTTATTTCGTTAGCAGTCAGAAAAGGGGTCCTGTCGAACTGTCTCGAATAAGAGAGCAACCTCTTCCAATGAAGAAATCCGCGGACGCCCAGGAATAGGGCGATTTTCGACCTCCCCTAAATTTTGGTAACGATGAACCCACCTCGCGGCTGTACTTCCAGGAACACCGACCAAACGGCCAGCAGATCTAGCCTCATATCCAGCCTCAACTAGAGCTATAACCCGCTGTCTCATGTCACGTCGGTTCGCCATTACGATGAGAAATGAAGGATGACGATAATACTTTAGTGTAGACAATGACTATTTAACGTGATACAGAATTATTGAAATAAGAGGCATCTTGCATAGTAAGAGTTAATAAATCAACCCTAAATTAAGTATCTAAATAACAGGATATAACAGGAAGTCCAATTGTTGCGAAACTAATCAAATTAAATCTAAGCTGAAGTAGCACAGCATAAATGTTTTGTACACAGAATTAGACTGAATTCCTATTCGACAGAACCTATAATCAATGGCTTGTCTGAACACCATAAACAAATCCTAAGTGTTTCCAATGTCACTGAACAATTTCAAAATATTAATTTAAAAACTAAGAAAGGATCGTAAATGCTGTATCTAGTGATTATTTACATTTATGTCTACAAAATGAATCTTGGAAAAACGTATATGATACTGGTACTACTGATATTAAGAGTAAATGTATTGAATTTTTCACTTAACCCAGATAAACCTACTGACTAATATGTAGGACGGCATATATTTTCTCAATTTAAATCTATCTCTTTGACTTCCTACAAGTTGGCAGTCCTGTTGCTAATGTTACAGACATCTATTTAGTTGTTGATGAGACAGCCGATGTTGCAAGTGTTCATATCCTAGTATACTTGTGTTTGAAAGTTGTCTGTGTCTTACCATGACAAACACTTTGTAAGTGTAATGTATTTTATTTACTTTTAAGTGGAACTAGAACTTTGTAATTTTATTTGTACACTTATAAGACATGAATACAACGTATTATTAAGTAAGATTGAAATTTACTATGATTACTTTGCGTTTATAATAGGCTAAACTGAAGCGACCTATATGTAGGGCGGTAGGATGATCCGCGTACATTTCTGGTAAAGTAATTTTGTCTTTTTAATATTTAAAATTCTGTAATCCAGCAATATGTATGTTACATAGTGAATAAAAGAGCAGATTTTCAAGAGCACCATGGCTGCAAACAATTGATCAAGAATAAACCCATCACCCTGATGCAGCCCATCACTTTTTCTTCGACAACTTTTTCACCAGTATTCCTCTATTTGTGGAGCTAGGAAAGCGAAAAATCAGAGCTACTGCTACAATTCGAGACAACAGAAAGTCAAACTGCCCCTTGGTTACTACTCTTGAGATGAAGAAAAGATAGAGAGGATCTTCAAATTTTGGCTTGGCGCTACAGACAATGGATTCGTCATTTGGTTTGAGCCATATCAAGGGGCTTCGACCCCAATAAAATAAGATTATCTACAATAGTGCTTGGAGGTAGCATCATGTTACAGTATTCTGACGTGTTAAGGTTTGAGCACCCTGATGCAGCCTATCATTTTTTCTTCGACAACTTTTTCACCAGTATTCCTCTTTTTGTGGAGCTAGGAAAGCGGAAAATCAGAGCTACTGCTACAATTCGAGACAACAGGAAGTCAAACTGCCCCTTGGTGACTACTCTTGAGATGAAGAAAAGATAGAGAGGATCTTATGACTTCCAAACAGCTGAAGCAAAAGTTGTCGTTTGCAAGTGGAACGATAACAGTGTCATTACTGTAGCATAAAATGCCGTGCCTGTGAATCCACTGTAAAGTGTCTCTAGATATTCAAGACTTGAGAAAAAGAAAATTCAAATTTCTTAGCCCAGAAATATATCTATCTACAACAAACACATGGGTGGAGTTGATCGTGCAAATCAGAATATATCATTGTATAGAACTGTCATTCGTGGTAAAAAATGGTACTTCCCCATAATCATGCAGTGTATTGACATGGCTGAGCAAAATGCATGGCTTCTCCACAAAAATAATGACGGAAAGCTGGATCATCTGGCATTCAGACGACAAATAAGCACTCAACAAAAAGAGGCCCAAGCAAGGCATCGCGAATGAAACATGCAGATTCGAAATATGACATGCTCGAACATTTGGTGATCTAACAGAACTGTCAAACCAGGTGTAGAGTGTGTCATCAGAAGACTTCCTGTAGGAAGGAAGTGTGGCATTGGCTTACATGTCAAGTGTTTTCTTGTATATCACACTAATGTGTAGTAAATATTCAGAACTTTGCATGTATGTGACAGTTTATTTATGTCATCACTGTGATTAGTTCATTTTCATTTTCAAGTTACAATATTGCACAATTTACCGCTAAATTATATATGTGGATTTATTTTGTTGCAATTCACGGTAATGAACACTGAATGTTCATATTATTACTTTGCTCACTTCAAGAATATGTAAGAGAAAACAATTTGTGTTTACAGTTTATAATATATTATCACAAGAATGAGTTAAAGTATTCCGTCTAAAATTACATTGTTGCACTATATTATTGTAATTTTGATTTACATTGAGATCACAACTCGTTTTATCTGCATTCGCTACTACATTTCGGACAACTAATGCATATTGCTCATATGTTCTCCCTATATCCTACCGACCTATATTTAGGACGCCACTTATTTAAAAAAACCAATGCCATGATTGCACAGTGGTTGTTAAAAACTATATAAACGAATATTTTAAGTACATTTTATAAGGATATGATGAAATTCCTAGTAAAAAAAATTTCAGGCTTATCTGGGTTAATTTCATAATCACTTCAATGGATGTTCTCCGCTCAATGTTGTGAAAAAATTCAAAAGTAAAATCATGTAGATAACGCAGGGACTTCAAAATCTCATGTATTAAGAAGAAGAATCTCTATGTAATGAGCTGCAATGTAATGATCCACATGTTCTGAAATACTGCAAGAAGTACAGTGTAATTTATAAAAAATTATGAAAGAGGGAAATAGAATATATTTGAATAGAAAAGTACAAAATTCAGATAATGCAATTAAAGCTATTCCGAATATATTTAAAGTTAAACTTGTAGATATCCTAAGAAAGAAAATATTTTTTCATTAAAACCAATGATTATAAAGTAGAGGATCCCAAATCTATTGCAAAATCTTTTAACATATTATAGAATATAGTACGGAAATATTATTGACAACTTAAACATTAAAGATTTTGCAAAAGATACTGCAATTGGTTACTTAATAGTTGCATTTAATAATTAGTATTAATATATGTAATTAGTCAATAACTGCAACAGTGCTTTTTCATTCAATCATAATATGAATAAAATTGAATGCACATTAAATTGAACACTATTGGAAACACGTAGAAAAATAGTTAAAATTAACTGAAGGTGTGAGAATGAAATAATTCAAAGCCATACTTTTGACAAAAAGTGTTTTGTGCGAGTGCATTTCTTACACATATGGGAAAGCTATTAATAAAATATTGTAATAATTACTCAACAAATGACATAGCCTAAGGACTCTAAACCTTTGTAAAAGTTTGTCTATTATGATATATATTTTTTAATTTCATTTGAATTGTTAGTTTTTAATATATATGCATTTACATTGTATATGTGTGTGTATAAATGCATTCATTAGATTATTGTTTATAGTATTATAATTTGTAATTTTGTATTGTTTGCGATCATTAACACTTAATCTCAGACTTTGTAAAACTCTATTTCAACGTTACTTAGCTATTTCAACGTTATTTAGACAAAAAAAAATCGTTGTGTAAACTAAGAATCGAACTCGCACTTTTCTACAAAACACGCAGAAGTCTTACCGTCTGAGCTATTGAAACGACATGAAATCTTTCCTTTCTGTGCGGAGTGTCGATCTAGTCGTGAAGGTCCATTGTCGATTTAACTACACGATTTATGTATATATTTATCTTTTATTTACGTAATATTATCATATTTTTTGCAGTTTTTGAAGTGAATTTCGGAACGATGGTAGTAACAAAACAAATAGCCTGCATTTAAGTAACTCAATATTCGTTATCTTGCGTATCAGTGCTCTGGTCTCCGATCATGCGCAGTGTCTTACATCTGAGACTTAGGAATATTCAATCGTCTCATTCTTTTCCAGGGAAACTGTACCTACTTATCACGGTGAAAACAATTTAAAGTGCAGGATTCTACTGAAGAATAAATGTTGATGAAACAAGCTTCAATAGTCAGGAAAAAGTGACCTACTGAATAAAATCTTTCATATTGGCAATTCTTCATCCAGCAATGTGATAGCTAATCTCCTATGTTAATATTATTAGGTTAAATTTACTTTCGTGCATAGGTAATAGGGAACAATGTACCCTCCAGTTAACTTTTGTACGTGGAAGTGAAAACAATAACTCATCCGACAAGTCTAACAAACCCATTGTAACTCGAAGTTCGTAAATTTCAATGAATTAATCGTTAATAGAAAAAGACCCAACTTTAATACTTGATCTCAAATCAGTGTGGTTCTGACCACGGTAGAGGAAGGTCGTGTGTTTCCGATCCGGCTTGTGTACCGTGACGAGAACTGATTGATTACGCGCACGTAAAGTTTCTTATTGTTGACAGTGTAAGTGACACAGTGCGGTCAAATAACGTACATTAGTAACAGACATTATACATCTAATTAATACAAGTAGTTGTGCTTAAGTGAATTTCAACAAGAATGACGACCTTTCGTCTGTCAACACCATCAAGGTTCAATTTGAGACAACGGCAACGAGACCTACAGCAATGGAACTGCACCGATGGATACAACAACAGTTAAAGGTAACAGCAGATCAGTTGGACATGGTACAGCTCAACACACAGGAAAGATCACTTTATCTCAAGGTAATTTTCTCCTAACTTATTTGAGAGAATAGTACAAACATATGAAGGGGAAGTACCTTTTAAATATGAGAATGGTGAAAACACACAAGTTAAAATTAGCAAAGCGTACTTTCCCTCATTCACAGTGCGAGTATTTAACCTCCCCCCGGAAATATCAAATTCCGTAGTGACACAAGTGTTAAACCGATATGGAACCATTAGCTCAATACGAAACGAACAGTGGAGTACAGCCTTTCCCTTACCAGTCAACAACGGAATTAGGGCAGTAAAAATGGAAATTAAACAACATATTCCTGGATCAGTAAAAATTGCTGGCTGCCCTGCTCAAATAACATACGTAGGTCAACCGCAATTGTGTTTCGTCTGCCACGAGCCAGGTCATCTAAAAGAAGAATGCCCTAAACGAAAAACCAAACTGTATGTGAGTGTTCAACCCCAGAATCTACTGCTAAGTGACGTTGTTGCGGGGATTAGCGAGTGTTCCGCGCCAGCTTCCCATGCCGCGGAGCACACCGAATCTACTTTAACGACGGAGTAAATACATGACGAACAGCCCAACCCAATGGAATTAGAAGAAACATATTCGGCGTCTCCTACACCCGTAATCAAGTCTGTAGAAAAGTCAAATGACGTAAATTATTTGAAGGCAACGGAGGACTTTGTAGAGCAAACACCTGAAGAACAGGATAACAAAGCAGAATACGAGGACATGGAGGATAAAATTCAACATCAGGAGAAACATCCAGCAGAAGAAGATACAACAATGTCTGTGGACTGTAAAGCGCAAGAGCAGCAGGCAGATGCAACTCCCAACAAAAAACTGAAATCAACAGTAGAACACGAAATTATACGAGATCCTAGGCAGCGTAAAAGAGAAATAGCAAATTCAAGTAACATCGTAGAAAAATATTCGCAGAACACTTGTACAATAAGTAAAATTAAGAACAACCCGCGACCCGTACGGTCGTACTAAAGAAGGAACCAAGAAAGAAAAGGCGGTTGAAACGGGTTCTAGCAAGGAGATAACACTGCCTTAAAGTTTGGCTGTAAACATTCTACAACACACCAACTGCAAAGAGTCACCGAATCCATTATAAAAGGCTTTGAAGAAAAACAGTATACTGCCACTGTGTTTCTGGATATTGCCCAAGCATTTGATACTGTTTGGCATGATGGTCTAATGCTAAAATTATATAGAATTGGTTTTCCTGACTATCTCACACGCATAGTGAAAAGTTTTTTATCTGAGCGTCAGTTCTCAGTACGTATAGATGGCATTAAATCAACGCTTCGTCCAGTTTTAGCCGGAGTACCACTAGGTTCTATACTGTCACCACTTCTCTTCAATATCTTCACATATGACATTCCATGTTTACAACCGTCACACATAGCTATGTATGCTGACGATACAGTTCTCTTTTAATCTCATAGTAACCTAAATACTGCAATCAGCACTCTTCATACATCCTTACAGGAGCTGTCTAAATGGTTCTCTGACTGGAGATTACTACTCAACATTACCAAGACAGAAGCTAAAAATCTTCTCTTTAAGGCCTCTTCATAATCCACCTCCTTTGGTTCTTCTAAATGAACAAGTTACATGGCTCTCTAGTCAAGAAGCTGTCAAATATTTGGGAATACTATTAGACACGAAACTTACATGGAATGCCCATATAACTCCCATTGTTACACTAACCTCTTCTAGAATTAGAAAATTATACCCTTTGGTTAATAGACGTTCACAAATTGGATTGGACTGTTCAATGCTACTCTACACCTCACTTGTACGACCTCTTTTAGCTTATGCAGCGCCAGTGTGGGGGACAGTAAATAAGACACACATGCATCTCCTACAAGTTCTCCAGAACAAGTTCCTGCGTACTGCAACAAATGCCCCCTGGTTTGTAAGAAATCAACAACTGCATCAAGAATTGGGAATTCTTCCACTAGAACAGTACATCCATTCAATGTCAAAATCTTTCTTCAACAAACTTCCTGGTGTTCCTGGAGCTGTGACATATAACATTGGAGCAAGATCTTGTCAGCCATCTCGACTTAAAAGGAAACTCCCTCAAGACATCCTTCTTAGTGATACTGACGACTCTTCATAATTTAATACAGAAAATCATCATATTTTTGTTCACATAATTCACAAAAATGTTTAATTAATTAATTTAAATTAATTAGAGGAGCCTTTAGAGCCAACCTCAGCATGATATTCTGCATGTGATATTCCATCATTTAACAGTGGTCTGTATAGCAAGTTTGCTGGTCGACCAATATTAAACATAAAAAAAGTTTGGCTGTGTTCCGTAAGCTAAAGCTTTTTGTTGCAAATATTTATTATGAAACGTGGTGGTACATTTCCTAGCAAATAATCTTTACGTGCCATCACAGTTCTTTACTTTTTCAGCATGGTAATCTTAAGAAATTATGCTACCGTAATTTCACACAACTATGGTTCAATATCTCATCACTTTTTAGATTTCTCAATCTAATTTACAAAATAAAACTATTAGAAGAATTTATTTTGTTGATATCAACTTTAGAAAGGTCAGGAATTTATATCAAACACTTTTGTTATTCGAAATGTAGTTGGTATATGGAGCATCTTTTCATAAACTACGGACTATAGTTGTGTTATGAAGTCACAACTATAGTCCATTGAATATATCCTAATATAAATCGCTCATGGACTACAGTTGAGGGGATGTTTTGCAACTGTGTCATACAGCAGTCAATAATTTTTAATATAAAATACAGATTTTGTAGAAGAGAGTGAGAAAAATTATTTATTTCTTAATTTTAACATAACCGCTGTTTCTTAAAAAAAAAATACAATTTGTATCAAATAACGAAATCAATATAAAACCAAAAAAAAAAAAAGACAACCATTCTTAATCAAAATCAAACATTCTCAAACAGATAGGTACATAATGAGTGGGTTATTTTTTGTTTAACTCCATAGATCTTCAAGTTCAGGCACATGGAAAAGCTTCCTTTTCGTAGGTACTTCGCTACTTTGGCTTACTGATAGATCGTTTAATATCTTTTAAGGATGATTTGAAGTATCTTCGAGTGTCTCTTCAATGTCTGACAAGTTCAATGAAGATTTGATGCCAAGGAATATCCATCTTCATTTTTCACGGTAGAACTCTCTACTGCCTTCCCCTTGCAATAACCTTTGTTTCTGCTTGAGCAAATTGCAATTTTGGAGGTAGATGGTAATGCAAAATTTTCAATATCTGCTGCTGAATTACTTTTACTTGAGTCAACATCAAGTTTCTTCTTTCTCCTCTTTATGATGTTCCTTCTTCTATTGCTTGATTCGTTGTCATTTCTATTTATTTTATGAATGTGTCTGAAACAGCACTTCCTTCTGGGTTTCTGACTTTAGGATCAGAACATGATGGCACACTTCCTAGAACTTCAACTGCACAAAGAGGAAAGATTGCAACTTTCCTGAATCCAACTGCAAATTTGCTTGCGATATCGGATTATAGTAACTTTATTCCAGAGCTTTTTAATAATGGAGGAAATACATTTTTGGAATCTGTTGGCATGCTTCTTCCATCTGGTGTCCCTTTTCACTCGTCAAATATTTGCCGCCAATGGTATTTCAATTTCGAAAACAAGTTCTGTTTAGTGGTTGTATCAGATCGGTCACATTTGGAGACTGCAAAACCTGTGATAATTCATTCTTGTGACGTTCTGAAAAGCATTTTGCCCAACGTCTTCCAGGTAGATTCTTAGAGAATGCTGGTACTTTGCGGTCTTGGCTATCCAGGTACATTTTCACATTACACCTGAAGTAGAATAACGTTATCAGAAATCCAAGATTGGACATGGATATAGCATGTTCGACGAATGCACGAATGCTTTTTTTTTCTGAAGACAAGAAGAACCATTGTCGATCAGGTGAGTTTAGTTTATTTTCATGCAGTGCTCTCGATTTAGGTATTATAGAACTACGAGGTATTTTGGACTTTTCTGCGGCTTCCCGCTGTGTCAGTACCTTGTTGGTGATATATTTTATACAAAGATCCATACTTCTGTCATCATATAGCTTATAGGACCTTCCTGCTAACTTTCTACGAAAAATTTTATTAGATGGCACCACCAGAAGCTATAAAAACATTCTGTAATGTAAGAACCGAAACCAGAAGTCGGAACACAACTATGGTCCACAAAAATGATAGGACCATAGTTGAACTCCAAGTACCATTTTTTATTATTCTTCCAGTAAATATGAAAATACATATGCAACTGCAAAAATATTCATTAAATGTATGCAAATACTAAATTACCTGTCATATAGACCATCAAGAACACAGAAATTCTTGTTGTGGTAACTGATGGCAGAGAAAATTTCCAGTGGACGAGGTAACTTGCAAAACCTAACTCCAATTGACAGTTGACTAGCGACAAAACATGGCAGACAGGATGCGTTTCATAACCCTCACAATATTACTATATCTATGCTCTATGCTTTAGTATTTAAATAATCACTAACTATCACTAGGAACTGAGATATCACTGTTTTCGTGAGCGCGTGTGTTTGGACCATAGTTGTGGCTTAGGACCATAGTTGTGTGAAATTACGGTACGTTAAATATAAATTGCATACAGAGTAAATTCAAGCAAAACGCTTTGAGTCAATTTATTAGGGACAATAACATAGATGTATTACTGTTACAAGAAGTAAACATGGATAATTTTAGTTTTTTAGGACCACAATTTGATTTTTTAGTTCATACAGGAGAAAACAATAGAGGTACTGCTATAATTTATCGTGCTGGTTTTATTGTAAAAAATATAGTAGGACATCCAAGTGGTAGAGTAACATCCTTGACTTTAAATGACACCCACATAGTGAATGTGTACCTCCCATCCGGAACTATAATCGTATTGAAAGAGAGAACTTCCTTAGTAGAGACTTGCCCTTCTTTCTATGACATCGATACAATCGGCTAATTCTCGGAGGAGACTGGAATTAGGTACTACAAGCCAAGGACCAATCTGAGAGTTACAATCCCTCGCCTGTTTTAAAAACACTAGTGACGGACTTAAAGCTTGTGGACACATGGGAAAATAAGCGTGGAAACAACGTAACGTTTACATTTCACAGACAGAACAGTGCATCCCGACTTGACCGTTTTTACATCAGTGAAGCGTATACAAATGACATATACAACGTGACAGTCATTCCCACTCCATTCTCCGAACATGATTGTGTGCTATTGTCAACAATAACCGAAACACTACCTCCTTTGTATGGACGCAGTTATTGGAAACTAAACAACTCCTTACTTCAACTGCATGATGTTAATCAGAATTTTAATGATCATTTTGAAAATATAAAACGCAGAGTAAAAAATTTCCCTCTAAGTATTATGCAGAAATGGATTCGTATTATAAAACACGGAATTAAGTCGTTCTATCAGACTGCGGGATATCTGCGAGCACAGGAAAGTCAAGCTACACTTCAATTTTATTATCAGATGTTAAATGAACTTTATTCTCGTCACAAGACAGAAGGTAATAAATGGGAATTAATCAGTCAAGTTAAACGCACAATATGCACTTTACAGGAAAAGAAAATGTATGGAGTAGTAATTCGATCGAAAGTTCCTACAATAAACGAAGACGAAAAATGTGCCCTCTATCACTTAGTAAAAGAAAAGCAAAAACACCATGTCAAATTCATTACAAATCTTCAGACGGTGGCTGGGAAAACTCTCAACACAAACAAGGAATGTAAAACAGAATTTATGTGCAAATACAAATATATCGAAGCAGCAAATACAAAAGCTACTCAAACATATCAATCGTCACTTAAGTGTGATCCAGCAAGAAGAACCGCAACACCCAGTTACAGAAGAGGAAATCCGGAAAGCATTAGATTCAGCACCTAAACACACAGCACCCGGCCCAGATGGTCTAGCATACCAGTTTTACAAAACACATTGGGTAGTGATGAAAGAATATTTGTTGGAACTGTTCAACTATATTTTTAATATTCATGATATAACTGATGGGTTCAGTGACGGTGTGGTGACGCTCATCCCGAAGAAGAAATCTCCTAGTAGAGCAACCGATTATAGACCCATCACACTATTAAACACCGAATATAAACTACTGATGAAAGTTCTAGCCAACCTTTTTCGATCTATGTCTCAAGATATTTTTGAAACAGGGCAAACATGTGGCATCCCTAATAAGTCCATTACAGACAATCTCACTGCCATCAGAGACACCATATTACACCATGAAGAACATCCAAATGAAAGTGGTGCACTGGTATCGCTCGATTTTGAGAAAGCTTTCGACAAAGTGAACCACAATTATTTATACGCAGTCATGCAGCACTTCTGTATTCCTCAGAAAATAATTAATATCATTAAAGCGATATACGCAAAGGCACATTCTCGAATTCAAGTTAATGGGTTTATTAATAAAAGAATTCCAATAAAATCCTCAGTCAGACAAGGGTGTCCTCTATCTATGTTTCTTTTTGCCGTCAGTGTAGAACCATTTATACGACTTGCACATCAGGTACTGCACTCTAGAAATCGAGTACCAACATCAATGTTTACAATAATAGTGTATGCAGACGACGTTGTCCTGCTTCGTGACGTCGAAGAGTGTGAATATCTACCGGGCATTTTGCAAACTTATTGTGAGGCCTCAAACGCGCAAATAAATTATCAAAAGTCAACTTTATTGCCCGTAGGGAAATGGCCCCAACAACAAACAATAACATCCCAATTAAAGCTAAAACAAATATACTAGGTCTAACGGTATGCACCTCCTTTGACGATATCGTGGAAAGCAATTGGTCTAAAGTTACTGCCAGCAGCCGAGCCTCAATGTTTGAAAATGTCAGCAGAAATCTTAATTAGTTTTAGAAAATTTGGCACGTCAATGTATTTTGTCTGTCATAATTATGGTATATCGCTCGAGTTGTGCCAATGACTAACAAATATTCATGCATCATGGAAAAAGCTGTAAACTATTATATGTGGAAGGGACATTTCTATAAGCTCAAAAAAAAAAACGCAATTATATCTACCGAAAAAGAAGGGAGGATTGCAGCTAACAGCCGTAAAACAGAAATGTCAAGCACTTTTTATATGCAACGTAATGCGAGCACTACAAGGAAGGGGGGGCCAGGTAGATATAAATTTCTGGGAACATCATACACCATTACTACGAAAGAGGACCTCCACATTACCACGCTTGATAAGACAATCTTGGGAACAGGTTGAAAAATACCCAGCAGATATTTTGGGGGTAAATGGCCCGCAACAAACAAAAATGATATATCAGCACATTCTGCAAGACACTTATCAGACACCACATATAATGGAACGATATCCGAATGAGAGACGGTCCAAAATCTGGAATAACCTCCACCTGGCGGACATTCCTACCACATGGAAGATTTCAGCATATGAATACATCAATGAAATTATCCCAACGGAAGAGAAGAAGTATCGCCACAATATCACTGCGTCACCGGCCTGCAAAAAATTTGGGTTTTTGGATACATAAAAACATCGTGTAACGAACTGTGGACCTGCAAAGTTTGTTTGGGAAGAAGCAAAAAGATTACTGTATAGTGTAGGAGACATCCAGAGAGTGAATGGTATGAATCAAGTCCTCCTTTGTATCACCCACCAACAGAAAATAATGTATTCGTACATGTGTGGTTGGCAATAAGTTTGCTGCATTACCAATTAACAACAGAACTACCAACTGTAAATGACTATATAGGAACGCTGAAAACGGAAGATATTAAAGTATAATAAAAATATCAAAGTGATGCTCGAACCAAAATCCACCAACTTGACCTTCTTCAATTATAACAAGTCAATATCTTTAGATTCTTGGTTGTAGGCCTAATTCTAAAATAAATACTAAGATGTGACCTCAGAACACTATGTAACAGTGTCACAGAGGAACGGTGTTTATATATATATATATATATATATATATATATATATATACACATATATATGTATATATATCAATGCAAGTTAATTTCTTTGCAATATTACGGTTTTGAAATGGACGGTATATTTAAAAGAAAACATTATATCCCAGTCTGTTCACAAATGAAAATATGCTGATTATTATGTATGCAATATTTTAAGTGTAATGTTTATTTTCTGTCAGCATTTTTCAAAGTTGATTTAATTTATTAAATTACAAAGATTTAGTGGAGTATTAACATGTGCCACTTTGCCTACAAGGGTAACTGTATTTACGTATCCTTTAGGTAAGCTAATCTTTAAACATAAATTTAAGGTGTGTAATTATGTAAATCGAAAACACAAGTCTAAGAAACCCATTGTAACTCGAAGTTCATAAATTTCAATGGATTAATCGTTAATAGAAAAAGACCCAACTTTAACACTTGATCTCAAGCTGCTTCAAGTATTTATGAATTAGGCTACAGACAGCCTATACACCAAACACATCGAAAACTCCAGACCTAACGGGAGAACCGCTACATTTGCGATACTGTCGACATTGGTTCGTTCCACAGGGCTGCCACAAGGAAAGTAGTCAACGTACTAAATCCTTGTCACGAAGGTACTGTATAAAATACTACATATATTAGTTAATTATGTATTTTATTATTATTAATTACAGTGAACGAATTAGCAACAATAACACAAAATAAATTCGTGAAATATGTTTTAGTTCTATTAATATACTGTAGCCCACTTTACTATACAACGTATTTTTCTATAGAGTCTATCTTGCTTGAATATTCGCGAGGAAAAAATCACCACTTGGTCATTTACTTTGAGGGTGTCTATTTGGCAGAGGATACAATATTTTACGTTTCACATATATTGTTGCCTTACTTCCAAAACCTCGTAACTCGCTCGGATGTCGATTTTCACTTTTTTACCCGATTTTAAATATATCCAGGTATTCATCTACTGATAAAACAGTGCAGCTTACTTTAGCATACTAATGCTAAAATCGGTCTGTTACGAAACCACTTAACTTCTCAATCTCTCGTAAGTTGATTCCAAAACCTTGTAACTTAATGGAGTATCGTGTTGCTAATCATTGCTCTCTGTGGAGCAAGTACGCTGTTCGCACGTAAAAAGCTGTTTCATTCTTTCTTTTCATTAACTTTATTATTTGTAGTTATTCCCAATAGCAATCGCTTTCCTGAATATGCTACATACTGTATAAAATAAGATGTAGTTCATGACAAAAAGCCACAAAAACCTTTAAAATGTCACCGTTAATAAAGAAGTTTTGAATGGATAGCTTTGTATACAAGATACATGTTTAAGAGGTTTTATTTATAAAATGTCCTCATACAAAAATGAGTACGGTAACAAAAATACTTTAAATAACTTATTCATTTTGATTTGTGTTATATCAAAGCCCCAGAATGGGTGTTCGCTATGAATCTGCACGGCATCCTCATGTGTCCTTGAATGACAGCGTTAGATCTCTACTATAAGCTGAAATTTGTGTATACAAATTTACAATTTTCAACCTCAAAACACAGGAAGGCCATTGTTTTATTTGGCATGAAGATGATGAGCAGGTAACTTTCAATTATTCATTCATTCATTCATTCATTTATTTTATTCCATAGATCTTACATGAGCAATGAAGCTTTAAGATGTGGAACATGTCAACATTTTACAATATTACAATTACAATTTTTAAAAATTTTTATAGTTTTACAATTTAGTAATTTTCTACAATTTTTACAATTTTGTACAATTTTTTTTACATTTTTTTACATTTTGGCGAGATGTAGTGAGATGAGATGAGGTCCGAGGATTCGCCAAAATATTGCCCGGCATTTGCCTTTTCGGTGGGGGATACCTCGGAAAAACCCAACCAGGTAATCAAATCAAAGGGGGTAATCAAATCAAAGGGTTTGATGCCAAGGACTCGCCATAGACCATCCGGCTTCAGTCCCACGGCTGGGGAAAACCTCCGAAGAAACCAAAGTCCAAAGGAGGATCCAACCCAAGCCCGGACGCAGCTCCGGATCAGCAGCCCAGCGAGTCTGTCGACTGAGCTACATCGATGGCTCTACTAAAAGTATACAATACATAGCCAATCAGATTATTAAATTTACAAACGCAAACGATCATTCATAAGTTGAACTATATTATAATACAAAACAATTTAATTAAATTTAAGGCATAAACAATTCAACCAGTTGTGATATACAGAAATTGATAATACATATCATGCAAACTACTTCAAATTACAAACACAAACAATTTATCAGTAGAGCTATATAGATTACTATTCAATTTAAAGCATATATAATTCATCGGCCAAATCTATACAAATATATACAATACAAAGTTGCATTAAGCTATACAAATTTGTGCAATTAATATCAAGTAGATTAATTCAATTTATAATCATAAACAATTCATCAGTTGAGCTATGCATATTACCATTCAATTTACAGTAGGTCTATATACAATTCATCAGTTGAGCTACACAGACTAGTAATCATTTTAACAACATATACAATTCATCAGCCAAACTATACAAACATATACAATCAAATTAGTTCAATTTACAAACTTATTTTCGTTAAGCTATACAATTCATATGAAGTAGATTAATTCAATTTATAAGCTTAAACAATTCATCAGTTGACCTATACAGTATACTATTCAATTTACAGTACATACAATTCATCAGTTATGCTAAACAAAAAATACAATACATAGTAAACAGATTAAGTCAATATAAAAACATATTTTAGTTGAGCTATATAAAATTGTACATGCCATTTAAGTAGAATAATTCAATTCACAAGCATAAACAATTCATCAATTAATTCAGCACAATCCTCTATAATTTCATTTCAGATCTGCCAACAGTTTCAGGAGATAGTAATGGTTTTGCAACTCAGAACAGAAATGTTACGCTGAGCAATGCCTTGCTTCATGTCGCCCAACGAAATAAAATGTATAAGGGTTCATACCCAGATGGAATGTGAAGCTGTGCACTCACTTATTGGAGGGAAGTTAAATAATTTAGAGATTCACATTCCACCAGAGTATGTGTCTATTTGTAAGTTAGCTCGTTATAAACCAAAGTCCTTTCCAGTGTCATTTTGGATTACACGTATTTTCGAAACTTCGGTGTACTGAATTATTATGGCTCTATTAGGCCTGGTTTCAAAATAGATGATTTTAAGAGAACTGATTTAAGATCCATCAGACAGAAACAAGACGGCATGACTACAAATTTCAGTATAATGATGACTGGGCACCATTATGGCACAGAAAGAAACACTAAGGGAAGCAGTACTGTGACTGTACTGTACAACCAATCTTTGAAAATGAAGTTAAATTTGAACACTTGTAGAACTTAAAAAAAAGATCTTGACTAAGGATGTTAATTCTTTCTATGAAAATTTTGTACAATAAATTTCTTATTGTGTTGATTGTGCACTACACTTACAAAAGCAAATTTTCAACTTCGAGATATTAATTCAATTTTAAGGCTTTCAAAAGTGTATTTTAATTTTTAATAATATTGGAATACAAAGCTTTCTTAAATAAAACTGATTAAAAAGTTGTTCCTCTTAGAGGAAAGAGAGGAAAAATAAATATTTTCTAAAAAGACTTGTGACTTACACGGTGGTGAAGCCTGCTAAAAACACGACATTCTTTATATTGGAAATAATGTGTTATTGTAAAATAAAATAATCTGTAAATATGTTTCCTATTATTAAAATCCAAGGACACGTAACTCACCGTCCTTTCGCAGAAATAAGCATTAAAAACTCTTAATTGACCCAAAAATTTAGGTACAGAGCAGAAGTTAGCACAAAAAGCTTTAAATCAAAAGTATACAGACTAATGTTGCATAAAACCAACCAACCCATTTATTATTCAAAATAAATTGAATTTATTCTGTACTGTAAAATCTTGTTTTATTTCCTTAAGAGGTCTTGAAGTTAAGGTAACTAGGCCTATATGCTACTTTCTGCACTAAACGTCTATGTCTCTGTTTCGTATGTTAGGATATGATAGGTCTTATTGACGTCTATAGTTCCAGAATTGATATTCCCTGGATGCTGATTGGCTCTTTAATATGGGAAGTAGTTAGTGCGTAATTTGCTGTGTTTGCTGCCGATATCCTATTCTCCACTTCTACTATTCATATTTCATTTTATGAGTATATTTAAGGAACTGTGTACCGAGAGCCTCCAAACGTCAAGCAAGCTATGTACAGCTACACAGCCTGGAGCCTTGGCTGCACTTACTGACAATAATCTGCACCGGGTACAGGAGTATGCATCTACATGGCAGGCGGCATTTTCTAACATCTAAATGATTGATTCTACATGATTAATATACTTTAAATAGTCTTATCATCTTTTCTCTGGTTCCATTTGAAAGTCTAAGATTTGTGTCAATATTTCCTCACCTATTGTTCGCCGGATGTAAGTCCTATCTTCAGTTTAAGCAGTATGGTATCCTATGTTTGACTCTGTAGTTTTTGTACGCCATTCGGTATATTTGCATGAATTTGTTTTTAATTCTAAAATTGTCATTGAATTTATGGCACCCAATTTTTCCAGTGTATTTCTTTCAAAAACTGTCAGTCGTTTGCTAATTTCTGCACTGAAGGCCTAGTAGATCCTGATTTTAGATTGTCTGTATGCTGACTGACTCTTTAATATGGGAAGTATTGCATCATGTCCTCTGTTTGCTGCCTATATCCTATTCTCTACTTCAACTATTAATTCATTTTTTGTCATTTGTGCTTCCAAATAAATTATACAAACTTGTCAGCAATTTCATTCACTAAGAAAACATTATTTCCACAAAAACGTTAGGTGTGCTTCCATCCCTTATTGCCTTCAAATTGTTTTTCTCTTTGTTTTCTATCTTAATCCGCACAGTTATTGATACAGTATAATGTAAGATCTTTCATTTAGTGAACATGGCATGGCGAAAAAGCCACTATGTACATCTATTTCAAACATGTGATTTTTGAGCGTAGTCAATACTTACGAGTAGTTTGTATGATTGTAGTTAATCTTTCGTATGCAACCTATAGAATTAAGGTTCATCTTCTTCAATTAGTACAAATTATATGGTTCAGTTTATGTAAATGTAAGATCTAGAAAAAACCTCTAAAGTTAATTTCATTCACAGCATGACAATAACTGAACTCAATTATTGCGCAGCACGTATGATGTATTAAGAAATTACTAGAAATTGTTAGCCAAATGATTATTTCCTTGAAATCTTGTAAGTTTCATTGAAGTGAAGTTTAACGTTCGTTTATTTTACCCCAATTTCAGATTGTGTTTTATATTCACACTACTGCATAAAACAAACTTGAAAATATATTCTAAGTGAGCTTTTTCCGTTCATAAAACTAACACCAGTCTACTTTCATTAAGTAATACGAGTAACGTCAAATCGCAATTCTGGATCTGCTTGATATAAAAATTATTTTGACGATATATTTTAGTACGACTTTAGTCGTTGCATATGTGCGACACGATGATGCTGCGTCGGGAAGTTTTGAGCTTTAAAATTTGAAGGCAGAGGGGGAAGAAACTATAAAAGTCCGACATCTATGTTCCCTCATGAGCGAGCCTCATAAAAGAAAAGCAATTGTCTTTGTACTTATGAACCATATCGCCATTACATTTCACGCTTCAGTGGCTGCTACAACTATAGCTTAAAACACGGTCAAACATTTTACATCCTGGCGTCCTGAGAATATGTTTTATTCCTTTTTTATTGTCGGTAGGTCGCATTATGTCGCCGCGTCCCTAGTCTTAATTGGGAATCTTAGAAAAGTCTTAGAAGAATTTGAGGTCAGCTTCATTTATTTTCAGTTCTTTTATTTACAGTTTTCAACTCTGTATGACTCTTTCGGCGTGTGTGTTCAAGATTATTATTATTATTATTATTATTATTATTATTATTATTATTACTATTATTATTATCCTTATTAAAACGAGAGCAAAAGATTGAGCGGTATTTGTCTACAGTCCTATTCCCAAATGTTATTATGAGGTGATACACAACAGCCTCGCCGGATTGTGATGAGTACTAGAGTTAGGGTTAGGTTAAGTCACGGTGGCCACGGGCGGGTTAGGACGACTCTTTGTACGTCGGCAATACTGAGGCCTATTGTGCACCCCGAATATTACTGGATGAATGAGTTTGAAGGTGTACCAGCCCACCGGCAGCATGTGACCCCTCACTCGCTCATCCAATGGGGGCCTTCTATTTTCCCCCCGCTATACGTTCATACCGGCAAGTGACTAAGCATCACAGGATCTATTCCAACGGCCATTCCAAGTTGTCGAAGCGCCCTTGGAAGTGCTCTTAAGGAACGAATCCTGACAGAGGTATTGCGGAAGGCTGGGAACCCAGGAACAGTTGCGGAGAGGACGCGCCCTCCTGTAAGCGGATGAAGACATGCGTCTTGGCCTGAATATGGTTATTGAATGAGATGAAGATGATGAACGATATGATATGAAATCTAAATTCCCTTTCTACACGGGAGGGGAAGGGAAAATGAACCGTGGTAATAAAAATTCCAACCCGGCATCTGCCTAAGTAACTGTGAAAAACCACACGAAGAGTACTAGTCGCCGATTTGCGAGTACTGTATAACCTAATTCGCCTTTAAATATATCAATAATTAGAGACCTACGTTTGGTTACTTTGAATACTAGCTAGGTGTAAATCGAGCAAGTTGCAAGTTAACAGTTCACACTTCAGTGAACGAAGCAGTTTTCCCACATGCACCGGTACTGTATGTCTACATCTTAACTAGTCTCTTTGTTCTATTTGAAAACGTCTGGTGATAATGCTCATTTTTCATTAGAAGCTTCCTTTACCATTGCTGTACTCCTTTCGACTTTCTGGCAGCAGCTCATGTTAATATTCATAGTACACCCTAAGTATTTGAAGCTTCCCGCTTGTTGTATTGTCTCAATTCCAATTCGCACACCTACCGCCTTTATTTTTCTTCCGATAACCATGATTTTCGTTTTGTCTGCATTTATCTTCATCCCATACTGCTCACAGCTATTAGCATATCCCTTCATCTCCTCTTCCAACGCCAATGCCGTATTATAAGCAAATTTTATGCACTTTATTTTTATTATCCTACTATCACCCCTCCCATTTTCTGAAAACAGATCTTTGTTGAATCCTGTAAATAGATGTTGAACGGAGATGATGTTTAGAAGAATCTCTCTATAGGCTATTACGTAAAATGTTCGGCAGATGATGACAAAACAAATAATCGAAAGGTAAAGCAGAGAAAGGATAAAAGTAATGTACGTCTTTCTTTTTCTTTACAGGTTTCCTGTTGCACCGTTCCATGTTGATGTCCTGTGAAGAAGAGAGCGGATGACTCATAGGCCTATGGAGTGACAGAGTACTCATGTACAATGTATTTCTGCTGAAAACTGACTCATGAATTTCTTCGGAGCTGACGCGGCACTAAATTTTACAATATATTTTACCGAATATCCGGACAATAGTAATTAATATGTGTGGTTGGAGAAGCTATTGCGTGATATGTTCTCTCTAATTCATTGTCATATGCGTGACTCACAACATTGTTATGTTTGCATTGCGTATTATTAGTAACCTTGTTTTGAAGGCGTTACTAGTCATAAAAATTATTTTTAATGTGGAAAATATTTCTACACATTAATGTAAAGCTTATATTCGACAAAATTTAATGTCTTGTAAACATTAGTGGCGATTTCAAGTGGAAAGATGTGTGTGAAACATATATATGGAAGTTGAATTTTAATATCCTGAAATCTTACGTAAGCCTTACACCATAATAATACAGCTTTTCTACTGTTGACGCTAAGACGTACAGATATTATAACTTATTAAATATCACGTAAAAACAATTACTTGCTGTGACTTTGAAGACAATGGAGGAGGAAAAAACATTTAAGTCTTAACCTTTTAAATAACCTCTCTGTTTTTGCACATAGCCTATCAGTAATTAAAACCGAATATTTAATTGAGAAATTGTTGTAATACCTTACGTCCAACTGTTCTTTTTCAATTTTAGTAATACAGGATGCATTTTTAGATGAATTATATGCTAATGAAGAGGGCAGTTGGTAAGATGCTAAAAATCTGATATCGACTTGAGAAATTCTTGCATTTACATCTTTTTTGTATATTTAACGTGGAACATTTAAGTGAGCACCTGTCCAGGAAAATGTTCACTTGAATTTCTGTAGGCCTAATACTTAGCGCTTCTTGAGCGTTAGCGGGAGAACGATGCAACCCGCAACACATCGTGATTGGAAAATAAATATGCATTTTGAATACCATCGTATATATGAATGAATGAATAAATAAATAAACAAATCAATAAGCTAATTAATTAATTATTCAATTAATACGTGAGAAATATATTGATCATGAGGTCACATGCGATTATTTGAAATCTCACAATCATCTTGGAATCATCTTAACGTTTTAAATAATTTGAGATCAAATTATGAAGAATGTTTTTATTTATTTCTCTGAAAAAATGAAGAAATAATACAAATTAATTATTATTTGTTTATTTGAAATCAACTACCATCCACTTAAATGTTGCTTTTAGGCGAGAATATCGTCTTTGTCTCGTGAAAAATAACAGTCGGATTGCAGAGGAGCTCCTTTGGCTCCAATTCCAAATTCCGTTGTTATTCTGCATGTAAAATTCAAGGCTGAAAGCATTCAAATAGGACTTGAAATGTAATTGAAAATTTATAAATTTATATCTGTAAGCAAACAAGACATTCGTCTGCCTGTGCTAACAATTATTATGAGGCTGTGCTTCCTGCACTCTGATTTATAAGAAATAGGCCTAATTATTGCCGTTAAAACGTTTGGAGGTGATGAAGAATCTGCTTCTTGTGTTACAGAGTCAACTGGAGCACTCTGATTGCAACCAATTTGTATTATATACGTTTATTTAATGTTTATGTTATATTAATTTCAAATAGTATGGTGATGCTTTTATAATTAACTTATAGTCGCATTGTGCTATGTGTGTTTACTCATGACTTTATATTGAGTGATGTAAACATGAATTTAAGTTGTTCTTTGTTTAAGTTACATTAATTTCCAAGTATACTGTAGTTGCTATTGTAGTACAGTTAATTTGCAGTGACATTGCTTTGTGAATAATTACTTGTAAATTGGGCTGGGACTTTCATGACTAAAAAAGTGTGTGTTTAGGCACATAAAATGAGTTTGTGAAATAGTAATATGTTATATAGACATTTAAATTAGTAAAACAGATCCTCAAAAGTTTTGTTTCAATTTATACAGAAATAAAAAATTACAACATTTTTATTCAAAATTTGCTATGTGATCCATATCATTCATCGTTTCGAAATTATACACAGTGAAGCTGAGTTTATCAGTGAATTTCAGTTTGTAAGCAGAGATGGAACGCTTCACACAGAGGTTAGAGGGGAGTAACAGAACTTACTGAAATTCTGCATTCCAATTTTAGCAGGAGGATTAAAAGTCAACAGGGAAATCGTCACTCTTTCTTTCCTTGTAGCTTCACACGCCTCAGCACTGACAAACCAGGATTTTCCCTTAACACTGTTACAATTATCTCTTATCTCATCCTCCAACTGCCTTCTCGAATTTTAAATTTTATTCTCAGCTTCCTGTATTAATAATAATTGATGTTCACGCCAGTTACCCTAAAATTCCATGTCAGCTTGTAAATCTGGAATGAGTTATGAAAACATGAACGTAAGGTGTTCTTTGCTTGTTTGAGTTACTCCAATTCAAAGTGTACTGAAATTGCTATTGTAGTATTGTTTTTTAAGTAGTTTTGTTTGTTTATATTTACTTAAACATACTCTTAGAATGAGGGATTGAAACAAATCTAAGGCGTTCGTTGCTGGTATATGCTGCACGATACGCCTAAGCTTATACTTAATTTTTTTAGACGGATGGTGGTGTAAGCTATTAATTAAAAAAATATTATAATCAATTTTTTGTTACTGCTTTGCTGGTATATATATATATATATATATATATATATATATATACAATATAGCCTAGTGAATATTATTTTCTAGATGGTGGAGGTATATGGTACTAATTAATAAAAATAATAAGTTTTTTATACTTCGTTGCTAGTGTATGCACGATGCACTGAATTATTACGTAGACAGACGGTGGTACATGTTATTAATTAAGAAACATAATGTAATCAGTTTTGTGAAATTAAATTTGTGTAATTTGTATAGTCATAAAGGATTTGGCTGATGCTTGTATAATGTATTTTTTACATTAAAAATGAGATTTACAAACAAGTGTTGATTATTGTATTGTACAGTCAGTAATATCTTCGATTATTGCTGTTTACAACATTACTCTTGTGCAGTTTCCCAGCCTTAATACAATTACTGCCATCAATTCTGGAAACTGCCTTTCTTTTGGAAATGCAGAATGTCTTGAAGTGCAGTGATGTTCAATTTCTATGATAAAGAGAATCAATGCCCAGATTACTCTCACCTTCATCGGAATGATTATAATACCAATTATGCAACACGAACTTTTAACTGCATTTTAACGTCTAACTGTTGAAGTATAGTATTTTGGAAATGTTCTATAATATGTGCTGCTACTTCGAAATTTCCTACTCTGATTATCCCCAGATCCTTACATGATAGACTGGAATGTACAGTGCTCGTAAAACGACCTGATACTGCTCAGAGAGATGCGCAGAGTACTGGAAAATTCAATGTTGTACTTGGGGAGGGGGTTATTCTCTGACTTCGAGCCTTGAGATAGGCCATGCGGGAGGGAGCTCTCACAAGTCTCCGCCCCTACTTTCCCTCTCACGCATAACGAGCATCATGTCGTTTCATTTCTAATGTGACAATTTTTCACAGAATGTGACATTACACATTGGTCAATTAAAAAGAATCGCTATAATTATGTTTAGCGTGCACGGATATATGAAGCACAATGGAGCCTTATGAGATTTCTGACTCTACAATATGTTATGTAATAAATACCAACCTAGTGTCCAATGTACTGTGAATTCATATCCCGTATAAACGTCCTGGGTACTATTTTACATACAATAACTTATTTATGCATTATTATATGTTGAAGAAGAAATATTGGTAATAATGGGGATTCCTAGGCCTGGATTAGTACATAAATGTGCTGACATTTAGGGCATTGTCTTGTCTATTCCTGAGATACATCTGACAAAACACGTCCATTCGTTGAAGATCACTCATGATTTCTACCTGTTTCGTAAGGGAACAAGAAGTAAAACATACCCTTAAGTGGCACAATTGAAGAACTTAATTCGTCTCCGAAAATAAGGAATCCGGAAGAGTACGTAAATCAAACAGGATGAAAAAGATGGCTTATCTTTTACTCCAAATGTTATCCAACTTTCGTCAGGGGTGTGGGGATAATCACATATCGGTAACTTTATCTACTATTGTACTTATATAATTTCACGTTTGTCAAAATTGAGCCAGTTCTAGCATTGAGTTGTCTGTAGGCCACTTATTTATCACATGATCAATTTCAGGAGATGTTGGTAATCTTAACAGGAAAAGTAATATATTGCTGAAATTTACATAGCGATGGTATTGAACAGTAACCTCGTATGTCAAAATATTGAAATTTATGAGAGAGAAAAAAATATTTTAACATCACCATAACAAACCAATATCTGACACAAGTAGTTATTTCAATCTCTTGTTGTAAAGTTTGTATCCATGACTTGACATAAGATGGTTCTGCAGAAGATTCATTTTATTCATTATTGACATGTGAGGTTGCTGTTAAACAAAATCAATAGGGATAATTTCCTGTCTAATGTCGCATAACACAATAATAACATATGAGGCACTCAGAAGCAAAGTGCTACAAATGACATTTTTTTTTTTTTTTTAAATTGAGATAAGTGTATATTCTAAATCTTTAACGTCACTTCTGTTCAGAGAAAAAGTAATATACTGTAAGTGTAGTTCCAGTCACTGCTGCTCCATATTGACCTTACTCTTACATTACAATGCATACAGAGTTTTGACTGAGAGGCAAACTAATACAAGTGCATTGTTTACATAGTGTTGTTGCGTTTCTTCTGTTTGTGACTAATTCATTTGCCACAATGGAGAGAGGTAACAAATTACATATTCGAATTATCTTCATGGAATGCCTACACACATTGAGCTGGACCAACTATACAATAAGGATAATTTTTCTAAGTGGAGGAACTTGCAATAGCTAAAGAAATTCATCCCACCCATACACTACTCTTTATTTGATGACCTGAAGCATGAAGGATGGGCATATAATGAGGACTGCAGGACGTGGAAGAGTGCGTGGAAGAGAAAGTTCAGGGAATGAGTTACTCGCGGTAGGAGTCCTACAGATGCACTTCATGACAGAAACATAGATATTGCAGCAGAGAGAGATGCGACTTCTTCAAATGAGGCTAGTGACGTAATGAACGCGACTAAGGCTGAATTACATTAAAAATTAAATATTTTCTTAACCCTCTTTTTTTTTCGGAGAACTAAAAACCACATCAACTGTTTCCCTAGAAATTGAATGTAATATTCAACCTATCAGACACTATGTATTAAAAAAGGATCTAAAACTACTTTTAAAATTGCAAGTCTCATCCAGATCTCAGATGTTATTCAAACTGTCAGATAATATCATGTGTAATTTCTACAAAATAAATAAAGAAGAAATACCAGTCTATATCACAGACACTTCAGTTGTGAAATTCCCCCATGGAAATGGGTAATTCCAGAACATAGCCTTCAAATTCCAGGAAATTATTCCAAAAATTATCCTCCATACATTCTTCAGTTAGATGCCATGGAACTACTCTGCAGCACATATAAGGATCATCTTCAAATTTATACAGATGAATCTCTAAACTCTGATGATGGGACATCAGGAGCAGGGTATTATATTCCAAAATATAAAGACAGTTACTTCATACCATGTTCATCCTCCTCCGTCTTGACACTGAATTGCTAGCTATTGATGCTGCTCTTCAGTGTGTTACTCAAATTTCTGAAAAATCTATATGCATACTTACCGACTACAAGGAAACTATATTTAATATAGTTAATTTATGTACCAAATCTATACTTACATAGATTTATTCCAATTCAGAAACAACTAATTAAACTAAAAAAATTCCAAAAGGAGATAACATTTCAATGGATACCTAGTCATTGTGGCATACCTGAAAACGAGAAAGTCAATAACGTTGCGAAATAGGTAACATATTTGCTACCAAGACCTCTTCAAGTGATATCTCTATCCATTTTATTTCGTTTTATTTTATTGCCTTTGCTTCAGTAAAGTCTCATTTTATAAACTTACGGATAAACAATTGGTTCTCTTCTGACAAAGGAAAAATTTTATAGTCCGTTCAAAAGAAACGAAATGATCTGGAAATGTACAAAAAATTGCCCAGACATGCTCAAACATTTTTAACAAGAGCCAGAACAGGTCACATTGTCACTCAATTGTACCTACACCGATTTCACCTTTCTGATACTCCTACTTGTCTGTGGTGTAATAATCATGATGAAGATCTGGAACACATTCTTCTATACTGTCCATCCATAAACCACAAAAGAAGTAAATTAAAACCATCAATACCAATTGGAGAAGACACAGCTCTGCAGTATATATTGACTACTCTGGCTACTAGCCAAAACGATCTATAATAAACACCGTTCAAAATACCTCTCACTTCTCATGAAAAACAAAAACTGAATAGACTATGGTGGACTTTATGTTGTCAGCAAACAGCTGGATACGTTAAGAAGATTGATTGAGGGATTCTTTCGGTTACACAGACACATTTTGTTATAATATGATAATCAGAAAGCTCAAATGCTGTTAAGACAAGAATGTTTGAATGTTGTAAGCAAAGTTCTTGTTCTTGTTTTAAATAATAAAAAATACTGAAAACTGTTGCACTTATATTACTTCTCCACAAAAATATTTTCGTGACAAAATAATACAAGTGACTTTAGGACACCATTTTAATTAAAATGTTTTAGAATAGATACTTTCTATTCAGAAGTTAAAAAATATATGTACCAATATATACAACTGTAAATTTACCGCAACATAGTCCTGTAACAGATTTTTTAATTTCCTTTTCAACTTCAAAATCATTTATCTCAAATCTTACTAAATGTCACTTGTATCACTTTGCTTCTGACAAGGGAACCTTCTGTCATGGTGAATTGAAAAGGCGGTAATGCCGTGTATTTTTGGAAAGAGGAGGTAAAAGTAAGTGATCAGGTGAAATTTTTCCGCCTGAGCTCCATAGGAACAAAAGTTATGGGACTGTAAATTTAACATGACAGTCTGGGAAGTGACTCAATGTGCACACTTAAAGATTAAAATGAAGTTGTTTTTTAAGTCACTGAATTCCAAACGAGATATTACAGCTGTTGTGCGTTTTAAATAATACTGCGTATTATCGCTAGGAGGCGATCACCTACTTATATTACGGAAAGGTAAGTCTGTCTCGATCTAATTCTGGTGTTACAGCTACTCTTACGTTTCATTTCTGCAATATACAGGATGGATCCGAAAGTTGTGGTTCAGAAGCTGGTGCACGAGTTTGGCACCAGTGACGCTAAATCGTCAGTCGTATTCATCCGAATGTTTCATCGGTTGAAGAATGAGTTAAAAGACGAACAGGAGGCCGTGGGAAAGTACACGTCGCTCTTATTGATGAAACACCAGATTTGGACGTTGAAGATGGGCAGCAAGATTATGGTGACATAGAAGACGAACTAATGACCAGACGCCAAAAAGGGAGGACGCTGAAGAGACGAAGACGTCGCATCGTCGCAAATTAGCACGTCTTCTTACGTCCCTCTCCTAAAAAAAATTAGAACGTTGTCGACGACGATTACAAACAGAAATCGCTCGACTATACGAAAGATACAGCCAGCGGAAAGAGACGATCCTTCACCTCTGTACAAAAAATCGGTTCCTTTTCATCATCCGGAAGATGCTTTACGATTACGATGCAAAAGTAAAGAAAAACGGAAGAAGAAGAAACCTGGAATGGCTGACATTAATGCTATGGTTCTGCAATATTTCAAAGAAATGTCAAGTACGAACGCTGTCATTCATGACAGAACTATCAGGCTTTGGGGCATACAGGTGAAGGCTCAAATTGATCCTGACAACCGTCGTAACTTCAGAGCTTCTGACTCGTGGGTATGGAGATTCAAGCAGCGGAATCGTACCGTTTCTCGTTCTGTGGCGCATAAAGTGACTAGAAACTTCGCAGCAAAGAGACAGAGATGAAGCAGAAATCAGACAGCTTCGTGTCGAAGATGAAGCAGTTGTTCATCGATCGTGGCTTCACTCCTCGCTAGATCCTCAGCACTGATCAAAGTCGATTTGAAAAAAAGAGATTCACTCCGGACGAACCATACGTTGCAAAGGAGGGAAGAAATTTTACCCACAGTAGGATCAGAGGCTACCACGTCGTACTCCTACATGATTATGCTAGTCATTTCCATGGACGGACAGATCTTCTCCCCAATGTATCTTTTGTCAGCCGATTCACAGAAAATGTGCCCGAAAATTAAACCTGCTGACTCATATAACATCAAATCATATGCTTCTGATTCAGCGAATATGCGGAAGGCAGATATGAAGGAAATGCTTTCGCAAGTATTTTCGCCCTGAATTTCTTCATTGCATGAAGATCGAAATCCATAATGTTTGCAATTCAGATGCACAACAGCTGAATATCTCGTTTGCAATGCAGTGACTTCAAAAATAACTTCATTTTAACCTTTAAGTGTGCACATTGAGTCACTTCCCACAGACTGTCATGTTAAATTTAAAGTCCCATAACTTTTATCCCTATGGAGCTCAGGCGGAAAAATTTCACCTGCTGACTTACTTTTGCCTCCTCTTTCCAAAAATATACAGCATTACTGCCTTTTCAATTCACAATGATAGAAGGTTCCCTTGTGAGTGCCTCATATGCTTGAACTATAAAGATATATAGGTAGCTCACTTTTATTCTGATGTGCGACCACATAATTGCTAGGACGTATCTTCAGTCGTTTAAATTGAAGGTAATTTCCATATAATTTCTCTATATGTTAGTAGGGAATCGCAGATTGGAATTAAATGTAATCTGCGTTGTGAGCAGTATCTGAGACTGAAGATTAATTTTCCTTAATCTCCAAAATCTTTCTGCACCACTCTGCAAGATATCCTCTAATATTATTGTTGAACATATTGAGATTTATTCATACCTCTGTCTCCTAGAACATTTTCAGACAATTCAAAACTAAATCCGTCATTACTTCTGGAATACTTCGTTTGAGCTATTTTGCACTGTAATTCTAACATCCGTTTGAAAAAAAAAAGAAGTAAAAAACTGGATGAATAACGAAACTAGGCTGTTCAAATTCTTTTGTGATTGTGTGATAGGATATGTGTAATATATAAAGTGAGAATTCTAATATTTAAGTTTTCATAAGAAACTTACTGACGATGTGTAAATGCAGAGGCGCCATTAAGAAACTAGCTGGTCGATGAACGGGAAGTTTGAAGTGACGAAGCCTATTTTTTTTTTTTAAGATTATACAAATGTATGGTCCGCGCAGTGATTCGGAACTTGTCGGCAAGAGACAATGCGGTTGTAGCTGCGTTAAAACGGTGTTTGAATATTGGAATGGAACTGATTGATCACTGTGATAAATATTCAAAACCATTTTGAACTTACGATAATGTGTGTATTGACTGTTATCAGATTGGTTGTGTCTCTAATGTAGGCTATGGTGTGACCAAAACTACTTCCGACTTGACAGTTTACAGAGAGGGGGAGCAATGTTGCCATGTTGTCCATCTTGTGTAAAACCCGAGTCACACGGGGATAGTTTACAGGAGTCAAGTGCTCGAAGCCTCTAAACTTGATGCTATATTTGTGATCACACGGAGACATTAAACTTGAAACCATGCTTGAAAAAAAGCGCGCGCTGAATGTTTTTTCGCAGTAGTGTTTGAATTCTTGTATTCTTTTATAGTTAATAAAAATCAATAGTGAACTGACATTTTTAGTTTGGTGAAACTGAAGATGCCACCAGCACATATTAAAGCATGTGTGCAGCTAATTGGCGCCTTGTTATTGTATGAATTACAAAATATTCTTGAAAAAAAAAGAAAAATGAGAACACGGGTTAAGAAATGGATTCGTGGAAGAATTATGCACGGTGCATCTAATACCTTGTTGAAAGAATTAACTGAAGAAGATCCTGCAGAATACAGGAAGCATCTCAGGATGAGTCCTGTTTTAAGGGTTTTTAACTTCTTTCGAACCACTTCTACGTCTATGTTTTCGAAACCTTGTTTCATGAATTCACTGACTAGTTTCTGGAATGATAATTCCCTCTTGTTTTTATTGAGGTATTCTTTGTCACGTATATTCCATACATGTTCATACTTCTCATACACTTTCAAAAAACTGTACGATATCGTTGGAATTCAACGTAGGGGCGCTCATTATTAATTTACTTCGACAATAGGCCTAAAACTACAAACTTCCTACTTGCCAAGTTGCTACAAGTTCGCATTCACACGCGGGAAGTGGTGGAGTCAAGTTGGTCACGTGACGGGAAAGTGGACACAAAAGTTGACGGGTCGTCAACTCAAATTCTGCTTGACCGCCAAGTCACAACTTGACTGTCTCGACCATATCACACGGGGAAAGTTGAAGGAAACTCGACTTGCTCCAAGCACTTGACTCCTGTAAACTATCCCCGTGTGAATTAGCCTTAAGCGAGCGAGCTCCCGATAGAGTGCAGTAACGAAGAGCTGACATGAACGTTTACATTGCTAACCAACTTATTGAATATTACGCATTAAAATTGGCGTAGATTATTATTTTAATAGTGCAGCAGTACCACCACCACTACTACTACTACTACTACTACTACTACTACTACTACTACTACTACTACTACTACTACTACTACTACTACGAAATAATAATGTCACATTCTGATGAATTTAATGTTGGTAATAACTAATAATGTATGGCTTAAATTAAATACGCTAAACAAACCACTCAATTTTACTTCAAAATGTATTACATTGGAATAATAATAAAATGAGAAGAATGTATGTGTTTAATTTACAAGTGTGCTAGATTAATTTTTTTATAAATTGGCTTAAAGTACAACCATTTACGCCATAAATAATTCCCCCATTCCAATTTCAATTAACATTTTATAAATTGGCTTAAAGTACAACCATTTACGCCATAAATAATTCCCCCATTCACATTTCAATTAACACTTGCGAATTTCCCTTACCCATTACTATTTATCAATTAAATTACTATTACATTAGAATTTTATCAAATCCCCCCCCCATTTCCAACTTCAATTACTCCAACTTCAATTACATATTTATAACGTCGCACTTTAATCTTCTTTATGACGAATAATAATAATAATGAGAAGAAGAAGAAGAAGAAGAGGAAGAAGAAGAAAAAGCAATTACTATATTACGAACTGCTTCGGTAATAATGTATGGCTTAAAATAAATCCAATAAATGTTACTTCAAAATGTATTAAATTATTAATCAATCCAATAAATGTTACTTCAAAATGTATTAAATTGGAACCATAATATTAATAATAATAATAATAATAATAATAATAATAATAATAATAATAAGGTGGCCATTATTCAGCACTTGCGTCTTCACCGGATGTGAATTAACAGCTTGCATATTATTTGCATCATGCAATATTTGTGTAATATGACACGTTGCAGGTGCTTAAAGAACGTGCTTTTATCATTACTCAGCAATTGCATCGTCGCCGGAAGTGATTCAGCAAGCTTGCATAATATTTGCATACTTATGCATTACACAACATATACATCTACGTTGATTTATCTGCCACAATTACTGCTCTAAATCATAATAATGTCACATTCTGATGAATTTAATGTTGGTAATAATGTATGGTTTAAATTAAATACGCTAAACAAACCACTCAAAATGTATTACATTGGAATAATAATAATATGAGAAGAATGTATGTGTTTAATTTACAAGTGTGCTAGATTAATTTTTTTTATAAATTGGCTTAAAGTACAACCATTTACGCCATCAATAATTCCCACAGTCCAATTTCCATATCCCATTACTATTTATCAATTCAATTACCAGTACATTAGAATCTTAATATTTTTTTATCAATTACTCAACAATTGGCTTAAAGTGCAACCAGTTTCAGGACATCCATTGGACAGCTGGCCATTATTCAGCACTTGCGCCTTCACCGGATGTGAATTTAACAGCTTGCATATTATTTGCATCAAGCAATATTTGTGTAATATAACACGTTGCTTCAAAAACATGCTTTTATTATTACTCAGCAATTGCATCACCGGATGTGAGATTGCATAATATTTGCACATCATTGTGTAGATGAAATCTCAGACATGTATGAACTTGTGTATTTGAACTATACAAACTTGTATGAACATATGTAATTCAAATTGTTACGTTACGCCTCAACCTGCACTTGTGAATGACGTCACACTTTAAGTTATGCCGTGTGTATTTCAAATTATTACCCCCCTCCCCCATTTCCAACTTCAGCCACAACAAGTGTGCTAGATTAATTTTTTATCCATTTATGTCCCACATTCCAACACCCATTCCCCAATCAATTAAATTACCATTACATTAGAATCTTAAGAAAAAGAATGTATGTGTTTAAGTGTGATAGATTAATTCTTGGACACTCGCCGGATGTGACCTTGCATAATATTTGCACACATAGCAGTTTTCAAACATGTATGAACTTGTGTCTTTCACCTGAGAACAATTGCCGGATATGACTCAGCATAATATTTGCACACATAGCAGACATTGAGGAGATAAACATGTATGAACTTGTCATGCCATTACATACCTGCATGTCATACTTTAACCTTGATCTCTTAGATTGCCATTTATGACGTTACGCCCCTTCCCTACGTCATAATTTAAGCCCCCCACATTGAGGAGATAAACATGTATGAACATGTCATGCCATTACATAACCGCATGACGTCACACTTTAACCTTGAACTCTTATGACGTAATTTAAGTTTCGCCCCTTTCCTACGTCATAATTTAAGCCCCCCACCCCCTCCGTGATGTCATACTTTAAGCCGCACCCCTCCATGATGCCATACTTTGGCCACGCCCACTATGACGTAATACTTTGGCCACGCCCACTCAAGTCTGTCACTCCCCTTAAGCCTGTCATTCCCCTCAAGCCCTAAAGCCCATTTAGCCTGTCACTCCCGTCATTTATATTCTACTTATATACAAAAAAGACGTGAACTTCAGAAGCCTTTAACGCTTCACAAAAGTGAATGTGAAATTGGTTAAACACATATTTGTTATTCATAAAAAAATGACCTATAAAAGTATAAATGTCTATCAAATTATAAAGTTAGATTGTATTGTTAAATATAATTAACATTTACAGTTTATTTTGTAAAATTTGACTTGCAAAATGCAATAATTACTTGTAACTTTAAAATTATATATATTTATAACCGCTCCAAAATAATAAATAGGCCTACAATTAGCATAACTGGAATTCTAGAAATAGATTGTAATGTCTATCCAACATCCCGTAATGACGATTTCCCAGTGCTATTTTCTTGTTTCCTGTTTTATTAACATCACTTATTTGATTAACTGTCTCTTCCATGATTATTGACTGATTGATTGATTGATTTATATAATTTATTTTATTTATTTAATTAAATTAAACAAATTAATTTATTTATTTTATATTCAATCAATTAAATAATTAATTTAAAATTTTATTTATTTATTTATTTATTTAATTTATATAATTTATTTATTTTATTCTTATATCCATTATCAAAATTTACAAAAAGCAAAAAACAAACCACTATAGCATGCCGATAGCATGTGAAAGTCTTTAAAAAGAACTGAGCATCACGGTGCAAAGTGATCAAAGAGGCTCGGTAACACGAGTATATACTAAATTTTAAGCGATCGAGTTGGCTGTAGAGATGAGTGTATATTCGCATAGGTAGAATGTCTTTCTTCTTACGAAAATGAGTATGTTCTAGTGGTTACCATTATACAGGGTGATTAAAAAATACGAGGCATAATTTCAGGTATGTATTTCCCACGTGTAGACAATAAAAATTGTTCATTACAACATGTGCCCGGAAATGCTTTATTTCCGAGTTATGGCCTTCACAACATTGAAATTCTTCTTAACGTTTTCCTTTCCGCAAGTCGTTGCCGTCAAAGGAGACATTAAGAGGGCACTCTGACAGTTCATTCCGAGGCGAAGGTTACATTCAGTGTTGTGTAGGCGTTAGACTGTGCGACATGTATTCAAATCAAGAGCTGGCAGAGATACACTTCATGTACGGTAAGGCGGACGGCAATTCTGCGCTGGCTCGTCGTTTGTACCAGGAGAGGTACCCATAGCGACAATGTCCAGATCGGAAGACATTTGTATGTCTCCATTACCGTCTGTGAGAGCATGGAAAATTTAATTCTCCTAGTTTGGGAAGGGGACGACCAAGAGCTACAACTCCAAAAGTACAGGAGAAGATTCTGGAGGCTGTGAACATGACTCCTTCTATCAGCACACGAAGGGTAGCGTTGCAAGTCAGTGTTCCTCATACGATTGTCTGGAGACTGTTGAAAGAGTATCAATTGTATCCTTATCATTTGCAACGTGTACAGGCCCAGTCACCAGCAGATTACCCTGCACGAGTTAGGTTCTGTCAGTGGTTCTTCCAGCAGTGTGGTGTAAATCCGAACTTTCCTGCCTTAGTATTATTTACAGATGAAGAACAGTTCACACGAGATGGCATAACAAATTTCCACAATCAGCATGTATGGGCGTATGAAAACCCACGTGCAACTGTTCCATCTCATCACCAGGTGCGGTTCTCCCTCAACATGTGGACAGGTATCATTGCTGATCGATTAGTTGGACCCCATGCACTCGTAAACAGACTTACGGGGCAGGCGTACACAAACTTCCTGGAAAACACCATACCTGATGTTTTAGAAGACACTCCACTGATCAATCGTCAACACATTCACTTCTTGCATGATGGCGCTCCTGCACACTTCAGTCGTACGGCTCGCCGGTACTTGGATCGAAGGTTTCCTGATCGATGGATAGGTAGAGGTGGCCCAATTGCTTGGCATTCACGCTCACCTGCTCTGAACCCTCTCGATTTCTACTTGTGGGGCCATTTAAAATCATTGGTTTATTCGTCTCCGGTGCCTGATTTGGAATCCCTTGGGAATCGAATTGTGGCATGTTCTGAGGACATACGCAATACTCCTGGAGTTTGGGATCGTGTTCGCAGGTCAATGAGACATCGATGTGAGGTCTGTATTCAAGCAGGAGGTGGACATTTTAAACATCTTCTGTAATGACAACGACCTGCGGAAAGAAAAACGTTCCGGTGAATTTCAATGTTGTGATGGCCATAACTCGGAAATGAAGCATTTTTGGACACATGTTGTAATGAACTATTTTGATTGTCCACATGTGGGAAATACATACCGGAAATTATGCCCCGTATTTTTTAAACATCCTGTATAATCACAGGAAGTGCTCATACTCTTAAGTATAAATTTGAGAAAGTACTTAAGCATTATTCTTGCTACCCAATGTACATATTGTAATATTGTTAGAAAAGCATAGAAAAGACTATAAACTGTAAAAACAAGCTTAAATGTAATGCGATACCTTTACATTTATGAGTGCCTTTATTTGTCCATGCAATATTGTTAGAAAAGCATCTTGCTTGAAAGCATTTATATTTGTTACAGTTTTCTCCACTTTTCCCTTTTCCCCAGAGTTTCAAGTTTTGAGGACCCTCCGTCATCTTCATCTATACGGTCTTTTTCATTTCCAATTTTGATAACGGTGCTCTTAATAATTTTAACACAAGCAGCATTTCTCATTACGACTTGGTCAAAGGTAAAAGAGGCCCGTCATTATCTTTTTCCAATTCAAAATACTCTCTTACGTTACACACAATCTCTCGCGCTTCACTGTTAACGGGACACCTTGTACAATATTCTTTGTTCTCCGCATGCCTTTCCTTCCTTCCGAAATTGCACAAATCATCTGTTTAGAAACTCTCACAGAAACTAGAAAACACACACTAGTCACACACTCAACTAATGACAACGTGTAATATAATTTAAACACAATAATTATCGATACACTGAAACAATAATAAAACTAAACAATAGGCCCTAACTTTTAATTCACGCAACAAACACGCTAACGAGCCAACTCTAAGTCATCTCGGGTATTATATTATACACGTCCAACTTGTAAACATAGACACGGCAACACCGTGGTTACCATGGTTACGCGTCTCTCGTGATTGGTTGACTTGAATGGTTGCCATGGTAACATGTTAAAGGCGCCATTTGTTAGGTCGGAAGTAGTTTTGGACAGACCATAGGTAGTTTATTTAGTGATTGTGCTTTATCCTTCAAGAGAACGTAGAAATTAGACTTGCAGCATGTGCGGAAGAACAGGAAAAGTTTTCTTAATCTCATAACGTTAACTCGGACGCCATCAATGTACACGTGAGTACGGAGTGTCCTCTGAAGGATGGAAAAACACACCACACACAATGAAAAGGAGCTGAAAGGATTGGCGTTAATCTTTGTGTTTTGTCTCCGCCTGCCTAAGAAAAATGCGGAAAATGATACCGTGCATGCAATGTGACGGCTTAAAAACGTTACATCTAGCCTACTCTAGCAGTTGACATTTCATTCACCAGTAGGAGTAATACTACCAACTGTATAATAAGGAAAGTGGAACGAATTCGTTTTCAATAATTTTCAGTATGTTCCACACAAGTCTGAAGAATGCACAGCAGATAAAGAATTTCTACTGAGGCCAACCGGAAGAGCTACAGTTTCCAAAAGAGTGTCTCCAACCTCAAGGGTTGCAGATTCAAGTTTCGGGGAGTGGAATGTTTATCATTAATAGTGAGAGATTTCTTTGGGGATATTTTCAAAAGTGTTGTGACTACTTGGGGTTAATGTCTAATTGGCGGAAATGATGAGCGTATGAAAATGTAAACTTTATTTTATAGTTTATTTCGTACAATTTTATTGCTGATTTCACAAGAGCTTCAAATGTCATTTGTCTAGCTGTTATTGTCTACATACCTCTCTTCGTCATTGTCCATGTTTCTGAACCATAGACTGGAGTAGATCTTGCCAAAATATTATATACTTTTAATCTAGTGTAACGTTGTATTAAAGTGCTCTTAAATACTGAGTTAATAACTCCCGTGACTTATAAAAAATTAGTAGTTTTGAAATATGTATACCTTTCTCTTGTTCATGTGAAAGATTTTAGTCTAAATATTTAAATGCGTTTACCTGTTCTAAAATTTTATATTCAATACAAATTTTTCTTCTTACGGTTCTTTTCCATAGACTGTCATTATTTTGAATATTTCTACAGAAATTTCAATGTTAAAGTTTTTGCAACAATATTTAGAAAAGTATTGATTTTTGGAGACCATTTTCATTTGTGACTAATAATATCTGATCTGCAAAAAGTGTTATATCGATTTAGTATATCTATTAGTGGTTCATTTAAAGACGGTCGCAACTGCAGATGTTATATCAGCATCGTCGGTGTGCCGGATTTTTGTCCTGCAGGACTTCTTTTGCATGCCAGTAAATCTACTGACATGAGCCTGTCGCAATTGAAGAAACTTAATTGCAATCGACCTGGGCTGGGATCGAACGCGCAACCACGAGCATAGAAGGCCAGCTCTATACCAATTACGCTACTGAGGCCGACTCTATTAATGGCGATGTATCCTCCTTTGCACATCTGTTTCGCCATTTACGAGGGTCACTGCAAAAGTAACGCACAACATTTTTTTAAATGTAATTTTTTATTCTAAAGCTTTGCAATTTATGGAGGTCACATATGCATTGTCCCCCCCTTTGTATTCAAATTTAATTTAAGTTGTCCCGTGTGTGGCGCCATGATAGCACTCCTTCAAGATGGCTGCTGTACTTGACATTCGTCAGAAGCAACGTGCTGTAAGCGAGTTCCTGTTCTGTGAGAACGAGATAGTGGGAAACATTCACAAGACATTGAGAAAGGATTATGGAGATGCAGCTGTCGACCGCAGTACGGTTAGTAGGTGGGCAAGCAAATTATCTGGTAAAAGAGGGCAAGCCAATATTCGGGATATTCCACGCAGCGGCAGACCCTGCACTACACGAAGCCCTGACATTGTGTAGCGAGTTAACAATATGGTTGTGGCTGACAAACGCGTAATAGTGAAAGAATTGTCACTCCTAGTTGGAATAGAGAAGCATGTGTGTGCAGAATATTGAAACTTTTGGGGTTAAAAAGGTTTGTGCCGGGAGGATTCCGAGAATTTTGGCAGCAGCCCACAAAGAAACCCGAAAAAGTGTGCAGTGAAATTTTGGACCAGTATGAGAATGGTAGAGATGACTTTGTTGCAAGAATTGTGACAGAAGATGAAACACATGGCTCCACAATTTTGAACCGGAGACAAAGCTGCAGAAAATTGAACGGCATCATGCAAATTTACCAAAGAAAAATAAATTCAAAACTGCGCCTTCGGCAGGAGAAATTGTGGCTTCTGTGTTTTTCGATTCAGAAGACTCTCGCTTGTGGATATCATGCCACACGGAATCACCATTAATTATGAAGTGTATGTGGCAACTCCCAAGAAACTTCAAGCTCGACTGAGTCATGTTCGACCCATCGGGAGAAGCAGGATATTCTGCTATTGCACGACAGCGCACGGTCACATGTCAGTCACAAGACCACAGACCAGATCAGAAAACTTGGATGCACAACACTGAAACAACCGTCTTACAGTTCTGATCTGGAACCATGCGATTACCATCTCTTTGGTAAACTGAAGGAATCCCTTCTCGGAACGAGGTTTGAAAATGGCGATTCCCACCTGCACGCGATTAAATAGTGGCTCAGACGTGTTAGTCCAAACTTTTACCGTGCAGGTATGCAGGCCTTCGTTCCTAGGTGGCGTAAGGCAGTTCAAAGGGACGGGGATTATGTGGAAAAATGATATTTTGTTCCTAAAGGAAGTATCTACATTCTATGAAAATAGAAATACTGTAGGATAAAAATGTAATTTTTAAATAAATGTAGTGCATTACTTTTAGAGTGACCCCTCGTATTTACCATATAATTCAATACAGTAGAACCTCTATTATCCGTGGTAATGAAGGAGGTGGACTGAACGGTTAATCGAAAAATTGGATAATCCGTACCATAAAAATGTTTATTAATTAAGTGCATAATACACAATTTCGTAATTTCCTTTGTGGTCTTGTGTTAACGTGCTATCTAGTGGAGCAGGAGATCATTAAAAGTTCGGTTGTCAACGACGGGTGCTTAAGTGCCAAGAATTGATGATTGTCTGCGGAAAGATAGGAGTACTTGAAGTCTCGTGTTGTAGATTTACGTACTTTATACTTTTTATCCTTTCTTTTAAATTCGCTTACAGTTGAACTCCAATTTTCTACTCTGAAGCAGCATTAACCACAATTTCCTCTTTCCCAAACTTCTAAATTATTTGTAATTTTTTTTATAATTAACACAATACCTTTTCTTTGACAATTGTGAAAGACATTTGAATAGAAATTATACAATACGTCCACTCGAATAGTAGGAATAAGGACGGAATAAATTGTACACGGGTTTGTAAAAATTCTTGGGGTAATTTTTTTCAAAGCAAGTAGTGATTATTTTACAAGTAATTAGGGTAAATTAGGGTCTGTTGCACAGTCGGGCATGTTGGACACTTTGTACTTTAACGTGTTCCCTCGCCACTTGTGGGCACCACATTCTGCTAGAAGTCCATGACGGAAGTAGCCACGAGTGGGGCTACTTATGTCATTGACTTCTAGCAGAATGTGGTGCCCACAAGTGGCGAGGTAACACGTTAAAGTACAAAGTGTCCAACATGCCCGACTGTCCAACAGACCCTAATTTACCCTATGTGTGTTACAGACAGCGAAGCATTTCTGCTACTTACTTTGTAGTTAAAGGTTTGTAATAATCTTCTGTAGAAACATAACTTACAGTACTTCATATTTTTTTTTCTGCAGCAAAAAGAAAATAGGAGGTAGAAAAAAAAGTCGGATAATCCGGCAATCGGTTAATAGGGTGACGGTTAATCAGGTTCTACTGTATATTACAAAAATACCGTGGGAAAGAGGATAACTCTGTCGAACATCTGCATTTATGAATATAAAATCTGTGATTTCGCTATTTAATTTGATAGCGATTTTTGTATCTTTATAAACATCAAAGAGGGGAAGGGAGGCAGGTTGGCTCAAATTTAATTTTTTTTCTTTTTTTTTTTGATAGCATTTTATGAAATCCTGGAAGATGGCCGTTCTACATGTTCTTTGGCTATTTGGAGAGATATTTGGATTTAGATTTCATCACGATTTAAATTTGTAATTTTGTATTATTTTGAAACGTGCAGATTGAGTCAACTTACCCCGCCCTGGAGGCAGGTTGACACATGGTATGGGGTAGATTGGCTACATGTTAAATAAGGGCAAACTGCATATAAGATTAGATTTTTTTAAATTTAGAATTCATTTCTTTACACAGGCAAACGATTCAGTATGATCAACACACATAAATATAATATAACCATGGAGTTAAACACTGAGATAAAAGAAGAACTGAATCCTAGAAAAACAAGGTAGAAAAATTAATTTTGAACTTGTAAATGACCTTATATCATATTGACTTTTTAAAAAGTATCTGAAAAGGAGTTTACGCAAACAGACTTTCCTTTACCATCTATAAAATGTTTATGTAACTAGTTTACACTCCCGAAATTGTATCCGCTCTTCACCTGGTGCACATTCTGAGTAAGATTTAACACAATACAGGCAATATGACTCTCTGTCGTCTTCGTTACTTTCCCTTCTTGAATTATTTTTTGTCTTTCTCACTACACTTCAGTGCGTTGTTAGTATTCAAGAGAAGTCCACATCCTTCATACATTACAGCTACATGATTTTTGCAGGAGAGAAAATATTGTTATAGCTTTCTCAAATACAAGCTTGTCAAACAGAAGGTAATTTTTAATTATATCATATTTTTGTTACATACTGTATACATACCTTTTGTAAGGTTTTGTGAATTTGTAATGGTTTACAATTATTAATGCAAACACTATCACAATAACGTATTTTCTCTTCCCATTTCGTGAAAATAAATTAACCGCATTCATTTTGTATATAAATATTTATTATAAATATTCTTATATAATTTTATACCATTAAAATGAAAATTTCGAAATCTGAAATGCCAGGACAAAGTAAACCTGCAAACGAAATGATATCTCCTGTCAAAGCTTTGAAATCACTTACCAGCAACAAGAGATGCTACATCAGACCTAGACAACTCAACCTAGTTGTGACGTACGTATGTGCAGCGATTGCGAGGCTCGTACAGCTAATGAGATCTTCTGAGTGCACGTGTAGCTGGTTGCAGTACGGTATGGGAAATTCAGTGTAAAGGCAATGCGAGTGTTCAGTCGTTGTAAGCTTCGAAAGTTAACATATCTTTGTGTTGGCTTCTAATCATTCGATGTCTAGTTCCTTCTCAGTATGGGAGAACCTTTTCCTTTTTGTGTCGTGTGATGAAGGGGCAAAAATGTTTTGATTGTGGCAAGGAAATGCACTGAGTTAAAGATGTTTAATCTACAATGACAATATTCTTTGTGCCACGCAAGTGAATATGACAAATATCAGGGACATAAACGTAATGAGATGACACAACAGTTAAAGGAGACTGCTGATCATCAAATTAGCGAATATTCTGTTCGCTTGAGCTTCAAAATTTCAATTCTCTATGTACGAGTATAGCGAAAAATCTAAGGTCATTTACTGATGGAGATCTTGCTACTGTAAAGCTGTTATTGTGAAGGCTGCAGTGAAAAATGTCCAATCTTCTAGAAGCTTTTGAAATTGTAAGCTTAAAAACAATATTGAGAATTAAAAAATCCAGAAAATCATCGTAACAAATTTCATCTTGTGTATTAATGTCTATTGGTCACACTTTCTTGAAACAGAAAAGCAATGTTTATTTTAATTTTGCAAAGAAAAATTTGTTTCAATGTTGCTGTGAATAATAGGATGTACTGTAATATAATATATACATGCTTAGATATACTTTTATAAAAATGTTCTACAGTTTATTTTTAAAAAGATCATTGTTATAATTCAATCCTAATTATTATTTATCGTTACAGAACTTCAAACAGTTTCTTTAGAATTAGTTATATTTGTGTTTGTGTGAATTAGCTTGAATGCATATTTTACAGTTCCTGTTACCATTTTAATCTCCTGGACAACATTAATGCAAGTTGTATTCTCAGTCATTATATTTGTGTATCTTTAGGTCCACACATGATCGGCACACCGGCGACGCTGATACAACCTCGGCAGTTGCGAGAGTCATTAAATAAAACATACCTTCAATCATTCAATCACCATCCCTACATCTGTTCATGATCTTGTCAACCCTCCATCAACCACCGCCCCTACAATGCTCTTAACTCGTTCAAAAGCGTACAGAGTGAAGAAATGCAAGGTAATGCAACAAGATAGAGATGTATGTGCATTAAAAAAGTAGAAATCTAAAATGCAGTACAGTATTTGGTTTTTTTCAGCTTTCATTTCTTCCCAAACTTATCAATCAATTGATTTCATACGTATAAATACCAGTATTAGGGATTCACATTATTTTAAGTTTAATTTGGTGAATATGAAAAAGAATTATTATCACGAAATAGGAGCCACCATCGCAAGACTCCGCTGCGAAACTCGAGCGCAGCGATCTTCACAGTAGGCTGAGATGACGTCATAGGGCATCGAGTTGACGACCACTGTGCTAGATGATGCAGCATCTAATGAAGAATATTGAAAATTATGGCATGGAACTCTTGCTGGAAGAATGGAGAATGGCATAGCTTCTTGCTTACTATAGTAGGCTCGATTCCATTTCAAATAGCAAACTAAGATTTTAACCATTTGGTCAGATAATTGCACTGACCAAAATCGAAATGTGCAAGTGACACTAATTTACACCGGATTCTTTCACAGCTTCCAAATCTTGAGTTCAATCACAATTCTTGTGAAAGGTCATATACACACATAAAGTCGATAAGTTAACATTTATGGAACAATAGCCACCGGCGTAGTTCAGTCGGTTAAGGCGCTTGCCTGCCGATCTGAAGTTGCGTTCGGGCGCGGGTTCGATCCCCGCTTGGGCTGATTACCTGGTTGAGGTTTTTCCGAGGTTTTCCCCAACCGTAATGTGAATACAAGGTAATCTATGGCGAATCCTCGGCCTCATCTCGCCAAATATCATTTCGCTATCACCAATCTCATCGACACTAAATAACATAGTAGTTGATACAGCGTCGTTAAATAACCAACTAAAATTAAAAAAAATTATGGAACAAACAAAAATATTGAAACTTCCAAGCTTGGAATTGCTGTTCATCGTGACTAGGCTCAACTCATCCGAACATGTCAAGTAAAGAAACGCTTAACAGTCCATGAAATGCAAATTGAAGAACACAAATTGTGTTTTATTTAACGACGCTCGCAACTGCCGAGGTTATATCAGCATCGCCGGTGTGCCGGAATTTTGTTCCGCAGGAGTTCTTTTACATGCTAGTATGTCTGCTGACTTGAGGCTGTCGCATTTAAGCACACTTAAATGCCATCGAGCTGGGCCGGGATCGAACCCACAAACACGGGCACAGAAGGCCAGCACTATACCGACTGCGCCACCCAGGCCGACAAAAGCTGAAGATTTCAAAGATTTTTCGTCCCTAATGGTTGTTCTTCTTCTCCGTTCTTTGGGCATAGACTATCTAGTACCGGTGTTTTTTTCCAAATACCGAAGTTATTATGGCGTGAAGTCTCTCCTGCAAAATTTGGAATTATCTCTAACAAGATATCTTTTTCCAAGGCCGCTTATCAAGAGGTTGATAATATATGTCATCGTAGGATTTCTCTCCAACTACTTGTAGAAATTCCACTCATTCGCACTAAAGCCAAACCCATCAGCTAAGCAAAATATACGGACCTCCAAACATTGATTAAAACGATCCCAGAATGTTATACTGCACTTTACAGAGCTATACCACATGACGAAGAAGAGTTAACATCTCCGAGCTGAGTAGCCAAATTCCATTGTTATTTGAACAGAGTCAGGCTCAGAATTTTTGTTTTCAATTTTTCTCATTGTATTTATGTTCTACTTAAAATGTTTTCCTCAATAATGTTTAATTTTGCCTATCAATCAGTGCAGCAAACATTTATGTAGTAGGCCTATGTTCTACCAATTTGTTGGTATTGAATAAATACATTTTGAGGCTTCAGAGACTTTATATCGCCCTGAAAATCAAATAGAAAACTGGAAACACTTCGAAAAGAAATTTTTGGAAAAGTGGCGTATGTCTATTTTATTATTCTTAAATAATTAATTTTGGACGTAACTTTTAAATAAAATATTTCGTAATTACATAGGCTATACACAAAAATATCATATCTAAAAATCACAATCATAAGTTATATATGTAATGAGGAATGTGCACTCATACATCATTAGAAACAGTTTTTTGCTTCTCCTGGAAATTTACGAAAATGGACATTCGCCCTTTTGCTTCTCAGGTACGTTAATATTGCTGACACAGTTCATATTAAACGAGTAAACTGCTCACAATACGATATTCGTCAGATCATGTTTCTCAATCAGTATTAATGTTATAAACAAAACACAAGTCACAAATACATTGTTCTGGAATCTGTATTGAAAGACTTACGACTTCCGTTTGATAAGCTGTTGACTAATGGAAGTACTGAATGAGCAATATATGCAGCTGTTGGAATATAAGGAAGGGATAGAAGGAAGAAATAATTTGGTCAGGAGAATTTTTTCTTCTCACAATCTTCACTCAGCCTCATATCAAACTGAGTACTGGGTCTTTCCAGGGTGAAAAAGGTGATCGGAGCGTGGTGCCAACCACACTTCTACCTCATTCTAATGACAATGACAAGAAATCATGGAGCTCTACTTTCATACGTCCGAAGCTCCTGCATGACGTATAATATAGCCGATAATATTTACCTATAGTAAACTAGTCCAATTGGAAGACTGTAAGATGACTACTCAAAAATATTGTGACAGCATCCTGCCATCATTTGAGGTTCACAACTCATAGATTAATGGACGTAGAGCCTTGTTCGGGATCGTAAAAAAAACGTTGCCTTAGATATATGGTTAACAGGGAATTTGAGGAAGTCCTTGTAATTTCGTTCAAAATATCCATAGGAGTTATGGTAACTGAAGTAGGAGAAATATATGTCCACCGATATGAAATAAGGGTCAGCACATCTGACTGTTAAACGAGTGAATCTGGGTTCAATTCCTCGTTGGAGGAAGTTAACTTTTTGGATTTTTCCGGGGTTTTCCTTCAACCAATCGAAGCAGGATTGCTGTGCTGGACCTTGGACTCGTTTCGCCATCTTTAATTGACATATCATCAGCATCCATTCCATAGCCGGAGTTAAGTTCACCATGCGCCATGCTGTAAAGTTTCTACCAAAATATAAGGACAACCTGTATTTAAAGACTTACTTAGGCCTATGTAAAATCCTCAGGGATCAAATGACTGCGAAAAATAAAGTTTTTTTCTGCAAACCCATTCTCTCTATCTTCCAAACTGTGGGTTATATGACAATTTTTCTGTTATGAAAAAATATTGAAAAGTTGCAAATTTATGTAGGAAAAAAATTAATTACTCCAGAATGCGTTCACTTAGATCAGCGAATTTTCGGATAGAGTTAGACTCATCTGAAAGGTTTCTTGTGCAATTAGTACTTTTTGTTTTAAAACATTGCGACAGCTCGTTCACGCATTATAATCCACACTTTTTCTCCTGTTTCCTTTTGGAAAAATGGCCATTTTATAAAATTCTGTTGTGTTTGAAATTTGCGAAAAATTGACCCGGGACTGCCACTGCCACTTAAATCATAACATTAGGAGTTGGTAACACTGGTCAATCAGCTTATTCCCTCCATTTTTAGTAATCAGCTCTGGAGTTTGCTACAAGTGTGGGAAGATTAGATGTCTTCCTTGAAAAACTGAAAATAGGTGGAAATTCAGCGAGTGTAGAAATGAAACGGCAGATTATTGTGATGTGAAAGAATGACTAGAGATAATATCTAACTATCCAAAATTCATTAATCTAAGTATACCCAGTCTTGAGTAATTAATTTCTTCCTACACATTTTTCTGTTAGTTTTCATAAGAGAAAAATTACTGTTATATAATCCACAGTTTGAAAGCTAGAGATATTGGGTTTTCAGTAAAAATAGTCATTTTTCACACGCATTTGGTCCCTGAATAAACACCAGTGTGTTTCACATAAGTATAAAGACAGATATGAAACATCTCTTTGAAGAGATGTCCTTAAGCATTTCCATTGAAAGCGAACTCAAATTTCCGTTCCATAAAATCTTTACACTTTTTCTATTACTGTGAATAAAATACAGACATCAAAATCATGATCTCGTTGTGTAGCCCAGTTTCTGTGTGATGCTTTTCCAATTCAATGCGGGCTAAAGAAAGTACACTGGTGGCCATAATTCTGGAAACTTTTTGTTTTTGTAATGAATTATTATAACATCTCTATTTATTCACAGATTTATACATTTTAACATATTACTCATGACTGATTCGTCAATTATGGAGTTTTAATAAAGGTATTTTATTAAATTCTTAATATTTTAGCAATAATTAGTCATTTTGTGGAGAATTATATTCTTGTCGTTTAAGATCTAAATATTAATTTCACATTTCATTATAATTTACGATTATTTACTGTAATACACCTTCTAATCGAAGTAGGGTAGTTACACTTCGAGAAGAAGGCTGCACATTCAAGGAAATTGCAAGGAAGCTTGGTAATGGTGCTACAGTGTCAGGTATACAGAAAGTATGAGAGGCTGAGATTCACAAAATCTTATAAATAACCACCTAGAACTGGTAGAAAACCTAAAGTAAATCCATGAGATGTGAGGCAGGTTTGTCAATTGGCATTGAAAGATGGAAAGAAATATTCTAAAGAGGTATAGGAAGTTCTACACAGCAGTGGATGTAATATTTCTGCGAGAACTCTTCAAAGGAAGTTATTCCACAATGAACTGAAAGCAAGAGCACTCAGAAAAAAGCCATTTCTCAGCAAAAGACAACGAGAAAATCGTGTAAAATGGTGAAAAAATCATCAATCATGGAGCAGTGATGACTGTGCGAGAGTGATATGGAGCGATGAAACAAGGATTTCTATATTTGGAAGTGAAGGAACGAAATACATTCGTCGACGAAATGGAGAAGCTTTGAATCCTGAGTGCCTCATCGCAACCATGAAACATCCTGTTGCTGTCATGATCTGGGGATGCATGTCCAGGAATGGAGTAGGAAGATTTTAGACTTTTCAAGGGAACTTGAACACGGAAAAATGCAGGAAAGATATGCTGGAAGTGAAATTGATATTATCCATTGCTGTCTTACACCCAAATTGTGAGGACTTTGTATTTCAACAAGATGGTGATCCATGCCATACTGCCAAGAGTGTTATGCAATAGTTTCAACAGAAAAACATCAAGGTTTCAAATTGGCCTGGGAATAGTCCTTACCTTAATCCAGTTGAAAACTTGTGGTCAAGGTAAAAAAAAAATTGTGTCTAAAAAAAATTCCAGCAGCAAAACTCAATTACTTGATGCCACTATCCACAGCTGATTTCGGATCATCAGCAAGGAAGAACTGAACTGTCTTGTGGGCTCAATGTCCCGCAGAATTGTTGCTGTCACTAAAAATAAAGGTTATCCCACAAAGTACCAACTGTTTACAGAGTGAATGAAAAAAATAACACGAAAGTGTTTCTAACTGTTAATGTATAAATATATGTTTTCTCATACATATTGTGATGTAAAGTCACGTATTTTCTATAAAAATAGATTAGACAATGTTTGTTTGATGGTTTCAGTCACGAGTAACATTTTAAATTGTATTAATGTATGAATAAAAACATGTAATAACAATTCAATACAAATACAAAAAGTTTCCAGAATTATGGCCACCAGTGTAGATGAACTATCACCTTTACTTTTTAATTTGGCTTTAATATGCCATTATGAAAGTCCAGGATAACAGAGAGGGTTCGGAATTGAATGGATTACATCAGCTGTTTATCTATGTGAAGGACGTGAATAAGTTAGAAGAAAATCCACAAACTATTAGAAAAAAACATGGGAATTTTACTAGAAGCAAGTCAAGAGATAGATTTGGAAGCAAATCCCGTAAATACAAAGTATATGATTATGTCTAGTGACCAGAACATAATACGAAATGAAAATATAAAAATTGTAAATTTTTCCTTTGAAGAGGTGGAAAAATTCAAATATATTGGAGCAACAGTAACAAATATAAATGACACTCGGGAGGAAATTAAACGCAGAATAAATATGGTAAATGCCTGTTATTATTTGGCTGAAAAGCTTTTGTCATCCAGTCTGCTGATAAAAAGAACTGAAAGTTAGAATCTATAAAACAGTTATATTGCCGGTTGTTTGTATGATTGCGACACTTCGACTCTCACTTTTAAAGGGGAACAGAGGTTAATGGTGTTTGAGAATAAGGTTCTTAACAAAATATTTGGGGCTAAGTGGATGAAATTACAGGATAATGGAGGAAGTTACACAATGCAGAACTGCAAGCCTTGTGTTCTCCACCTGACATAATTAGGAACATTAAATCCAGAAGTTTGAAGTGGTCATGACATGTAGGACGAATGGATGAATTCAGAAATTAATTTAATGTTAGTTGGGAGGTCGGAGGTAAGATGATATTTGGGGAGGCCAAGACGTAGATGGGAAGATAATAATAAAATGGATTTGAGGGAGGTGCGATATGATGGTAGAGACTGGATTAATCTTGATCAGGATAGGGACCGATGGCAGCCTTATGTGAGGCCGGCAATGAATCTCCGGGTTCTCTAAAAGCCGTAAGTAATTAAGTAAATATTATTTTCCAAAGTAGAAAAGCAGGAGGAAACATTCTCTTTCAAAAATAATGACCCATCATTTTTTCCCGAGAAATTAATGTGTACGTAATTATTTTATTGAAAATTCAAGATGTGTCGCTTAACTAGTTATAAATTATTGCACGTATACTGAGAAGTGTTTCTAATGTTAAATTTTCAGTAAGCAATATGAGTGCTCTAATTATTACACAGAAGTGAGTCAGGAAGGTAATAGCGCATATAACATTGCTCAGAAACATTTATGGCATCAGGATGATGTAAGCGATGTAAATAGTGAGGTACCAATACAAATACATCACGATACTATATAAACTATATAATGAAAGCTGTGCTAAAGTGAAAACCGAGATTGAAGGAAGACCATTCAGGCTCAAAAGAGGAGTGCGACAAGGAGACCCAATTTCCCCAAAATTATTCACAAGTGTATTGGAAAACATCTTTCGCAAACTGAACTGGAACAGAAATTGTGGAATAAACATCAACGGCAGCAGACTAAATAATCTAAGGTTTGCTGATGACGTCGTATTTTTCGCCAAATCACCCAGAGAACTGCAGTCAATGCTCCAAGAATTATGCGACGCCAGCAGATCAGCAGGCCTCCTGATGAATATGACCAAGACACATGTAATGTTAAACGGGCCGGAATCACCCATAATAATTGATGGTGCAGAACTACAATACGTGTCTGAATACGTATACCTAGGACAGCTAGTCTCCTTCCACCAGAAGACAGAGAAGGAAATAAAACGAAGGATTTCTCTCGCGTGGAAGACATTCTGGACACTCAAGTTCATCGTACTGGAGAGAAGTCAGCAAGAAACTCAGAATGGAAATATTGGAGACCTGCGTAACTCCTGTACTGTTATATGGGTGTCAGACATGGTCTCTCACTGCCAAACTTCGTAACAGTCTCCAAATATGCTAAAGGAAGTTGCTGACAAGGGTACTAGGCTTATCACTGAGGAACAGAGTTCCAAACGAAGTGCTACAAAAGATGTCAGCAATTAAAGATCCAGCACTGCAAGCCACCAACACTAAATGGAAGTGGGGGAGGCCATGTTGCACGACTTAGAGACGGAAGATGGACGCAGACAGTCACACTATGGGATCCCCTCATTGGCAACAGATGAAGCGGAAGACCAAGAAGAAGATGGGCCGACCTCTTCAGTGAACGTGTAGGAAGCCATTGGTCAAGCAGAGTAAGACGTAGGGAAGACTGGGAAAACCTAAGAAGACAAGTGAACAGCGACTAAAACCAGTGCGACAGAAACAAGCGAACAATATCAATAGTGCAAAATGTGAACCAAGTGAACAATTCCAAGGTTGTAAACATCTCTTACGAGGAGTAGCTCACCGCGTGAGACAAATAGAGCTTTCTCTCTATAAGAGGAGGCCTTTGAGCTTTTAAGCTAATCATTTCATATCCCGAACATAAAACTAAGAATGCTGCTTTATTCGTACGCCGTACGACATTACAAATCTCAGTAAAAGAACAATTGCGCATTGGATAAAGAAACTAAATCAATCTATGTTCTTGTAAAAACTTTCTTGCAGCTGGACGAACTTCTAGTCCACAGAATTCACATCCTATTTCCGTAGAGTCTAGGAGAGACTGTGTCCTCTTCGGGAAAATAATACAAAATAAAAAAAGTATTGCATTTTCTTAAAAAAATGTCTTTCTTATTCTGAGAAATTACGGCCGATTATTTTCTCGATTTATGTAAGTTGCTCTAGAGATACTATTATTAAGAAATCTGCAATAATATGTCGAGTAGTAAAGTTGAAAACAAAAAAAGTAAAACGAATTGTTTAGTAATTAAATGCATTGCCCAGTAAAAAATCAACGTACCATTTCATTGTAGGCAGGCTTAGATTTTTTTTTAACTTTTAGGAAATTAATTACCTTTATGTGAGATGTAGAAAAATGTCTACCAAAGTTAGGAATTATTTTTAAATAAAAGAAAATAAAAATTGTTGTGTACATTTTTCAACATAAAAATTAAAAAAAAAATATAATGTACACATCTATTTTAGTAATAACTAACCGATGTAAAATTTTCAAGAAGACGTAATGAAAATCTCTAGCATGTGAAATTAAAGAGATATTTATCAATTTTTTTTAGTATGAAATAGGGAAGGGAGAAATTGTAAAATATGTTTTCAAGTCAGAAGTTAGAGATTTCACTGTATGTTGTAGATTTATTTTTGAAAAATAGCACACAACAAAAATTATATCCATATTCAAATATTTGAGTAATTTAACATGTAAACGCTTCCCTGCTGAATAAAATACTGCGCAAATATCAATTATCCGCAACATTTTAAATAGACACGTTTATTTAAAATAACTTAAAAGAAGAATTATATCATAATTCAAATATTTAAGTTTTTAGTTGGTTATTTAACGACGCTGTATCAACTACAATGTTATTTAGCGTTGATGAGATTGGTGATAACGAGATGAGTCCGAGGATTCGCCATAGATCACCTGGCATTCATCTTGCGGTTGGGAAAATCCTCGGAGAAACCCAATCAGGTAATCAACCTAATCGTGGATGGAACCTGCGACCGAGCGCAACTTGAGACTGGCAGGCAAGCGCCTTAAACGACTGAGCCACGCCGGTGGCTAATATTAAAGTAATTTCTTCCTGTAAATACTGTCGGCGTAAAGAAAATACTCCACAGAGTTTCATATTTAAAAAAATAACTGTCAGGTTCTCAAAAACATTCAGGGGAGAGGACGGTTAATATGGTGAAAGACCAGTACATTTAAAACTATGATTTTTAAAATATTCTTTCATATGTGAAGAAATATATTACATCAGATTTAAAGCGCATTTATGGTCTTTGATGCCATTTTTATAGCTCTGGTTCACATGGTTTTTAAAATGATACTAAACTTTGAATCCAATTTCCCATAATTTTAATTTAAAAAGTATTGTTCCTTACAAATAGATTTTATGTACGAAAAATACATTACATACAATTTAATGCACACTTATGTCCTTCAGTTGGTGTGACGCCATTATTATAGCTCTGGTGCACAAAGTTTTTAAATGACAGTAAACTTCGACTGCAATTTCCCGTGACTTTTTTTGTTTAATTTCATACAAGAAGTTGCAATAATAATTTATTTTAATTTACCTGGCAGACTTAAGACACGGTCTATATTCTCAGAACCATGAATGACATTTGCACACAATCTTTAGGCTATAAAGAAACTTTTCCCTGGAATAGAATTTTGTTTTATTTTTGATTTCGAAATATACTGTATGCTTCTATATTTCTATAAAAGTACCTCTGAAATTCATTCTTAAAATGTAATTGTTTACCTTAAGATTTTGAATTCAGTATCAAAATTGTGCTCTAGATATTTTAAAGAAGTTGCTTTTAGGAGTAAATTGTTATAGAAATTTAAATTTATCATTAGAAATGGTTGAGATATATCCATTTCAGTCAATCACTGTATCCTGGTACATGTATTTACTTTTTTTTTTTTAAATTGGTTCCGAATTTCTCTTTTCAAAAACTAATCTTGAATTTAAGTTGTTGCAGTAGTGGTATTTATAAACACCAAAAATTAAAATTGTGCATCAATTGAAGCGGCTACTCAAAAAGAGCTCAACTAAAAATCACTTTTATCCATTTTATTGCACTTCCTCAGAAGACGCATTTGGTGTGTACAAAAAGGGCCAGTCATAATTATAATTCCAGCAGAAAACACGTAATGAATATCTCGGTGGGTTGAAGAAGGGCCCAACTATTGCTTTTGGGATCTTATTGTAATAATAATTTTTATAAAACCGACCCAGTCATTTACAGTTAACCCTTCCGCCAGCTTTAATTCATAAGACTATTATTTCATTAATATAACTCAGTAAAGGGGTAAATTAACAATATGATGCATTTTGTAGTCTGGAGTTCCAGTTTTCTTAGTGTGACGCACGTCTGTTTGAATTTCCATAGTGTAATAGCTTAGAATTTGATTTGTGTTTAAATTATATTAATAATATGGATTTAAGAGAAATTTTATTTTTAAAATAGCAGTAATGCAGAAGATTCCAAAATTCTGTTATTTTAAATTATAACTAATTGTAACTGTCACAAAGAATAACATTATACTCATATATCTTCTTGGTAGTGCTTTAAATATATGGTGTTAAGAAATTAACTTTGTGTCGTTATTTGATACAGAGACACCAAGTTATTGTTCCTCGTGTGAAATTTTAAAATAACGCTTTGGGCCTTTCGTTGAATAAGGACTTCAATTAGAAACAAAATTCAAATTTCACCATCCTCTTCCCTTAAAATTTCTTAGTGTTGTATGTAAATGTTATATTAACCCTCCTGCTGCAAAGGGGGCAATAGGATTACCCCACTGATGATTTTTCATTATTATTATCATTTTTCTCCATATGTATTTTTGAAATTCCACGTATTTGCCGTTACATGTCTAATATTTTGAAATAAGAACAACATAAATAATTAAACTACTTAAATAAGTAATTCGCGTTATTTCAGTGGGGTGATCTTGTTACCTCACTTGGAAGTCTTGGTTATGAAAATTCCAGGATATGAAATTGAATTTGTAGTTTAATTTTCTATTTTTTTAGCTCGTCTGCTTCCAAATTATTTTATTTTCTCTTATTCATATCATTATTCATAATGTTATTTATATTATCATGAATATCATGACTTTTGGTTCCATTTTTTATTTCTCTGTGTTATAATTATTCTAAATGTGTTTTTGTTAGACATAGTTATTAGTGGAGCCTTTTCTCGAGATATTCATTCTAATATAGGCCGTGTTCATGTATTTTAATTTCAGTAAAAAACTGAAATTTATTTTCTCAGATTTATATTTTTATTTGATTATCTTCAGAATTATTTCTAAAGATTTTTTTGAGGATTTTATTTTGTTATAAACAAACATCTTGGAAATGTTCATGGTTGTATATATTGTATATCAGTATTTAAATTTCAACAAATAAGATAACCGACATGATTTAGCTTTTTTTATAATAGTGCGATTTTCATTGTTTGTGGTTGTGTTTTCGACACTGTTAAAATTATGTAGCGTTGAGGAGTTTTTCTTGAAATGAAAGTTGGGCAAATTTAACTTTACTGATATATTTTTGCATTCTGTCACCAGTAGCATTCTGAAGTTCATTAATTTTAGTACAAGTTTTTAACATAATGGAATGGAACATCCGAATCACTCTGCATTTAAAAAAACCAGAAAATTATTTTATATTTTTTTCATTTTGCATGGGTTCATAATCAGTAATATATGCATTGTTAATATTTCAAGTTTTTAACACATATTGGAACCATGATTTTGATTGGGGTAATTGTATTACCGTCTTGGTAGCAGTAAGATGCCAAAAACCTTCATAACAGGAGGGTTTCGAATCCCGGTCGGGGCAAGTTACCTGGTTGAGGTTTTTTCCGGGGTTTTCCCTCAACCCAGTACGAGCAAATGCTGGGTAACTTTCGGTGCTGGACCCCGGACTCATTTCACCAGCATTATCACCTTCATTTCATTCTGAGCTAAATAACCTAGATGTTGATACAGCGTCGTAAAATAACCCAATAAAACAGGAGGATTAAGCCTGTCAATTTTATTTCTAGGTCACCTATATTTTCTGAGGGAAAAAAAAATGTCGATAAGGAGTAAAATGGTATTAGCCAAAGCTGTACTTCTGCTCTTACAATCAATTGCTCTCAAAATTTACATTAAAAACTGTATTGCTTTGTGGTAGGGGAGACCCGGGCAAAACGAATAACTGGGGCAAAGAGAATAATGCCTATTTCTTAGAAACGCCAACAGGCAGCGCTTTCTGCTATGTTGGGGAAGAATCCATACCAGATTTTGCTCCTGGAACTGACTTGTCGTCATTCTAGCTAGTGAGAGAAGAAGTCAGCGTGTGTTTGAAGAAAATTGACTATTTTCTTAAAATATTTCAAGGTAAGAGTAACAAATGTACAACACAATACTGAATAAACTTTCTGTTTTGTGATTAGTAATATATAGGCGATACGATTACTTCTAAAGTACCGTACTTACGAAGAAGATTATTCACGTTTATGTTTGTATAACCTTAAATGAAAAGCGAAATGGCGTCTGCGGGCAAAGTCAATAGGGCAAATTGGATAACTTATCCGCTTTGCCCTGCCACCTTTATTTGACTATAAAGTGTTAACTGTATTTTTGTATGTATTTGTCTATTGTAATAAAGCGTGCTAGATCATTTTACATAGTGGAGGCATTAAGTCAAACTAATTAAATTATAAATCTTTAACACTGACCTTAATATTGACTTTAAAAGGTCGTAATGTATTTTCAGATGGTTTAATTTTTCAAGACGAAGACGGAACAAGCCAAATGGTCTGAAGAAGCCATGAAGAAAGCACTTGAAGAAATAAAATCTTCCAAACAGTGGTTCTGCTATCTGTCCATACAACCATAACGTGTTTGCTGATGACAATTTGGGACCAGATCAACTTACAGATCGCCCACTTGAGATAGAAATAAGCGAAACAACAGCTGGCTTACATTTAACAAATTCTGCGGTGCCAGCGTCTTCAGCGGCTGAAGAAACAGTTAATGCTCATTCAGAATCAACCACCTCTGTGATGTTATCTTCAGAGATTGAAGGAATATTCAATACATCAATTACACTCAGCTTTTCAGTTCCGGTTACACCAAAACCCTCAAGACCATCAGCAAGAGAATCCATGTCAGTTCTTTTGATTTAGACCAGTGCCAGAAGTGGATGCTCGAAAGATACGAGTTCAACGAAGAAAATGTCTTAAGTTCTTTCATCTATACCGATTAAAAACGTTGAAAGAGATGTAACTTATGGGCAGGAGCAAAAGCAGAAGAAATCGAAGCCTTCAGTGCCAGTAAAACGTCGACTTGTTCAAATTTGTATTTTGTACTAATCTAACGTGCTGTAATGGGCTGTAAATAACATATCCTATCGTCTAATATAACTCATTAGCATCGTGTTTAGGGTAAGGTTGCTATCAATGGGCCACTTAAAAGAAATCTTATATAATATCCTCGGATGAAGTAATATTTATTTCCTTTTTCAAGAAAACTTAAATATTACCTTCTGTATTTCACTATGCTACAAATAGAAGTTATAAGTATTCGGTGTTAATGAAATATTTTGAAAATAAAAATAAGCATCATCGGCCCAATGAAGGAGACTCGTTTCCTTCGTTGGGCCAGGTAGTTTCCATGAATGGGCTGGAGAATTATATTGTTAAATAACAACCCACATATAAATAAATACCAATACACAATATCTTCGGCATTATTAGGAGTAGTGTGTTGGCATATGGAACCACAGAATATGTATTCGATCCCAAGCAACACCACTAGGGTACTTAAAAAATCTTCAGATATTTCATTAACACAAGAAAACGAAATACATCGTTGTTAGTTTGTAATCAGGCTAAGATCTTCAGCATTTTTAACTCAAATGATTGACGATAGTACAGAAAAAAAAGAAAACATTTTAGGCCCTATTTGTTCTATAGTGTGATTAAACAGAACTAAAACATTTCAAAGTTTAAGGGCTACTCAAACAAAACAACAATTTATATACACTGAAAACAAAAAATATTATTAATTAAGAAAATGATCTATTTATATTTAGTACAATGTTTTATCTTATAGGGTACATGCATCAGTTAAATACAATAAAAATTAGTACCATATAATGCTAGTAACACTTAAAAAAATTATAATAAAATTTATGAAATATCATACAAACATTTTCACTTTATTTTTGAACTTAAGAATGTGTAAATTGCTTAGGTCTGGATTATTTTTCAATACTGAATTGTACAGTTTTGGTTCATAATTCCTACTGTGTCTTAATCCAGCTGTAGTGTGGCATTTAGATTCTGCCAAAAGAGTTGGGACATTTCTTTTGGTGTTATGTATATGTTTTTCAGTTATAAAATTCATTCGTTTTTTGTGAAAATAAGTTAGTAATGTATGTTTACATATTTGCTCAATTTTTAGTACTTGGAATTCAGAATAAATAAATTGTGTCGGATAATCAAGTGGTTTATGCAGACAAATTTTAATGATACGTTTTTGTAGTAATATTAATGGAGTTAAGAGTAGATAGTCTTCGTCATTCCACCCCATCCTATTATTCCGTATTTGATGACTGATTGAAACAAGGCTAGATAAACTACACGGAGAACATAGATAGGCATATATGCACGAAGGGTTACAAAGTTGTGAATTGTTTTCCGTAACCTATTACTTAAATATGTTACATGTTTATTTCATCTTAAATGTTGATCAATGACAACACCTAAGTATTTTATTTGCGTGGGTTCTGTCAAGGTAGAGCAATTACAATCTATCAAGTTTATAGATGTAGATTCATTTTCCGGGCTGAGAGGCCGTGGTCTATTGGTTGGTTTTATACCAGACGTTTCGTCTGCAACTGCAGCAGACATCTTCAGTGGAGTGGTATCCGAGGTCGCAAGACTCTTCTCGGCGTACCTGAGGCAACTGATCCTGTGGCTGAATGAATGAATGAATGAGTGAATGAGTGGGGGGAAGTGGGAGGAGAAACTTTAAAGGTACGTGAAAACACGTCCTTTTTGCAAGGGGGGAGTTGGGGTTGTGAAAAACTGAATATGTGAGCTCCAAGCCTCTTGGCCACTTGTCTCACTTCGGGTTTCGCCGCCCCAGTGAAGGAGCGCTAGAAATTTCCAGTGGGTAAGCCGAAAATGGACGTAACTGATTAGCCACAACATACGGGGGGAGGAGGGGCAGAAGTACAGCGACCTGATCCGGAGGAGAGACGCGATGGAGGAGAAGTCTAGGCACGAAACGGTGATAGCCAGTTTGGCTGTTTGAAGATTATCCTGTGGCTGGTTGTGCGGGCGTATTTATAGTGCGACTCGCGGGCTGAGGCCTGTTGTCGCTGCGGTCCGCGCCGCTTTGTTCGCTGCTCCCGTTCTGGGTTCCGTCCTTTTGTTGTAATGGCTTCTTATCTGTTCTGTTTAGGACCGGGTACCAACACTTGTTAAGCTTGACGCCTTCTTCCTTGCGACTAAAGTTGTTGTTATGTTTATATATTTCGATCGCTTCTCTATGTAGTCGGGGGAAGAAGTGCGTCGTCGTGCTCAAGATGTCAGTGTCCTTGAATCTTATGTTGTGATCGCCCTCTTCGTAGGCATGTGCTGCCACTGCCTCTCAGCCCGGAAAATGAATCTACATCTATAGACTCCGGCTGTGAAAGCCTACACTGCAAGAATATCAAGTTTATGTTACTGCAATTGTGTATTTTTAAATTTGTATCCTTATCGAGTTTGATTTTTCTCAGACTAGAAGCCGTTGATGTAAAAGGAACTGCAGTTGTTTTTTAAATGTTCAATGAGAGCAAATTTTCATCTAACCATTTCTTAATTATATTTATACCTCTATTAGCATTTAGGTAGGCATCGTTCCAATTCGATCCACTAAAAATTACGGCTGTATCATCAGCATACGCAAATATATATCCAGATGTGTTCCCTATATCAATATTTAGCAAGTCATTGATGTATATTAAAAATAGTAGTGGGCCTAAAACTGTGCCTTGTGGCACACCTATATTTATATTACGAATTTCACTGTGTTGGTCGTTAAATTTCGTTAATTGGGATCTGTTGCTTAAGTATGACTTAAATAAATTTAAAGCGATTCCTTTAATCCCGTAGGCATGAAGTTTAGAAGTGAGTATATTATGGTCTACAGTATCAAAGCCTTTTTGAATATCTAGGAAAACTCCAAAGCATTTTTTACCCGAGTCTAATTCTTTGATAATCCTTGATGTTACGTTCATAATAGCGTCGTCCGTGCTCATGTTAGTACGTAAGCCAAACTGCTTTTGACTTAACAGACTGTTTTTTTCTAAGAAATTAATTAGCCTGCTTTTAATACATTTTTCTAATAGTTTAGAGAGACATGGTAAGAGTGAGATGGGTCTGTAGTTACTGAGATTGAGTGGTGGGACATACTCACACGCAGCACTTGTGCAGCAAACTTCTTTCTCCAGTGCTCTTTTACCTTTGAAAGCAAGCACCTTTCTAGCTTTCTTTTACACAATTGATAAACCAGTCTCAACAACGTTGAATACTCGCGTTGAATCGAGTTGGTTTACATCAACAATTTTCTGCAAGGTGTCAAAAAAGGACTTACGTTTTCTTTATCAAACCCCTTAGCTCGAGCAAAAGATGTCGACTCTGGTTGACGCAAGTTAAGTTGGGGATGTCTCCTCTTAAATGCATAATACCATTTCTTTCCGGCTGTTCTCGTTTCTTCACTGAATCTATGAAGGATTTCGTTCCTTTCTGCTATATCAAATGCTAGCAAGCGCAGTTCCCTTGGTGTAATACCAACATAAATTCCCCAGAGACCATGAGCAACAAGTTCATTTTCGACTTCTGCAGGAAGATCAGCTATGCTACTATAATTTTTTATGTTCAACAGCAAAATAATTCTTGCCCGTTAAATGTCTTTGTAATGTTACTCTGGGCACACTATATTATGTTCTGGCAGCCTCATTGACATCCATGTCACTATTTCGTACTGCAGCTAAAGCGCGACACATATCATCTTCCTGCCACTGATCATATTTCATTTTTGACAGCATTTAGGAAAGAAAACATATATATTTATAATATATGAATGTATAACTACTCATTCGTTTACATTATACACGTATTAAATCAGCTAGCACGGCTCTTTGTTAACTAATTCGAAACAGTAGTTGCGAAAGTGCGCGCGGGTACGGTTTCCATCATTGGGCCACTATTCCATTCATAGCAACTCGGAGTGGCTCATTGAAGGCAACTAGCACTGCATCGGTTAACATGATCCTGTCTCCGTTCACAGAAACTAAATTTATAATGTAAATATGACTAAATAACGAGAATTTATCATACTTTCAGACACTGTCTGTAGAAAATTATACAGGATTAATATTTGACAGAAATGCTTCCTTCATTACATTAGTAAATTAGATGAAAAACATGAAAATCATACCTTCTTTCAACTGCTGCTTTGTGTCTAAGTCGAGCAACTCACAACTAATATGGTGACACTTTTGCAACCCGAAGTACACTAAACAGCCACCAGACTGTGCCTATTGTCAATACATATTGTAACGTTTTATTTCTAGACAACAATGTAATTTATTATCGCAACAATAACTATTCACTCTCTACAATTTAACTGCACTCCCGTCAACAATGGGATTTGCTCTCCGCACAGCAACACAGCGTTCGTTATTGCACTCCACAAACGACAATGACAATTTACTTGAACTATTACGAACAACAATGAACTGTTAATCTTAACTAATATTTACAAAGCACTAATTACAAATCAGAACTGTCAGTTCTCAGTTCACAGTTCTTCTAGCTCAGTCACTCGAGATCACATTATCTCGAACCACAGACCTTCAGAAACAGTCCATTGTACTCGAACTCAGATCCCTCAACTGCGGTCCACTGCACTCGAACTCAGGTCCCTCCAACTGCGGTCCACTGCACTCGAACTCAGGCCTTCGGATGCTGACCAGTTGCGGACGCACACTCGAGTCGAACTGGCTTGCTTGCTCTGGCTTACTCACTGAATGACTGAATAAACTGAAAACTGCTCAAGTTTGCTCGCGTTTCTTCTTTTATAGCAAAATCATAGTTACGAGAAATTTCTACGGATGTCCTCTCGAATTATCTGGATATCTCCAGTTCGGACGGAATTCTCTCGACGATTCGGGAGGTCCGTCCCCCCTTCACTCCGCAAGTAGCAGCTGCGCGCGCACTCTCCCCTCGCCGCGTTGACATAATACACCCCCTCTGCCCTTCAGCATGCAAATGCTCCCCGTACCAGCGTTTCGTCTGCCGTGCGCCCTATCGGATGCGTGTTCGAACACCGTTGCAGCTGTCACATTGCTCCCTCCTTAGGGCTGCTCGTCCCGGGCAGTCCCTTGGTAGGCTGCTAATCGGCCCAGATGCACCATCATCATCTTCCCTCGAGGTTGTCGCTGGATGCGGTACACCACGTCGTTGATCCGGGTCACCAAGCGGTATGGTCCATCCCAGGCACGCTGCAGCTTTGGTGATTTCCCATTGGTCCTGGTAGGTCGATACAGCCACACGAGGTCGACCTCCTGGAATCCTGCAGAGTTGGCTAATCAGTCGTAGCGGACTTTCATCCTGTCGCTGGCCATCTTGAGGTGCTCTCTGGCCAGTTGGTGAACTCCATTCAACTTCTCGGTGAGATCTGCCACATAGTCAGTTGCTGGCTGGTCGGCGCTGGGTGGCGTGCCAAACAGCAGATGACAGGGCAGGCGCAGCTCTCTTCCGAAGACCATGTATGCCGGTATCATCCCTGTTGTATCGTGGACCGAAACTCTGTAGGCCAAAAGGAACAGTGGGACTCTGGCATCCCAGTCTCGTTAATGGTTGGACACCACCTTCCGCAGATGCTCTTCCACGGTTTAGATGTAGCGTTCCACCATACCATCGGATTGTGGGTGGAGGGGAGTGGCCCTGGTTTTATGCACCCCCAGTTGCTCGAGCAATTCTCCCATCAGGTTGGATTCGAAGTTGCGACCCTGATCGCTATGCAATTCCCGGGGCACCCCGAATCGGCAGATGAAGTTGTCAAGCAGCGCGTCGGCCACTGTCGAAGCCTCTTGGTTCGGAATTGCGTACACCTCTGGCCATTTTGAGAAGTAATCCATGGCGACTAGCAGGTAGCGGTTCCCGCGATCCGTGGCCAGAAATGGTCCAGCAACGTCGATGGCGATACTCTCAAAAGGAGCTACCACGTTGTACTGCTGCATGGCACCCCTGCTGCGTAACCTTGGTCCGCGACTGGCTGCACAGGTGTCGCATCTTCGGCACCATAGTTCTGTGCCGGTTCTCTGATGCAAACAGTAGACTATCTGCCTTAACTTGTCCAGTGTCTTGTTGGCTCCCAGGTGGCCTCCAGTCACTCCAGCATGAGTCTCCTCCAGCACTTCCTTCACCATGCTCCTGGGCAGGACGGTTGGCGATATCGGCCCATACTGGTCTCTGGCCGGACTCCACATCACGCAGTAGCTGTCCAATGTTTGGGTCCTCCAGCTGCTCCCTCCTTATGGCGGCGTTATCCCATCCTTGGTTCGGCTGGGCGACAATTGCTCCGACTGCGTGGGCGTCATCCCGCTCTTCTACTTTCAGGCAGTGTTTGCAGCCATGCGGGCACGGGCGTCGTGATAGAGCATCAGCGTTGGAATGTTTCTTTCCTTGGCGGTGTTCAGAGGTGAAGTTGTACTCTTGCAGTCGTTGAACCCAACGGGCGGTCTTCCCCTCCAGATTCTTGAAGCCCAATAGCCAGGTGAGTGAAGAATGGTCTGTCCTCAGATGGCATTCCTGGCCATATAAGTACTTGTGGAAATGCTTCAGGGCTTCCACAATGGCAAGATGTTGTCTACGCGTCACACAGTAGTTTTATCTCAGCCTTGGATAGTGTTCGGCTGAAGTAGGCAATCACCCTCTCTTGCCCGTCCTGTTCCTGAGAGAGTACTCCGCCAATGCCTACGTTGCTAGCGTCCGTGTCGAGCGTGAACTTCCTTCCAGGGATGGGATATCCCAGTACAGGAGCAGTGCAAAGCGCATCTTTCAGTGACTGGAAGGATGACTCCGCCTCTTCAGTCCACTGGAATTGTCGTTTCTCCTCGGTCAGATGGGTTAGAGGCTTAGCGATGTTGGCGTACCCAGCTACGAACCTTCTGTAATAAGTGCAGAGGCCGAGAAAGCGGCGCAACTCCTGCTTGTCCCTCGGTCACGGCCATCCTCTGACGGCTTGTAGCTTCTCCGGGTCCGTGGCCACTCCATTGGTCCCTAATACGTGCCCCAGGTAGCTGACCTTCTTCTGGAATAGATGACAATTCTTCGGGTTCAACTTCAGTCTGGCTTGTCGCAGTCTCTCGAACACTTTCCTCAGGTTCAACAGCTGTTCGCCGAAAGTCTTGCCCACCACGATGACGTCACCAAGGTACAGCAAACAGGTTTCGTATGTCAGGCCTCTCATTACGGACTCCATTAGTCTCTGGAATGTAGCCGTTGCGTTCCAGAGGCCGAACGGCATAACGGTGAACTGCCATAGTCCCTGGCCTGTAGAGAATGCCGTTTTCTCCTTGTCCTCAGGATGTAGCGCCACCTGCCTGTATCCTGACTTGAGATCCAACGTCGAAAACCACTCTGCTTCGGCCAGGGTGTCCAAGGTGTCGTCAACTCGTGGAAGCGGAAAGCAGTCCTTCTTGGTGACGTCATTCAGTCTTCCGAAATCCACGCGGAAACGCAGGTCCCCATTCTTCTTCTTCACCACCACCACAGGTGATGACCAAAGGCTGTCGGATTCCTCGATGACCCCTCTTGCTTTCATGCCCTCCAGTTGGCTGTCAATCTCTCTCTGTTAAGCTAGAGGGACGCGTCGAGGCGGTTGTCTGATTGGGCGGGCATTTCCGGTGTCGATGCCGTGCTGAACTTTCTCCGTTCTTCCGTAGTCGTTTTCAGACAGACTGAACACGTCTTGTAATTCTGTAAGCAAATCGTGGACTTGTCTTCTTTCTCCTTCGCTTAAATTCTCCGCCAATTCTTGAGCCAGCTCTTTCAGTGATGGGTCTAGATCTGGACGTGGTCGGTGACACTCCTCGTTATGTGCCAGAGATGTCACAGACACCACCGGCTCGACGCTACCTAATACAGTTGCACTAGGCACCTCCTTGTCCCGATTGGTGACATTCAGGACCCTCACCGTTACCACCTTCTTGTTCCGGAGTAGGCATCTAGCCACATAAACCTCATCTATCGGAGTTGTTTGCGAATCGAGGAGCAGGTTTCTCTTAGGTTGTCCTTCCAGTCTTGCCGTCACCACCATCGCACAGCCTGCCGGGATTGTCACATGATTCTCCAAGGTGAGTCTGCTGGCCATGGGTTGGTCTTCGACATCCCTCAGGAACACTTCATCCTGACCAAAACGGAGGATACGGCGCCGGACGTCCACCGTTGCAGCGAAGATCCGCATGGCGTCGAGTCCCAGGATGACGGCTTCAGTGATGTTGGCGACGAACACCCACATCACCTGTCTCCTCATTCCCAATGTGAGATCCAGAAAAACCTCTTTTTGGATGGGCAGGTTCTCGCCTGTAGCTCATACCGCCGCAGCGGCGTCCTCCCAGGTAGGCCACACACGACTTCCGGTCTGGCGATAGTGAGCGACGCCCCGGTGTCTACCAGTATTCTGCATGGGCGGCCTCTTATCCATCCGTCAGCAATCAGCCTATTGTCGCATCTTCTGTTAACCGTCTTCAAGATCAGCCGAGGGGATGGTGATGACGGCGCCGACGTGCCCCTCCTCGCATCGGCCCCTTATAGTTTTCCTGTTTGTGACCACATCGGTCACAGTCCTTCTTCAGGTGTCCAGGTTCGCAGCAGGACCAGCAGATGGGCAATCCTCGTCTTCGGCGCTCGGGTGACTGGTTGACGCTCCTCGACGTCGGCCGCCGCCACACACCTAATCCGGCGCGACGTCGAGACGTTCGCCGTCAACTTTGCTGCCTCCATCCTGAGGTCCGCCGTCAGAGCTGCGTTGATGTTGCGATGCTCTGCCAAGAGTAGCTGTTGTCTTATTTCCGGGTCTCGAACTCCGCTGCCGAAGGTGTAGGCCGCCTCTCCAGCGATGAATTCAGTAGGTAGGCCCCTGAGGGCCTTATGGGCCAGTTGTTCCATCGCCATTTCAAATTCTTGCAGAGACTCGCCTGACTGTTGGACTCTCGTTTTCAGTTGGGTCCTGAATGCTGCCGCAAGTTGATGGTCACCATAACGTCCCTCCAAGGCCGCCATTATCTCGGCGGCTGTCCCATCTTCTGGAACGCTGTGAAGAATCTCCGACGCCTCTCCCTGAAGCGCGGCCAGCAGCTGAGTAGTTTTCTCTGCCGGCGTCCATCCATTGTGCTCTGATATGCCCTCGAACTGGCGACGGAATATCACCCAAGACGTCGTACCGTCGAACTTCGGCGTCTTGACGTTGTAATATCTGGCTGAAGGCGATGGTTCTGCAGGACCTCTACGTGAAATCCTCAATTTTGTCGCCAAATTTTCCACCGCCCGTTGAACCTCCTCGGCAATTATCTGTTTCTGTTCTCTAGCCTGGCGATCCACCAACGCGAGGATGTGCTTGTTTTCTACAGCATGTTGGTCCATGAGCACAATCGTTTCCTCTTGACGACGTTCGAGGGCGCGAATTTTGCCGTCAAAATGGTCTACATCCTGTCTCAACTCGGCTACTGTGTCGTTTATAGTTGTAAAATTCTGGTTTAGTTTATCCAAATCGGCCTTAAGTTCGTCTTTCACGATGGCGACAATTCCATCTACGTGGGCCGAAACGCTTTTAATTTGCGTAGTGACGTCGTCTTTCACTCCGCTTATGTTACTTTTCATTTCCGTTTTCACTCCACTTATGTCGTTCTTAACCTCAATAATGTGTTTGTTCATATCTGCTTTTGCTTCACTTATGTCGTTCTTCATTTCAGCTTTCATTTCCGCGATGGCTTGCAGGATCTGCTGTAGTTTCTCCATTGTCGATAATATGCCGGTTCTGACACCAATGTAACGTTTTATTTCTAGACAACAATATAATTTATTATCGCAACAATAACTATTCACTCTCTACAATTTAACTTCACTCCCGTCAACAATGGGATTTGCTCTCCGCACAGCAACACAGCGTTCGTTATTGCACTCCACAAACGACAATGACAATTTACTTGGACTATTACGAACAACAATGAACTGTTAGTCTTAACTAATATTTACAAAGAACTAATTACAAATCAGAACTGTCAGTTCTCAGTTCACAGTTCTTCTAGCTCAGTCACTCGTGTTCACAGTATCTCGAACCACAGACCTTCAGAGACAGTCCACTGTACTCGAACTCAGGTCCCTCCAACTGCGGTCCACTGCACTCGAACTCAGGCCTTCGAATGCTGACCAGTTGCGGACGCACACTCGAGTCGAACTGGCTTGCTTGCTCTGACTTACTCACTAAATGGCTGAATAAACTGAAAACTGCTCAAGTTTGCTCGCGTTTCTTCTTTTATAGCAAAATCATAGTTACGAGAAATTTCTACGGATGTCCTCTCGAATTATCTGGATATCTCCACTTCGGACGGACTTCTCTCGACAATTCGGGAGGTCCGTCCCCCCTTCACTCCGCAAGTAGCAGCTGCGCGCGCACTCTCTCCTCGCCGCGTTGACTTAATACACCTCCTCTGCCCTTCAGCATGCAGATGCTCCCCGTACCAGCGTTTCGTCTGCCGCGCGCCCTATCGGACGCGTGTTCGAACCGCGTTGCAGCTGTCACATTACGGATAAATCGAGCCGGCCCATCGAAGGAACCAGCCCATTGATAGCAACCTTACCCTATGTGTTGATTTAATTTTATTATCAGTGAATAAACATTAAGTAGAAATGTGAAAATGTTATAGGGATATTCACTTTGCCCGGGTTAATTATTCGCTTTGCCCGGATACATGGGTAAAGCGAATAATTAACTGTATTTTCTTTCTCAAATCATATCACTGTCCGTAGGTACGAGAAACGAATTCCTGTTTTTTATATATATGGACAACATGTGTCACAACCAAAGTCATGAAGATTTTATTTCGGGAGCACCAAAATATAGCCTCTGGCATTGTTTGTTCTTAGCTTATCCGCGTAGCCCGGGTTTCCCCTACATTGGCCTTTAGTTACGTAGGCACCTGACTCATGCGGGGTACGGAGGGACAGCTATTATACATACTGCACCTGTGTGATTTAGAAGGGCAGGATAAGTAATAAGCAGGCTTCGGCCTAGGGACACAGACTAACCAGTATGAGGTTTAGAGTACACGGAGTATAAATGACATCATGACCGGTGTGGGATCATACAACAGCACAGGTGAGTCCGTAATGTGTATTACCGTTGTGTGTATTGCTGCTTGGCTGCGGTATATTTAACAGGCTTCGACGTAGGGACACCTGATTGAAGGTTACAACTCACGTTAATACTTTAATAGTAGACACTTATTGTCTACATAAGGAATGTACTGTATGTACTGCATCTATACAGGGTGAAATATATTTTGTGCCGTACTATGACGGACTGTTTACATGTTGAGACACGAAGTAACGGCACGCTCCACCTCCCAGTCCACTCGACCAACAGAACACTATCGTCCGTGCGTTCTGAACTTAATGCGTTTCTGTGCCCAGATCCGAAGCCTGGTGATAAGTAGTGGGGACGGCCGACTTTAAAAATCACTGGCATTGCACGAAGTAACTTCGCAATGTAGTGTTGGTGAACCAGTGATCAACATCAGTGATCAGCTTCAACATGCAGGTCTTCCGCCGCGTGCTACTGTTCGTAGGTAGGTCCACCAGAGTGATAGTAATCATCACTATAATATTTACCAAACGCAGTACGTTTTTGCGAACCATGAAGAGAACTTTCGATCATATTATTTGAATTAGCACTGCTGTCATCTAACCCAGAACTTAATACAGATTCAGTTTCTTTAATTAAAAATTTGTCCATAAAAACTCTAAATAAAGCAATTTTGATAAAATAATTGCACTATCACCCACTCACATGTTTATACTGAAACTGACCAATATGTTCTGTCGATTCTAAACTCCATTAATTACTGAGTGGAAAGATTAAACTAATTACTAAGCATTATAGGAGATGTTCACTTTCATTTGAATTATTGCCAGGCAGAAAAATTAAACTGAGCATTGTTGCAGGTGTTCAAGTTACATTGGTAAAGTCTGTCTCAAAATAAAATGTACCATATCAACGACTTCGTTTTAAATAAAGAAAATTCCTTGTAAAAGACTTCCTAGACGATATTAAATTTATTTTTCAACTCAAAAATATCGCGACACACTCCATGGGGCTGCGCGACACACTGGTTGCGAACCACTAATTTATAGTACAAGAGAGTAAAATTAAATTTTATCCTTTTCGACTCGGGTGATAATTTCCACGCGCTCATAAAATCTGTTTACTCTAGTGTGCTATACAATACTGTATTTTATCCGTTACTGGTATGTAAATTTAATTTTAAATTGTAGGCCTATTCTTTGTAATCTGTTGTTAGCGGAGAAGTTTTAAATGAAACAATATATTCCTTTTATTATTGCTAATGTGTTGGTTGTCAAGAAGAGAGTGATTAAAAAATATTTAATTCACTGCTCTCGGTTAAAAATTTTAATCACTACTGCGAATAAGGTCACTGTTTAGGTTGCTAGCGACGGTGATATAAAAACCAGTTTAGAAACCAGTCATGGAAAAATTCCTTTTGCATCGTTTTTTATAACACAAAAATCATATTTAACGACAAAAGAATATAAATTGTTTCTCTTCCAGTTTTGTTGCCTCAGGTCGATGCAAATTTTCTGTAGACCTAAGGAACGTTAAGAGATACGAAATATGATTTAATCAATTGAGGGAGCTTGTACACTTCTGACGCCCTAAAATTCTGTTATGTAATATATAGGAATGATATAAAATTTAAATTTCTTCATTAACTATTCAAGTTCATTCTGGTAAAAAAATCTGTATTATATTTTTAGTTGTTTATTTAACAACAATGTATGAATTACTATATTATTTAGTGTCGATGGGATTGGTGATAGCAAGATTTTATTTGGCGAGATGAGGTCGAGAATTCGCCATAGATTACCTGATATTCGCCTTACGGATGGGAAAAAACCAATCAGGTAATCTGCCCAAGCGGGAATCAAACCCACGCCTGAGTACTACTTCGGATCGGCAGGCAGGGGCCTTAGCCGACTGACCTACGCTGGTGGCTCTGTATTGGTTCTGAAATTATAATTTTAATGCAAGGCATGAGTAGAATGCGTCCCGGCATCGGGTTTCGCCATCTCCCTTCCTCTCCATCATCCTCACCCATTCCCTACACTACACTTACACGAACACTTACACATACACTCACGACATAAATCTTCACAGACTCATCATGCATAACGTGGTCCGCCGAAGTGGTGTACAACATGAAAATGGGTCATAGTCCTACCATCTATCCGCAGTATACGAAACCCGAATCACGGAAGTGAAGTGGGTAGGCATTAGACATATACAAACATACACACATTTCTTAAATCCGTTTCCCTTGTAATTCCGAAATTACTGGATAGAATCGAATGAAATGTTTTGTGGATCCTTAAATATACTGTACAGATCAATTAGAATAATTATTTCCGCAAGATTATTTGCTGTTGGCGATATTTCTTTCTCGTACTATTCACATACTGTTCTACGAAGTCAATCACATGTAAATTCGTCTACTATACCAAATTCTGTTTTAGTTTTGTTTATATTCTTTTTAGTTCGTCAGCCGTAAGTCTTAATTTCTATGTACAATGTATTTTTTTACTGTAGTAATACCAACGCCGCCGGTTGCATTCAATGTTACGGGAGAGTCGGGTAGTATCGGACATCGGGTAGTATCGGACAGTGCGTTTCTTTCATCTACTACCATATGGTAGTACCTGAATGACATGGTTACGTTTCTCTATGCGACATCACAGAAACGTAACCATGTCAATCAGATACTATCATCGTGTGGTAGATGAAAGAAACTCACTGTCCGATATTACCCGATGTCCGATACTACCCGACTCTCCCCTAAGTAATTAAGATTTTTACTAATCACACTGCCGCTACTTTCGATTAGTGTGTGGATAGAATTGCTAATATTAGACACAATTTTAACACTTTGTTTTCTTAATTTAGCTCCTCTTCCAATAACATATCCTGTTTTCTTCGACGGTGTCCTTTGTTCCTATTGTGATGGCCCTGGATCTTCAGGTGAATTAGGAGGCCTGGCTGCGAATCATCTGCTACAACACTCATTAATGACGGCAAGAAAAAAAATCAGATATATTGAAACGCACAACAGTATAAAACAACACCTCAACACCTCGACAAATGTCTGAAAACACACTGTGAACGGGTGAAATCCATCAGGTAAACTACTAGAATGACTGCTAGATTTGGCAATGCTTGCATTAATGCCACGCGGCTTGGGGTTGAGTAGAGGATGGGAGTTAATGAAGGATTACTATTCCAAGGAAAGAGGCCGTCATGAATCGAATCGAAATGTGTTAGCCCCGAAGGGCTGCCTGTTTTAGGGTCTTACATTTGCCCTCTTCAAGTTACGACGTTGCTGGAGCGCGGCAGTTGTAATCTGGTCTCGGCTTCGGCTTCACTCGTTGGTTTTCGGTCTGATGGACTCTGCACGGGTCGGCGAATCCTTCCGCTGCACCAGTCAGCTGCGTGTGACATTGGATGTTGTTATTTCCTTTGTGGGTTGTGATTAAGGCTGGATGTTGCTACTATCACAGCTGGTTGTACCTTGCGTTTCTTGGGCGGCCCTATAAAGGGCCAGGGAAAATTGTAGTCTATTACCCACAAAGTGGTGTGCTACTAGTCTCCGTAGTAGTCTTCTTGCGCTTTGATTAGCAGTTGCTAATGTCGTCTGTCTTTTCTTGCGTTTGGCGTCTGTTGTGAGGAGTGAAATCGTGAACATCACGATTTCATCTCACAGTCTGCACATTTGATGGTCTATGTAGGCTTCTAATTTCTGCTTAGCACATTTTAGAGCCGTTTCCACATGCTGTTCGGTGTCATTCTGAGTCGGGGCTGTAGGTTCTGTCGTCGTTGTCGTTGTATTGTTTACCGCCCTAGCACACGATAATCCTGGTCTAGGTCATTGGAGCTGGATTAGTGTGGATTGGAATTGTTTATGACTAGGGAGTGGGATCTGTTTAGGTATTTCTACCGGTACGTGGGTTTGTGTTTGTTGGGTTGCGGTATGTTCGGGGTAGTTTGGACAGCGTGCCTGGCCCGTATAATGGGTCTCGCTCTTGCAGCTGGCGCAGAACTTGAATTTTTTGTCTGATAGGTGTTTACAGGAGTCGGGATTGTTGCCGCAAGTGAAGCACGTCTTGTCGTTTTTGCAGTCGGTTTTGTTGTGTCCATACTGGGCGCAGATGGTACATGGTCTGTGGAATAACGTCTCGTGTGAAGGCTCGACTTTGTAATTGCGTCCGGCTATGTTTATTCCACCTAGACGTTGGTCGGCTATGGTCACGTCTTGTACTATAAATCTAATCATCTGCGTCGGTTGTTAGTGTAAGCGGAAGTTATTCTGGAAATGCATTTGATTCCAGGGTATTTTTCGCATAGAATCTACGCCAATTCGTCCTCCGGGATCTGCGTGCCGACATTTTTCATGACGACACTGATCTCCCGGTTTCGTGGTTGTCTCTGTCCTGGGTTAGCAGATGAAAGGATGATGAATATCTAAGCGTACGGTCCAAAAGTATTGGCCGGAATGGTTTACAAATTGCTCCTCCTCGACAATCGTCGGGAAGTTGAGTGTGGTCGTTCCTGTAGAGTGAGCCCAGTACTGTCTAGGTGTTTCCATAGTCAGGTTGTTCTGTCGTATGAGTTTCTGAATGAAATGAGGGTTAATATTGTCAATCGTGTGTCTGATGATTTTAACAGTCGCTCTGGTCCTTGGCCGTTCACTTGCGGTAGGGTTGTTCAGGTTGGGTGGAGATTTGGGCGCCTGGGTAGTCGGGGGAGCAGGTGGTGGAGTGTCCTTCTCGGCTGCCGTGGTCGTAACGGATCTTGCGATAGGTGGAGTCGTTCTGCGCCGTGACTTGGCCTTCAACCAGTCTCTATCTTCCTCTCCTTCGGATCCATTTGAATCTTCGGAAGACGCCGATTCGCTTGTAGTGGAGGAGAAGTAGGAATCCTGTATGTGATGCATGAGTAGGGTTTCGGGTCGGTAGGTTCGGCGAACGTACCTGCTGAGGGCCGGTTAGGTTTCATAGGGCGGGATGGTGCCGCTGGCTCTTTCGGTAGTGTCCAAGGTACTTGTACCGTTGCAGTCGGTGGCGTCGTAGAGAGGGCTGTTTTCCCCTGTTGTTTCGGGTCTGCTTTCGTCGAGTTCTGTAATTTGCGTCTTGATGAGATAGTGTAGACTCTCGTTCGTGGTCCTAGCGGCAGAGTGTGGGCTCGGTGCGAAGGGAATAGTGTCGTTAGTAAGTCTGGGTCAGCGTCTTCGACCATTACCGATCGGTTAGCTCTTTCAGATTGCCAGTTTCTCAGTTCAGTCCATGGGTCTAGTGATGTCAGCTTGGTTGGTCGGTCAATAGAGTCTTGAAAGTCTGTTGTTAGTTAGTCCTGTGTTGTTCTTTTGGAGTCATTTGTCGTAGGCTTTCCTTTCTTCTTCCCTTTCTTGGTCGTGGTAGGAATGGTGAAGATCTGGACGCCTTTGTCGTCCGTGACTACTGCGGTCCGCGCCCCCACTCCTCCTGGTCATCGCAATGCCACCCGGCAATATAATGTATCGACCACTTCTTCTCGACGGACCTGCATTCACTTCCCAAGACATTGGTGACGGCTCAAAATTAATGATTATTCACATCGAACTCGGGCTCTAATAGAATTTAATCGTCCCCTTCTACAGATCAATGGAGTCATCAAAGAGCCAATCGGCTGGTCTCCTGATCTGATAAAAATAATCAAATTGGCTATTGCCGTTAAGATGATTAATCCTTACGCGTTCGAATCTTCAAACAGCCAAATTGGCTATCACATTTTCGTGCCTAGACTTCTATCACTTCTCCTCCTAGTTGGTACCATCGCGTTTCTAACTCCTCCGGATCAGGTCGCTGCACTTCTCCCCCTCCCCGTATTTTGTAGCTAATCAGTTACGTCCATTTTCGGCTTTTCCCCCTCGAAATTTCTAGCGCTCCTTCACTGGGGCGGCGAAACCCGAAGTGAGACAAGTGGCCAAGAGGCTTGGAGCTCAAGTATTCAGTTTTTCACAGCCCCAACTCCCCCCCTTCCAAGGACGTGTTTTCACGTACCTTTAAAGTTTCTCCTCTCATTCATTCATTCATTCATTCATTCATTCATTCATTCATTCAGCCACAGGATCAGTTACCTTCTTCTCGGAGCTGCTGGTAGAGCCTCTGCGGTGCGTCACTCTGCTTCCTCCGTAGGCCGTCATGTTTTGTAGCCAAATTTTTATAGCAGTCTTTCTCTCATGGCATAATTTGTTTCACGAGGTACTGTAGTTTGCGCACGTTCGCTATTATACATCGGCTTTGTAAAAATTGACAGTTGCTTGCATATTAATCTTACTAACCACCACTGGATTCACAATTTATTAACGAACACAAGACACAATCACGAACCAACTTTTACAAAATTAAACAGAATTACGAACACTTATGTCAAATAAATTCACAATTTCTCAATTCATTTGATTGCGGAAATTTGTACTAGTACAAGTCTATAGTCGCTAATCGCGATTAATAATATCGAGATTATCTCCGATCGCGATTATCAGCAATGTGTGGACACACTAGGTCAAGCTTGGTCCCGTCTGTGTCAACAGATGAATTATCATAGAGGAAACAAATGTTTGTTTCCCTCCTTGATAACATCTGAAGTTCAAATTTCCTTCCGCGTTTGTCCATTGTTTTTCCTTTTTTATTATTGTTTCTTGCAGCTTGATATGGGAATGTATTTGTTAAAAAATCTACATGGTTCACAATCCAAACTGACATAAATTATACCATTAAACTATTATTTATATTATTTTGTAAAGAGATTCTATAACCTGTATAATTTATGTGATAAGCTTTACGATTTATATTATTTTGCAATAAAACATATTCTTTAAATGAACACTAACACAACGATATCTTCGCAATGCAGACTGAAATTAAAAATCTACAAAGGAAATCAGTTACAGTTTTTAATCCTAGATTTATTGAAATGAAACATCTATCAGCAACCTTCGTTGCCCTCCATATACACTACTGTTTGTGAAATGTATAACATCCAGAAAGAATGGCCCAAACGACTCCAAACTCGGAAGATATGTAGAATAGTACACCACCAATAATTGATTACGTTTCCAAAGAGACGGGGTACACATAGGCCCAACAATGACATCTCTTGTGTCATCAGCAAGGTCAGTGTTATGCCTTGCTCACTCAGTGCAGAGCTTTCAAATGAAGCGAAAACGTGAACGCTAGTGCAGGTATGCCTCGTCGACGTGAAAGGGCGCAATATCAGCAAGTGTGTGAGTTCGAATGAGGCAGAATGGTTGGTCTCCTGGAAGCAGGTTTGTCATACCGTGACATTTCGGCTCGTACAGGTCATGCTGCCATGACAGTGATGCGTGTGTGGAACCAGTGTATAGAAGAGGGTCGTACGCAAAGACGAGCGGGCACTGGACCACGTAATGTGACTACAGCAGGGGATGACCGCCATCTTGTCCGCATGGCCATGACGGATCTTACAGCTTCATCCACAGTGTTAAGTCGACGTTGGAGTACTGCAGTAGGTGTGGACCAGTCTGCGTCAGCGGTTGGTCACGGTCTTTTGAGGGCTGGATTAGTGGCTCGCATGCCGTTGCGTCTGCTTCCGTTGTCCAAAAGCCACCAACGCATCAGACTACAATTGGTACGTGAACGCCGTCACTGGTGTGCTGAGTGGCAAAATGTAGTGTTTTCGGACGACTTCCGCTTCAACTTGTCCTACAATGATGGCCGCATACGTGTTAAACGCTACCGTGATGAACGCAATCTGATATCCTGCATTGTTGAGCGGCATAGCGGACAAACACCTAGTGTACTGGTTTGAAGCGCCATTGAATACAATATGCAATCTCGCCTCCTACGTATTCAGGGCAATCTGAACAGCAACCGCTACATTAGGGAGGTTTTAGAGCCCGAGGTACTCCCCCTCTTTCAGGCAAATCCATATGCCATATTTCAGTGGGACAATGCCCGGCCAGATGTGGCGAGGATTGTGCAAGCCTTCTTCGAAGAACGATGGGTATCACTGCTTCCCTGTCCTGCACGTTCGCCAGATATATCGCCCACCAAACATGTCTGGGATATGGTTGGTCGGCAATTTGCTCGTCATGGTCCTCCAGCACCCATTCTTGACGCTTCGTGGAATAGCATACAAATTGTATGGAGGAAGATTCCCCAGGAACATATCCAGGTCCTCTTTGATTCCATGTCGCGACGCTTAGAGGCTCTGATTTTAGCGCATGGAGGCTTTGCACCATACCGAAATCTCATGGTCACAGATCAGGTACAGTTCTGTAATTCTAATAATTTGTGTATTGTCATCTGTGGTATAAATTTAATTTCTGTCACAAGTATCCTTCTCGGTGTTGCAATTTTCACAAACGTTAGTGAATAATTCGTCTGCAATTTGTTAATATATTTCTGTTTACTTTACTCACATCTGTATTAAATTTCTCAAATACGTATAATAGGAACATAATATCATTTTCTAGTCATTCACTTAGATTTCTTTTGTTTTTCATAACAAAATTCCGCTGCAGCAGCAGCTTTCTAAATAATAGAAAACTTCAAAATATCAAGGTGATTGGAAACAAAGATTACTAAAATGTTACTTTCGTCCACTGGGCCGTGTCTCAGCGGGATTACCTAGTTCTGGAAACAGGATTAGGCCTGAGCTTCTGATCGTGATCGGGACAGTGACACACAACAACTGCAATTACATGTAGGTGGATAATCACGATTAGTGATTGTAGTCTGTCACTAGTATTAGAATGCAGTTTCAGTGTATGCCGCTTAGTGTGCTGCATATTAGCAATAACCAATGTGAGTAGATATGATCGTGGTTATCGGCGGTTATCTGATTTAAGAATCTACAGACAGTGTTCACGATAGCCAATAGAAACTACAATGTCTAAGTTAGCTCATGAGAGGGGAAAAATCATTTCCCTGGCAGGGAAAAAATATTAGCATTTCCAGTCAGGGAAATGATTTTACCAGCTGGGGAATTCCTCGCCTTTTCCCCGGTAATTCGCATTCAGCCCTATATCAGCTGTGCGGTTATCTAGTGTCGATAGAATCGCTTATAGCAACAGGGTATTTTGGTGAATTGAGAATAGGAAGTTTCCATGGATTACCTGACATTTTCGTTACAGTTTTGAAAAGCCTCCTAAGAAAATCAACTCGTTAATCAGTCCGAGAGCAGTTCGGATAAGCAAACCAAATCATTACACTTCACCTACGACATTGGCTGAGATAGAAATGCAAATCCATATGTTCACATACCCACGCGAAAGAAATCTAAATACCATATTTCTATTTAGTTCATGGAAGTTGAAGGTCATGAGTTTTCATTTTGAGAGAAGACACAGGATAAACTATTTTTATTACACCAAACTTGTATTACATAATATGTAAATTTAAAATATTCTCCTAAACAAATATTGCATAAAAATAATTCACTTGTCGTTTCATATTTCAATGTAAGGACTAAGCGGATGGACGAGTTTTCCTTTTCTCCAGGTGTTCGAATGACAGCATATTTTTATTTTTTTTTATTTTATTGGGTTATTTTACGACGCTGTATCAACATCTAGGTCTGAATGAAATGAAAGTGATAATGCCGGTGAAATGAGTCCGGGGTCCAGCACCCAAAGTTACCCAGCATTTGCTCGTATTGGGTTGAGGGAAAACTCCGGAAAAAACCTCAACCAGGTAACTTGCCCCGACCGGGATTCCAACCCGGGCCACGTGGTTTCGCGGTCAGACGCGCTGATCGTTACTCCACAAGTGTGGACAATGACAGCATATATTGAAACTAATGATCACAGAAATATGAACATTCAAGTGAATAATTTTTGAGCAATTGCTTAAATAAATTTTGTAAACTAGATTTCGTTCAAATTTAATGACACATACGTTACAAATACTTCTCAGAGTAAATGGATGGAAAGAGAACATGAAAAAATAGAGTAAGGTAAAGTACTCAAATAAGAGACAGGGCCCTAATAAGAGATACTTTGTTAACTTCCGGGTATAATTTGCTATCTCTCGACAACTATGGTAAATCAATGTTTGTGCTTCTAAGGCATCGTATTCTTTGTCTAACCTCAGTTGAAAATAAGCTACGAAGCTGAGAGCAAGAAAAGTAATTTTTCACATTTTGAATTTTTTACTGATTTTTGTTGAGGAAGAGAACAGCAGGTAATGTAAGCTACAACAAATTTATTGTTAATTTTATAAAATTCCTAGCAAAATGTTGCATATAACAAGGTAGATTGCTAATAAGGAAGATAATAATTTATGACCTTGGGTAGCTATTTCATTTTTATTTACTCCGTTCCCTAACAAGAGATACCTAGGGGTCCTATTAAGAGATACTATCTCTTATTTAGAACCCTTATTTGGTATTATTATAATGCTAACCTTAGAGAGTTTACGAAAAGGGTTAATGCTTCTAGTCGTGTCAGTTTGTCTGCCAGAAACTACATTAGAACCAGTGAAAGAGTAATTGAACTATTAATTAAAATTAATTATGAATTAGGTCAATCATTAATTATCCATTGTTCTCAATTATTCATTACAAAAATTACTAATTGAAATGATTAAGTTATCATTATTAATTACTAAAATTAATTATTCATTGAGATGACAATAATATCAATAGCTAAAGTTAATTAAAATCAGCTAGTTCGACAATATTTACCTTACTTAAAGATCAAAACATTAGTGCTTAATTCGTAAAATATTCTCTATACAGTACATTTCAAATAAAAATCTTGTGTAATTATTAAAACTATTAAATTTAATTGTGATTCCTGATTTCGAAAATTTCGTTGAACCTGTGTAAATATCGCCACTACAGCCAGTGCCAGCGTTTGTGGCTCGTGTTCTTGAGTAAAAAACCAGTCAGTGAGCACTTGTTGCCAGTGTAGCTGAGAACGGTAACACCCAACACGTCATGTAAGCAATCTGCCAATCACAGTTGTCAGTCTTGTTGCCCACTGACTGCGTCAAAGGCAAGACGTTTGCACTTTGCGTTTCTGGGATGTGTCCGTGAGTACACTGACCAGTCAGTGGCATCTGTTGTCACTTCGGCTGAGAGCGATACCACCTCCTAAAAAGATGTGACGTAAGCAAACTGCGAATCGCAGTTGTCAGCTTTAATGCCCATAGACTATGGCAAAGATAAGTTACGCGCTCTCAACGTTCCCATTACTTACTTCACGCGCCAGAAACGGTGACTTTGGTTATACCACAGTTAGGCCTACAGAAGCAGGAACAACAGCACCAGCAGCAACAACCATCACGTCAAGAGCCGTAAGCTTCAACCATTGGGTAGTCGCATGTAAAGTCATCCAGAGCAGGAAAAGAGCTATCATAATATCAGTTCTGATCAGGAAAAAACGAGAGTTTAGATAAGGAAAATCAAAGAAAAGACGGAGCTCACAAGAAGTTGTTCGAAAAACAACAAAAATCACAGAAAAACTCAGTCCAAGAAGCACTGCTTGAGTTCGTCCAGTGATGAAGAATCCGATGTGGAAATGGAATTAATTAACTCTAATGACTCGGAATATGGAGAAAATTATGATGATGTAGAGTGCTTGTTTTGCACTGATTTTTTTTTCGGAGGACACCAGGGCTCAAGGGGGAGAAATAGATTCAGTGTTCAAAATGTCGTCTTTGGGCACACGAAAACTTCAGCACTGAAGATGAACCTATCTTTTGTGCAACTTGCTCAATATAGCGAAATAAGAATTGTGCCAATTAAAGGGGTCGGCAAAATAAGTGCAATCAACTTAAAATTAAGATATGGAGATCGAAATTTAATATTCTATTATTTTTCTTTCTCTAGCAAAATATTAACGTTAGAAATAGTAGCCTATATAAGATTAGTACATTCATGTCCGATTTGACCCACTTTGTGTACTTTTCGTAAACCATCTTTATTTCACTTGGAAAAATGCCAAATAAACAACAGAATTTCTGTTGAGAGGAGTTAGGTCACTGTTGCACTGACCTCTTCAATTTTAAAATGTTCCTGAATTTATTAAATTATCTACATGACTTCACAATGTTATATATTGCTTCAATTTTCAGCCAAATGATGATAATTTTTGTCCATGTTCAAAAATATACTTAAATAACACACGTATCTCTTATTTGGAACCCCTTTTCAAAACATCAGTATTTCTTACTTCTACTTCTTTTTATAATTTAAAATAATAATTAAAACTGACTAAAATTTGTATTGCCAATTCTAAAAATAGACGAATTGCTGTATGTATTCCACACATTCAAATTAAAAATGTCTATTCCCATTCTCATTTATAAGCAGTTAAAAAGAAGTGTCTCTTATTTGGGTACTTTACCTTACATATCAACTGTATAAAAATATCAACGAATGGGCGTTAGAACTGGTGTTTCTTTAGTTGTTCCATTATTGAACTGTGAGTTGAGGTTTCTTGCATTATAGTACTTCAAAGGAAATATCTTCTCTCCGATAATACATATCTGTGATTAGCTCCACAGCCACCAACAATAGTAGAGCTATAAAAAAATAATTATTTGGATGTTCCATCCTCGTATAAACCAGTATGATGAAACTCATCACGAACGACAACAGAAAATGATAAAGGAAGAGGAACACCAAATATTTTATTTTCTTCTCATAGCCGGTATCCATTTCAGTGAGCCCGATACCTGAAAAAATGCCAGTTGCCATTCTTAACATTAATTCTCATATATTAACCTCATAAATTCTTCACGTTAGTAACATTACTAAGAGTATATGATCATGGATGGGCAACTCGTGCTCACAAAGTGCTAAAAAAAACCTTGAAAGAGAGAAGGACAAACGGAGCCAGCCGCAGCAGTTACAATTTGTTTGTAGTTTCGCTGCAAAAGCCACGGTGCGCTCTGGCGGCTCATGCAGGTGGTCATGATATCTATTCCATGATTTGAATTTGAGAATGACGCATGGCACAATAATTATAGTAATTCTAGACAGACTGTACCTAAACACACATAAGAGAATTATATTATTTTCTAGCTTTGTAAATTAGTTTAGTACTGGAAACACAAGCTGAATACAACCTTTTCAAGATTCAACAAACATAACTGCAACATTTATTATTTATTATTACACTATTTGTTAATATTTCTTATTATAGGCCTAAGTCTTTTTTGTTAAATATAGGACGCGCGAATTTTCAAGTCCTTACACATTAAGGAGTATTCCTCTGTTCTCAGAAAGGTAATAGTTGTATTCGCAAACAATCACAAATTCAAGGAAGTATTTTTCACACGTCACGGCAGATGAAATAAACTTACTTCTAAGCTTTTTCTGTACATTGAGACCTTTCACACTTATTTCTTGTATTAAACTCTAACTCAAGCATATACAGTATATATGGTACCAAGGAGTATATTTGGAAATTCTGACTTAGGCAGCATTACGAACAGGTCGATCTTTACTATAACCTTCACCGTGTTTATTTGTAACATAAAATGTGCAGTGTTTGGGAAAAGTGGCATAAGTCAGTTTTCACAAACGTTTTTTATTAATTTATTGACAATTTACGGAACATCTGCTCGTTTGGGAAAAGAGACATAAGTATTTCTCCCATTACAATAATTCATACAGAAAAAAATCAAATCGACATAAACCAATGTGAAGACAGTTTTTTTCCTTCTCCTGCAAAATTAACATTTTTGACTTGTGCTACTTTTCTCGAGCACTACAAAAATGTTATGCGTAAGAAAGTGTAATAAAACATAATACGAGCTTTACCTGCCTTCTTAATAAAAAAACTTTCTCTTTCGACTCATCACTAAAGTGAAATCATCTGGGGATTATATTGTTTTTCACTTAAAACGAGTCGCCACTTACTGCAGACGCGAGCAAACTTGTATACAGACACTACAGTACAAAGTCCGTTCTACCTGCACTGAGGTTGTGTTCATACTTCAAGAGCACGAGATGCCCACCCATGTATATGATAATATGGTGGATGACATATCTAGCCATCTAATGAATATGCCAACTTTTATTTTCAAATGCAGCGTTTAAGTCTTACTTGGCAAGAGAAATTTCTAATCGGATTTTAATGAGCTTGTGTCACAAGGAACTTAACATAACGGTTAAGAGTTCAACGAATTAATTTGACTGACTTCAGAAAGAGGAATCTTTATGCTAAAGTAGTCCTGATTTCCTTTTACTTGCCTGGATTGTTGTCGTGAACAAGTCAACTTTCCTCAAAAGTGAAGTCTGAGAGAGACACCTATACAAGGCTATTAGAATAAGATTTTGGGAAGATAATATTAAATGTGGTGGATGACTTTTGAGCTTTCTATACTGTTATGAAGCAACATAATGGTTCTCTGTTACCTATTTCATCAGGGTAGACAATAGAATAACCATGTCTCGTGGAAACAATGTGTATTATTATTATTATTATTATTATTATTATTATTATTATTATTATTATTATTATTATTATTATTATTAACAGTAGCAGTAGGAGCAGTAGCAACCCATGAAACCACACTTTGAAGATTTTTTTCAGCAACAAAATGCAACTTGAACTACAAACAGCGGATGGTCTTCGCTTGGAGTTCTTTATTAATTACATAATTCTCTCCCGAAAGAAGCCACGCCAAGGATGTTATCGCTGTTTAAAATTCATCGCTCTCTGTGGGGTTTCAACCTGTCAAACTCGGATCGAAGCCTGTCCCCCTTTCTTTCTCCCAGTGATTAAGAAATCGACACTGAACTACGGAACCTATTATTGAAGAATAATTCGTTCCGACACCGCGAATAGAACCTAGGGCCTCTCAGCTCTTTTTCTTCAATAATAGGTAGGCTTATCTTTAGTATTACTGCTTATAGTCATTGACTATTCAATGAGGACGGCGAGGCCTCATTTATGAATGTAAGTGTTGACCTACGAAACTTTAGATATTTCTGCATTTATGATATGGCGCAGTAACCCAAAATTCTCGGACTACTTCAACCAACTATTTTTATGCACATTTCACACAAAGAAACAAACATTTATCAAGCAATTCAACTGGATTGAATAATGAGCTGTGGTAGGAATGAAACTATACAAAGAAATTAAATATTTGTGTTACTAATTCTTCATTCGTCTAGATTGGTGTCGCAAGCAAGTCAAATTGATTGGACAAAATTTGTCAGATTTAATTTCCTGTTAATCTTCAACTCAGTCTTTCAAAAATTTACGATATTCTCAAAAGTAACTTGGAGTGTTTGTGGAAAGTCGGTTTCAGTTCTTAAACATCTGGGAGAAGAGCAATAAGAAGAGGTGGGACACAGATGTGAGTACTCATGTTGTATGGGAAAATTGAATGTCCCCTGAAGATACTGAGCCCAAACATCCATGCTCTATGTCTATTTGCCATCGAGTCCAGCGCCGCAGCGGCGTGGTCTAAATAACATAACTAGGACTCGAGTTATGGAATGTTCGCTGATTAGGGGTCTCATATGGCAGGAATTTTCTGTTTAAATTTCGGTCAGTGTAGGGATAGGAGCCCACTTAGCATTGTGACGAATTTGGGGAACTACGATAGGTTCCAATATCCTGTTTTAGATATTAGCTATAATGGCTGAGAAATCATCATGTTGAAAAATCCTCCGTTCAATTTGGATGATTGTTCAATCGTTAACCTCTGATGAGATATATTATGTGGACGTGAGGCGAGCAGCAGGCTCCTCGGCTTGGCTCTTTATGACCTGTTTGCGCCACGGATATGCCATCGAAGAATGATAATAATTACTTATATAAGATTATATTGAAGGGCTACAGTACAAGTATATCTTTAATGTGTTGCAGTTATGTATTTCAGCGATGGAGAGTGAACATTATGAGTAAGAAGTCCATTTAAACCCTTTCCAAAGTTTGCCACCGTTTTTATGAAGTAGCGGCGCTGTGCATTGACGTAACTTCAACATTATAGTGGCGTGTACTTAGCATTAAATATGTCGGACGTTTCTTATGTTTGATTCTAAGACGAACAGTGACGATCAATAATGGCTTTACAAATTCATCACGAATTACTTCGTAGATCTGACACGTTAACGTGCAAGTACTGCAGTTTATTGTAACTCATGTATATTATTGATTACCACTAGACAATCGTAATAAAATAATTATATACAACACTTATATTATATACCTAAGTGCATTTTGAAGATCTCTGAAATCTCTTTCCCTTAACTAATTTATCAATATTCGGTTCAAAGACAGATGAAATCAGTAGCAAAGCTGAGATTAGATTGAAAACCATAATTAGTGCACGAGAAACTGTCTTGATACTATTCATTTTGGAGAATAATTGCTCGCACATAAAGGTAGAGCCATACATAGGCCTACCCAATATACGTCTAGCAGATTGAAGGATGTTAGGAAAGTTGCTGCCCAATAGTGATTACACATCTACATTCCACATTCACCTCTGCACTTAACCGAAGTGTCACTTCGTATATCAATTAATTATAATTGTATGTGATCCGAAGCATCTATTACCAGAAAGGATAACGGATCACAGAAAAACATCAATTCATTGTCATTGTTCTAAGAATATCTGAAAATCTTTCCTCAAATATGGTTTACAATTTAACTAGTAGGCCTACTTCTTTATATCGACTCTATAAATCGATATTTTTAATTTTGAGAGTCCTCAGAGTTGAAAAATAACACAAATTATTATTTTTTCCAACTGATCTGCCCATAATTTATGTTTTAGTTTGAATGCATTGATTGAATCTATCAAAGACACAATTGTTTCGTTATGTCTTTATAATTTTGTATTGTGGATGTCAAGATGGTGGCAAACATCACACAGACAAACTAAATCAGAAGTCCAATCACTTTTTGTCAATTCTGGTATTACAGTCCCTTGTGATTTAAGGAATTAATCTATTTCCAACCATAAAAGTGAGAAACGGTTTAACATTGCTCCCCTGCTGATCCCCTCACTTGGCAGTTATACGGCAGATGCATGTTTTGTGAGCCAATGTCCTCTAAAACAGATTGGAATTGACTAAGTCGAAGAGCATTTGACCTTCACTGTTATCACATTCGCATTACGTTTTCAAATGTTGCAGACTTTGTGCAAAGTGCCTCTCTGTGAATGATGCAGTGCACAGCTTCGAAGCTTTCTTTGAATAGGCCGATACCAACTGTGAACTTTCTTAGTAGCCCAATTAACCCATTTTCCTTACCTCCAATAAAGGGTGCTCCATCTGTGCCAACGAAAACCAATTTTTCCCAATGCAAGTTAAATTTTCATCTTACATGAATAATGCTTGAAATGTCTTTACAACAGGTTATATCCTTCAAAAGAACAAGATCCAATAATTCTTGAAAAATATAGAAGTCAGAATCTACTCCCCGAATGTATATTGCTAGTTGTGCCGTATCCTACTTATCTGAGCATTCATCATGGGCCAAGGACTAGCATGTAAGAATGTTTTATCTTTTCTGTAATTTGGTGTTCAACGTTTTCGCTCATTTCAGAATTTCTTTCAGTAACACTGATACGGGACTGATAGATTTAAAATAACTGATATATTTAAAATAACTAAGCTCTTTAGCATAAATATCCTCCACTGCTCTTAACATACATCCCATGACAAATTTGCCCACGGAAAACCAATTGAAATTTTTAGCAATGTGCTGACATATTTAATAACTGGCACGGAGTGCACATTGTAGGGGAGTTAGGCCTAAAATGACATACTTGGGTAAAATGACATACTATGTGTTTTGTGAACACTGTAAGCTGAGTTTGAATTTACAACTCTATAGTGCACAGAAGCTGGAAACAGTGGTTACATCCAAGTTTTAGCAAGCAAAGGCGCTTTTTGGTGAAGCAGGTGTAACTAAAGGAAAAAAGTGCAAGACGATATAATATTATTGAGGTATGTTATGTATTTTTTGTCCTTTCAAGCTCCAGATATTAGTGAAATAATATTCATGACTGAAAACATGAATATTTCCCTCTATAAAAGCAATACCATATCCAAATTCATAAAGAGGTTAGGTCGTACTAACACTACTTCTTATTATTCTTCACTCCGGGTAAAATGACATACCACCTACTTGGCTAAAATGACATACTAATTCATTTTACCCAAGTGCATGTTTTTGACTGGAAATGAGAAGCTATATATTATGGGCGATAGCGATTTGCAAAATTGGTGTCAAATTTGTTTACAATGGCTGATTAGTGATTACTTCTGTGAAATTATGTAATATATAGTGGGATCTCTCTCATTGCTCGACTGAAGTTTTCGTAAAGCTAACTGATTTTAAAATAGGTGAGATGGGGATTTCTTTAAAATATATAAAACCCCAAAGTCTCTAAAATAAATATATTTTCAATATTTATATGCACTGAATTTTGTTATTCTGATTTATCCTCTTATGAGTGAGCTAGGCTTGGAGAGTCTGAAGCTTACTTGCACCTACTTCACCAAAAAGCGCTTTTGTCGAAAACATTGCAAGATGAGTTTGGATTTACAGCTCTATAGTGCACAGAGTTTGGCAACAGTGATTACACGTCATGTTAGCCTTCCCTCGTCACTGCACCCACCGACTCCAGCCACTTGATGTCTCTTTCTTCGGGCCTTTGAAAACATATGATCAGGCCGTTACAAAGTGGCAGAGGAACGATCCTGGATGGGTGATTACAGAGTTTCAAATTGCGGACATATTTTCTGACGTCTATGGAAAAGCTGCAACCATCACCAATGCATTGGGTGGATTTTCTTCAACAAGAATTTGTCCACTCTATTCGGACATATTTCCTGATCACTTATTTAGTCCTGCAGCGCCCACAGACAGACCTCTAACGAATGCAGACCGTACAGACGGGCCAAAGGGTGCAACACAGAAGAGCAGTTCAACAATAAGGAATGCAAAAGAACATATGATAGAGCCATCACCAACAACTGCTCCAGCAGCGGAAACGTCACAAACGAGGCCTTCACTTCATGTGACACAGCAAGAGATCTCCCCGATTCCCTCTGGCACTAGGTCTGTGGCGAGAAGAAAGAGAACACATGAAGTGTCTCAAATCGAGCATCTCTTTTAATGACCAATTAAAATTAAAGGAAGCTGAAAGAAGAGCTGTAGAAGAAAGGTGTTCAGCAAGTAGAGGAAAAACACAGTTTCAGTTTGATCTAAGCAATGGGGACCAAGATGAAGAGAGTGACTTCGATGGTGATGTTGAGAACGATGCACTTTGTACTGCAATGAATTTTACAGCCAATATAAACCAGAAGAAACATGGCTAAAGTGCAAGAAATGTTTCTCATGGGCACACAATGAATGTGCAAGTGTATCTAAGAGAACAATTTTTTTTAACTATGTAAAAATTAACAAGTGTGTCATTTTACCCTAGTAACTTGGGTAAAATGACATAGTTTGTCTATTTTCAAATATACCTTTCAGTTAAAGATTGTCAGTATTTTTCACTTTCTGTTGATCTTAATATATGTGTTAATGTTGTAGTATCAGTTATATATAATTGACCAAAACAAATTTGGTAAGAATACATATTTTTTTCAAGATTTCCTTAAGGTATGTCATTTTAGGCCTAGTTCCCCTACTTCATCTTCAGTTGAATGTTCAAAATCAGCTGGTTTTTTATTTCACAGTCTTACTTTTAGTTCATTAACCCGTATTTTACGTTCCGTATCTAAGATGACAAAATATGACAATAATAGCCTAATAATAAAAAAATGAAAGAAATACAGGGTGGTTATAATTAAACGGACGGTGTTCACCGTGGCACAACACCGACTCTAATGATCGTAGGAGTATGAAACCTAGTAGCAATGTTAATTAACCAATGCGCTCGCGAATTATGCCAAAACAATTAGTTCCAAGTCTCGCCACCAGGTGTAAATATGGCGCTGTAAGCAGTCAAAACGTGCAATTGTAACTGTGGCGTCAGTATGTTCTTCCGGTTGCATTGCAATTGTGTCAGTTCCCTGTTGCTTGGTGACGCGTGTTGATTCCGTTAGTGAAGTGAATGTTCTTTGAAAATTTAGAAGGTTGAACTTTTCCTTGTGAAACGCAATGGCTATTGAGAAGAGAGACCATTCACTGCTAGTGAAGTTGTTTCACCAGAATGGCAGGAATAGCAACGCTGCATCGCGAGAATATCGCCGACAGAAACAGTTGAGGAGAGATCTCGTGCCAATTAATGGGCTTAACAAAATGATGAAAAAATTCGAGGAAACTGGTGAATTAGATGTCGCACCAGGGAGAGGATGGCGGCCCATCCCAATGGAAGTCGTTGACGACTGTAGCTGACCGTGCAACACACGACTTAAATTCTGGAACAAGTGCTCGAGCTGTGTCACGTGAATTGTCACTCCCCTGATCAACAGTTCGCAAGATTTTGTGGCGCATTTTACACTTGTGTCCCTACAAAATTCATACTGTGCAGCAATTGAAACCCCATCAGTTTAATTATAACCACATTGACGGTATTCAGCGTGGCACAGCACGGACTGTAATGATAGTAGGATTGTGAAATCTCGTAGATAGGCTAATTAAGCAATGCGCTCGGAAATTATTCCAAAAATAATAAGTTCCATATCTTGCCACCAGGTTAAGATATGGCACTATTACCAGTCAGAACGTGGTATGGAGGCAGGAAAAATACAGGAAAGATCAAACACATGATAATGACACGTTTATTACAAACTATGGTTACAAACGCTGTTAAACATGGCCCCCCACCTCAGCAACATGTTGCATTCGTAACACGGCATGGTCGACAGTTGCTCGCAGCATATCTGGTGAAATCAGAGCGACATGTCTTTGTATGCTATAGCCTTTAGGTCAGGCCGTTCTCTCCCTGGTGCGACACCTAATTCACCTGTTTCCTCGAATTTTTTCGTCATATTCTTCAGCCCATTAATTGACATGGGACCTCTTCCCAACTTTTTCTGTCGGCGATATTGCCGCAATGTAGCGTTGCTACTGCTGTCATTCTTCTAAAACAACTTCACTAGCAGTGCACGGTCTCTCTTCTCAATAGTCATTGCGTTTCACAAGGAAAAGTTCAACCTTCTAAATTTTCAACGACATTCACTTCACTAATGGAATCAAATAACAGGCAACTAACACAATACAATGCAACTGAAAGAACATACTGACGTCAGAGTTATAACTGCACCCTTTGACTGCTTACAGCGCCATATTTACACCTCGTGGCGAGAGTTGGAACTATTTATTTTTTGGCATAATTCGCGAGAGCATTGGTTAATTAGCACATCTACGAGGTTTCACACTCCTACGATCTTAGAGTCGGTGCTGTGCCACGCTGAACTCCGTCAATTTAATTATAATCACCTTGTATATTGAATATAAACCTAATTGAAACAGGTTAGTTAATACAAAAATAATTATTCCAATATTTACCTAAAAGTATCTGTTCTCCATACTCTTGCAGATGGAATGAATTGAAATGCCTCCTTATGTTAATATGGCGTATAGAAAACGTTCTAAATGAACAGATTAAACATTCCGGCTTTCCATTTTGAAGAGTGTAAAAATGCTATTCTTTCCATTCATCTTAGAAATTAAACCTTTGTTTCTTTATTTACTCGATTAGTAAACGCAAGGTTCGTAGAGAGTAATGCTAGTGATCACAGCAGGGGGTCAAGATAACGTGAACGGCCACGGTCGACTCTAATAGAAGGTCGGAAGGCGGAAACTTGGCAACATGTGCATCAGGTATCAGTCTTCTTACGCGCGAGTGGTAAGGTAAACATTGGTAATTTCGTGATAATGTCTTGAAAATTAATTAATAATGTAAATGTATAAATACATCCTTATTCCTATTTTTTCATCTAAGAGACGAAAATTTGCTGTAAAAATCTGGAGACATAAAAGATTGGATAAGTTCTTGAACAATTGCCAAAAAACCACTTTTACAACTTAAACTAAAAGGTTGGTTATTTCATGATAATCTTGGTAATTTCGTGATATTACATTGATAATTTTGTGAGAGGTAGAAGAATAATTGTGGAAAAATGTATTAAAGTCAAATGAAATTATCATTTATTGTTACGAGACTTCAAACATAGTAATTCCGCCTAATATTCATAGCAAGAAAACATGGAAATTCATATCAACACATAATAAGAATGAAACCAAATTCAAAATTGAAGTTGAAAAGGGATCTTCGTTGTTCTGAAAGGGTGAACACTTTTATTACGGACTTTAATATAGCCTATATTACGAGGGTAACTCCAAGAGTAATGCATAACAATTGTATAAAAATTACATTTTTATCCTACAGCTTTGCTATTTTCACAGAATGTAGATACAGCCTTTAGGAACAAAATGCCACTTTTCCACATAATCTCCGTCCCTTTCAACTGCCTTACGCCACCTAGGAACGAGGGCCTGTAGACCAGCACGGTAAAAGTCTGGATCAACACGTCTGAGCCACTCTTTAGTAGCGTGCACGAGGGAGTCATCTTCTAACCTCGTTCCTCGAAGGGATCCTTTAGTTTACCAAAGAAATGGTAATCGCAAGGTTCCAGATCAGGACAGTAAGGCGGATGTTTCAGTGTTGTCTATCCCAGTTTTCTGATCTGGTCTATGGTCTTATGACTGACATGTGACCGTGCGTTGACGTGCAATAGCAGAACATCCTGCTTTTCCCGATGTAGTCGAACACGACTCATTCGAGCTTGAAGTTCCTTGAGAGTTGCCACATACGCATCAGAATTAATGGTGGTTCCGTGTGGTATGATGTCCACAAGCAAGAATCCTTCTGAATCGAAAAATACAGTAGCCATAACTTTTCCTGCCGAAGGCAAAGTTTTGAATTTCTATTTCTTGGTGAATTTGCATGATGCCACTCCATTATCTGCCTCTTTGTCTCCGGCCCAAAATGGTGGAGGCATGTTTCATGTCCTGTCACATTTCTTGCAAATAAGTCATCTCCACCATTCTGATACTGGTCCAAAAGTTCTCTGCACATTTTTTTTTTCGAGTTTCTTTGTGTACTTTTGTCATTCTCGGAACTCACCTGGCACAAAGCTTTTTTAACCGTTTCAATATTCTGCACACACTTGCTTCTACTATTCCAACTTGGTGACAATTCTTTCACTGTTATTCGTTTGTCAGCCGCAACCATGTTGTTAACGCGCTGCACAATGTCAGGACTGCTGCGAGGAGTATCCTGAATATTGGCGTATCCTCTTTCACCAGATAATCCTCTTGCCCATCAACTAACCGTACTGCGATCAACAGCTGCATCTCCATTCATTCTTTCAACATCTTATGAATGTTTCCCACTGTCTCGTTCTCACTGCACAGGAACTCGAAAACAGCATGTTGCTTCTGACGAATGACAAATGCAACAGCCATCTTAAAGGAATTTATTATGGCGCCACTCACGGGAACGACTTAAATTGAAATAGAATAGAACATGGAAGAATATGTCTATGATCTCTATAAATTGCAAAGTTGTAGAAAAAATAAATAAAAAAATGTTGTGCATTATTTTGGAGTGCCCCTCATATAATGGCAAATCGAAAACTCTCATTTTCATCAGAGTCACTCTGGCATTCATCACACATGAAAACATCAGCTTGTTTGTCATATGTGCTTTGGCACTTTGCACGATAACAAATAAACAGAAGCTACACTGAACACATTGCGTCTCCCTTTTCTTTTTTGTTATCACATGTTAGTTTCATATTTCTAAAATTCGTATCGTAGCACAATTTTTAACAATATTAAAAATGTAATGCTTAATGCTCAACAAAATGTCGCTCAAATAGCTAAGGTTTCTATTATTAATGCTAAGCCTATATTGCGACTACACATGTATCTAAAATTCCAAAAATATTTTCTAAAATTTCATTAACATATAATAAATAATTGTATCAAATAGCATTTGCTTACCTTTAGTAATAAGCCTGTAATGTAATTAAAAACATCCACAAAATTTGTATGCCCGAGAAATCGACGCTAACTTGCTCTCTCCAAACACAAAAGCTCAAAGAATGCAGCTACAATAGACACACAAAGCGTAGCTGTATGTTTTTGGAAACCGGACAACATATGCAATCCCTTGGCGGAAATTTGAATCTCGTAAGACCATTGGTTAGTTCAGGAAAGAGCCGGAAAAAAAATCACGAAATAACCACTGCCACGAAATTACCAATGTTTACCCTATATGTGATTTAAGCCTTGCTTTCGCGTATTTAAACGTACCTATTTACAATTTACAGTATGCTGAGTTTTTCTTTTTAAGTTCTGGCATGAAATCAGACAAGTATAAATTTCTAAAATAGTCCTTGGAAACATTTGAAACAGCAGACGACATACTGCGTGTTCAGTTCAAATTGTGTCACTGCTCGCTATATGCCGTCATGTGGCTAGTCGATGTGCCCAGAGAACACAATCTTCCTACACTTCCGCAGAGGGGTATTACCAATGTGTCACAGAAGTTGCCTAGCAAGTACGGTGTTCATTCTGAAGAGTACTTACCGATACGTACGGTAACGCCAGTAGTGGCAGGAATGTGAACTGTTTGGAAACACGTACTGATGTGAGACTTTTTTCTTACTGTCGCAATATGGGGAGAGGGCGAAGATGATTGGGGTAAGGAAAGGTATTTTCGTAATGTAGCTATATTCTTGATAATTTTTGCAAAAGGTATCAAGAACATGCAGAAGGTTCATTGCCGCCCTCACATAAGCCCGCCAGCGGTCCCTATCCTGTGCAAGATTAATCCAGTCTCTATCATCATACCCCACCTCCCTCAAATCCATTTTAATATTATCCTCCCATCTACGTCTCGGCCTCCTCAAAGGTCTTTTTCCCTCCGGTCTCCCAACTAACACTCTATATGCATTTCTGGATTCGCCCATACGTGCTACATGCCCTGCCCATCTCAAACGTCTGGATTTAATGTTCCTAATTATGTCAGGTGAAGAATACAATGCGTGCAGTTCTGTGTTGTGTAACTTTCTCCATTCTCCTGTAACTTCACCCCGCTTAGCCCCAAATATTTTCCTAAGCACCTTATTCTCAAACACCCTGAACCTATGTTCCTCTCTCAGAGTGAGAATCCAAGTTTCACAACCATACAGAAGAACCGGTAATATAAATTCTAACTTTCAGATTTTTGGACAGCAGACTGGATGATAAGAGCTTCTCAACCGAATAATAACACGCATTTCCCATATTTATTCTGCGTTTAATTTTCTCCCCAGTGTCATTTATATTTGTTACTGTTGCTCCAAGATATTTGAATTTTTCCACCTCTTCGAAAGATAAATCTCCAATTTTTATATTTCCATTTCGTACAATATTCTGGTCACGAGACATAATCATATACTTTGTCTTTTCGGGATTTACTTCCAAACCGATCGCTTTACTTGCTTCAAGTAAAATTTCCGTGTTTTCCATAATCGTTTGTGTATTTTCTCCTAACATATTCACGTCATCCGCATAGACAAGAAGCTGATGTAACCCGTTCAATTCCAAACCCTGCCTGTTATCCTGAACTTTCCAAATGACATATTCTAGACCGAAGTTAAAAAGTAAAGGTGATAGTGCATCTCCCTGCTTTAGCCCGCAGTGAATTGGAAAAGCATCAGATAGAAACTGACCTATACGGACTCTGCTGTATGTTTCACTGAGACATATTTTAATTAATCGAACTAGTTTCTTGGGAATACAAAATTCAATAAGAATATCATATAATACTTCCCTCTTAACTGAGTCATATGCCTTTTTGAAATCTATGAATAACTGATGTGCTGTACCCTTATACTCCCATTTTTTCTCCATTATCTGTCGAATCGAAAAAATCTGATCAATAGACGATCTATTACGCCGAAAACCGCACTGATGATCACCAATAATTTCATCTACGTACGGACTTAATCTTCTCAAAAGAATATTGGACAAAATTTTGTACGACGTCAACAAAAGTGATATTCCTCGAAAGTTACCACAGTTGGTTTTGTCCCCCTTTTTAAAAATAGGTACAATTATGGACTCCTTCCATTGTTCTGGTACAATTTCCTTTTCCCAAATAGCAAGTACAAGTTTATAAATTTCGCTATATAATGCAGTTCCACCCTCTTGTATTAATTCTGCTGGAATTTGATCTATACCTGGAGACTTGTACTTTTTTAGATTTTCTATCGCAATTTCGACTTCTGAAAGCGTGGGTTCGGGTATAAATGGCTCAGCAGTTTGTATTTAATTTCTTCCCGATCATTTCTATTTGGCCTATGTATATTTAGTAGTTGCGCAAAATAGTTTTTCCATCTGTTTACGATTGATGGAGAGCCTGCAAGCAAGTCACCATTCTCATCCTTGATCACGTTTACCCTTGGCTGATATCCGTTCTTAAATTCCTTTTTACCCTTATATAAATCTTGAATGTTTTTATTCTTACTATTTGTTTCTACCTCATTCAGTTTTTCCTTCAAGTAACCTCTCTTTTTATTCCTAAGTGTATGACTTGCTTCCCGTCTTTCATTGAAATAATTATCTCTCTTCTCCTCAACTGGATCCTGTAAGAATTTCAATTTTGCCTGTTTCCTTCTTTCTACTGCTATGCAACAATCTTCATCAAAATCACGGCTTCTTTTTCTCAGTTTCATAATAACCTATGCTCTGCTCAGCTGCAATTTTGATACTATCTCTGATATTTTCCCACACGCTATTAACATCTAATTCTTTCTCAACTGCGTCGGAACTTTCTAAAGTGGCAAACCTATTCGAAATTTCGACCTGATAATTTTGCTTAGCTTCCTCATCCTTTAATTTCAAAATATTGAATTTAGTAATATTAACCTGTTGCTCTACTCGCTTGGCTACTGATAGTCTTTCTCTTAATTCTCCAATCACCAAATAATGGTCAGAATTACAGTCTGCACCCCTGAAAGTTCGAATATCTACTATACTAGTATGTCTCCGTTTATCTATCAAGATGTGATCTATTTGGTTGTGTGTCAATCCATCTGGAGAAGTCGAAGTATATTTATGTATATCCTTATGGGAGAATGTTATACTTTTGACAATTACATTTTCGATGTGGCAAAGTTGACTAATCTAACTCCATTGTCGCTACTAATTGCGTGCAGGCTCTCTTTTCCAATAGGTGGTCTAAAAATAACCTCCCGTCCTACTTTAGCGTTGAAATCCCCCAATAAAATTTTCATGTGATATCTAGGGAACTGTTCAAAAGTATGTTCCAATTCCTCATAGAGGCTATCCTTTATATCGTCGTCATCTCTTTGTAGGGGCGTGAGCATTTATAACTATGATGTCGCACCATCTACCCTTAAGTACTAAGTGATAACCTGTCACTGATAAACCAGCGGGCACTAACTTCATGAAATTTCAATGTGTTATGCACGATATCGTACACCACACCGTATGAAACGTTGAAGTGCTGAGATAAGATTCGTAGTTGGATCCGCCGGTCGTTCAAAATTGCAACCTCAATACCAGTGTCATTCCGCTTGGTTTCAGCTGTTACCGGAACGTGGCGAATCACAAAGATTCTCACGCCGTCTGAAAAGAATGCGCCTGGAGATATTGCTACAGTCCATACAATCTTCCCTGTACAGCCACTCATTCCCCTGTGAATTTCACTCGGGTTATATCCTTTAGCCCATAAAAATCGCACAACACTTCGCCGCTCTTCACAAGTTGACGACAGTAACATGCGCCATCTTTGTTGCTTATCTCACACACATACTTCTCTCGCTACAGATGCACATGCAAGACAAATTGTGTCTGTAATGAAAACTTCAAATTATATCTCTTTGAAATGTCAACATCCCAGGCGCAATACCAACGCAGAAAAACATTATTGTGCTTTACTTTCCGATCCACCCCGTATTATATAAATGCAAGAGTTGAGATTTGATTTGACGGTGCCAATTATGAAAGTGGCACACCAGATGGCCAGGAATGTCGGGCGAGAATATTTGTTGAATGCAGATTGCGAAAGTGCTAGTAAGTGATGGTGGTTTCATTTTTAAACTGATACAGCTACAATTTCACAATAAGGGCTCCTAAAATCTTGCTGCTGAGAACTCACAAGGGTGGTAAATTTATTTATGTTTCATGTTTTGCTTTTTATGTTTTTAACTTTATTAGCCCTAAGATATTTGAGAGACTGTTGACCGGACGATGTCCTATTTTTAAATCAACAGTCCCTGTAAAATTTTCAAACTATCACTTATGTTTACATCAACAGTCCCTGTGAAATGTTCAAACGATCTCTTATTTTTACATCAACAGTCCCTGTAAAATGTCCAAATCAATTAAAATAGACCTATCTTTACATAACGGTTATAAATGTGTTTATATTTTAGATTTTATTTTTTGTTTCATGTGTTGTTTTTTATTCAATCTAATATATTTCAAAGACAGTAGTCTAGAAGACTTTTTTCATGAACAATACTAAGAACTGTTAAAACTGATAAAAATGATATTCTATGTCATTGAAATACACTTATAGGCTTGTATAAATATTAAGTCATCAAATAGTTTTGTGCTCAAAAACACTATTGTGAATTTATATAAATATACAGTAGGGTAAACTAGGGTCTGTTGGACATTCGGGCATGTTGGACACTCTGTACTTTAGCGTGTTACCACGCCACTTGTGGGCACCACATTCTGCTAGAAGTCAATGACGGAAGTAGTCCCACTCGTGCCTACTTCCGTCATTGACTTCTAGCTGAATGTGGTGTCCACAAGTGGCGTAGTAACACGTTAAAGTACGGAGTGTCCAACATGCCCGACTGTCCAACAGACCCTAGTTTACCCTAAGCCTAATATGAATTAAACAATGTATTCCTTTCATTCACGAAATTGGCTTACCACAAATACGAAATTAGATACCCTAATCACGAAATTACCTACCAAACACGCACATTTTCAATCCTATTTACTACTTATAATTAAAATTTTAAAAATAGAAAATACACCTCTCTGTTACATCTTTTGTTACAATAATGCCATAGAAATAGAAAAATAAAGTATCATTCTCAAAATGGGAAAAAAAACTAGCCGTAATATTAAAAATATCACGAAAATATCTTTCCTTACCCTACTTACGTATTTGTTTGACATTAACTTCGACGGTCAACATGGACACGGGGTATTTGATTTGTAATGTTGAGAGGTACTTCCGAAATAGTGTCCTGGTGCAAGGATAATATCAATACAATGTCGCAGCCTGTGTGAACGATTTTCATAAGAAGTATCCAGAAGCATAGTACAAAGTGTTAAGACGTAATCATTTTAAATAAAGTACTGTGCATTTTGTTACTTTTTCTTTGTTATGCTTATGTACGGTATTAGGTTATTGAAGTGTTTATTCATTGTATGATAGGTGCATAGCCCGATTTCAAGGAACCGGCTCAGTTTGCCGAAAGAAACGGGGGGCGCGTCGAAGACAATTAACTGCAGAAAACTTAAACGGGATTCAAGATGCAATGCGACAGCACCCACGAACATCATTGCGTCAGCTGACTAGTGTAACGAATTTATCCCTCCGTTCTTGTCACACAGCTGTGAGAAAATGATTAAAGCTGTCCCCATACAAGATCACAGCACATCATAAACTTGATACCTCTCCCTGTAATTTTTTGTACATTTTTTACAACATTTTGAGGTGACGAGGAACTGAATATGCTATTTACATGATCGAATGCTGGTTCCAGCTTAATGGCCATGTCAACACCCAAAATTCTCGGATATGGTGTTCAGAGCTACCTAACGAATTTATAGACATTGGTCTTTATCCTAAAAAATTGGGATGTGGGCTGCCCTATCCCGGAAGAGTAATTGGTCCAGTGTTTTTCAATGGGACGTTGACTGCCCGTCGTTAGCAAAATGAAATTTTGAACGAATTCAGTGATCAATGAGATGACGTTGAAAAACAGAATGAATGGTTCCAGCAAGACGCTGCTCCTGCCCTCACCGCCCATAGTACAATAACATCTCTTGAGAGACAGTTCCCAGGCAAGTAAGAAATTACTAATAATAATAATAATAATAATAATAATAATAATAATAATAATAATAATAATAAATAACAACAACAACAATGATCTCCTACAGAATCATCAGTAATCCTTCTCTGGGGTTATCTCAAACATCGTGTATTTGCTAGACGTCCCGGGGATATTAATGAACTGAGACAATTCATACTTGAGACAATGACAGCTGTGTCACCAGTAATGCTGTATGTGACCTACCGCAATATGATTAAATGTACGAAGAAACGTTTACAGGTGAATGGTACTCATGTGGAACCAATGTGAGACTGCTTTATTTTCCCGACAGGAGTCTTAACATATTGTGGCGTCATGTTAGAAGATTCTGGTAGCGTCAGGGAGTTGCGCACGCATCTAGCGAGAAGGAAGGCGCGGTAGCGCGGCTCGGAGCGAGGGGGGAAAACTACGGGAAGGCGCGGAGCGGAAAAAGCAGGGGAAACGTCTAGAAGCGTAATGTGGTGGTTAAAATTAGAAAAAAAAAGTTACAATATTTTAAAATCTCACGAGTTTTGTTTTTGTATTTGTTTTCCTCCTTGTAGAAATATATTTAGTTCGATGGTTCAAATTAATAGAACTATCTTTATTCCAATAACTGATTTCCGAGTTCAGTTGTGCTTCACGTACACGTATTGTTACACCTTTTCCCTCATTAGACAGAATGGTTCACATTAGTCATAAATTGTAGACCAGATAACGTGCCTCGTAATGTCGCACGCAAAAAGCGTCAAACAAAATAACATAGCTTGTTAATCTTTCAGGCACAACCCTAACAACTTCCATTAATTCCGCACAGATAGTTTTTATTTATATTTGCGAAAAGGGAGCCTAAACACTTCCTGCTTAGAAATTCATGTTGCCGTACGCAACCGATGATAACAAATACCCTGCGTACGACTTGTTCGGACAAAGCACAGTTCGAAAGAGGTTATGGTAGCACATAAACCGTACAGGCCGCCATCTGGTGCTACGACGTTCAAGTTATACTGTAGACATTCTCAAGTTCACGTTGAACGCCTTGATTATTAGGCAACTTCTCTGACATAAAAGCTGAAACTCGCTTCAAATCGCTGACTCACAACATCGGCGCCATGACACACTTTGAAATGAACACCTAATAGTAGGTACTCTGTGAGGAACATGGAGAATTGATAGATAATATGAAACTGTGACGTTAAGTGGAAGAGTGTAATAAAGACAAAATTAATGTTAACGGATAGATGATTCAAATGAATATATATAAAGTTAAAAAGCAAAGTAGTAAATGAATGAGTTGTAATTAATTTATCAATCAGAATCGTAAAGTACTAGATAGTTAATAGTAAAAATAATTAGATGTAAGGATGGCAGTAGTAGGAAGAAGAGCAGCGCCATAGCTTATAGTTATATAAAAAGGTTTTAGAGGATAGGAAAGGAGAAGGAGACTGTAAGTAATATGGAAATAATCTGAGAGGCTCAGACTAGAGTAGCGAAATAAGACAACGTATGAACCATGCACGACAGAGAAAGTTTTAAGGTTAATGTAATATATGTAAAGGTGGCTCCTATGCTTAATGTGAGAGCCATCATTACAAGTACCTACTATATGCTGTTGAAAATAAGTAAAATATCATACACATGTTTTTATGGTCTGATATTAATAAAATAATTTAATTTGATAAATGAACTTCCAAGAAAATGGTGTATTTTATAAATTTTGACTACGAATTTTCCGCTTTGTTTAGTGATATTTTTATTTCCATACACGATATTGAATGTAGTAAATTTTTCTGGAAAATTCAACATGAATGAAATTTTTACTCCAGCCGAAATATTTTTTCCGTCTTCTTCAAAACTATTAACATTAATTTCTTCAGATGTAGGCCTACTTTGTCCAAATTTATGATTATTTCATTTTCAACAGCTGCATTCTGCACTTCCAAGTTCTCAAATGAACCGAAATGAACAGACATATTTCGATTCCTTTGTGTTAATTTTTCTTCATATTTATAACCAACTATACCAGAAGCATTTACCAGAAGTCCAATTGTTCACTTGGATGTAATTGATGATCTTACCTGAATTTGTGTCTCCTTGATGGATTTCCGATACCACTGCTGTATTCTGGGACTCAACGGGAATCACAGTAACCACACATACTGAAACAAGAAGTGAAATGCAAACATTAATATTATGGTAAATAGATATTGGAACTAGTTTCGCTGTTGCTTGTTATTGGGTTTGTGTTAACATTATTCCAGACTTAGCATTTCCTTTACATTCATGGGTTGCACAAACGTTAATTGCACGGTAAGTAGGCCATACAAGTAAAACATATCGTTATTTCACTCCGACATTAGGAACTATTTCTATATATCTAAAGCGAGAAATTTTTATTTTGCCTAAATTCATCCTCTATAAAGGGGTATTTCCTCTCATAAAATCGTAATCAGAGTTTGTAAACAAGAAAATGCCATCTGAAACACCTGTACAGAATTTCATAAGAACCTTTTAGATAGAAGAAAAGCTATTAATTAACATATTTTCTAAGTACATCCGAATATTGGGTTATTATCTGTCGTACAATCTTAGTCAAAATTTCTACACAAAAATATATACTACCATAACACGTCTAGAATATTGAATTAAAATCTGTAAAATGTGAGCGAATTTATTAATTTTGCTTAAATGCACCCCTGTGAATGTGTAGTTTCTCTTATACAATCATAATAATGATTTATACACAAAAAAATACCACAATTAACAGCTGTACAACTTTTCTAAAAAGTCTAGTCGATAGGAGGAAAGTTATTAATTTTATAAACATAAAATTACTTAGTCATATGTTAAAAAGTGTTAAAATTTAAAAAAAAGGCATGTACCTTCGACAGACGGCCCGTTTCGACGTTATGTCTCGTCTTCTTCAGTGTCTCCTGAACTACTGGTGATCTTGATTCTGCGATGTGCATTTGTCGATTGTAGGGGTGGGGGTGTGGTGCTCTTATGGTGGGGGCTGATTGTTTGTGTGTTATGACGTATCATGACGTCGAATAATGTGTGGGTATTGAACTGTAATTGTGTGTTAAGTGTATGTTGTGGGTATGTTATTGTACGTTTATATATTTCGTATTGTTCTAGGATGTTTAACTGTGAACTTTTTGGTGTAATGTGTAAAATTTCCATATCTGTTTCTACATTATTGTAGTCATGATTATTGTTGATAATGTGGTCTGCATAATTTGATGTGATGTAGGGTTTGGTCATAGCTTTAATATGTTCATTATATCTTGTGTGAAAGGATCTTCCTGTCTGTCCTATGTAAAAATGTGGGCAACTATTGCATTTTAGTTTGTAAACTCCAGTTGAATTATATTTATTTGAAGGTACATAACTTTTTTAACATTTTAACACTTTTTAACGTATAACTAAGTAATTTTATGTTTTTGACAAAGTGTTAACGTGAACTTTAATCAATGAATTAATAATGTTGTCTAACTGTAACATTATAATACTATAAAGACGTAGTTACTCTCATATAATTGTAATCAGAGTCTTTACACAAAAAATGTGCCTGTGCAAAATTTCATAAAATCTGTTACATAGAAAAGAAGTTATTTTGTCTAAATGCACCCCTATAAAGAAGTCGTTTCACTCCCACAATCGTAATCAGAGTTTGTAACACACACACATACATATATATATATATATATATATATACTGTCTGTGACACCTGTGCACAATTTAATTGACACCTATTAGATAGAAGAGAAAAATATTAATTTTATCCAGCTAGATTTGCGTTTAGACCATTGTTCATCGGCCGGGTTTGAACTCCGTTACTGCTAGTCCATCAGTCAGCACGGTAACCGCCAGGACAAGAAGGAGTACTCTCATAATATATTGAAATGGCGCCTGCGAGAGTGCTTCGGTGGTCTTTTTGTTTTGTGTACAGAACAATGTACACAAGTCCTCCTGAGACTAGCCTGTTAATTTATAATTGAGGGGTTTGGGGGAAAAACCAGACAGATCCAATTTTTTCATCTGAGCTATTTATGGAGAGAGGGAAAAAAATACGCTCTAGCTTATCGTTTGATCGAAGAACAAGGTAGTTCCACGAATTACATTCACAGTTATAATGCATTTTGGACCTGCCTCTTTCTGTACATGCTTATTATTTGGCGGTAAGTTTTTCTTCATTATCTCGCAAAGTACTGAATTGGAACTCCCTGGTTTTTCCCCGAAACCCCACAATTATATGTTACAATCTCTGAAGAACAAGAAGTCTGATGAGGGAAATACGATGGATTGATTTACAGGCCGTAGACACAACAGATACCGCGTGGTGGTTATGAGCAGGCAGCGGATTTTCGGTGCTTACAAAGCGACAAAACATCATGTCCCTTGGCGTAAGGGGAGAGCATAGTTATGGGTTTAATGACCTCCCTGCAACTGACGTACGATTAACGTTCAGTAATCGGACCGAGAATCAGCTGTCTGCTTATGAGGAGAACGTGTATACTTCCCAAACAAGCGATCCAAATTCCGATTCGCGGTGTGGACAATAATTATTTGCCCTCCACGAGAATTATGGTTTGTCCGTTATTCTGTGATTGTCCTGTGATACTCAGCATAGCCCTTCGTCATTCTGATACCATGTCCATGAAGATGTCTAGTGTATGATGCGATGGGTCTTCCTCCTCTACCCACAGTGTTGTGTATGTCGGATAAATGGGGAGACTAAAGAAGAACAAGAAGAAACAAAGGAACGGAAATACCACAGACATAGCTCATGCAAGCTCTTTATTGATATCAGATTTAACTGCAGATTGACGTGTAGGCTTACACCCTTTGACACGGAAATCGGTCGCTTTTCAGAAAAGCTCGGGAACCATCGTGTGAGCTGTGTTTACACGCGTGTGTTTTACATAGAGAAATTCGAAGCTCGTTCTTTGTAACGAGAAGAAAGAGCTCTATCGCTAAGCCATAAAGACATCGTAGGAATATGTTGCTACGTGACATAAAGATACGTCACTACCAGGACTTGATTTTATCCTCGGACATCAATGCTTAATTTGTCCCTGTGTGAATCTCGTATTAACCAGAACGATAATTTGACAAATTCAGACTAAAGGAGGGCGACCATTTTCCGTGTCAAAGGGTGTACACTTGATCAAAATGAATGTGGCCGATCTCTTGAGCAGTGAAAATTTTGTAAGTCCTACGCGTGAGCACGCAGTTCACTACCGCAAACCTCCGTGCGCCGCTTTAGTTAACTCCATATTACAAGGCGCTGATTTGGGCTACCTTCACAGCATGCTTCGAATCTCCGTAGAGAATGTTTTGTTTTGTCCTTTCTTTTATATTTTACAACTGGTTTTAATGTATGTAATCAAATGATTTTGCTTATGTTAATTCATGTTACTTACAGATAATTACAAAATTGATGAAAATTTGTGGTTATAATTCCAGGAAATCAGGATATATTTGTCATCAGAATTGTGGTTTTTCTTCTTGTTTACAATTACTACGTTTAGGCCCTGATGATCACGGTTTTAGATTAGTATAATAATCATATTCCCTGTAGCACAACTTACAAATTAATTATGACCAATTATTTAACCGCCAACATATTTACTGAATGTTTCTTACACAATAGAGTGTAAAGCAGTAGGAATTAATAAAATAATTAACTACTTAACTTAACTTCTATGCAGATAGTTCGAGTTCGAATCTCCGTAGTGAATTTTTTGTTTTGTCCTTTCTTTTATTTTTACAACTCATTTTAGTGTAATATAATCAAATAATTGTGCTTATGTTAATTCATGTTACTTACAGATAATTACAAAATTGGTGAAAATTTATGGTTACAATTCCAGGAAATCAGAATATATTTTTCAACAGAATTATGGTTTTTCTTCTTGTTTACAATTACTACGTATAGGCCCTGATGATCACGGTTTTAGATTAGTATAATAATCATATTCCCTGTAGTACACCTTGAAAATTAATTATTGTGAATTCTTTAACCGTCAACATATTTCGCGAATGTAACTTAGGCAATAGAGTGCAAAGCAGCAAGGATTAATAAAATAATGAACACAGGATTTTAATATGAAACTCCTGATTGTCATCTTTAGTGTTACTTCCATTTAGCGTCAAAAGTTTCTATTAACACGAATAAAATAATAAAGCGGAAAATATTCAGAGGATTAAAAAATGACGAAATCCCGTTATATTTTCACTGATGCATTTAAAAGGCAACAAAAGAAGTTTAGTAACTTCAGGAAGATTTTAACTTATAATCTCACGAACTCTTAGCTAACGCTCTATCAACTACGCTAAGAATTTTACTGCAGTCAAATGGCATTGTAACGAGCGATGGTCGAACTCCACTTGAGAACCTGTTATACAGTATATAGTGTTTGTGTTAAAATATTCACTGCTTAAACACCCTGAACGATCCGCCTGTTTTAAATATCGTATATGAATATTTTCTCGGAAGATTTTAGTGATTAATAGATGTGTTATAACTACTAGAAGAATATACGCAATCTTTTGAACAAAGCCTGGCTATCCCGAGCATTCAAGGAAATACCCAATTCGAACTCAAGGCTGGTTCACAATAAACCTGGAACGGAAACGAAAACGAGAACGAGAACGGAAATAATGTTAAAATAAATGTATTTAAATGTGAGCATTCACAACAGTTAATTGCGAATGCTCTTATTCAAATACATTTATTTTAACAATATTTCAGTTCCCGTTCTCGTTGTCGTTTCCCTTCCCGGTTTATTGTGAACCAACCTTTAGTCTCTCAGACGCCGGCCACTTTCATTTTGATCAAGTGTACAAGGCTGTCTCGTGAACTCATGTTTTCCGATGTGTCTTGCGAAATGCTTCTCCGTATTGTCATTACCGGCCTTGATCGGGAGCGTTGCATAGTAAAAGCTGTACTTTTAGGTTGATAATTTAATATTGTATGAACTCATACGCCATCTCATGCAATTTATGAAAAGGTGCAATAAAATATATGGTGCTGGTGGAATAACGTTTTAAGAGCTGAGAGAAACTAAAGAATTAAAATAATAACCGTCATATTAAAATAGTGGCAGCCGCGAGTATCATTCCAGTCCATGCCCGGTACAGAATCCCAGTTGCGAAATGATAAGTCTATAGTCTAACAATGAGCTACTGAAGAGACTTCAATTGCCTAGCGCCACATCAAGTGTTGGATAGGAGCGATAGTTGTAACGATTTATTAATCGGATAAACTGGGAGATCTTTTGAAACACGATACAAGGAAAGTCTTACAGCCACAACTAAATCACAAAAAAATCAACCTACGCAGAACACACCACTAAGTCCATTCACCACTAGAGAAATATAGTTCTAACAGAGTGCAAATTCTACACATTGAACCAAAAGGCTAGAAACTAAATATACTATAACAATACGAAAATTATAAATATAAACACACACACGACACATCCTCAACGCACAATTGAATTCCAGAACACACGCACTTTTCTACAGAATATTAAAAACTATAAACACACCCCACCAAGACTCCAACAGGAAACCGGAAGATATAGCGGGCCTCAGTAGACTGAGAATATGGCTAACACCATGTCAAAACTAGTCATTTAAAGTAAAACATCATCGTCATTTAACACTAACTTGGAAAAGTGTCAGAATTGTTTAAATAACTTAGGAAGTCATTAGTGATAAATACGTGTTAAAAGAGTAATCTAGAATAAAATATTAATTTTCCTTTCCATACCCTTTCACCGTCACTAACATCTATAAAATCGTTTCAGTAAGACGAATTTCAATTTGTCTTACCACTCCAATAATCGACTTCAAGTTTGAATTTAATGCTACAGCTTTTAATAAAAATGACTTCTTAAAGGAGGTGATCGCCTGTTTTAGCCAATACAATTATTATATCGAAGTATGCAACAGTCTTCGAACTCAATTAAAATACATTATCGTAAATCATTAGCCAATATTAAAATATTTCATTAATGTAACTACTCAACTCACCAGTGACTAACAGAAGCACTTGCACCAGTGGCATCTCCATGGCACGAATGACTAGAGTTAACTCCACAGCTGTAACTGTGTGTAAGCGCATACTTGGAATTACTTTTAGCTTACAATTTGTAACACCTCGCGCCTGTGCCATGATTCATATTATATCAGCAAGTATTGTTCTTCTACAGAAACTGGAACTGAATCACACGAGCTCCACACGTGACTCTCAGGGGCTGTGCTATTGTTCTTTGTTCTGTTACATATCCTGATTACTTTCGCTAATTCAAAGACAAGTTATTTTACTTCAGTATTTACAAATTATACATTTTAAGCGAATTGCTGTACGCCAACCATAAATAAATATTAATTTCTGTTCATTTGAATAAAAATAATCGATGTTTTCAAGACGATGTAGACTTTCACATAAGTTTTATGCATTTTAAAAATATTTAGTTTTCTTATAATTTGTAGTTAGTGTTTATATTTAAATGTTATGTTTATGTAAAAGAATTCAAAATACACACATAATCAAACAATTTCGTGAGCACCGAAACACTAACTGTATTAATTCCTACATTGTATATAAAAGCGTTATCTCATTATCAAACAAAATATTCAACATGAATCCATAGAAAAGTTTCAGTATTTTACACAGGTACATGTAATGTTCTTTCCACAAGTACAACACTTTATTAAGTGATAAAGGGTGCTATTCATAGACATTTCGCTAGCCCGCGCTACGACCGTGCTAAACAGGATTCATATCATATCATATAGCTAACACTGCTTTTTGAATACGAAAAACGTTAGTTCGCTGATCATCCACCGAAAGCCCGCGCTAAGAACGTCTATGAATACGGCCCTTAGGGTTTAAATGTATTATTTTGGGAAAACTTTAAACGGATCATCTACTGTATAGGCACGTTTCGTACAATATAGACATGTGAGTGGAGGATATTTCAATATCTTTGTTATACAAATACCAGACTCTGAGAAGAAACTGAAATTTATTAGTCTTTTAAAACTTAAAAACTTTCAACTAAGTATGAAATTTTAAAGTTATAAACAAGTGCTAACGTGAACAAGAAGCAACGTGTTTTTTTAAATTCCAATCTTCAATATTTGGTGATCTTAAAATAGGGATTTTGTCCGCAAGAGAGTGGAGATGACCGTAAATACAGGGAAGATTAATTAAATGCTGTTGTGGAATGTGGTTTTGAAGTTTATTCGTCATTGTGATTATATTGAGGTAGAGAAAAATAATAATCCGATAGTGCTAATATACGAGTAGATTGCAGGTTATGTGTCAAATGTGTTGCAGTAAAGTGCATAAGCTGTAAGCATATATTATGCAATGATCAGCCATAATAATAACTATAGTTAAGAATAATAGACAGAGAAAGGACTGATGTGGCCAACACAATTCATAACCAATGTATCTGAACTTGCACAAAAATTGCTGCAGTGTTTAATTTCAAACAAATATAGGGTGACTACATTAATGCAACAAGTCAAAATCACATCTCTTACTAACAGTAATACGTTAACAATATCATTGTGTTGGTAATAGTGATGACTTCATACGGTGTGATTGCGGACATTCCTCAAATATGCTAGATATGTTATTTTCTAGAGCCACAATATTTTGTTGAACAATTACTCATAAAAGAAACAAGACAGTATTACTTAAGGAACGAAAACAAAATTTCAGACTTTCGCAAAAAACACAGTTAACTGTGTAATTAAATGATACCCAAGAATAACTTTACTGCTTCTTCTTCTTTAGAGTATTGCCCTTTCCTCTCGTTTTTCTGTTTTCTTAACTCGTTTTTCTATACTAACAGTAGTAGTAGTACTGATAGTGGTAGTGGTAATAGTAGATGAAATAGTTATACTTATTACTTTCTTGTCAATGTAATTTACTATTAACTAGAGTGAATAATATCAATCAAATGCCTCTATTAAATACAAGGAAAATGCCATGCAGAGCATGGCCTGAACGTACGACGTCACGATTCTAGTATGCAGGCACGATAAGATAGCGACGGCCCCGGTTCAGTCCATGGTGCTGCTCTACATCATCCCTAATTTGCCGAGCCCATTTTCGTGGATCAGCAACCGACTGCTTACAAATCATTCTGTCCTCCCTCACTGTTGTTTTGAGGACGACTAGACCTCAGCTTATTGTCTACCGACCCTACTTTTTTTTCCGTCGACTCCACACACTTATGAGTTGTGATATAGGCCTACCACAATTTTTAGCAACGCTAGACTGCGATTTTCCCTCTTTCAAAGCGTTTAAAACAGCGTGTTTCACCTTCACAGAGTATTCCTTTTATTTTGGCATGCTTGCAATGGTCTGTACAAATAAACAAGCACTGCCTAAATACATAAACACCAATTCTGAATGTATACCATGCCACCAAATAAAACCACGAAATACTTATGAGCTAATGAAATATATAATTATATTGTTATTCTATGAACTTGCAATCCACAACTGTGGATTAACGGTTAACGCGTCTGGCCGCGAAACATGTGGCCCGGTGCAATTCCCGGTTGGGGCAAATTACCTGGTTGGGGTTTTTCAGGGGTTTTCCCTCAACCAAATATTAGCAAATCCTGAGTAAATTTCCGGACTCATTTCAGCGGCATTATCACTTTAATCTCTTTCAGACGCTAAATAACCTAAGGTGTTGATAAAGCGTCGTACAATAACGTAGATACTACTTCAATGAACTTGCCTTCTTCCTAGATACCACAGCAACGTGACGCTACTCGTAGGCTCGGTTTCTTCAAAATTTCTTAAATCATAACAGTGTGTTATTCCATTTTAACTGTAAAATTAACAGTTGAAACATTTCTTCAACTACTGTTAGTATTAACAGGCTGTTAAAATCCATGTTAATTTAACTGCTCAATTTCATGCAGTTAGATAATTTAACTCTCTGTTAGCATAGAAGTATTCAATATGGCTGGTGCGTTATATGCTGCACTTATATATCTTGATTATTTAGGAAATGATATCCATGAATACATAAACAGAGAGGATGATTTCAATAATTTGACAGAACAGAAGTTGCAAATCAAGATTTCAGGTATAACTCCCTGTAAAGTTGATTTGAATAATTTCGAGGGAAAAATTGTTCCGGAGCCGGGTATCGAACCCGGGACCTTTGGTTTAACGCACCAACGCTCTACCACTGAGCTACCCGGGAACTCTAACCGACACCGATCCAATTTTTCCCTCTATATCCACAGACCTCAAAGTGGGCAGACAACCGTCAATCAACCAACTTCGAGTGCACACTAACTCCGTGTGACTTAAATTGTGGTTTTCTGTTAACGAACAGTGACGTGTATTATGCAAATCAGGATTTCAGGTATAACTCCCTGTAAAGTTGATTTGAATAATTTCGAGGGAAAAATTGTTCCAGAGCCCACTTTGAGGTCTGTGGATATAGAGGGAAAAATTGGATCGGTGTCGGTTAGAGTTCCCGGGTAGCTCAGTGTTAGAGCGTTGGTACGTTAAACCAAAGGTTCCGTGTTCGATACCCGGCTTCGGAACAATTTTTCCCTCGAAATTCTTCAAATCAACTTTACAGGGAGTTATACCTGAAATCTTGATTTGCATAATACACGTCACTGGTCATTAACAGAAAACCACAATTTAAGTCACACGGAGTTAGTGTGCACTCGAAGTTGGTTGCTTGACGGTTGTCAGCCCACTTTGAGGTCTGTGGATATAGAGGGAAAAATTGGATCGGTGTCGGTTAGAGTTCCCGGGTAGCTCAGTGGTAGAGCGTTGGTACGTTAAGCCAAAGGTCCCGGGTTCGATACCCGGCTCCGGAACAATTTTTCCCTCGAAATTATTCAAATCAACTTTACAGGGAGTTATACCTGAAATCTTGATTTGCATAATACACGTCACTGTTCGTTAACAGAAAACCACAATTTAAGTCACACGGAGTTAGTGTGCACTAGAAGTTGGTTGCTTGACGGTTGTCAGCCCACTTTGAGGTCTGTGGATATAGAGGGAAAAATTGGATCGGTGTCGGTTAGAGTTCCCGGGTAGCTCAGTGGTAGAGCGTTGGTACGTTAAACCAAAGGTCCCGGGTTCGATATCCGGCTCCGGAACAATTTTTCCCTCGAAATTATTCAAATCAACTTTACAGGGAGTTATACCTGAAATCTTGATTTGCATAATACACGTCACTGTTCGTTAACAGAAAACCACAATTTAAGTCACACGGAGTTAGTGTGCACTCGAAGTTGGTTGCTTGACGGTTGTCTGCCCACTTTGAGGTCGGTGGATATAGAGGGAAAAATTGGATCGGTGTCGGTTAGAGTTCCCGGATAGCTCAGTGGTAGAGCGTTGGTACGTTAAACCAAAGCTCCCGGGTTCGATACCCAGCTCCGGAACAATTTTTCCCTCGAAATTATTCAAATCAGCTTTATAGGGAGTTATACCTGAAATCTTGATTTGCATAATACACGTCACTGTTCGTTAACAGAATCCACAGTTTAAGTCACACGGAGTTAGTGTGCACTCGAAGTTGATTGCTTGACGGTTGTCAGCCCACTTTGAGGTCTGTGGATATAAAGGGAAAAATTGGATCGGCGTCGGTTAGAGTTCCCGGGTAGCTCAGTGGTAGAGCGTTGGTACGTTAAACCAAAGGTCCCGGGTTCGATACCCGGCTCCGGAACAATTTTTCCCTCGAAATTATTCAAATCAACTTTACAGGGAGTTATACCTGAAATCTTGATTTGCATAATACACGTCACTGTTCGTTAACAGAAAACCACAATTTAAGTCACACGGAGTTAGTGTGCACTCGAAGTTGGTTGCTTGACGGTTGTCAGCCCACTTTGAGATCTGTGGATATAGAGGGAAAAATTGGATCGGTGTCGGTTAGAGTTCCCGGGTAGCTCAGTGGTAGAGCGTTGGTACGTTAAACCAAAGGTCCCGCGTTCGATACCCGGCTCCGGAACAATTTTTCCCTCGAAATTATTCAGAACAGAAGTTCATATAAAAATATAGGCTTTGTCTGCCAAGCCTCACTTTTCTCTTTCAACGTTGACCCGTTTGTTTGTTTAGTCTCAAAAGTTGCTTTATACTGCGAAATTGTTTCCAGCAGAAGGCTTCTTTCGAAGGAAGAGAAATTAGTCCCATGATTTGTTTTTTTTGTTCTAGTGTTTTTCAGTTCACAACATCAATACCAACATGGCAATACGCCGCTCCATGCTACTGTGATACAGACGATGAAAAGAAGCATAAGTCAAACCTGAGAGAATAGAAAGACTTCTATCCTCTCTGAATCAAACAAGGAAACAAGCGATAATCTCAACTGTCAGAGTTCAGAGAACAGAATTGAGCCTAGTATACTTGGTTACTGGTTATGGTTAAATTCTAGAATCTTTGGTATTAACAGATTGTTTACAAACAGAATGTTAAAAAGTGAAATATGAAGTTGAAGAAACGCAATATTTTTAACAGCAATTTATACTTTAAATTACAGTTAATTAACGCTATCTTAGCTGCATTTTAACAAAGGTTGAAGAAACCGGGCCATAGAATGACACAGCTGTGTGTTTGCGTTGTTGTAACTGCATTCAAACAGTACTGACAATATAAAACCTAAACTACAAAATAATTTTGAGCGCTATATATATATATATATATATATATATATATATATATATATAACTTATATATAGGACTCCCATTGGTGAAAAGAATTTGTATAATTACCTTCCACTAATATATGTTCAAAAGTTTCAGCTCTGAAAACAATTTCTCCGTTAATATCGTCTACTTTTCTACTTAATAGAATGGTTCGTGATCTTTTGTTCTTTGCTAGATTTATCTCAATTCTTGTCCCCAAACTTATTTTATATCCTTAACTTGTGATCAATTCGAATCCATTGTCCCCATGTCATTAGATATATAATAATAATAATAATAGTAATAATAATAATAATAATAATAATAATAATAATAATAATTATTATTATTATTATTATTATTTATTCTAGCTGGCAGAGTTAAGGCCGTAAGGCCTTCTCTTCCACTCAACGAGCAAAAAATGTATATACATATGCATGAACGTGCAAAGAATTCAACAATTTGATTTAGATGAGAGTTACATGTATACAAGAGTTATTTACGAATTAAACAACAAAACACTATGAACTATTAATTAAACACTGAAATAAACTGTGTAGCAGAATTAAGCTAAAATACATAGAATGTTAATATATTTCAAATAATATTAGATAATAGAAAGAGATTATTATGAGACAATTTTGAAAACACAGCACTATCAGGATGATGTCTAAAGAAAGAAGTAACAATGTAGTTCTTGATAGTTTAAATCAGTATGATTGGAGTGAAATGCTAAGAAGGTTATCTTTTAAGCTGTTTTTAAAGGTGTTTATTGTCTTGCAGCCCCTAATACTTTGTGACAAGGAATTCCATTGACGCGAGGTGGATACTGTAAAAGATGATGAATAACAAGATGTTCTATGAAGAGGTATACTTAGCGTGCCACAGATAAGTGATCTGGTATTTACGTCGTGGTTAGAGTATAGATAAGAGAAACGAGACGAAAGGTAATTTGGTGTTGAGGTGTGCAGAATTCGAAAGAGTAAAGACAAAGAGTGTAAAGTTCTGCGTTCTTTAAGTCGGAGCCACGAAAGACTTGCGAAGGACGGTGATATGTGATCATATCGTCGGATGTTGCACACGTATGTGACGCACATGTTCTGAACTCGCTGTAACTTGACTGACAGTTCAGAACTTAGGTCACTTAACAAAACGTCACAATAATCGAAGTGCGGCATTACTAGGGTTTGTGCTAGGGTAAGTTTTAGTTGCTGGGGCAAGACGTTTCTCAAGCGACTCAAACAGTGAATGGAGAAACTGATTTTTTTATCGTTTCTTTAACTTGAAAATTCCAACTTAGATTATTATCAAAAAAGAAGCCAAGATTTTTTACGACAGATGGATAAGGGATTAGCGTGTTGTTAAGGGTAACAACTGAAAGATTACTGTTATTAAGGGAGTTAACTAAACGCTTATGTCCAATAATTATAGCTTGAGTCTTACTTGGATTAAGTGCGAGTCCGAAATTGGCCGCCCAAATGGAGACAGTGGCTAGGTCACAATTTAACTTGTCAATCGATTCATTGATCGTATTGGGTCTGGAGTGTATGTAAAGTTGTAGGTCGTCGGCATAGAGGTGATATCGGCAATACTGTAAGTTCTTTGATACGTCATTAATGTAGATAGAGAAAAGTAGTGGTCCTAATGCGGTGCCCTGCGGCACTCCCGCCTTTGTGCATCACCATTGGGAGAATTGATTATCAATTGAAACACACTGTTGGCGGTCACGTAGGTAGGAGTCCATCCAGCTCAAGGTATTGTCTGACAGGTGCAAAGCCTTCATCTTTGCAAGAAGCAAGTCGATATCAACAGAACCAATGGCATAGCTGAAATCGAGAAGAGTTAGTGCCGTTACTTCACCCCTATCCATAGCTTCACGGATGTCCTCAGTCACTTTAAGTAGGGCTGTAGTAGTGCTGTGTCCATGCTTAAAACCCGATTGATAGTCATCAAGGAGTTTGTGTTCGTCGAGATAGTTCGTAAGTTGTCCGTGTACAATATGTTCTAATGCTTTTGAAAGAGTGGGAAGAATTGATATCGGTCTGTATTGGTTTACTGTAGAAGGTGTGTTAGATTTAGGTAAAGGTTTCACTAATGCCATTTTCCAGAGTGAGGGGTAGGACCCAGTCATAATAGATGCATTCAATATATGGGTAACGGTCGGCAGGATCACATCTATTATTTTATACAGGAGAGTGATAAATAGTCATTGTCAACACATAAACCTGGTAAAATGGACTAGAGTTTACACAATCTAATGACATGGAGACAATGGATTCGAATTGATCACAAGTTAAGGATATAAAATCAGATTGGGGAGAAGAATTGAGATAAATCTAGTAAAGAAAAAAAAGATCACGAACCACTCTATTAAGTGGTGTAGAAAAGTAGACGATATTAACGGAGAAATTGTTTTCAGGACTGAAACTTTCGAACATATTTTAGTGGAAGGTAATTATACAAATTCTTTTCACCAGTGGGAGTCACATACTAAAGTAAAAGCAACATATTCCCTGCTGCATAATGCTTGTAAGCACTTTATTCTACAATATTTAAATTACATATTACGTTGAATTTTTCAAAAGACATAAGCTATCACTTGATTTAAAGCACTCTGATAGAACTTAATGAACAAGACAGTGCTGAATAATCATTAAAATAAGCAGTTCTAGTGCTCACATTAATTGTAAATATCACTTCTCTCTTCTATTTTCTTAACCCAGATTTTCCCACCGTCCTTTTTTAAGGACAGTTGCAGTGCCTTCGGATATTATGTCATTGTTGGTGTTAGGGACATTTTATAAGTTGTGCGATAATGTTGGTAGCATTTGTTAGCTTTATAAAATATACGTTCCTTGTTTCAGTTTATTTCAATATCATTTAACCGATTTTTGAGAGTAACTAATGTGCTACTGTATTTTTATCACAAAAAATGTTTGGGCTTATCTGGGTTAATAGCTGAATTTGAAAAATTTCTATTTAGTAGCAAAAGATAAAACGGACATATCATAGCAAATTATTTTGGAGTAAATCAGTATGTGAAAATTTTTGCATTTGTTCAGTCTTACTTCAACGAATGTTTAACACATTTTGAATGGTCGCTATAGAATGTTTCAATAGATTAGACACGCACATCATAATTTCACAAGAAAATCCGGTATTTCACTATCTAGCAGGTCTGTAGATATATTCTTAGTTACATGTACCGTTCTTTATGATTAAAAGTTTGAAGTTTTCTACAAACATAATTTGATGCATCGTTTGTAATCATCAGGGAAAGGATTTATATGTAAATACATATTTACTTATAAAGCTAATATAATTTATATTTTGCATTATCTTTATGTTTCACAATGTGTAGGGTTGAAAAATCCTACTTTTATTTTCCATATTTTTCCATATTTTAGAGTTTAGTACATATTTTCGTTAATTTCCATATATTTTCCATATTTCATATAAAACAGTCCATATTATATTAGGTTTAACAATAAAACAAAACAAAATTCCATTAACTTTTAAAAATACATTTCAACAATAGAGATTTAAACACATGTTCAGTAATCCCTTTAACATCAGAGTTATTTGAAAATTAGCAGTCCTATCAACAATGGGAAAGTAAGTTACAAAACTGTATTAATTTAATTTAAAATTTTTAACAGACTTCAGTTGTGCAGCTCAACAGTTAAATGCCAGTCAGAGTACACATAGGTTCAGTTTTGTAAATCATACTATAAAGACGGTAAATATGCCAAAAGTACGTCATTCAGTCAATTTAAAATCAAAACTAACAAGTTACATTTCAGAATTTAAAGAAGATGGTTTATCAACTGACAATAAAATATTATTTTGTAATTTGTGTCAGTGTGCAGTATCATCTACACAAAAGTTCCTGGTGCAACAACACATTACAACTAGTAAACATCAGGCCAACAAACAACTAAATTCCAAGCAGAGACAATTGTTTTTAACACAACCAACAACATCGAATGTAAGATCTGAGTTTAACATCGACCTGTGCCGTTCTCTCATCTCTGCTGATATTCCTCTCTACAAACTAAAGAATAAGGTCTTCAGGGAATTCCTTGAAAAATATACTCAACATACAATCCCGGATGAGTCAACACTTAGGAAGACGTATGCTCCATCCATCTACGATGAGACAATACAGAAGATAAGAGATGAAATTAAAGATAGTTCAATTTGGGTTTCCATTGATGAGACTCCCGACAAAGAAGGTAGACTTGTTGGTAATGTAGTTATCGGTTTGTTAAGTGAACAATATTCTGAACGAATTCTTTTACATTGTGATGTTCTAGAAAAGTGCAATAACAAAACTATAGTTAAACTGTTCAACGAAGCTATGGGTATCCTGTGGCCAAAGGGTATTATGTACGATAATGTGTTATTCTTTATTAGCGATGCTGCCCCTTATATGGTCAAAGCTGGACAAGCATTATCTGTTGTATATCCTAAATTGACTCATTTTACTTGTGTGGCGCATGCATTTCATCGTGTGGCAGAAGTGGTCAGAGACAATTTCCCTAAAGTAGATTTGTTGATTTCATCAGTGAAAAAAGTATTTCTCAAAGCTCCCAGTAGAGTTAACGTGTTGAAAGAAATGTACCCTGAAATTCCATTGCCACCAAAGCCAATTTTAACTAGATGGGGTACATGGCTAGAAGCAGTTGAATATTATGCCGAACATATAGACTCTATTAACAATGTTCTCCTTGCATTGGACTCTGAAGATGCAGTCTCAATTGATACTGCGAAAACAGTTACCTGTGACATAAGTGTGAAGAATGACTTAGCTCACATTCAGCATACATTTTCATGCATCATAAAAACGCTCAAAAGTCTCCAAAATAGGCACCTTTCACTATCTGAAAGTTTTGAAATTATAAATAGTACTGTGGAACAACTGAATCGTGGTAGAGGTAAAGTTGCAGATGCAGTAAGAGCTAAGGTGGACACTGTACTTTCAAAAAACCCTGGATATGAAGAACTACAAAAGGTTGTTGCTGTGATGAGTGGTGAATCAACAGTGAAGATTAACTTGGACTTATCCCCAGCAGACATTGTGAAATTGAATTATGTACCAGTTACTTCTTGTGACGTCGAACGCTCTTTTAGTCAGTATAAATCTATCCTCAGAGACAATAGAAGAAGATTCACTTTTCAGCACTTGAAAGAAATGTTTGTAACCTATTGTTATGGTAACAGACAATAAAAATTGTGTTTTGTTGAAACTACATTGGAAGATAAGGTACGTCCATTATATTTTTTGTTTAGTTTGATTAAAATGTACCAATATTTAACGTACATAGTCATTTTTTTATAATTTTAAGTCCATATTTAATTCCATATTTTGGTAAAAATCCATATTTAATTCCATATTTTGGTAAAAATAACTACATATATATTTACATATTTCATATATTTTTAGTCCATATAAATCCGTTCCCTGGTAATCATCTAGCAGGTATGGAGTGTTGTGCAGTTAGAATGGCTTCCACAATTTGTCGTCTCCGATACCACTTAAACATTAACATGACGGTCGTAGTTGTTCTTTATGCTGTACATCATCTGAAAATTTTAAATTCACTTGCTTGCTTCCTATGTTTACAATTTACATTTATTTACAATTTACATTTGAAATGAATACATATGAATAGATACCCGAAATGAGCATATTGTAAATTTATTTCAACTCAACAATAGGATTTTATTCTTCCAACAATAATTCCTTTCTACAATTCACCTTAAACGCTCTCGTCAACAATAGGATTTTCACTTAACACAGTATTCGTTATAGCACTCCACTGACGGCAATGACAATTTACTTCGAATATTACGAACAACACTGAACTGTTAATCTTAACTAATATTTACAAAGCACTATTTACAAATCAGAACTATCAGTTCTCAGTTCACAGTTCTTCTAGCTCAGTCACTCGTGTTCACAGTATCTCGAACCACAGACCTTCAGAGACAGTCCACTGTACTCGAACTCAGGTCCCTCCAACTGCGGTCCACTGCACTCGAACTCAGGCCTTCGGATGCTGACACAGTTGCGGACGCACACTCGAGCCGAACTCCGGTACACAAGACTGGCTTGCTTGCTCTGGCTTACTCACTGACTGGCTGACTAATCAACTGAAACTGCTCAAGTTCGCTGGCGTTTCTTCTTTTATAGCAAAATCATAGTTGCGAGAAATTTCTACGGGTGTGCAGAGATAGCTCTCTCGAATTATCTGGATATCTCCACTTCGACGGACTTCTGGAAGAGTCGGGAGGGTCCGTCCCCCCTTCACTCCGTTCGCAGCAGTTGCGCGCGCACTCTCCCTCGCCGCCTAGGCCCTTTCCCCTCTCTTCCCTCCGCCGCGCGCCGTCCCTCAGTGCTCCGTGAAGCCCGCGCGATCTGCTCTCTTTCGGGACGCTGGTCGTGAGTTCGAATCTCACGTCGCTGTCACAATATGCTCGTGCTCGGGTACAGTCCAGTAGTCTCAAAGTGTGTTCATTAATATTCTTGAAATTGCCTGAGAATTTCTGGACTGCAAGATATATATCCCTGGCTGTAAAGATTAAATGTTTTAATTTTTTAATCTTTACAGCATGGGATACACTTTCTCTTGTTATTGTTCTTAAGAAATTCGGACATATAATACCTCAAGAAATAATTAAGATGTTCCTGACTTGAAAGTTTTGTAATTTAAAGAATTCCTTTTGTGAGGTGAAATCACTTTTAAGGTGCAGTTCCTTACTACAATCATAAAGTGATACATGAGAATCACCCCTAATCGGGATTAATTTTGACGAGAGTAAGTTATGTATATCATGTAATGTTTTATAGAGTCCTGGTATACCCGAATAAACCTTTCATACGAGCTTTATCACTTGCAGCCTCTTAAAAGGAGGAAATATGGGAATTGATATTGGTATTAAATATGATGTGTCTCTGTTACGATAGATAACACCAGACTTAGGTTTAATGTCACGCACTAGAAAGAATTGACCATCTGAAAGAAAGCTCAATAAAGCCTCGTCATGAATCACCAGCTGCTTGCAATAATCAGACCTCGAAATTGTGGTATTATTTACGTATCTTCTTGTGAAAATTTGATTTGCCTGTGTAGACCTTGAGAATATTATCTGAACTTGTATTTGGTGATTGCTTAATTTATATCATAATTCTAAAATGATAATATATCATCCTGCTAATGTCATTCAGAATTTGTAAGAGAAGTCCATCAAATAATGAATACGTTACGACATTTGGTATTCACCAGTTTCTTTTGAATGTGTGCTCAATTCACCGAGATCAATCATATTAGAGATTACTGTATTTTTATTAAAATATGAGAGAGAAAGTAATAGCAATTACGTGCAAAGCAATTAACACACAATTCATACTATACTTTCTGACAAGTACATTTTTTAATCTAATGAGCTTTTATTACTTCAACTCGGAATATAATGTTTGTAAGTTAAAGTGTCATTGGAGAAGAACTTCATTGCAGTCTCCGTCTCACAGAGAACAGGCTCCCGCACAGCGCCACTTGTAGACCTAGGGCTAATCTTTCCCTTAGTGCAACGTACACTTAGCGGCAAAAAGAATGGGCCGACTCTTGGTCGATAGAAATGCTAAGTTCTATCGCGCGGTTCACTCGTGTAAACGTAACCCAGTGCAAGGCATTGCTGTGGTGTCTCTTCATTGAAAGTCATCCGTCTATAATGTAATAAACCTTACGAGCAGTGTGTGGCCCAGTGGTAAGAAGTCTGATATCCGTGTCAGAGGTTGTGAGTTCGCCTCCTGATACGATAAAATTATTTTTTTTTTTAACTTTTACTTAATTTATTAGTTTAAATGTGAAATGGCATTTGTTAACAAACTTCGTTATGCCTGCCTTTTAAAAATATTATTGGTCATCACCTGTGGGCTATTAGTAGGTGAGACCTGGTCTGTATAAACAAAAATACTTGTTTCACATCCTAAACAAACGGACGCATATCAAACACAAATAAATAATTAAATTAACAAAAACAAACAATTTGTTAATATATTAACAAAACAAGGCTGTGGTGGGGACTAGTAACTCGTTCACAAACCACCTGCGTCAACAACTGCCCTCATTCTGCGCGGCATGGAGTCCACAAAATTATGGAACAGGTCTAAATTCTTGGCCATCTTCTCCCGCGCATCTAGAACTCTGTCCCACAATTCCTCAGTGTCCGAACGGGTGGTTGTTCTGCCCAATTACAGCGTAGGATCCTTTTGACTGCAGCCCACAAATTTTGAAACGGATTCATATCTGGTGAATTTGGAGGCCAGTCGACTGGGTCGACATCACGCCTCCTCCTAAACCATCTTTGAATCCGGTTGGCGGTGTATAGTCTATCGGATGATTATCCTGCTGGAAGAAAAGTGTTCCTTCTGGATATCGTTTTCGGGCGGAAGGGATCATTACATTTGCCAAAATGTGTTCGTAGACTTCTGCCGTAAACAGACCTTGGATGCGTTCCAGAAGTCCTGCCCCATCGTATGACATCCACCCCCAACACGTGACTCTCACGCGAAGCGTATCGGTGGTGATTCATGCAATAAACTAGGGCAGTACTATCATTGCTATTGGAGACAATTACCTCATCGGAGAAAATGACATTTCTCCAATCAAAGTCCTGTCGGAGAGTAGCATACACAGAATGTTACTGGAGACAATTACCTGGTCGGAAGAAAATGACATTTCTCCAATCGAAGTCAAGTCGGAGAGTAGCATACGCAGAATAACCTATGCGAATCAGGGCAATGAGTTATTGTTTCTGTGCCATCTTCAAGCGTAATGACGAGACAGAACGTTATATTAACAGATAGCAGTATTGCTTGAAAGAGAGAGGGAGGTTTATTATTTATTAGAGTTTGGGCATATTCTAAGAGATATCGCCACATAATTATATCTTTGCGAGACACATATGATGGCAATTTTGTAATAAAAAAAGAAGATTTGGGGAGATTTGATCCTTCAGCTACTACTACTAACTTGTTCAATATACCAAATACCAACGCCGTAACAACCTACGCTACTGTAACTGTTTATGTCGCTTCGGCATAATACATCCATTTATTTTGTATTTATCAATTTTATTACTATTTCACTCTTCAAGGGCCCTGATGTATCTAGAATCAACCCGCCATTCGATTTTATTACATATTTTAGCCTCTTAAACAAAATGCAGCGAATTTAAATGGTTTAATTATGTGTTACCTAGTGAACTACAGCGTTGACGAGACGAGCATGCGCAATGTATGTCTCTGGAACTTAGAAATTGTCGGCCGGCCCATTCTTTTTGCCGCTAAGTGTACATAATTCCCATCTATGTGACCATCCTCGTGTTGTGAAGCACCATTCGCCCACCAATTGCGTGGCGCGACACTGTGACCAACAGCAGCCTTTGTGGCATCCGTATTCGTGAAATGTTATGTCTTCAAGACCAAAGAGATATCCCCATGGGTATGCTTTCACTGTTAACAGCATCATGCAAATGACGAGGATATGCATTTGGGCCATGACTCTGAAACAAGAGCACAGATATGACTCTCCAGTATAATGCACATTCCATATTACAGTATTATTCACGTTTTCTGTATGAATGGCCCATAGCATCCCTTAATATGACTGAAACACGTGGTTGCAATCGACTTTAATGTAATTGTAATAATAAAGATTCTGTGTATGTGAGTGGGTGTGGGTGTATGTGTAGATGTAGTGTATCGACCTCTTTGTGTCTGTTTACCAGTTTATACTGTATGTAAATACTGACCACTAGTCAGTCTCTTATCATCAATATTGCTTTTTGTTACCCTCTTTTAAATCTTAAGCAAATGCAGATGATTATAATAATAATAATAATAATAATAATAATAATAATAATAATAATAATAATAATAATTTATGTATTGTTCATCATGAACACATTAAATAAAAATAAATTGGAATAAAATATGCGCCCAGTGAGTTGGTAATGTGGGACAACGACTCCGTAACGTAATTTAAGGGGTAATATGACAGGATTCTAGTACGACACTGGCATTATTGGCAGTTCACCTCCCTCCGTTCAAACAGGACAAGATTTATTGAAATGGTGAGAGATCAGTATTAAGATGATTTCGGCGTTGGTCAATGACTGGGGACTCCTGTATGCAATGAGTGGATGTCGCTACCATCTTTGTTCCCAACTGTCAGACATGCATTTCCGTCGGTTGTGGTGGGATTGGAGGATGTCGCTCAAATAATACGTGTTTATTCCTCCGGGTATTTTTTGTTATTCACGCGATTATCTTTTTCCCATATTATTTCTGTTTTTTTTTTAAACAATTGAAATATTTAGAATGTTCCCACAGATATTCCCAGAGTTAGTTACAATGACTTTGTGTTCAGGACCGGTTTAATGAAATGAGAGGATATTATTACATCGAGTTGCGTAAAATTATGTTATTGTACACATTATGTAGGCCTAGGAAGGCTCATGCACTTAACCCAAGCTGTATGCTATCAGTTTTCTTAATTGACAATATTCGTAGAACTGTTTCACCCAGATAGGCTAAGAAACATTTTGCACACTAATAGAACATTCCATGGCTTTTTTGGTATAAGAATTATTATTATTATTATTATTATTATTATTATTATTATTATTATTAACATTATTATTATTATTAACATTATTATTATTATTGTCATTTAGAATTAATTTAAAAAAACAATGTAATAAAATTTGCATACTGTATTTTTCCTTATAAGAACCACAATTTCTGAAAAACTAATGGTAAAAAAAAATTCCTTTCCATTTCGTAGAGATTGAGCAAGAGTAATTATGTTTTTATGACAAACAGGCCATATTCATGGGAACCCCCATGTGATGAAGGTTCTTTATAGGACTAAAATTAAAAAGAAATATAAATGTAATCATTGGTTGTGTGCACTTCATAGCTGTTCACAGTGTGTGTTATAATGTTCGATACAAATAGAATTAAAGTTTACAGTAATGAGACTTAAGTATTATTATTATTTTTTTTTTTAGAAATTATGGTATTTGTAAAGTGACAGCAAAAAGTGTGGAAATATCCCTTCCTTTTCCTAACAAGAGATAATTTTAAATCATAAGAACTTACATAGCAAAAAACACTAGGAAAAGATCCATTAATGTGCAAACTTTTCCTGATCTGTTTATAATAGTTTCATAGATATTGTCAATTAAAAAATTGTATTCCCGTGAATCAGGTTAAGTGTATGGACCTCCTTCAATTATTCAGTTTATTTTAAAATAAAATTCCTTTCTGCGTCGAAAGAGAATTTAATATAGTATGTTTTCTGTAATTTGAGAAATTAATTTTAATTAACAAATCACTTATTTATAAAAAATGTAATACATAATATAATTCCGAGTCCACACCTGTGTAGTAACGGTCAGCGCGTCTGGCTGCGAAACCAGGTGGCCCGGGTTCGAATCCCGGTCGGGGCAAGTTACCTGGTTGAGGTTTTTTTCCGGGGTTTTCCCTCAACCCAATACGAGCAAATGCTGGGTAACTTTCGGTGATGGACCCCGGACTCATTTCACCGGCATTATCACCTTCATACCATTCAGACGCAAAATAACCTAGATGTTGATACAGCGTCGTAAAATAACCCAATAAAAAATATAATTCCGATACTTACTTACCAGATCTGATCAATTCGCGGCTTTGCGTCACTGATGGAGAATTTCTAGAGTGCCAGCGAGGAATCTTCCTCTCGGTAGGGGAACTAGGCCTAAAATGACATACCTTAAGGAAATCTTGAAAAAAATATGTATTCTTACCAAATTTGTTTTGGTCAATTATATATAACTGATACTACAACATTAACACATATATTAAAATCAACAGAAAGTGAAAAATACTGACAATCTTTAACTGAAAGGTATGTTTGAAAATAGACAAACTATGTCATTTTACCCAAGTTACTAGGGTAAAATGACACACTTAAGTTAATTTTTACATAGTTAAAAAAATTGTTCTCTTAGATACACCTGCACATTCATTGTGTGCACACCTGTGGAGTAACGGTCAGCGCGTCTGGCTGCGAAACCAGGTGTCCCGGGTTCGAATCCCGGTCGGGACAAGTTACCTGGTTGAGGTTTTTTCCGGGGTTTTCCCTCAACCCAAAACGAGCAAATGCTGGGTAACTTTCGGTGCTGGACCCCGGACTCATTTCACCGGCATTATCACCTTCATATCATTCAGACGCTAAATAACCTAGATGTTGATACAGCGTCGTAAAATAAACCAATAAAATAAATTCATTGTGTGCCCATGAGAAACATTTCTTGCACTGTAGCCATGTTTCTCCTGGTTTATATTGGCTGTAAAATTCATTGCAGTAGAGACAAGGTGCATCGTTATCAACATCACCATCGAAGTCACTCTCTTCATCTTGGTCCCCATTGCTTAGATCAAATTGAAACTGTGTTTTTCCTCTGTTTGCTGAACACCTTTCTTCTACAGCTCTTCTTTCAGCTTCCTTTAATTTTAATTGGTTAATAAAAGAGATGCTCGATTTGGGACACTTCATGTGTTCTCTTTCTTCTCGCCACAGATCTAGTGCCAGAGAGTCGACCTGGTCGGCGAGTTGGTATAGCGCTGGCCTTCTATGCCCAAGGTTGCGGGTTCGATCCCGGGCCAGGTCGATGGCATTTAACTGTGCTTAAATGCGACAGGCTCATGTCAGTAGATTTACTGGCATGTAAAAGCATTCCTGCGGGACAAGATTCCAGCACATTCAGCGACGCTGATATAACCTCTGCAGGTGCGGGCGTCGTTAAATAAAACATAACATTTAACAACATCTAGTGCCAGAGGGAATCGGGGAGATCTCTTGCTGTGTCACATGAGGTGAAGGCCTTGTTTGTGACGTTTCCGCTGCTGGAGCAGTTGTTGGTGATGGCTCTATCATATGTTCTTTTGCATTCCTTGTTGTTGAACTGCTCTTCTGTGTTGCACCCTTTGGCCCGTCTGTAGGGACTGCATTCGTTAGAGGTCTGTCTGTGGTCGCTGCAGGACTAAATAAGTGATCAGGAAATATGTCCGAATTGAGTGGACAAATTCTTGTTGAACAAAGTCCACCCAATGCATTGGTGATGGTTGCAGCTTTTCCATAGACTTCAGAAAATAAGTCCGCAATTTGAAACTGTGTTATGATTCCTCAGCCACTTTGTAACGGCCTGATCATATGTTTTCAAAGGCCCGAAGAAAGAGACATCAAATGGCTGGAATCGGTGGGTGCAGTGACGAGGGAAGGCTAACATGACGTGTAATCACTTTTGCCAACTTCTGTGCACTATAGAGTTGTAAATCCAAACTCATCTTACAATGTTTTCCACAAAAGCGCTTTTTGATGAAGTAGGTGCAAGTAAACTTCGGACTTTCCAAGCCTAGCTCATTTATAAGAGGATAAATCAGAGTAACAAAATTCAGTGCATATACATATTGAAAATATATTTACTTTAGAAACTTTATGGCTTTATATTTTTTAAAGAAATCCCCATCTCACCTATTTTAAAATCAGTTAGCTTTACGAAAAATTCAGTCTAGCAATGAGGGAGATGCCACTATATATTACATAATTTCACAGAAGTAATCACTAATCAGCCATTGTAAACAAATTTGATACCAATTTTGCAAATCGCTATCGCCCATAATATATGGCTTCTCATTTCCAGTCAGAAACATGCACTTGGGTAAAATGACATAGTATGCCATTTTAGCCAAGTAGGTGGCATGTCTTTTTACCCAGAATGGAGAAGAATAAGTTAAGAAGTAGTGTTAGTACGACCTAACCTCTTTATGAATTTGGATATTGTAATGCTTTTTATAGAGGGAAATATTCATGTTTTCAGTCATGAACATTATTTCGCCAATATCTGAAGCTTAAAAGGACAAAAAATACATAACATACCTCAACAATATTACATCGTCTTGCATTTTTTTCCTTTAGTTGCACCTGCTTCACCAAAAAGAGCCTTTGCTTGCTAAAACTTGGATGTAACCACTGTTTCCAGTTGCTGTGCACTATAGAGCTGTAAATGCAAACTCAGCTTACAGTGTTTTCACAAAACACATAGTATGTCATTTTACCCAAGTATGTCATTTTAGGCCTAACTCCCCTAACTACACTCAAGATGAAGTAACACAATTAATTATCCTAAAATTAAAACGATAATTTTGTATCAGTAAGCATGTCATAGTTAATATATACGATTGAAACAATGAACCAGAAACAAATGTACTGCGACTCAATAGGATTTTTATTTTATTATTTAAAATAAAAAAGTGGAAACTGAAGTAATTGATGATATTGTGACTTCAATGCTCTTAACTCTTCAGCGAGATCTAGTGATGCACAGTATTAAATTTTATTTTGAAAGGAATTTGCAAATAAAAATAGAATGTCAATTTGACGTTTCAGAATAATGGTGTTAATTATTTTACACCACAGATGTTAAAATGCAAATATTATGGTACAGAATATCCGACATTGCGATGGTTATGTGCGGAGCGTGTTGTTCGATTCCCGGCATGGTAATGGAGGAAATTTTTTTCCATCCATGGGGCTGGATGTTCTGTAATATTTTTCATTCTCATTATGCGAAAAGCAATGGCAAATCACCACAGTATCATCTTGCCTAGTAAACTCAGGATGGGTCGTCATTTTCATACCCCCGACGGCCTTCCTAAGAGATATACCTGGCGTGGTGGAGATCATTCACCTTCTAGCTGTCCATGGTACAGAACAGTTGTTACCGAGAAACTGTATAACTTATGGGAAATAATTTTACTACCTTCGTCACTTAAATGACTTCAGTAGCTACATGAATTGCAGAAAAAGGGGACTAAGCACTTGCAATAACATACAGTAATTATTTATCTTAAGGGTTTCCTTGGTGTGGTGACAAAAATGCCCAATATCCGAGTGTGTTGTGTGTTGTGTTTGGTGAAAAACACAGTAGCCTAATGCTGCTATGGTTCCCAGTAAATTGAAACGACATTTGTTAACGAAACATTCCTTTCTGTCAAGCAAAGATGTGAATTATTTTCATCGGCTGTTGGATCAAACTAAAAAACAAGTGACGCTCATGACGACGTCGGTACGTAATTCACAAGAAGTACAAGAAGCTAGATAGCGCGAATTTTTTTACTTAAAGATGAGGTACTTGCATTATTTTAATATTGAGGGGATGAGTACGCGGATTTAATTGCTGTTGATGAATGGGTATCTAAGTTGGCATACCTCTCCGATATCTTCGTACATTTCAATGAGCTTAAGAGAAAAATGCAAGGTAGAAACGAAAATATTCTGACTAGTATGGATAAGATTTAAGGATTTGTGGATATATTAATGAAAATGGGTCGTTTGAGATGTTCCAAACTTTATGGACTATTGCTGACGATAATGAAGTGTTGGACTTAATTAAAGAACATTTAGTAATCTTGCAACAGAAATTCAAGAATTATTTTGGAGAGTGTGCTCCATATTTCGATTGGGTTCGTGATCCATTCATTGTGGATTCAAAACATCTTCTGAATAATCCTATAGGCCTACTCGTACAAGAGGATCTAGCAGATTTAAAAGCAGACGGAACATTGAAATTAAAACTTCTAGAATTGCCCTGGAAATATCCATAAGGAGTGAATACCCGGCTAACTCCGAGATGGCAGTTAATACGTTATTGCCATTTTAACCCACATATATGTGTGAAATGGGCTTCTCGACGTTAACTGAAATTAAAATATCAAAGAGGGAGAGACTAAGATCCGTCGATGAAGAAATGAGGCTTGCACTGCCAACGATTCCACCACAGATCAACCACAGCTAAGCAGGCCCAAGTATCACATTGATGGTATGAGTAGAATTAACTTTAATATTAGTAATAGAAATGTGTATTTTCTACAGTGAATTAACGTTCATGAATTGTTAATAAAATATGCAAGACTCGATTTATATTTTATAATAATAACAATATTATTATTATTATTATTATTATTATTATTATTAACTTGATTCCATTAAGTAATATTAAGACAGTCGCCCATCATAAGTTTCTGAGGGATTAACATTTTGGTGTGCCGTGTTAAATCTAGGCCCGTCTAGGGTGTGCCGTGAGTAGAAAAATGTTGCGGAATACTACTGTAACACACAGGACTGTACATATTGTAAATAAACGTAGTAGGCCTAACTTGATGTGAAATGTGGGCAATAGGAGGTTTAATATTATTTCAAATCGCATTCAGAAACACTAGAAATAAATAGCTGAAACGACTGTATCGTCAAGTTTAGTTGTGGTTTTGACTGTATGAGTACAGTACACTGCACTGCCTAATGTGCTGTCGATGTTGCAGTTAACCTTGCTGTTTACAAACCCGGAATGCGCTCTCTCGTCATCACTAATCTGTTGGAAATTACTATTTATTTTAGCACACTGGGATGATAAACGCTATGAGATACTAAGCATTTCAGTCCACTTATGTACACTTTTGTTTTACATCGCTTATATATTCGCAATGATGTAGAATTTTTATGTTCTTGAATCAACTTAACCTAATTCATTTTACTAGGCTGATGTGAGCGGAGCGAAGTTAAGCATAACTCGCATAAGACTTACTTATGTGAAAACGGACGGGTCCGATATTGTTTACTTGTTCTAAATTTTTAATTGTATATTTTTAATATTGCTGGTGACGTTTAATGGGAGTTATTGATTTCTTGTGACTGAGGGGGCAAATGAATTAATGTACTCTCATGCTCAGAAAAGGCCGGAACATGTAAACAGAGCACTTGCTTTCCAAGCCTATTATAAAACGGAAGACGCGCGCGGCTATGCTGTTAAGTAGAGACGACAGAAACAGTGGACAGGAGGAAAGGAGTTATTATACATATTACCTCTTCTGTACGATAATACAATATAAACCATACAAATAACAAATTAATACATTTTCATGTGTAATTAAACAGTATATATATTACTACTATTGATTATATAAAGAAGTTATTGTTATAAGTGTGATAAGTAGACTTCGTGGAATTGCCACGAGAATAGTAAGGTTTACTGCGCACGCGGTATAGACTGTAGGAGAAGGGGCCGTGCAACGGATGGAGTATGCCTCTCATGTAAACACTGAGCAGTATAGGCCTACTGCGTTTACAATGAAACCTATATCCTGCATTCAAAAAATATAATGCATTCAATAATCATTGAAGTAGGAAATGTCTAAACATGTAAATACACAATTATTTTATACTGAAATATATTAACTCTTAAATGTAACATACTCGCATCATCCTTGAATAAGTGCATTGCAGTGAAGAGTTATGTACATTTTGAGCGACTGCAAAGTGAACCTCCTCCGATGGTCACTTAAACAGTTTTTATATTGGGAAAATGTACGTTCAACATCACACGATGTAATAGGTGCATATTTGAAGAACGGGAAGTCACTACTTTTTAGTACACCAACTTCAGACGTCTTGTCGTGACTTGATAGTACATAATTTATAATACGAAGTTGTGAATAGGCAGAATTTTAGAAATAACATTTCCCAACTTACATTTCACTTTTTCTGAAATTAGTGAATTGTTATTTTGGATAGCGGTTTGTCATACTTTATCCACTATATTAAGGGCTTCTGAGAGTTGTAGTTTAGACGATTCTACTAAAATGTAATGGCAAATGTAATGGTTGGGATATTGTCACGTTATGAACCTGATGGATCATTTCTACAAGTTTGCATTTCACGAGAAGATCCGAGAAAGTAATGCACGTTTTTCCCCCACTCTTATATCCTATCCCCGACACGAAACCGGCCGGCCATTGACTGAGCCTTGTTTGTCCCAGTCCATGGTGGAAGAATATTCCTCCACCATGTCCCAGTCGACCAATGATACCACTCCCATCCACCTGCTCTTTCAAGAACTCTGAGTTAATGGCTTAATCTCTCCTCTTACTCCGCAAGGACCATACTTACCTCGCAGGGATCCTCTCGTGAAATTTGGACAGTAGGTATACCTTAGCTGTACTGCCCGTGTCTCACTTCCTGAGCTGTTTCTTTGTGGGGCGAGACGCAGTTGGAGAGAGTGGGAGGTCCTGGGTACCGCATGTGCCTACTACCCTACGTTCAACACATCGGACTTTTTAGGATTCCTTTCGTCAGCTATGGAGCAAGATTAGCCATGGACAAGCGGATGTATAGGCTGTCCCCTCATAAAACAAATTATGTTATCATTAATTCCTGTAACTAAACACTAATACCAGTGGTAGACTACAGTCTCTACTCGATATTATCGACCAAATCGCGATTACGGTTGTCATGTGTACACATCCGTAAACTCTTTCCTCTATGGCAGTGTTTCTCAAAACGTTTTCCTCCGCGAAACCCCTTTTAATCTGAAGTGTAACTGTGGAATCCTTGTAATATTTTATTAGTATTTAATAATTAACAGACAAATTAAAGCTAGTATCTCAATAATTCTGTTCAGTGGGAAGAATGTATTTGCTTTTTAAGCCTGCAATCTGGTTTTATGGCGTAAAGTTGTAGTGTCATTTCTATTGTACTTCTGCATTTTGTCTTTTCAGTATTTTGTTTTAGTGAACACATAATTCACGCAGAGAATCCAGTGAAGAAAGTGATAAGTATTATTTTCCGTTTATTACACATATTATTGGAATATTATTATTACGCTTATTCTTGGAATATTATTATTATTACGCATATTCTTGGAATATTATTATTAGGCTATTATTATTATATTATTATTATTATTAGTCGTTTCATGTTATTATTGATTCATATTTTCGTAATATTTATATATTTTTATAGTATCCACTAAGTATGAAATAGCCACCGGAGCAGCCCAGTCGGCTAAGGCGCTTGCCTATTGATCCAGAGTTGCGCTCAGGCGCGGATTCGATTCCCGTTTGGGCTGGTTACCTGGTTGTATTTTTTCCGAGGTTTTCCCCAACCGTAAGGCGAATGTCAGGTAATCTATGTCGAATCCCCTGCCTCATCTCACCAAATACCATTTCGCTATTACTAATCCCATCGATGCAAAATAACCTAGTATTTGATCAAATGTCGTAAAAAACCAAGTAAAAAAGTATGAAATAAAATTTAAAATCATATAGGACTCACGGAACCCCGGAACATACTTTGAGAAACGCTGCTCAAAGGTAATTCAGCAGTTGTCCAGACTGAACGAACAGTGGCCTATATAGTGTACTAACATTTTCGGAAATCGCCAATAGGCTAGAGATAATAGCGATAGTGGTAACTATGATGGATACTCTAATCCAGTATTATAAACAGTAAAGTCCTCTGCAATGACGTATTCATCAAAAGAAAAAAAATTCTGAGAAACATTGACCCTAAATTTAAATTTTGTATGAAACAAGGACTTTGAAGTTTTTATTGTAAGAACAGCACATTTTCTAAGATGAGCTCGTGTTTCTTGTTGACTATAGGCTACAGTACAATAATGGAAATGCAGTGAACAAAAGGGTAAGAAGGTGTGATTTCCTAAGACGTAGAGTAGAAGGTTATGTTGAAGTTGAATGCAATGAAATTTCTGAAGGGGGAACTACAACCCAGCACTGCGATCTTTCACGATCCATTGCACTAACCCTCAAACTAGGCGCATTCCCAAACGCACACCGGCTGACTACATGTTGACAGAATGATGTAGATGCCTAATATGGGGAAACGGGAGAACCCCAAGAAGACCCTCAAACTGCGACCTTGTCCGCCACAAGAGTCACTGTGGAATATTCAATGAAAAATTTCAGTCCTGACTGGGACTTGAACGCGGACCGCTTGCCTGACAGGCTGAAGTCTGGCCACTTAGTCACCATACGTTGTCGTTACAATGAATGAAAATCACATTGAACATCTTCTATGATACTGAAGTACAAGTAGATACTCATACTTCATTTCGGAAGGTAAGTTATTAATTAAGGACCCATTTTTATTTGACTTCGCTTTCTTGTTGTGCTCTCAAAATATTGAATGTTTTCTTAAAGCTCTGTTTGTAGACTTCTAGAACTCGGTATAAGGAAGTCTAAACCGATTTATCGCGATTAAAACGAAACAGCATCAATCTGGAGAGGGTCATTTCCTTTCCTAGCATCTGGGGACACAGATAGAGGAAATAAGAGGTTGAAAATATATTTTATTATTTACTCTGATGCAGTAATGACTGCCATAAATATATTCTGCACTATTGTAGACCTACTTTTTTATGCATAAATTTTCAGCGCTCAGATCACTGTTAACTCCTTCAAAGGACCTTGGCCCGAGACGGGCAGCGAGTCACACATGTCGTCACGGTTTATGTTGCCCACGCAGCCTATGCGCAAAACAATACCTTCACAACACTTCCATAATGGCGTACAAGACAGAAAAGGAACGCTACACCTGGTGGTGGTGGGCGGAGTAACACTTGCCTTCTTGTAAACTACGGGGCAAGCATTTTTAAACGCCGCCATATTGCCGGACACATAGCTGGACTCCTATTGGTAAAGGATACATATTTCATTTGCGTAGCGTGTGCAATCCTACGTGCTTTGGGAAAAAAAAATTAAAAAGGCGAGGGAAGCAATAAAATGCAATGATGCCAAGTTTCCAGACGCTTGCTATGATGCAATATCTCGCGCTCCTTCGGATATTGGACTAACAGTTAAAACTGGTTTTCAGAATTATACTCGAGAGAAGTTGGAATGTGAAAGCAATAAAGAAAATAGTATTCGATTTTGTGTCATTTAAAATTAGAAGTATGAGATGTTAATCTGAACGAAGAAGGCATTTTGCGAACAATAAACCAGACATTAAGCATCCTGCTCGGAATTCTCACCGCAACAAACGAACTAATTACGATTTATAAGAGCTACAGCAATTCAGTAGAGTTATCGGGTCTATCTACCTTCCCCAACTGTTTTAGGTGTTAGTTGCGCAAATGCTTTAAGAATGCCACCACTTATCGTAAAACAATTTACAAATTAGTCTTCCTTCGTCGTATTTCACCCGTGAATATTTTACAATAGGCCTACTTTTACGTAGCTGCAGTTTATTTAATTCTTTCGCAGTCCTTCAGCAAATATGGCGTTTTTGCGTTAGGTAGAATTTCAAAAATTTCTTTAGACCTTCTAAATTAAAATAAGTAAAATCAAAATCTAATTACTTAAAACCTATCGATTAGGCCTACCTCCTAATACGTCTTTTCTAAATTTAAAATCTAACTTATAAGATTGGACAATTGTATAAATATAGGGGCCTCGCTCTATATTATTTTAATTTTGATCACAAAACTCGCAAAGATTATATAGTTTACGATTCACTTATAAGTCTATTTAAGTTACATTAATAAGAGGAACATTAAATTATCTACGACCAAATTTTATTGGGTTATTTTTACGACGCTGTATCAACATCTGAGGTTGTTCAGCGTCTGAATGAAATGAAGGTGATAATGCCGGTGAAATGAGTCCAGGGTCCAGCACCGAAAGTTACCCAGCATTTGCTCGTATTGGGTTGAGGGAAAACCCCGGAAAAACATTAAGCAGGTAACTTGTCCCGACTTGGATCTACGACCAAAATCACACGCACGCACGCATAACGCACACACAGTGTTCATTGGTATGGAATATTACACACAGGCCTAAGCTTAACTTCTTAAACTTTAATTTTACAAAAAAAAAAGTTTTATACAAAAGCTGTTGGATTTAAACCATAAAATATGATACGAGTGTTCGAAAAAAGATGATTAGTTATTTAGATAATTAGGTATACGGGCTGTGACAGTAAATGTCAGGCTACTTATTTTTAAATGACGCCATATTCTAAGATTTACATACGCTTAGGCTATTCTGAATCTCAATTATATTTTACGTAGCATATTTTACACACTTACCCCTTACTATTTAGTTTTATGCAATCTTCCATTTCATATAGGGCCTATGTAGATAATGTTCACGAAATTCTGTTACTTGTTGCTTGGGAGATTTTAACGCAAGGTTAGGTATGACATTTCTTACATCCAGGATGAGTAATTCCTTAATTTATTGGAAATAGGCAATTCTGCAGTTTGCGAATCTGGCTTCCAGGTTTAGCTTCCTGTAAAGCTGATTTGAATAATTTTAAAAGGAAAATTTTTCCGGGACCGGTATCGAACTCGGGACTTTTGGCTAAGCGCGACAACGTTCTACCACTGAGCATTCTAGAAACGATACAAGACCACGGGCCAATCCTTCCTTTATGTCCACGTAGGCACACCTCAAGTGATTATTATAATTGTTAATGATGGGCCTAACTCAAGTGGGTTGACAAACGTCAAAGACCCAACATAGAGTACAGACTATGCCTATAGGCCTACTGTGTGACTTTAAATTATAGTTTCATATTAACGAACAGGGGCGTATATTATGCGAGATATGATATTGTTTCGTTCTTGGAATAGCTCAGTGGTAGAGCGTTGGCATGCTTAGGCAAAGGTCTCGGGTTCGATACCCGGTCCCGTAACATCTTTTATTTTTAATATTCTTCAATTATACAGTTTATTTGGCTACGAAGGAAAGGTAGCACCTGTTGATATTAGACACTTTCTTCGTTTTAAAATGCTAATGAAATAAGCAACTATGATAAGTAGGCCTAGCCTAGATCAGATTACAGACCTAGCCTACAGACAAATTTTGATAACGCATTATATCTGAGTTATTTAGCCTATTTGTTAAGTACTTAAGTTGTTAGTCTTGAAAACGCAACTATCATGCCTGAACTGCGGTTCGGAGAGCATGAAGTAACACAGCCTAGACCAGAGTTTCGCAACCTTTTTCTACTCATGGCACAGTCTAGACGGGCCTAGATTCAACACGGCACACCAAAATATTAATCCCCTCAACAACATAATGATGTGACTCTTTTAATATAATTACGTAATGTAATCAAATTTATTGTTATTATTATTATTATTATTATTATTATTATTATTATTATTATTATTATTATTCCTGCGTGTTCCTTAAAAGCCAGTTGTAAGTAGGCCTAAGTATTATTATTATTATTATTATTATTGTTGTTGTTGTTGTTGTTATCATTATTATGAAGCAGAAATTGACTCTTGCATTTATTAACAATTTATGAACTTTAATTCACTGTTGAAAATACACATTTCTAAGTACAGTATTACTAATATGTATTAAATTAAATAACTCTACTCATACCTTCAATGTGATACTTGAGTCTGCTTAGCTGCACACAGATGGCTGATACGTGGCGGAATCGTTGACGGTGCGAGCCTCATTCCTTCATCGATGGATTTGAGTTTCTCCCTCTTGGATGCTTCAATTTCAGTTAACTTTGAGAAGCCCAGTCCACACATATATGTAATTGAAAATGACAATAACATATTAACTGCCAGCTGGGTATTCACTCCTCAATGACAACAAAATATTTCCAAAAACATTTCGAGAAGTTTTAATTTCAATGTTCTGTTTTTTTTTTTAAATCTGCCAGTTCCTCTTGTACGAGTATATTATTCGAAAGATGTTTTAAATTCATTATGAATTGATCACTAACCCAGTCGAAAAATGAACACTCTCTCCAAAATAATTCTTGAACTTCTGCTACAAGATTAGGCCTACTAAATGTTCTTTAATAAGTCCATCAACACTTTATTACCGTCAGCAAGGGGCCATACAGTTGGAAACATCTCAAATGACCCATTTTCAATAATCTGTATCCACAAATTCAACTTATTCATAAATTCTTAAATCCTATCCATAATAGTCAGAATATTTTTGTTCCTACCTTGAATTTTTCTGCTAAGCTCATTCAAATGTACGAAAATATCGGAAATATAGGCTATGTCAACTTAGATACCCATCCATCATCTGCAAATATATCCGCGTAGCCTACTAATGCCCTTAATTGTAAAAAAATGCAACTACCTTCTCTTTGAGTTCAAACATTCGTGCTAACACTTTACCTTGCGATAACCATCACACCTCTATATGTGACAGAAGTGTAGTGTGGTCTGACCCATTTTCTGACACAAAACGGAAAAAATCCACATATTAGAGGCCGCGATTTGATTAAGTTCACGGTTTTTACTACTTCGCTCATCACAAATTTCAGAGGAGATGGCAAAGACTTGGCTTCGCTTTGAGTGTGACAATGCTCGCTCCGTATGTTAGGATTTACTATACCTACTTTAGCCACGAATCTTTTCACTCGGCCTGTTATACAAGCGGCTCCGTCTGTACAAACACTAACGTAATACTCCTATGTTAATTCATTATGGACCAAAGATTCATTAGTTGCACGAAATATTTCTTCACCAATTGCTCGCTTGTGCAGTTCTTTGCAAAAAATAAATGCAATTACATCCCCATGAATGTACCGAATGTAGGCCTATGAAAGAAGTTGTGCGTGACCGCTAATATCAGTGGACTTGTCGATCTGAAGTGAAAACTTCTGACTTCTCTTTATTTTCTCATTCATAATATCTTCGATGTCACTGGACATGTCACTAACTCGGCGGCTGATTATGTCAAGAGAGAGAGGAGCTCCTGAATTCAGGATTATTCTCACATTTTCTTTACAGACAGGCATTAAAGTTTCAGCTATTGTGTGTTTGTTTGGCCTTTAAAATAAGTTTGGCTACCTTATAGATAGCTTCCTGTACTTTTTGAGAAACATGTACCGTCGTCGTCATGCGCGTCACTAGTTCTTTTTTTATTTTGTTCCAATAACCGAAGAAAATAATTCACATCTTTTCTTGACATTTAACTTAACATATGTCACTGTTTTGTTAACAAATGTCGTTTCAATTTACTGCGAACCATAGCAGCATTAGTCTACTGAGTTTTTCACCACACACAACACACCCGGGGATGGAGCATGTTTTGTCACCTCACCATTTTAATTTCAATTTAATTTTATTAATTTCTTACAATAATAGGTAAATGTTCCCGTCATAAGTACCTTCCATCTTGTGCAGGCACACCGGTTGCGGAACACTGGCCTAGGCCCAAATAACTTACTGAAAGAAAACCACTACACCATCATTCGCTAATAGCTTACACGCCTTTATCACCATGATAGCCACACTTCTTAAATTAGTTAAGCGTTGTTATGTCATAAGTTAAGCTTTATTAACAGAATTCATAATTTTATTAATTTTAACTTGGAAAATGAACGCTTCCTCAGATACATTGGTTACAAAAGTAGTCAGAAATTCTCATAGCAATTTCCAACTCGAATAGCTATGAGGAGGGGGGGCAGAAATGTAATTTATTTTTATGTTATCATTTTAAATACCGGTGTCTTGCTTTTTGTTGATAGTGGAACTGAAATTAGTAAATTATTAATATGCTCCGTAATTTCCTTAATAGTAACCCACGTTCTTTTTTTTAGTGGGTTATTTTACGACGCTTTATCAACATCTAGGTTATTTAGCGTCTGAATGAGATGAAGGTGATAATGCCGGTGAAATGAGTCCGGGGTCCAGCACCGAAAGTTACCCAGCATTTGCTCATATTGGGTTGAGGGAAAACCCCGGAAAAAACCTCAACCAGGTAACTTGCCCCGACCGGGAATCGAACCCGGGCCACCTGGTTTCGCGGCTAGACGTGCTAACCGTTACTCCACAGGTGTGGACCCTACGTTCTTCTCGTTCTTTAGCTACCTTTCGACTTGCACAACCACTTTCAAGCGCATCATTGATATTAACAGTGACAAGTCAAAAGAGAATAAAATTTAGTAACGTAGTAAACTCATTGACACGATCACTTACGTCCAAATGCTGAATTAATACTTTCGGATGTTGTGTAGCATAGGCCTAAATCATTTGAAGATGAGTTCACATGGTTGTGACAATTAAAATAAAATAAAGTGTCATTCAATATAACTGTAGGACTAGGCCTATAACAGTAGCTTACTGGCCACCGGAGTAGAGGCGCTTGGCTGCAAATCCGAATTTGCGTTCGGAAGTGGTTTCGATTCCCACTTGGGCTGATTACCAGGTTGGGCTTTTTCCAAGGTTTTCCCCAACCGTAAGGCAAATTTCTGATAATCGATGGTGAATCCTTGCCTCATCTCGCCAAATAGGCCTACCACCTATCACCAACCACATCGACGCTAATTAATCTAGTAGTTGATACAGCGTCGTTAAGTAACCAACTAAAAATAGCAATACTGCGATATAGGCTATATCTACAATAAATTAATAAGCTTAAAAGAATTTTATAGGATCTCTGATAATAGTACATTATGCAACGAGCCTATAATGAAGGTAATTAAGAAGCGAGTATGGATATTTATGAAACTCGCTTGCGCTCGTTTCATAATTTTCATGCGAGCTTCTTAATTACCATTATAGGCCAATTTCATATGACTTTATGCTCGACCATATTTCTAACTTGATATTATTAATTTTCTTTGTATCTGACCTTGGCCAATGTCCCGTATGTTGTGAGATGTACGCAGACGCGAAAGTATTGATTTTTTCCGAGGAACAGATGTTCACATTGACCTTGCTAGGCCATAAGAACCTACAGAGTTAACATTGAAATTAAATTAGACATTGGAAAATGAGATGACAAATTGAATTTATTTGAATATTATTTACAATTAACGCTAATTATTATAGTAACAGAACATAACCGTCTGCGACAGTATTGGATTTCCAGCCTCCGTGACTTTTCGCTAATTCTCTTTCGATTGCATATCCGAGAATAATCGATACTTGTGGTTTTATAACGGTAGAAAGCTGACCTGTCATTGGCTGAACTGTTGTAACCTGAGTCGTCATTGGCTGAAAGACCTGACCTTTAAAGAGTAGGTGTACTTTAATGACATGCATTAAAGTTCTGCTACCAGGTGTATAATTACTACATTTCGGCATGGTCGAGTATAAAATATAATAAGTTATGGGCCTACAACATTAGTCATTGACATAAGCTATAAACTATATAGGCCTACTGGCTCTGTTAGGCGTACGTAAATTGTATTGGTTGTAAGTTGAGAGGGAAAGATCATGCTCTCAGATGGCCCGGGTTTGAATCCCGATTGGAGCAAGTTACCTGGCTGAGGTTTTACCGGGATTTTCTCTCAACCCAATAGGAGCAAAATGCTGGATAACGATCGATGTTGGACCCCGAAATAATTTCACCGCCATTATCACCTTCGTTTCATTCAGACACTAAATAACTTGAATGTTGATACAGCATCGTAAAATAAACCAGTAAAAAGAACTAAAAAATTAAGAACATTCGAGAGAACTGTGTTTAGGTATGAGACTTACTCGCTCTTCAACAATAACAAGAATATATAATAGGCCTATATATTTTATTAGGGAGAGTATGCAGCTGACACTTAGGCTAGCTAGATAGAAGCAATTTTTTGTAGGACAGTAGGCCTACATAACGGGAAACAAATTATAATTTTTTACTGAATTCCACATTAATTCTGCAATAAAGGGACTCTGCAATTTTTGTTTAGTATTCTGAAAACAAACTCTTTAAAATAGTTCAAAATTAAGCTATTGTAATTTAAATACTTCTGAAGTCCCCAGTAGCTTAATTTGAGGTTCTCTCTCGCGCATCACTTCAGTCAGTAGACTGTTAATATCGGCTTGAAATAAACGGAGCTTAATTTCAATTATTTTAACACAAGAACTTGCAGAAAGTCTTGCCTATAGTTTTAAACTCACGAAACAAAATTTTATGCGGAAATTCACTGAATGCTTTGTTGACATCGAAATATAGATTATTGAATCGGTTTACTAATTATAATTGATGGTTGTAACTTAGTCTAGCCTACATGAGCTGCTGCTAGGAAGTTAAAAGGAGCATAGCAATGGGAAAGGTTCTTTTAATAGAGAAATGATCATCTTCTGCGGACCTCTGGAAAACAAACTAAGGAAGAAATTGGTGAAGTACTCTGTGTGGAGTGTGGTATTGTATGGGGAAGAAACATGGACATTAGACTACGATCAAGTAAAGAGAAACGGCTAGAAGCATTTGAAATATGAATATGGTGAACAATGGAATGTGTGTAAAAGACAGATAGGATAAGAAATGAAGCTGTGTTACAGTAAAAAGAGCCAGTGAATGAAGAATAAAGCTGAAAGTGATCAGCAAGAGAAAAAGAAATTGCCTGGGTCACTGACTGTGAAGAAACTGCCTACTGAAGGATGCACCGGGAGGAATTGTAAACGGAGGAAAAGTTCGGGGCAGATGAAGATATCAGATGATAGACAACATTAAGATGTTTGGACTAAGAGGAAGGCGGAAAATAGGAAAGCTTATAGAATGTTAGGTTTGCTATGAAGGACCTGTGCTCTTGGGTAGAACACTATGAATGAATAATATTTTTCGCACAGGTGCATGAACAACAGTAGCCTATAGTCTATATCCTTAACAGTAGACAAAGTCATTGACCAGTTTCAAAGTTAAAGTGAGACTAAATAAACCACAAGTAATCCTACGGTTTGTGTTAATAGGCCTACACATTTTTTAAGTAGGCAGATACTGTATGAAAGAAACACTTTTATTAGATTGATCTTACTCAAAATAGGGGCTGATTAAATTCTAGCGATATTTTAAATTTCAACATTTTTATATAAATCTTAAAATTACGTCAATTATATAGATACATCTGAGTTCCAAGAGTAGGGTGCTTTCTCAATTCGACACTTAATGAATCTCTAAGTTATTAATAATTAGTATACGGAAAAGCCCACAATGTGCAAGAGTTATAGTTCTTTTTAGGAATCGCAACCATCACTGAATGCATGTTCAAACTTCGCCAAACTTTCTATCTCTCATCCGCACACAATTTCCCCAAGTTGCACCTCAGTACGTGGCATCGCTCACAGAGTTCGCCACATCTTTTGCACCTGCAATCGGGGCGTGGTTCATGAAAGCCTTGACCCGTTCACAGAAAGCCTATTGGCTCAAGCCGAAGTCTCCCTGTGCCCGCTCGTTGAACATGGCGTCACTCGTGTAGAACTCCTCCCACATGCTCGCTTCTTTCTGCTGGAGTTCTTGCAAGAGTTAGTAAGCTGCAGTGGCTGGAAGCAGCAGCTTCGGAAGCAGTTCTGCCAGGTAAAACTTCTCTTGTCTGTGAGGGAGTGTATTGGAGGTAACATAATTTTAATTTTCATTACTCCAATTTTATTGTATTTCATTGCAATCAATAATATTATTGATTATATTCGAAACATTTATTCAAACCAGATGAATAGTTTTGTTTTCCTAGCGGCAGACAAATCCATTACTACACTCTCAAAATTTAAAAGTAACTAAATCAAAACAAACACTTCGTAGAGCTTATGTTAATACCTAATGTAAAAAACAATAGGGCGAACTTTACGTGTAGGAGAAAAATACTTTAGTGAAATAGGAAGGAGTTAAATTCTATTTGGTATTTTGAAGCTACAACCTTCATTAAAACTTAAGAACTAAGCAAATAGGCTTATAATTTTGGTACCACTGCACCCTCAGTAACTGATTTTGAGCTTCTTCTCTCCGGATCACTCCGTGAATTCAGGTTAATAATGTTGGTATGAAAGAAGGGAACTTTAATTTGTTATTCAAATTTTATGTTTCATTATTATTGTGATTATTATTATTATTATTATTATTATTATTATTATTATTCTACTGCTAGGCCTATCGAAAGTATTGCTATATGCATGCACTCCTGTTGGATATGCCATATTTATTTCTCGGTAGGTTATTTAATTACTAATTTGAAAGTTAAAAAATAAATAAAATAGTTAACTTAACAGTAATAATCGAGTTTAAAAATAGGCCTAGCTTGATCTTTGTAGGACTAGAACACCACCTTTTAGACTGAATTATAAGTTTATGAACACAAAGGGTTAGTTGGTGTTTAATTTTTAATTTCTTGTAGTGTGACGTGTTCAAGAAGCTTAAAATTATTTAACAAAATTTGAATGTGTTACTTTGAGCTATTTCCTCTTATTTCACAAGTGGTAATTAATATCGAAAAATTTAATTTCATGTATCATAGCATTATTGATTAAGAGTTATTATTATTATTATTATTATTATTATTATTATTGTTATTATTATTATTATTAGCCTATTGCCATATGCATAGAGTAAGCACATAACGGATATACCAAATTTTGCTAATGGTACACAATTTTATTAGATAATTAATATCAGAATGGAATAACAAGACACAATAATAGACAACGTATATAGGACTAATTACTTATATTAACCTACAATCTTTGAAATAAATTCTTATTATTGGGAGAGGTCCATTATTTTTAAGCCTGTATAGGGCCTAAGCTATTCGTATTTTCGGAAGGGAAATACTGCAATCCCTTTAAATTAAATTCTTTATACACTGCTTGATATTGAATCGAAACAGATTAGAATCATGAAATCGCCTGACTTTTGCTGTTATGCAACTTAACAGGATGTGGGCCCAATTTTGTAAGGTAGACCTAAGTTGTGTTAAAATATATGTTATAACTTTGACTACGTAAATATTTCATAATTTACACTTCGATTAGGAATTTCTGAGATACAGTATTAGGGTCCACATAACGTCATTCTAATGACAGTTACACATTTCATTTTTAGTCAATAACCTGCACGAAATTTCCAATTCAGTAGTAGGCCTATTTTTATCTACGCAACGAAATTGTATACTTAGGTCTACTATATTAAATAAAGAAATAGGCTATATATTTTATTAAATATTCTTGCTAAGTTTCAGGTCTAAACTGAATCACTTCACATATAGCCTAATATAAAATTAATAAAACTGCATGTAATTGTTAAATTCTAATTAGCCTATAATATCATGTGGAATTTACACACATTTTACTGACGTTCTTTACTTTTGTCTGGAAATTATATTGGATTTTTGTTCTTAAGTTAAACAAATTTCAAATTATTAAAAATTACGCTGTCTGCAGAAAAAGTCAAATGAAATAACTGAATGACCAAATTTGTAACTTTAATAATCATAACGTATAATTTCCATAATATAAAATAATATAAATTAATTTTAATTAAACTATTTATGCATATTTTATTATAGGCCCTATTAATATACACGTAGGACACGTAGGCCTATATAAAATTAAAATGTAGCCTTATGTTATATAAGGTAGGTATAGACCTATAGACCTATATCTTCTGACTAATCACGTAAGAGTTTGGGTGTGGAAGTTGTCTGGAAAAGGTAATAGGTAACTGCAGTAGGTACGAAGATTTAAATTATACAAAAATATAAATCACACGCTTTTAAAGAAACGAGCAATAAAATAATTAGTTCAACTTTCATACGTTCAATATTTGCTTTTATTTTCTAATAAGTCAAACCATTAAAAAGAATGGTTATGGTAAACACTAATACCAACCGTCATTTGGTTGGTCACTTGCCGCCATATGAGTGATTCATTTCGTTTCCAGTTCTTATCAAGGAAAGATGTGTTACGCGAGTGTTCGCTTTCTTGCAGTTAATAAGTTTGAAGAAGTGATGTAGGAACTGGTTTTTAGATATATTATTTATTTCTTTGTTTCGACTATATTACTGATATTGCGATTACGAACATTCTCGTTTTCCGTTATTAACACATTCAAATGCAAATGGTTGTTGGTTATCGCAAAGCGGGCAGTGCAGTGTGAAAGTGTAGGCGTAAGATTTAAACTTGCAACCGAAAGACCAAACGCGTAACGAAAGTGATGGCAAGCCTGGTTGTAACTGTGTGGTCAGCCATTTTAAGGTGGGTAGAATTTCTAGCAATTGGTTCTTGTTTTCTAGCAGTTTAATTCTAGAGTTTTTGTAATGAGTATTTGTGGAATTTATTGTTAACTTTTCTGGTTCTTTAAGAGTAGGCCTATTTTAAACATATTTATATCACGAATAGTTGAAATTCCATTGCCAATTATTGGAAATAATAGTGGCATCATGTTGTGCGAGCGTCATCATTTTTAATTGTAAACATACATTTGTGGTTATTCATGTTGTTGCAAGCGAAACTGTTATCTAAATTTAATTTCAATACAAAAGTATTAACGTAGGTATTGTCTTCATTTGTTTTGTTCGTAAGAATATTTTGTTGTGCAATGAAGCATAAAACTTGCTATGTTTTCACATATTTTCTTAACAATTCAGAGACCAAAATTACATTTCTCATGCAAGGTGATACACATTTAACAGAAATTAGGCCTAATTAAAATGAATTTAATTTTATTAATTTCACGGTTATGTAGTAGGCCTACATGCATTTAATATTTAGTGTTTTTGGACAATTCGTGATGTAAGCTTATCAATCTGCATCCCACAACATGGAAGAGAAAAATAATGTAAGTTAAGTTCGATATTACTGTACTTCAGGTCTAATCATACTAATTACCCAAGTAACTTATGTTTCTCAACATAAAGTCACAGACAAAATTTTGTGCTTGCAGCTATGAATTTTTACTTTTTGGTAGTGTTAAGGATCTGTGATAATACTTCGCATCGTGTGTCATATTACAAAATGACGTCAGGTAGCGTAATCGTAGTGTCGCATTGCCACGTTTCACACAAAATTTCAACTTCTGGAATTTTGTTATTACATTGGTTCTTATTATTATTATTATTATTATTATTATTATTATTATTATTATTATTATTATTATTATTACTAGCAGTACCCGTGCGCTCCGCTGCACCCGTTAGAAATAAATATAAAGTAATTACATAATTAAAGTAGGACGTTTGTTCCAGGGAACATTCATGTTTGATAGAAGGATAAATCATTTAATATATTACTTAATTTAAATTGTATTTAAATAATTAATATGCGGTAATTTTGGTTCAGAGAGCAATCATTTGGTGCAATGACAATTCCTTTAACATGTTTCTTAATTGTTATTACATGCAACCATAGTTTAATGAAGACTGACATATCATTTAGTTTTAATGTGTATACTTTATATTACTTGCTATATGTTTCAGAAGTTACTGTAATAACATTGTAGAATTATGTTCATCTAGAGAAACTACACTTTCCAATGGTGAAATAATAATTAAACAATTAATTAGCTTCCTATATTACTTCATACAAACACAGAAACATTCTCTTAGGCTATGTTTAATAGCTTTCGATTACTGTTGCCCAAGGCCCCTTATAGACGAAGTCATTTATTTTTATTTCAGTACAGCGCCTTAGATGGCGTTGTTATTCTAATTTTAAAACTCATTTATCTCATTAAATATCAGTCCTATCAAAATTTTGCATAGAGTAAAACGTATCGGAAATTATTTTTAAAGAAACTTTTGTTATGTAATATTTTTCATGAAAATCAATAATAAACGAGATATTTCGATTTATTTAATTCAGGCCCCCTTATAACTTAACCCCACTTTTAAATAAAGTATTTTGAATGCCATATAGCCTAAAATCTAAGTTACAACGAACTTGATTTATATTCCAATTTTCACATAAATCGGTTCAGCCATTATCGCGTGAAAAGGTAACAAACATTCAGACAGACAGATAGACAGACAGACAGACAGACAGACAAAATTTTCAAAACAGTTTTCGATTTCAGGATGGTTAATTATACATGTTAACACCAATTATTTTTGGAAAATCGAAAATTACCAGAAAAATTTCGGCTACAGATTTAACTTATTACTATTATAGATTATTGTTGTTCAGTCAACTGTCCGAAGACAGGACTAAACCTCACAAATTACACTAACAAAGTACCATTTATGAGGCAACTAAGACAGGCTAATGGGGTAGGGCGACTAGTTCCTTTCCCCTGTATTGCATATATCGCCGATTAGCTACATATTACATTAATAATAATAATAATAATAATAATAATAATAATAATTATTATTATTATTATTATTAGGCCTAATATTAAATTCTTTAGAAAAGCTATTCTTTTTGGAGGCACTAATTCTTTTCCTGGCTTCTGCGATTTGCATAGGCATAGGCCTACAGCGATAAACTGGTGATTTTAGTCATTCCCCACATTGAAGATTCAGTATGATCGCGCCACTATAAACGAATTTTTCACAATTTTCTCATTTTGACAATATATTTAACTTCTTATTGCACTATATATGGGATGTTCACTATATTAATGCAATGCTTATTGCACAAAACACAGTTACTTACTTACTTACAATTGGCTTTTAAGGAACGCGGAGATTCATTGCCGCCCTCACATAAGCTTGCCATCGGTCCTTATCCTGTGCAAGATTAACCCAGTCTCTATCATCATATCCCACCTCCCTCAAAGCCATTTGACTATTATCCTCCCATCTACGTCTCGGCCTCCCCGAAGGTCTTTTTCCTTCCGGCCTCCCAACTAGCACTCTATACTGTTCTGCAACCAGGAGATAAACCGCGAAAGGAATGTGCTTACTATTGCGTCATCTATTGGAGCGAAGTAGATAGATAATATTACCGTTATAACATCAGTTTAAAAATCATGCGCTCTCCTACAAATGTTATTTCCTGTATGGAAGGATTAAAAGACTAGGAAATTAACCGTGATCTAATTTTGTAACTAGGGTGGTATAAAATGTGTATATCAGTGTTAACGTTTGTGCTTTGAGAGATAGCCAATAGAGATACGAGTACCCACGTTGTGACCTTATGACATCTTATGACATAAACATTCATTCACAGCATCACCCCGCTGTGTCTCATTCCCTGGAGACTTTCTCGTGGTTGGAGTACAGTATGCATTTCTAGATTCACTCATAAGTGCTACATGTCCTGCTCATCTCAAACGTCTGGTCTTAATGTTCCTAATTATGTCAGGTGAAGAATACAATGCGTGCAGTTCTGCATACTCATGTAACTTCATCCCTCTTAGCCCCAAATACTTTCCTAAGAACTTTATTCTCGAACACCCTTAATCTCTGTCCCTTTCTCGAAGTGAGAGTCCAAGTTTCACAACCATACAGAACAACCGGTAATATAACTGGCGCGTCCTCGGGTTGCGGATAGAGGAGACGGCTCCAGATATGGAAGATAGCTGCGAATGTATTGAATAAGCATTCGTGAACAGCCGATAAGGGCGGTCCTCCAGCTTGGGGGTTGGGAAAAGAGCTAACAACACTTCATCATAAAAAAACAGTTTGGTACGAAAAGAAAACGCAGTTCAGAATCAAAATCTAAAAATAGGCCTAATGATGACTGGTTCGAATGAGTTGGTCATTTGTCATGTTGTTGCCATGTTTCCTGATTAGTCCACGAGGTGACTCCCGACTCGACGTAGCAGGGACGGCAGTATAGCAAATGAAATAGATTACAGTATGTGCAAAGCAAAGTCAAAAGACGTAAGTCAAAAGCAAAGCAATAGCATTTGTGGAGGTGTAGAGAAGGAAAAATCTCTAACGAGAAATTCCATATTGTAGAGTAAAATAGATTAGGTGTGTAGTATTATGTAAGAGGTTAGGTTACAAATAGAGTATGAAGTATTCAGAAGTATTATTAATTAAATTGGCTAATCTTCTGAAGCTAAAAATGTGTTAATTGCTTTGGACACATTTTGTTTTTAAATTTTTAACTAAAAATTACATCATTCTTAGCACTTATCAGAAAAATTGTTAGAAATCATACGATTTTAGGAATTTGGTTCTTCACAGTTTAATTATGCAGCCTAATGTACAGTCTTAAATAATTTACATGAGTGGCGTGATTTGTAATAATTGTTGTGATGAATTCGTAAGAAAAATGTAACTTTTTAGTTAAAAATCTAAAAAAAAATCTGTATGAAGCAACCATGGAATTCACATCACACTTTTAGTTTCAGAATACTACCTAATTAAATACTACCTAATCCATTCTATATCGGTAATATTATTCCTTTAAAACTTAAGAATAATGATATTTTACAAACAACTTCAAATTAGTGTAACTCTGAAATTATGTAGATAAGGACACATATTTACATGACATTTTTTGCTCAGAATGTCTTCGGAAATAAGCTCCGTAAGTGACGGTAAATCCTCGTGAATAATCCTGTATATATGTATAGGCTAGGCCATATATATTTCTTCAAACGTAAGGAATGGTATAACAAAATGTCGTAATATGTCGAAGGGAAGCCGTGTAGTCATAGTGTGTGACTACAATACAAGATGGCTCTGTGCTTGTCTGTATAGAACAGAGAGTATAGAGTAATGACAATGAGATATCAGTTATACACATCTGGCTTTCAGCTAGTAGCTCCCTGTAAAACAGGTTTTGAACGCGCGCGCACGAACGCCCTACCGACTGAGCTACCCCAGGAACTATACACGATACCATGTTATTCGAGATATCAGTTGTCAGTGTAGCGCCGTGCAGGATGGATGTAACTCGTGTTGAACAACCCTTGTATATCAAAATAGCCGTTCTCCGTGGGACGTATGCCAGAGAATTCCACAGAGAGTTGGTAGATGTTATCGGAAATAATGCCTTTCCATACCGGACAGTCACGAGTTGGATTGCTACTTTGATGGTCTATATAACGGGTAGGTGTGCTGTAATGATTCTGGCACAGGAATCCTGCAATATTATGGCAACGACCATAATAAATATGAGGAGCAAAATGTTGGAGTGTTGTTAAATGTCCGTAAATTTCGTCCATTCCTTGTCCTTTCATCTGTGTAACTTATTTCACATTTTACACCCACGCTCGAATTCCCACAAAAAAATAGTTGCTATGACTTATGCCCCAAATCTCGTATATACACAGTGTATAGTGATGCGCAATGACGTGTTACATCAGTATAGTGTCAGAGTTGTAAGCTCCGAAACCGGTTGTGGTGCTAGAGACGTCCAGTCGGAGCGTGAACTTGCTTATATCTGTGGAAGCACCGGAGCACATAACGAGTTATAGTGGAGCGCTCCGCTCCGTTTAGGCTGTGTCTGACAACCCTGTGTTACATGGTGCATAAAGGAGACGACATTATACTGGAATTCATTCGTAGTGGAGATGGCTCTGAAAATGTGGTTTACGAATCCTTGACGATTCCTGTTGTGAAATCTACATAAGCTAAGTGTAAGTTTCGCATTCTTTCTTTCCATTATAGCCCGTTCATATAGGCCTACATACGCACTACGATTTTGTATAAATTGAAGCAACAAATATGCACATTTTATTGATATTAAATTTTAGGGTGGTACCTGGAAGAGCGACAATTGTTCGATAAATGAGATTCAGGATGTCAAGAATTTATTACATTTCCTAAGATTTTAAAGCCGAGTCAAAATTATTAAGAATATTCATTTAAGACGAATCGGAGACCGCAAAGATCAACTATTTTTGTTTGCAGTGTAGTAAGCCTAAGAGCTTTTGAGAAAACATTTCATTCTGTTCTGAACATAAAAGATAAAACATAAAAATTAATAAGGATAAGGTATGATTATACATGTTCAGGGTGAACCATAAGTAATGCCATTAATTTCAGGGATTTTCCTTTGAGATATTTCAAACAAAAGAGATTAATAGAATTTTGCTCGCGTTTCCTTTCTTTTCGGGTATAAAGTTACTTTATAAGAAATATTACAAAGCGTATTTTGGGAAAGCTATTCCATCAATTCCTAATATGCTCAGTCAATTTAAGAGAGTAGTGTATTATGATAACACATTATTGAAAGAATGCAAGTTTTGCCTTTTAAATGTGCAAAAATTTTATGCGAACAAATGTAGACTAAGTTAAATTTCGTTCTGCAAAGTAATTTTACAATGCTATATTTTTTCGGATCAGATTTCTGCCCATTTAAGGGACAAAACTGAAATTATTTCAAGCATTTATTATCATAATACACTACTCTCTTAAATTGACTGAGTTAAATCAATGGCTTTCTCAAAAGTCGCTACAAAATATTTAATATAATATAATTTTTATCTCCAAAAGGAAGTAAAAACGAGTAAAAATGTATTATACTTTTTTCATTGTTTAACACTTATAAAATCATTAACTTTATAAATTCTTCAGTGTGTTAACTTTTTTAGAAAATTACCAAGTATTTTCCTAAAATGCTAACACAGTAAAGAAGTTGTAAAGTTAATCAGTAAACTTTTTTCTTTCAAATATTTCAAAGAATTATCCACTGAAATTAATGACATTACCTACGGTTCATCCTGTATATATTTATCTTAATTAACGCATAATTACAATAAAAATTTAGTGTGGGGGGATTTTGGACAAAGCTCAGACACGTCAGATCTTGCTTTTAGAAAGTACCGGTAATAAATAGATTAATGAAACAAAATATTTTTGTGACTACTGTACGAGTTATGACGTCTTCGAGAACACTCTTAAGTTACACCTTATTTTTTAATATAACTTAATTTGAAAGAAAATATTGTTATGCATTACTTTATTCGTTTTATACCGAACCAATACGAGTTTGGTTGCAATGGTAACAATTTTATTCTTGTTACATTTTGTTAGTGTTCGTGTTCTGAAAGCAATTTTATTAATAAAATAAACATAAACAATATCTAATTAACAGAAAATGAGAGAACAGATTCTGATGACGGATTTGGTGCCAGAAAACGTACACAACAAAAGATGTGCACACTTTTTAACAAAACTCATCCAAATCGACCACCTGCTTCTCTGTCAGCTGTGAGTAGAATAGAAGCGAATATCAGAGCATATGAACTGCAACATTCTATCAAAGTCGCCTTCAATAGAAACCCCTGGAAATGGAAGATTCACCCTATTTCCTCAAGTCTTCAGGCCCGTTTTAAGATCAAATTTGTAAACGAGCAGTTCGGTAATTTCAAGAAGAGCTACACTGAAAAAGGCACATTTTTTTTTCATTTGTTTCTCTGGCCTTGTAATACTATTATAGTGACTATTGCATTTTTATACGTCATAGGCCTACTACTTCTGACCAATAAAACATTATGAAAGGACGTGTTTCAACCAATCATGACTGTTTATCGCTACAATATTATAACTTCCCTAGCATTAGTTTCTTTGTTTGCCAACATTTCAGACTGCAAATTCTTTACGGTTCTATAAAACATGCTTTGCGATCGTTATTTGTTTCCCGCATAGATAGTCAACTGAACATGGCGGCTCCGTTCAAATGTTTTGGTGAAGTTAACATAGTGAAATGAAAGTTCAACAAGTCGATTAATACCTATTTTATTTTATTAGAGTACTTTATTTCTTCTAATCTTTATAAGTTATACTTTGTTTTGTTTTCATCACCTCCCTACCATTTGCTTCTTTGTTTGCCAACATTTCAAACTGCAAATTATTTACTATAGGCCTAAAACATGCTTTGTGATCATTATTTGTTTACCGCATAGATAGTGAACTGAAAATGGCGACTCCGTTCAATCATTTTGGTGAAGCTAACATTAGTGAAGTATAATTTTAATAAGTCAATTAATATTTTATTGTAATAGAGTACTTTATTTTTTCTAATCTTCATATACTTTCTTCTAATCGTGTAATAGTGAATTAAATCCCACTAGAGGTTTGATTTTCTCTAGATAAATCAAAAGCTCTAGTGAGATTACTGTTGATAAAATCGTGGGTTTAGTTTGGAGCCATAAATACTTAAAACATAAAAATCGATTGCTAGTTACCTGTAACTTATATATAAATCACTGTTGCAGCCCCTTCCTTTACACGTTAAATAACACTAGACAGGTCCAGGATACAATGCTAGTGAAACAGACTATTTTTCTAGTACAATAATAAGTACGTCCTGGAGTTCTATTATGTTATCTTGGTATTGTAGAGGAGAAAGGCAAATTGTCCACAAAAAACTACACTAAAGAAGACACATCTCACTTTCTCTTTACTAATTACCAACACATCATGCGTTACCTGGTTGAGGTTTTTTCCGGGGTTTTCCCTCAACCCAATATGAGCAAATGCTGGGTAACTTTCGGTGTTGGACCCCGGACCCATTTCACCGGCATTATCACCATCTCATTCAGACGCTAAATAACCTAGATGTTGATAAAGTGTCGTAAAATAACCTACTAAAAACACATCATGCGAGAGGTGCAGGGCGAGTTACTAGAGATATGGTCCCTCTACCTAGTGTTGCGTCCTAGACCTATCGATTTCTACATTAATAACAAGTAGGTTTAGTTAGATTAGGTTAGGTTATGGGGGGGGTTTTAACAAGTAGGGTTAGGACTAAAATATGCATTAGAATGTAGAGGTAAGTATCAAACATTTTTATTTTGAGAGATTTTGTGAAACCAAATTGAAATCACGTGTTTATCAATAAACATATCTCACAGACGCCAGTGAAGGAAAAACAATACCTTCTACGGTATAGTTTTTATGAGGAAGTACAAGCAATTCTTACATATTTAATGCATAAGAATTGCTCATTTCACATTTTTGGATAAGAGTACAGATCTTATTTGCAGCTCTGTTGTTTAGTGAACTGTCCGAAGACAGGTCTGGCTCCCATGAGTGAAACGATCAAGGCATCGCTCATGAGGCAACTAGGCCAGGAGATAATAATCGGGTAGTGTGGCAAGTTTCTTTTCCCCTGCACTGCATACATCACTGAGTAGCTACATATTTCACTAATCAGATATCAGATGTATACAAACAATAATTCTTCCTTTGGCACATATAGTCAAGCGAGATGTAGGCCTACTGCCTGGTTATATATAAGCCTACATATCAGTCAGAACCTCAATCAGAGGTTAATTGCAGTTATTTGAATTTGAAATATTGAAAGTTGCACTGAAACTGAGACAACGTTCGCCGAAGCGATAGTAAATGTGCCCGCTTTGGCGCTGTAGTATACTATTGTCTTGTACGAAAATATTCGCAGCAGCTTTGGCGAAGTTTACCAAACTGATAACGATATTCCAATTCTGCTTCTGTTTCACATGAAACCGATAATTTGACAGTGTTTACTTTCAGGTTTCGGACAAATTCAGTGACAGCCGTGATCCAAAGAGTCTTCCCAGCGCATAGGCTATCTTCAGTCTACAAATCAGAACAACCATTGTTGTGCCGTTTGGCCAAACGGTTAGTTTTGTATTTATCATTGCTCGAATTTGATACTTCGATAAAATGTCCCATTAATCACACAACTTTGGGAGCTGTTGCGCTGACAGTGTTTAAGTTATTAATTATATTAGCTGTAATAGGTGATTAATTAATTATTTACAGTTATTTATTTTCTGTTGTAAAGATTTGCACTAGAAATATAAAATGTTCGTTCCAGTAAACTTGTAATTGTACTCTATATAAAGGGCTAAAAAAAATTGCTCAAATGTGATCAGCTCACTTGAAGTTTGATATTTTTTGCAGATTATGTCTGACTTCAAGGAGAAGCTTAGGGGAGAGAGCCCTGAAGGGGAGAGACAACGGCAGAACACAAGGCTTCCCAGCGTCCGACAGATGGTCAGTTTTTGCTACATAGAGGCTCCAACGTAATACGTACACAGTATGATTTCGTTTGCATGAAAATAATAGGCCTATGCACACTCTCCTTAGGAGGCAAATGCCATTAACACCAAACGTTTCTCATAGTTGGTCTGATTTTGTTAAAACTTTCATATTTTACAAAATCTTCATATTTTTCACGATTTTCTCCAAATGCTAATATTTCTACAACCAGCACTGTACAGGGTTTTTCCCATTTTATAGGCCAGAGGAAACAAGCTCATTGAGATATTTCCGGAAAACACTTAAGAAAATCAAGCCACCTATTCCACCAACAATCCGAGATTACCCAGAGCAAGTGAAATCTTGTTCATATTTTTCTTTAGTCATTGAACACTTAGCGTCAATGAATTCGAGGAGTAAAAAATAAAAAAATAAATAAAAATAAATAAATAAAAAGAATAAATAAAATAAATGGTTCCCAATCCAAATTTGTCCATTCTTTCAAATGCAGTCAAAGAAAATTGTTGTGAGTGCTGCCATGGCTAGCTATACATTATTGTAAATTATTTTTAAAACTAGTTTCAAACATCAATTTTCCTGTCTACTTAATTTATGCACTTTTTGCACTTTCATAGGTTTTCCACCGTAGAAAAAATATTAAATAGCAGAACGTGTAATATTGTACCATAATATGTAGAAATGTCGTTACTTGTGTTGTCATTGTAACCAGTATTTAGTTCAAATACTATAAAAGCTTTTCTTTTTTCACTTCAGTGCGAAAAATAGAGTTATCTAATTATTTGGTTCAGGTAAGTGTTTGATGATGCTGACAAACTTTAATTATGCAGACTGTATTTTATTTAGTGCCATATTAAATATAAACAGAAATGTTAATTTATGAAAGCTTATTTTGTAAATATGATGTAAACCTGCTCCAAATGGTTCAGGAACAAAGCTGTTTTAACATTCAAATATTTAGTTCGGATTTTGTTAAACAAATTTCTTATATTAGCAAACTTTTCTTGAAATTGTGCTGGTCTGCAACCATGACAATTGAATACCTTTGTTCTACTATTCAAATTCAAATTTATTCACAATTTACATTTGAAATGGTACATATGAATAGATACCCGAAATGAGCATATGCTCGTGCTCGGGTACAGTTCAGTAGAGTCTACATAAATTTTACGGATATCAATAACAATGTCGATGATAGAAATAATAGTAACAATAATAATAATAATGATAATAATAATAATAATAATAGGCCTAATAATAATAATAATAATAATAATAATAATAATAATAATAATAATAATAATTATAATTATAGTGACTAGTCCAAATACCATATAATGGTCTGTAATTGCACTATTATATACTCCAGATTTGAAATCTAAGTTAGGCCTAATAGATGTTTTGAAGAATATATGATCAAGGCATGCATTATATCGAGTAGGAGCATTTAAGTATTTTAAAAAACATAATTCATGCATAATATTCAAATATCTCTTGCCAGAGTTATCTAAATTGTTTTCTAAAATTTGAATATTAATGTCACCTAAAATAATATGATTTTTAAACTAGGGGCAGAAGAAATAGGCGGAAGTGGCGAACCCCTCATTCACTACCCCGACTCCTATACCCCTCAGAACCTGCTTGGTGTATGATCCTGTGCCAAATAACTTACTCCTCCATTCACACGTTTTGCGCTATAGTAAAACTTAAAAGAACAAATAAAATAATAACGTGATTTCTACTAATTACAAATACCTGACTTACTGAATATTGTTGTTTTGTTTAGTTAACTGTCCGAACACGGGTCTCAAACTCATAAGTGACAACAATGAGGCATCACTATGAGGTAACTAAGCCAGGAAATAATGGGTTATGGTGGCCAGTTCTCTTTCCCCCTCCAGTGCATACATCGCTGAATAGTAACATATTACACTAATCAGACTTTAGATTATATTATCATTTATAATATTTCGCAAGTTGTAGCCATTTCACAAATGTAATAATTATTATCATGTAATGTGAACGCAATACAAGAAATCAAATATTTAGAATTGCACACAATTATTAGTATTTTGTTTTTATGTGTTTTCAGAATATTGTATTGAAATAGTAACTACTAAATAATGTTTATACAGTATCAACTTTGTGAATCATGAGGAAATTAAAAATTAAAGTGCAAAAAATTAATATATTTTTCTGTGTGTAAAAATATACACGTTATTGTAATACGAACGAGTTTCGTAATGAAGAAAATAGGCCTGCTTATGTATTAGAAACACACTTATGAATGGATTAGCTTAACAAAACAAATAACAGAATAGGGTAAGGTTGCTATCAATGGGCCACTTAAAAGAAATCTCATATAATATCCTCGGATGAAATCATATTTATTTCCTTTTTCAAGCAAACTTAACTATATTTCACTACGATCAAATAGAAGTTATAAGTATTCGATGTTAATGAAATATTTGGAAAATAACAGTAAGCATCATCGGCCCAATGAAGGGGACTCGTTTCCTTCTTTGGGCCACGTAGTTTCCATGAATGGGCGGCAGAATAATATTGTTAAATAACAACCCACATCTAAATAAATGCCAATACACAATATCTTCTGCATTAATAGGAGTAGTGTGTTGGCATATGGACTACAGAACATGTATTCGATCCCAAGCAAGACCACTAGGGCACTTAAAAAATCTTCAGAAATTTCATTAACACAAAAAAACGAAATACATCATTGTTAGTTTGTAATCAGGCTAAGACCTTCAGCATTTCTATCTTAATGATTTACGATCTTACAGAAATAAAAGGAAAACAATTTAGGCCCTATTTGTTCTATAGTGTGATTAAACAGAACTGAAACATTTCAAAATAACCATAGTTTAAGGGCTAATCAAACAAAACAATTTATATACACTGAAAACAAAACATATCAAGACAATTGAATACCATTATTTAACTATAAACTCTAAACTCTATCCTTCTTCTCCCGTTGGCTGACCAAATAAAAAACTGAAAAACTTTAAAAAGAACGTGGAACGAAAACCATGAATTCAGTTTTTTATAGCAGCTAAGATGAGACGAAACAAAACTTTTATAAAATATTGTCACACTTTAGTCACAGTTTTCGCAATAGAACACTTTGGCTCCTATTGTATAGTCGGAGGCACCGATTTTGGCAGATGACCTCAATGACATTTCCAGTAGGCGAGCCAATGTTTTGTGAGAACTGCGAGAATGAATTGCGATAAGGCTGTCTGTCTTTGTTTATAGGGGAAGGTTGCCTATATTGGACCAGATTTTTGTTTTTTAATCCCATGTCTTTAATAATGATTAAATTAAATCAAAATATGTTGTAGTACATTCTACATTCTATGTATTTTCATCCTATAGTCTTATATTTTAAATTACACAATTCATAATAAACATAAAAAAATAAAACCAAAATCATGGAAATGGTCCAAATTGGGAAACCGGTTGCCTAATTTGGACTCATAGTGTCCCAATTTGGACCTCGCAAAAATACATTAGTAATAGTAAACAAATAAGTAGAAGAAGATTATTTATTATAAATATCTTTAATTCACCAAATTTTACGTTAAAATATATCAGATATTAACATTTGGTGAAAGAAGTTACACAATTCTCTGTACTTTGATGAAAAATTAAAGAAAAACAAGATAAATTAATTAGAGAAACACTATTGCATTCAAGCTGATTGTTACACTCAGAATATTTCTCTTTGCAGTGAATTAGTTTTATATTAGTTGCTTGTCTCGGTTACATAGCCTATTTCAAAATTATAGGAAGACTCATAGAAAAGCAAAAAATAATACAATTTGTGTGAATTCAATATGGCAGTTTCAATACTATGAATTATATTAAAAAAAAATGAAACATCGGATACCGCAAATATACATAGACACAGGTAACACATGTACAATATTTAAGGGGTATGTAACACCTTTTGATAGTAGGCCTACAAATTTAGTAAAATCCAAAGTGCAATTTCTACATATGAATGAATTTTGTCCTGGAATTTAGTATAATCATCAGCCAATACCTCTAGATTAATAAACAACTTTTTACAATCCATAAAATACAGTATTTATTGTGAATGGTAATTATATTTTTCAATTGGTGCAATTTGTGCAGGCAAAGTTGATTTCTCCAATATTTTGTACTGTTTCGAATATTTTAAAATGCATTCTTCTCTGTTCTATTCATAATGTGCGTGGTAAGAAATTATTGCCCTTGTAATATCCATTGCAATTCTATTTATTATACCTTTATATAAATCTAACTTTCGCAGCATGCAGTTTTTCCCAATTAACCAAATTATATTTTGTTTAATAAGAACCGTAATTTTATTAACTTGAATTGTCGCACCACCAGTAGAAGATCCCTAGATTATTGCTGGACAAATCTTGTATATTGATCTGGTAAGGGTAGGATTATATATATATATATATATATATATATATATATATGCGCAATGCAATGCTTTTTCCTTTTAATTTAGAAATTGTAGGAAACATATTGTAAAATCAATGCGAACGAAAGTCATTTACATGTATTTAAGGTATTCTTTGAGTCGGACTGTACCGTGGTGTGATTATTAATTCATAATAACGATACGAGAGGCGAATGTGAACATATAAACAAGGACAGACAACCTTATCGCAATTCATTCTTGCAGTTCTCACAAAACATTGGCTCGCATACTGGAAATGTCATTGAGGTCATCTGCCAAAATCGGTGCCTCCGACCACACTTCTGATCTTGTGTGTTTCTGATCATTGCAAAGTTATAGGACTACATTAATTATTCCAGTAATTTGAATAAATTCGATATTTTTGGCAACAATATGTGTTTCGTGGCCAATCTTCAATATCTTCCTACACCACAAGGGATTTATGTGTTATTTGTGTTTCGTTAATTAACGGTCAAACGAATTGCATCTAAATGTGTGCTCCCTGGTTCAAAATGATAGTATTTTCATTATTTGAATACAATTGCTTTTAAGAATAATGCTAAACGAGTTATTCTTGAACCAGGTCTTTGACGTTGAGAGAAATCGAATATTCACATTGACCCACAAAATAACTGAAAACAAAATGTTCCTTATTGATCAAATTGCTCGCTTAGTATAAAGCACTAAACTCTTTCGGGAGGTTTCGGTTTTCAGTGCCTTATGCGGCCAAAGAGTTCGGGGTTTTTAGTGAGTTCTGACTCATAACTAAGAATCTATCTGAGAATAGTTCTTCTCAAGGCAAATACCAGACTGGTTTTCATTTCCACTACAACAAAGATGCAATTACTGATTGGCGAGATCTGAGCTCTTTTTTTCTCTCTGTGAGGCCGAGAGGGAAACATCCCTATGCACCGCGACCTGAGGTCTATTGTGAGACCCTGGGATGAGTTGCAAGCCCACCGACCGCACCCCCGCCGAACCGACCTAACCGCCAACACCCTAACGACCAGTCCTGCTGTATCTCCAAGTCCGTGTACCATTCCAACCCAACAGCCCCCCACATTCCCCCCTCAAACGGTGTGAGGTGTACACCATTCCTCCCGGAGTCTCAAAGATTTGAGGTGTAGGCCAGCTCTCCCGTCACCAACTACCACGCTTTGACATATCCAGAGTGTTAGTAGCCTCGAAAGGCCTCAGCAGGCGCGATCTGAAAACCAAGGAAGACAACCGGAATGATTAGGAAAGGATGATGAGGAGGGAAACGAAGTGGCGAGAATGAGTGTGGTTCCATAAGTCTGATAAAGTTACCTGATATTCATCCATAGATGTAAGGGGAAAAGCCCGAAAAAACTCACCCAGGCAACTCATCCCAAGCGGGGAATCGAACCTCGGCCTGCTGGGTTCTGGAGCGAACACGCTACCACGAGACCACAGTGGTAGACATCCGAGCTCTTAGTTTTATACTGTGAACGGTTAAAGAGAAGCAAAATGGAAAACTGAAACCCAATGGTAATTTTTCCTGGCAGATAGTTGCGATATGACAAGTTAGTTAAAGCTTCTATATAGAAAATCCGAAATTAACCTTGTGTTTGTACTTCACAAATTACAGTAACTTTTGAGGAACCAATCTGATTATTTTACAGGTGCAATGCGATTCTTGCAAGGCGATTGGGCGCAGAGAATCAGTTGAACAACAAAAGGTAAAACAAATGAAACTAGATGTCAAAGAAGGAAAAGGCACACAAGAAACCAAGACAGAAGAAAAGGAACAAGAAATCAAGAAAAAAGAAAACAGACAAGAAATCAAGGAACAGGACGTGATGGAAGAACAAAACGCCACTGAAGAACTTCATAAGAATATGCTTCGCAGCGTTGTGGATTCCAGTGTAGAAGAAGACCTCCCAGTTGTCTGATATTATTCACATGAAGTAACACTTTCCCAGCTACACACGACGACACCGGTGCCATCGTTCGGCTAAAGGTCTGTCTTGCATTAATTTTTTTCTTTAGTTTGTGTGAATATGGCAGTGTGATCTATTATTAGTAGGCTGCAGATTCATAAGCACCAAAAACCGTGCAAATATTCTAAAAAACTTGGGAAAACATGCATTAAACACAGAAAATATGCAAGGAACAAAGTTTCTAATGCTGGGTATTTGGCGATGAAGCCATTCGTCCTGCTTCGCTCCGATTTTTTCGTAGACAGTTTCTTTCTGGATGGTTGGACATCTGGCGAGGTGCTCCCCATCAATCTCTTCATTCAGCCCGCACAATATACAAATAAGTGACTGGAGGATACCTATTCTGTGTAGGTGTTTAGTTATGCAATCATGACGTATAATTAATCTGACGGCTGCTACTCCAAACTTCCTGGGTGAATCAGCACCCACTCGTCATCATTAGCTTTGATTTTCACACCGTCTGTTTTCTTGCATTCCGAATTATTTTTATATTTAGTTACCAAATCCAACAAAAATCTTTTCTATATTAGTAAAACGGGATCCTTTATTTCTTTTCACATCAACAGTGTTGCTGTTCATTTTCAACAAATGAGGGGTTCGGGAGTAAAACATGGTAAGTGACGTTTTAGTGTTTGAAGTTATAGGTAGGTAAACTTTTATAGAAGCAACTTTTTATAGTTACCAGGAAAGTAAAATCTGTATACTTCTGCCATTTGTTGAGATGTTGGAAAATAAACTACTCCATTAGACGCAGAATGTAAGAAACCATATTGTACGCTACATATGTCTTTTTTTTTTGACAAAAATGTCAGTTACCATGTTTTACACACGAGCCCCTCAAATAGTAATTGCCAAAGAGATCGTAATATTGTACAAGTTCTCTCAATATGAAGCGGATGAAACTCGTTCAGAGTAGGCCTAATTTTAATTTTGGCAAGGCTTCCCTGGCTCATTCTATCCCCCATTTTCGCTAAAGTTTAAAAAAATCTTAGTTAACATCCGTCTGGAAATCGTTGTTGAATCCGAACTGCACGAAAAGATGTTAATACAATTGTTAAAATTGTAGCATGTGTTAACAAGCAACAGGTTAGTGCATTTTTAACATTTGGTGATGAAACCGGCTCTTAATGTTCTGTATGCTTATCACTAATTTAAGGGGTGGACAGAGCATGCAAAATATGCTAAATCCGCAGCGTATTCATGAGTGTAGTGAAATTGTGTGTGATATTGTGTTTAGACCTATACGAGTAAGTGTGATTGTTGTTATGGGTGTATGTGAGTGCGTTAACGTGAATTGTGTGTGTATGTGTGTCAATGTTACTATGAGTTTCGGTGTGATTCTGAGAATGTGAATGTGCGAGCAGGATCAAGAGTGGGGTATAACAATCAATGTGCAATTATGTCTTCGTGATTTCAGTAATGGGAGTACGTTAGTAATTATTATGCGAAAATTCCAGTGTGATTGCGAGAATTTTGAGTGTTACTGTTATACAATCCTCTGATTGAGGTTCTGCCCGATATATACCATACATCTATTATCAGGCAGTATATCTCACTTGACGATATGTGTCAGAGGAAGAATAATTGTTTGTATGCATCTGAATTCTCACTAGTGTAACATGTAACTAGTCGGCGATGTACGCAATGGAGGGGGAAAGGAACTGGACACCCTACCACATTATCTCCTGGCCTAGTTTCCTCATAAGTTGTACCTTCTTGGTATCACTTGTGAGGTTCAGACCTGTCTTCGGACAGTTGACTAAACAACAACTGTTACATATTTTGTGTCTGATTCTAAGAACGGGCGCATGCAAATGGGATGGTAACAGTATTGTTGAGTGTGGTTTTGTTGATACTGTGATTACGTGTTACACAATTGGTATTGCTATTATAATAATTTGTGTTGTTCTTGTTTTCTTTGTGTCATTGAAAATATTTTATTTCAGGATCATTTCAAATGCAGTGACTATGTCATGAGATAGGTATACGTCTATATAAATTACGTTCTTTATTCTCAAGCAGTTAAAATCAGGTTTGGGAGCGTAATTTTCTGGAAGTTATTGAGCATGCACTTACAGAACATGAAACAAAAAAAATCATAATCACGAGCTCGATAGCATTTCCGTTCAGGGTTATTCTTTGAAATATTTAAAACAAAAAATTTAGTACACTTTTGCTGGGTTTTGCTTCCTTTTTTAGATAAAAATTGTTTTATATGAAACATTTTATACGGTATTTTGGAAAAATCACTCAGTTAATTTAAAAGAATATTGTATTATAAATATAGATTGAAAGAATTTCAGTTTTGTGCTTTAAATGTGCTGAAATATGATCCGAACAAATGTGGCGTTTCGTTCTCCAAAGGAATTTTACAATGTTACATTTGTTCGGATCTAATTTCTGCACATTAAAAGGACAAATCGAAAATGTTTCAATCATTTATGATCACAGTATTCCGCTTTCTTGGCACATTGAGAATTAAAGTAAATATCTTTCGCAAAATACGCTATGTAATATTTCATATAAAACAAATTGTTATCTCGTAAAGGAAGCAAAAGCGAGGAGAACTGGATTAAACTTTTTTGTTTGAAATGTCTCAAGGAATAACTCCCTGAAATTGATGACAATACTTACGGTTCACTCTATATATATATATATATATATATATATATATATATATATATATATATATATATAGTATGCGGGTTATGCTAGGTTACTTTGACATTAAAATTCGTCGAGGGATATTCACTCAAAACAGGAAAAGCATAGCTTTCGCTAGTACCAAAGCGCGATGAGAAGATGGACTATAGGCTTACTTTCAGAATACTTTATTTTCTCGCGGTAGATCGCATACAGTAACAGTCCACATTTGAAGGGTAGGAGAAATAAAGGGGATAAGTCCACATTTTATGATTTTTACAGGAAATCATTTTAAAGTATATGAAACCCAGTAACCTTTTTACAATTTTTGTAATATATTATTTCTTCAGTTAAATCTATTGGGAAAACTTCATATAATTATATGTATATAGAAAAAATCAACAAAAGCATTCCAATCAAAATGTTTTAATTTAAAAAAGAACACAAGTGCAATCTTTTCTTGTAATTGAGGGGCTCAGTCCCATGGACTTATCTCCTTTATTTAGGTCACTGTAAAAATAAAGTAATCTCTCGTAAAGGAATCCACGTTTTACCTTGCTTACTTATGAGAATGATTTCATTTTATTTTATTTTTAAAACATGTTGCTAATTATGTTCTTATAAAAAACATTCAGTAATATATTTTGCTTGAACACGTCAAAACAAAAGTAACAATAATTTCTGACAGTCTGTTTTCCCATAATGTTTTTCACTTATGTTGAGATTTTTAAAATAGACTTGTGCCTTCCACCCACAAAACTTCGCCAACAAGTGTAAGTCACGATGCTTTTCTGCACTCACTGGTAGCGGCCCTAAAACATTGATAAAAAAACTTACTAAAAATGGCGAAAAATATAATAATATTTCCAAGCCTATGAAGTCAAAACTTACCGTCAAAGCATGTTGTGCTTTCCTTGCTTATTTTTCGGACTAACTCCACTTTTCTTCAAAGCATTTATAAGGCGTTCCACTTTGTTTTTCGATTCCACGCATGGCCATAAATGCTTTCTTGCTAACATCAAACTCACTAATAACTTTGTTATCACCTACAATTCCATGTAGGCCTACTCTGTATTTAAATGTTGCTTCATTAACTCTTGCTTCTCCTTCTGGTTTTCTATTGCGACGCCTAGCTACAGTATGAACAGATAGGCCTATTAGTCCACACGAATATGAATCCTGTTCATCCTTGTCAGTCATAAGATTAAAATTATGAAGTACTGAGTTTTTGGTATTGTTTGGCTCAACTTGAAAACACTTCATTTAGCAATTAGAGTTTGCTCCTAGAACATGTGTCATTAAGTTAATCTTTTTTTTTCGTACATCTGTCATCCTACTAGAAGCCTTTCTCCTTACCTTGCTTATTCCCCATGGTCATCGCAAAATCATCGTATTCTTCCATTATTAAGTAGGACACAACAGTAAAAAATCACACATTTGCTAACAAATACAACTTTACAAGACACTGTATGATGCTACATTGAGGCAAAAAGAAGGTTAATAACATTACATACAGGTTGAAATATGTTTGAACTTGTATAGACAGTAAGCATCAAATTGTAAACAAGGCGCGCGGACTGATCTCTTTGTTTCTGCTTGCATGCTCCTATACTGGACTGATCCCATTATTTAAGCATTTCCGTTGCACTGATCTCCTTTATTCCGCTTGGCTCATTTCTTTTTCTTTCATTTTCATATAGACCGAACCTCTTTATTTAAAATCTGATATGTACGTGTATTGCAAAGCTTATGTTTCAGCGTTTCATTTAAAAACCGAAAATGGATTTATCCCCTTTATTTCTTTCTTTTACCCTTCATTTGTGTTATCATGCAAAGGAATACCAGCGGTTGTTTAACAGGAATATCGTCATATATGACATTGAAATATTTTCCATAACAAAGCGGTTAATCTTAATATAGTGCTGGGCAATTACTTATAGATATTGATTATTACAATGTGATTATGCTAGTGGGATGATATACCTATGATCCTTGCGTGTGATTTTCTTTGGCACTGTGGTGACAAGTAATATAATTGAAATTCCTGTTATACTATTGAGTAGAAGAAGGTGGATTACTTGACGCTGTCTGCTATTCTAATGGATTTTCCTTCTTTTCTTAACTTCACAATTAAACTTCGAATAGCTAATAAAAGTTCCATAATGTACACTTTTATGATAGCCTACTTCTTGCACTCGTCGACCTAGATGGCGCAGTGGGTAGAGTGCGGGCATTCTGTGCCCGAGGTTGCGGGTTCGATCCCGGTCGAAGTCGATGACATTTATGTGCTCATGTCAGTAGATTTACTGGCATGTAAAAGAAGTCCTGTGGGACAAAATTCCGGTACACCGGCGACGCTGATATAACCTCGGCAGTTGCGAATGTCGTTAAATAAAACATAATTTTTTCTTGCATACCGTTCGCCTTACTAGTTACAATCAAGTATGTACTGGCCGTAACTAAATTGATAGAGTTCAGTTCTCACGTCAAGCCGTTAAATAAGACCGTTACAGCAATAAAAAGAACGCATGTAAGGAGATCTTTCTTCGCCTTCAACTAGCGATCGTTAATTTATTGCATGTTTAAGAGGGAAGTGAACACACACAGCCTCGCCTTGTTTTATATAGGCCTACATGAATCATATGCATGTGCACACGTGTCCTACTACAATCAAGCAGAATTTTCTTCTTAGTACGTACGTACAGGGATATCACTTTCTTTTTAACAATATTTTTAACATTAACCTGGCTATACTCGGAAACACTGTTAACCCGCTTCAATTACAGGAGTTTGGTGTTACTAGTGCAATATGTAAAGAAATCATTTTACTAGCTATAGGAGAAGAGAAAAATAGTGTATCCATTTATGTTACAGGGAAATACGGTATTACCATTTTCAGTTTGATCATTACTTTTACGGTATTTTATCAAAATATAATAGAGTAGTATTTTTTTTTTCACAAACTCAACTCTTCAGGCTTTGTATTCATTATGTAATGTCTACTTTATTCAGCATATTACCGGTGTTAACATACAATATAGAGAGTGAATTTAAATTGAGGGGGTAAGAAGCAAAGGGATGTCAGTGCACTTAAGTTACTTTTGAGAAAATGGGGTTGAAAGTATTTAAGCTTTCGTAAAATCAGTGAAATTATTAATTTAAATTTTAATGTATGATGCGGTTAAAAGATATATTCCTTTGCCACTAAAATTTTAGATGCTTTAGCTTAACCTGGATGCACTTAACTCATGTTATTAGAAATGTCACTTGCATCCTTTAGTTTCTAGCCACCTCAATTCAAAATAAGCAAATTTGAAATTTTAAACGAGTTGCTGAAAATAATTGCCGTTCATTACAATGCAGGCTTCAATTCTTTTATGCATATTATTAAGATATTTTGAAGCATATTCTCTGAAATTGAATTTATAGTTTCTTGAATGTAATTTTTAGTTCCTCTATTGTTGCCGGATGTTTAGCAAACACGGCTGTTTTACAGTAAACCCACAAAAAATAAACCAAAACTCAAATCGGGCGACTGGGGGGCCATATCCTCCGTTTATTAATCTTGTGTCATAGAATTCTTCCAAGAAGTTTATTGTACTGCCAGCAGTATGTGCAGTAACAACATATTGTTGGAAATATCCCTCTTGCAATTCATCATCATGTACTTCTAAGAATTTTTGCAAAAATTGTTCTCTGTATACCATAGCATTTACAGTTTCATCGAAAAATAATGGTCCTATGATCCTTCTTCGTGACATGGCAACCCAGAATCCAATTTTCTCTTCGTGCAAGGGTGTTTCAATAAATTCATACGGATTGTTTGTTTAGTATTTAGTATTTATTTATTTAACCTAGTAGAGATAAGGCCATCAGACCTTCTCTGCCCCTCTACCAGGGGATTACAACTATAATATGAAAAATAAAATTACAATTAATATTATAATTACAATTATAATAAAAAATCAAAGTACGAAATGATTACCTGACTAATGAAAGCTAGACAATTTATCATAGAAGTAAAAAAAAAAGAATATTTTGTATTTACTGAATTACAAATTAAACCTAGAATAACAAAATTGTATAATGATGAAATTACCGGATATTGAAAGCTTTTGTACTCCATAACCGGAAATTTAGACTGTTCACATACCTAGAAAGATAAAACCATGCTTCATCTGTATGAAAGGTCAGGTTCAGGAATTCTTTGTTATCTGCTGTTGGAACCAATGAGAGTATTGAAGTCTTGCTGTGAAATCAGGAGGTTTAAGCTCTTGAACTACGGATACTTTGTATGGAAACATTCCTAATTTCTTCGTGAGAATTTTGTGAGCATTTCCGTAAAAAACCCCAATTTCTACAGCTAGCTTCTTGACCGGCTTATTAGGACTTCGCTGCATTCTTTCTTTAGCATCTTTTGTCACCTTCGTTGGCCGTCTTACACTTTTCTTCCCTTCTGTACATCCTGTTGCTCTAAATTTCTCTACCACATTAATGGCATTTCTACAAAAATATTTCTAATGACATAATCAGGGAAGCGTGAAGAAAACTGTTGTTCACATTCGGTTATATTGTAATTCAAGTTTCCACCATTATCCTTCATACCTAGAAACAGTAAAACAAAACTCTTGTTTTAATAATGTTGTTAAGTACCGTGCCATACGTTCGGTAACTCTAATCTTCACTTCTGCTCAGTCCACACAGATAAAGTTATTCAGTCCTGCTACACACCGTACCTGTGCGAAAATAAGCTTCAATAATATAGGCTCTTTCTTGTATAGAAAACGTAATCATATTTCTGAAACACACTATACTCTGTACTGCTTACTTCACTGCTAGCAGACTTCGAATGTAACAGCGGCCATAAGTTTGTGTGGCTGACTGGAGCAAAGACATTAGTGAAAGGGGTGGGAGTCAAGTACATTCATAAACGCAGGTACAATAAAAATGCAAGTAGAAATAAAGTGATATCCTGGTACATATTATTTAATAAAGAATTTATTTACGATTGGTGTACAGAGACTTCTTTTACCCACTGTACTCTCGTATACAGATTAAAGCGCACAATGTGCATATGGTGCATTTCTGTTGCAATTATTTTAGGCTTCTTCTAATCCTGCCACGTTCAGCATTCGTTTGCATTAGTCGGTTTTATGTGGTTCGATGCCGATTGTCCTACAAATCTTAACTTCTTAAGTATTTTTTAAAATATGCTGCTATGTTCAGAATATGTTTGTATTAGATGGTTTTATGTGATGCTATGCTTATTGTCCTGTCACTCGTTAACTTCTTGGGGATTCCACTAATGCTGCCATGTTCAGTATTCGTACATATTAGACGATTCTATGTGGTTCCATGCCAATTGTTCTGGAACCATTTTATGTGATTCTATGCCTAGTGTCCTGCAACTGGTAACGTTTTAGAGCATTCCTTTGTATTAGACGGTTTTATCTGGTACCATGCCTATTATCATGTAACTCGCAGTTCTTTGCAATGGCTTCATTCTGAGATCTTTATGACAATTATCTTTGGTAGCTAGTGGCCGTGTATCCTAAATGTCGGCACGTGGTTAGGAATTAACCTTCAGAAATTATGTTACATAGATTGTATTAAATTTTTACTTAGGATATAATATATTACATTGAAATAGATCACTATTTTTTTAACGTAAATATTTCCTATGTGATTAAAATGAAAGGTACAAACACTTATGACATCTTCAGGTCAGTAATAAAAGCACACACTGAAAATAATCAATGCATTTCCGAAATTCTGTCCGTCTGCTAGCGTTTTCTTTAATTATTATCATCTTAAAGTACTGGAATTTAGACGTTATATTTCACCTCCATATTTTACGAGAGAACATTGAACTTCAGAATGCAGTAGATAATATACTAGTACATCATCGGGATAAAATTATATACAAACAGCGAATGCAAGGAAACGCACATCTTTTTACAAAAATTTGTGCCAATACTGTGTATAATTGAAAAATAATTACAATACGAGGAAGAGTCAAAAAGTAACCTTTATAATAGTTTTATTAAATAAATATGTACAATAAGAATTCAACTTGTAGAACTGTGTATATAAAGATATAAGGAAATGAATAATTGTTAACTGGAAGGCAATATCTAAAGGTAGGGAAGATTTGACGAGGTCGGTATAGGAGTTTAAGTTCCACATAGGAATGTAGATGAAGCTATTTTGAACTAATGTACTTTCAACAAAGTTTATTTAAATAGGTCTATCGAAAAACTACCAAAGCCTCAAAAGTGCATTCCCCTTGGTAAATGGTAAAAGCGATCGTGAGTTGGAATTTCGAGTGGCCAGTATGTTGTAAGGCATTTTCCCAGCTCAACTTGATTGTGGGGAGTCCTTCCATCGACTTCAACCTGGACAAGTATGTTAAATATTAGTTTCTAAAAGGCCGTCATGCTGTAATAGACGTCGGAAGGGAAGAGCGTAACACAAAGTGAGAAAATACTCAAGAAATGGCTATGCTGTGCAAAATCTTTGATATTTTGGGAAACGGTATGTACAGGTAGTTTAGTAGATGCCTTTGCTGCAAGCTAATTATTATTTTTTTTAACCCAAATTCAGTCATTTTATATTAACATGGATTTATTTTACATTTCTTCTGAAAAGTGGATTAAGATGAGAAAATTAATAAAGGTTAATTATATTTTTAATGTGCTTTCCTCTCTGAACATTGTTTAGACCTTGAATTCCCGGTACACTAGGCAGTAATCACTAGGCAGTAGTTACCAATGTATTTTGCATAACTACAACAACTTCTTCTGTAGAAAAAAGCAACTATTATTATTATTATTATTATTATTATTATTTATTTATTTATTTATTTATTTATTTATTTATTTTGTATACAGCAGTCATAATCTTTTGTTATTTCTTATAGAATTGCAATGGGGTACATAGGTAAAAAAGGTGTTTTGGGGATACGTTAACAAATAAAATTGACTACCACTGCTGCAGGTGATGGCACCGAACATTCCATCATTGTCACGGAAGACGGATCAGTCCAAGGAATTCATATTGACAAGATGTTGGCTGCAAGCTACCCAGAAATGACAGCGTTTAAAATCTGTCCCCTCATAATTAAAATATGTACAAGGAAAGCTTTGCGTCAGTTTCTGAAGAAACGAGCATTAACTTTGATGGAATGGGAGGCAGATTGAGACTTTTATTATTCTTGGGATGTGAGTCAAAGTGTAAGAATGCGAGCGAGGCCATAAAACAAACACATAAGTCTACGGGCCCAGGGACATACAATACGACTTTTTGGTTCAGTTTCATTTGTGTTTGGAACTGCGTAAACAATTAACGTCACGTAAAATAATTTGTGGCTCAATTTCGACTTTGGTTGGCTATAAGAAAAATGATAGTCTTAGCCAATTAAAATATTCTTTTTTGCAGGCTTCATATTCGCTACTACTTCCCATGTGAAGTAATAATAATAATAATAATAATAATAATAATAATAATAATAATAATAAATTTTATTCTTAATTTATATTTGCAGACTTAAGGGCATATGGCTTCCTCTTACACTCAACTAGGTCACAAATATACTATCAGATAGTCAAAGAGTGAAATTAATAATGAATGGTAATAATAATAATAATAGTAATAATAATAATAATAATAATAATAACAACAATCAGTTGCCTTTTTCTAGAGAGGAAGTTGTAACTGTGCAAAATTCATTGGAGCAAACGGAGAGATGATTACTGCCAAGTATACCGGTAATTCAAGGCCTAAACAATAGTCAGAAAGAAAAGCGTATTAAAAGTATAATTAACCCTTACTAATTTTCACATCTTAATGTACCTTTCAAAAGAAATGTAAATTAAATCCATGTTAGTATAAAATCACTCAATTTGGGTTAAAAAAATTAATAATCAGGCCTAATTTGCAACAAAGGCATTTACAAAACTACATACCGGTTCCTAAAACATCAGAAGACTTTGCACAGCATAGCCATTCCTTCAGAAGTTTCTCCCTTTGTGTTACGCTCTTCTCTTCCGACGTCTGTTACAGCATGACGGCCTTTTAGAAACCAAGATTCAACTTTATTCTCACGGTTGAAGTCGATGAAAGGGGGCCCCACAAGAATGGTGACGCAGTAAATAAAATAAACGAAGACATGAATTCGATTTCACTGTGGGCACACACATTTGGATTAAGGTTAAATCCAGATGCTGTAAAACGCAAGCAATCGTAACGGGACATAATCGTCTACGAAGCACTCTTGATAGTAGTACTGTACCACATATAGGCCTAATATTGAATGGGATTATTGTTAAATACAGTGAAACAGTTAAAAATCTTGGCATTTTTATGGATAGCGATCTAAATTGGAACACTCAAGTAACACACATTTGCAAAAAAATATTTTCTCAACTTCGCTCCTTGTTTCATATGAAAGAATTTCTACCACTTAGTCTAAAAAAGAATCTTATTCAGACGCTTGTAATGCCCCATTTTGATTATTGCGATTCCTTGCTAACTAATGTAAGTTCACTCTTAGGTGAGAGACTACAACGTGTTCATAATGTGTGCATAGGATTCATCTGCAATTTGACCATATAACACCTTCCCTCCAGTTACTTTCATGGGTGCGTCTGAAGGAACGAAGAACAATACATTCACTGTATCTTCTGTTTAGAATCATGCATAAGTTACTTCTACTCCGAATTATCTGTTATCGCGCTTTCCATTTCTTAAAACTCTCCGAAACCGACATCAAGCACATCTTTCTATCCCTCATCATAGAACGCCTTTATGCTCATCTTCCTATACTGTAGAAATACCTCGCCTCTGGAATTCGTTACCTAATGACGTCAGGGACTGCCGGACTTTATCACAATTCAGAATTAAATTGGAAAATTTTGTCTTAGTTAATGTTTTTAGGTATTGCTAGAAGTATTGATTTGTTTTTCTTTTTCTTTTTTAATCTAGATTAAAATTGCAAGTTTCTTGTTTTATGTTGGTTAATTAGTTAGGATACAATTAATTATGATACTTAATCACTCATTTAAAATTTGTGTGACTGCAACCTGTGTATATTTTTGTCTGGCTTTACTTTGTTTATAGTGTTTTCTCTCTCTCTCTCTCTCTCTCTCTCTTTATTTCTTGTGTAGCCTTACTTTGTATATAGTGTATTTTTTATGTTTATTTCTATTATTGTATTTGTATTCCTGGTGTTGTGGAAGAGAAGGCCTAATGGCCTTAACTGCACCAGAATAAATAAATAAATAAATAAATAAATAAATAAATAAATAAATAAATAAACAATTAAACAAACAAATAAATAAATAAGTAAATAAATATATTTTAGTTCGACTACAGTCGTTGCAGATGTGCGACACGATGACGCTGCGTCGGGAAGTTTTGAGCTTTAAAATTTGAAGGCAGAGCGGGAAGAAAATATATAGAAGTCCGATATCTGTGTTCCCTCATGAGCGTGCCTCATAAAAGAAAAGCAATTGCCTTTGCACTTATGAACCATATCGCCATTAAATTTCAAGCTTCAGTGGCTGCTACAACATTAGCTTAAAACACGGTCAAATATTTTACATGCTGGAGTCCTGAGAATAAGTTTTATTCCCTTTTTTATTGTCGGTAGGTCGTTTTATGTCGCCGCGTCCCTAGTATTAATTGGCAACCTTAGAAAAGTCTTAGAAGAACTTCAGGTCAGCTTCATTTATTTTCAGTTCTTTTATTTACAGCTTTCAACTCTGTATGCCTCTTTCGGCGTCTGTGTTCAAGATTATTATTATTATTATTATTATTATTATTATTATTATTATTATTATTATTATTATTATCATTATTATTATTAAAACGAGAGCAAAGATTGAGCGGTATATGTCTACAGTCCTATTCCCAAAAGTTATTATGAGGTGATACATAACAGCCTCGCCGGATTGTGATGAGTAGTAGGGTTAGGGTAGGTCACGGGGGCCACGGGTGGGTTAGGACGACTCTTGGCACGTCGGCAATACTGAGGTCTATTGTGCACCCCGAATATTACTGGATAAATGAGGTTGAAGGTGTACCAGCCCACCGGCAGCATGTGACCCCTCACCCGCTCATCCAATGTGGGCCTCCTATCTTTCCCCGCTCTAAGTTCATACCGGCAAGGTGACTAAGTATCACAGAATCTATTCCAACGGCCTTTCCAAGTTGTCGAAGCGCCCTTGGAAGTGCTCTTAAGGAATAAATCCTGACCGATATATTGCGGAAGGGGAACCCGGGAACAGATGGGGAGAAGACGCACCCTCTCGTAAGCGGATGAAGACTGCATCTTGACCTGAATATGGATATTGAATGAGATGAAGAAGATACACGATATGATATGAAATCTAAATTCCTTTTCTACGCGGGAGGGGAAGGGAAAATGAACCGTGGAAAAGAAAATTCCAACCCGGCATCTGCCTAAGTAACTGTGAAAAACCACACGAAGAGTACTAGTCGCCGATTTGCGAGTACTGTGTAACCTAATTCGCCTTTAAATATATCAATAATTAGAGACCTACGTTTGGTTACTTTGAATACTAGCTAGGTGTAAATCGAGCAAGTTGCAAGTTAACAGTTCACACTTCAGTGAACGAAGCAGTTTTCCCACATGCACCGGTACTGTATGTCTACATCTTAACTAGTCTCTTTGTTCTATTTGAAAACGTCTGGTGATAATGCTCATTTTTCATTAGAAGCTTCCTTTACCATTGCTGTACTCCTTTCGACTTTCTGGCAGCAGCTCATGTTAATATTCATAGTACACCCTAAGTATTTGAAGCTTCCCGCTTGTTGTATTGTCTCAATTCCAATTCGCACACCTACCGCCTTTATTTTTCTTCCGATAACCATGATTTTCGTTTTGTCTGCATTTATCTTCATCCCATACTGCTCACAGCTATTAGCATATCCCTTCATCTCCTCTTCCAACGCCAATGCCGTATTATAAGCAAATTTTATGCACTTTATTTTTATTATCCTACTATCACCCCCCCCATTTTCTGAAAACAGATCTTTGTTGAATCCTGTAAATAGATGTTGAACGGAGATGATGTTTAGAAGAATCTCTCTATAGGCTATTACGTAAAATGTTCGGCAGATGATGACAAAACAAATAATCGAAAGGTAAAGCAGAGAAAGGATAAAAGTAATGTACGTCTTTCTTTTTCTTTACAGGTTTCCTGTTGCACCGTTCCATGTTGATGTCCTGTGAAGAAGAGAGCGGATGACTCATAGGCCTATGGAATGACTGAGTACTCATGTACAATGTATTTCTGCAGAAAACTCACTCATAAATTTCTTCGGATCTGAATCGGCACTAAATTTTACAATATATTTCACCGAATATCCGGACAATAGTAATTAATATGTGTGGTTGGAGAAGCTATTGCGAGATTTGTTCTCTCTAATTCATTGTCATATGCGTGACCACATCACTGTTATGTTTGCATTGCGTATTATTAATAACCTTGTTTTGAAGGCGTTAATAGTTCAAACAATTATTTTTAATGTGGAAAATCTTTCTACGTAATAATGTAAAGCTTATATTCGACAAAATTTAATGTCTTGTAAACATCAGTGGCGATTTCAAGTGGAAAGATGTGTGTGAAACATATATATGGAAGTTGAATTTTATTATCCTGAAGTCTTTTGTAAACCTTACATCAAAATAATACAGCTTTTCTACTGTTGATGCTAAGAGGTACAGATAATATAACTCATTAAATATCACGTAAAAACAATTACTTGCTGTGACTTTGAAGACAATGGTGGAGGAAAAAAAAATTAAGTCTTAACCTGTTAAATAACCTCTCTGTTTTTGCACATAGCCTATCAGTAATTCAAACCGAATACTTAATTGAGAAATTGTAATACCTTACGTCCAACTGTTCTTTTCCGATTTGGAGTAGTACAGGACGCATTTTTAGAGGAATTATATGCAAATGAAGAGGGCAGTAGGTAATATGCTAAAAATCTGATATGGACGTGAGAAATTCTTGCATTTACATCTTTTTTGTATTTTTTTAACGTGGAACATTTAAGGAGTCACCTGTGCAGGGAAAATGTTCACTTGCATTTCTGTAGGCCTAATACTTAGCTCTTCTTGAGTGTTAGCGGGAGAACGATGCAACCCGCAACACATCGTTATTGGAAAATGAATATGCATTTTGAATACCATCGTATGTTTTTGCATTCAAAATAATATTAGTGATCTGATCAGGAAATGCTGTATCTATTTCTTGTGATGCAATTGTGTGATTTCATAATTATTTCAAATAACCAGACAAACATTTTCATTATTTACTGAAATTAAATAAATAAATAAATAAAATGTGACAAATATGTTGATCATGAAGTCACATGCGATTATTTGAAATCTCACAATCATCTTGGAAACATCTTAACGTTTTAAATAATTTGAGATGAAATAATGAAGAATTTTTTTATTTATTTCTTTGAAAAAATGAATAAATAATAAAAATTAATCATCATGCCGTGGCCCTGTGATTATTTGAAATCAACTACCATCCACTTAAATATTGCGTTTAGGCGAGTATATCGTCTTTGTCTCGTGAAAAATAACAGTTGGATTGCAGAGGAGCTCCTTTGGCGCCACTTCCAAATTCCGTTGTTATTCTGCATGTACAATTCAAGGCTGAAAGCATTCAAATAGGACTTGAAATGTAATTGAAAATTTATAATTTTATACCTGTAACGAAACAAGAAATTCGGCTGCCTGTGCTTAATGCACTCTGATTTATAAGAAATAGGCCTAAATATTGTCGTTGAAATGTTTGAAGGTAGTGAAGAATCTGCTTCTTGAGTTACAGCGTCAACTGGAGCACTCTGACTGCAACCAATTTGTATTAATTATATACGTTTATTTATTGTTTATGTTACATTTAATTTCAAATTGTACTGGTGATGCTTTTATAGTTAACTTATAGTGGCATTGTGCTATATGTGTTTACTCATGACTTTATATTGAGTGATGTAAACACGAATTTAAGTTGTTCTTTGTTTAAGTTACAGTAATTTCCAAGTATACAGTAGTTGCTATTGCATTAGTTAATTTACAGTGACATTGCTTTGAGAATGTTTACTTGTAACTTGGCCTGGGACTCTCGAGACTAAAAAATGTGTGTTCAGGCACATAAAAAGAGCTTGTAAAATAGTAATATATAGGCACTTAAATTAGTAAAACAGGTCCTCAAAAGTTTTATTTCAATTTATACACAAATAAAAAATTACAACATTTTTATTCATAATTTGCTATGTAATACATGTCAATCATCTTTTCGAAATTATACACAGTGAAGCTGAGTTTATCAGTGAATTTCAGTTTGTAAGCGGAGATGGAGCGCTTCACACAGAGGTTAGAGGGGCGTAAATGAACTTACTGACATTTTGCTTTCAAATTTCAGCAGGAGGATTAAAATTCAACAGGGAGATCGTCACTCTTTCTTCCCATGCCTAGCTTCACAGGCCTCAGCACTGACAAACCAGGATTTTCCTTTAATTCACTGTTACAATTATCTCTTATCTGATCCTCCAACTGCCTTCTCGAATTTTAAATTTTATTCTCAGCTTCCTGTATTAATAATAGTTGATGTTCACGGCAGTTACCCTAAAATTCCAGGTCAGCTTATAAATCTGGGATGAGTTATGAAAACGTGAACGTAAGGTGTTCTTTGCTTGTTTGAGTTACTCTAAATCAAAGTGTACTGAAGTTGCTATTGTAGTATTGTTTTTTTGAAGTAGCTTTGCTTTTTGTATGTTTACTTAAAGCATACTCTTAGAATGAGGGATTGAAACAAATCTAAGGCGTTCGCTGTGGTATATGCACGACAGGCGTATACTTATTTCTTTAGACTGATGGTGGTGAATGTTATTCATTAAAAATATTATAATCAGTTTTTGTTACTACTTTGCTGAAATATATACAATATAGCCTACTGAATTATTTTGTAGATGGTGGAGGTATATGATGCTAATTAATAAAAATAATAATCAGTATTTAGTTCGTTGCTGGTATGTACACGATACACTGAATTATTATGTAGACGGACGGTGGTACATGTTATTAATTATGAAACATAATGTAATGAGTTTTGTGAAATTATATTGATGTCACTTGCATAAAATCATGAAGGATTTGGCTGATGGTTGTATAATGTATTTTTTCATTAAAATGAGATTTAGTAAGAAGTATTGATTATTGTATTTTACAGTGAGTAATATCTTGGATTATTGTTGTTTATAACATTACTCTTCTGCTGTTTTCAGCCTTATTACAATTACTGCCAACAATTCTGGAAACTGCCTTTCTTTCGGAAACTACAGAATGACTTGTAATGCAGTTTTGTTAAATTTCTATCATAAAGAGAATCAATGCCCAGATTACTCTCACCTTCATCGGAATGATTACAATAACAATTATGCAACACGAATTTTAGCTGCATTTTAAAGCCTAACTCTTGAAGTATAGTACTTAGGAAATTTGTTATAATAATGTGCTACTTCTTTGAAATTCCTACTCTGATTATCCCCAGTCCTCACATGATAAACTGGAATTTACAGTGTTAGTAAAACGAGTAAAACTACCTGATGCTGCCCAGACAGATGCGCAGAGTAGGTACTGGACAACGAAATGTTGTACTTAGGGAGGGGGGTTTATTCGGTGACTTCGAGTCTTGAGATAGACCATGCGCGAGTGTGCTCTCACAAGTCCCCCCAACTATTTCCCCTCTCGTGCATAACGAACATCAGGTCGTTTTATTTATAACGTGACAATTTTCACAGAATGTGATACATTGGTCAATTAAAAAGAATCACTATCTTTATGTTCAGTGCGCCCGAGGATATGAAGCCTCACGAGATTTCTGACTCTACAATATATCATGTAATAAATATCAACCTGGAGTCCAATGTACTACGAATTCATATTCTGTATAAACGTCCTGGGTACTCTTTGACATACAATAACTTTATTATGGATTATTATATGTTGTAGGAATATTGGTAATAATGGGGATTCCTAGGGCTGTATTAGTGTAAAATGTGCTGACATTTGGAGCATTTTCTCATCTATTCCTGAGATACATATGACAAAACACATCTATTCGTTGAAGTTAACTCATCTTGTCTACCTCTTTTGTAAGGGAAGAAAAATAAAAACATGCCCTTAAGTGGCACAACTGAAGAACTTAATTCGTCTCCGAAAATAAGAAATCCGGGAGAGTACGTAAATCAAACAGGATGAAGAAGATGGCTTATTTTTTACCCCAAATGGTATACAATTTTCGTCTTGGGTGTGGGAATAATCACATATCGATACCTTTAGTTAATATTGTACTTACATAATTTCAGGATTGTCAAAATTGAGCCAGACCTAGCATTGAGGTGTTGTAGCCCACTTATTTATCACATGATCAATTTCAGGATGTGTTGGTAATCTTAATACGAAAAGTACTATATCGCTGAAATTTGCATAGCGATGGTGTTGAACAGCAACCTCGTATGTCAAAATATTCAAATTTATAGAAGAGAGAAAAACATTTTAATATCTTCGCTATGGACAAATATCAGACATAAGATATTATTTCAATCTCTTCTTGTAAATTTTATATCCATGACTTAAGTTGTTTCTGCAGAAGATACATTTTATTCATTTTTTTGACATAAGAGGTTGCTGTTCAACACAATCAATATGGATAATTTCCTGTCTAATGGCATGTAACACAATAATAATATATGCCCGAACTCTAAAGATGTAGCTCTCTTTTATCCTGATGTGCGACGCAGATATTTGCTAAGACGTCTCTTCAGTCGTTGAAATTGAAAGTAATTTCCATCTGATTTCTCTGTATGTTAGGTAATTGCAGACTGGAATTAAATGTGATCTGCTTTGTTGGTAGTATCTGAGACTGAAGATTAATTTTCCTTAATCTCCGTATGTAGCCCTTTCTGCACCACTCTGTAAGATATCCTCTGATATTAATGTTGAACATATTGAGATTTATTCATACCGCTGTCTCTTAGAACATTTTCCAATAATTCAAAACTAAATCCGTCATTACTTTTGGCATACTTCGCTTGAGTTATTTTGCATTGCAATTTTAATATCCGTTTGGAAAAATGTAAACACTGGATGAATAACGAAACTAGGCTGTTCAAATTGTGTTGCGATTGTGTGGTAGGGTATGTGAACTATAGAAAGTGATAATTCTAATATTTCAATTTCCATAAGAAGATAACTTACTGTCGATGTGTAAATGCAGAGACGTCATTAAGAAACTAGCTGGTCAATGAAGGTGAAGTTTGAAGTGGCGAAGCATATTTTTACTTTTGAAAAAATTATGCAAATGTGTGGTCCACACAATGATTCTGTGCTTGTCGGTAAGAGACAATGCGGTTGTAGCTTCGTTAAAACGGTGTTTGAGTATTGGAATGGAACTGATTGACCACTGAATAAATATTCAAAACTAGTGAGGACTTACAGTATAATAATGTGTGTATTAACTATGTTATCAGATTGATTATGTCTCTAATGATGGCTAGATCGCTTATTTAGCGATTGTGCTTTATCCCTCAAGAGAACGTACAAAATGGACTTGCAGCATGTGTGGAAGAATAGGAAAAGTGTTTTTTAATCTCATCACGTTAACTTGGACTCCATCAATGTACACGAGAGTACGGAGTGTCCTCTGAAGAATGGAAGAACACATCACACACCATGAAGAGGAGCTGAAAGGATTGTTTTCATATCCACCTCCCTAAGAAGAGTGCGGAAAATGGTACCGTGCACTCAGCTATGCTAATGTAACGGCTTAAAGCAAGTTACATCTAACCTACTGCTACTAGTAGACATTTCATTCATCAGTAATACTACCGACTCTATAGTAAGGAACGTAGAATGAACTCGTTTTCAATATAGCTTTCAGTATGTTCTACAGAAGTGTGAAGAATGCACAACAGATAAAGAATTTCTCTTGAGGCCAACCGGAAGAGCTGCAGTTTCCAAATGAGTGTCTCCAACCTCCAGGGTTGCAGATTTAAGTTTTGGGGAGTGAATGGTTATCATTAATGATGAGACATTTCATTGGAGATATCTTCAGCAGTCTTGTGATTAGTTCGGGTTAATGACTACTTGGCAGAAATTAGTGTATAAAAAAGTAAATTTTATTTTATGGTTTGTTTAATAGAATTTTATTGCTTATTTCACAAGGGCTTCAAAATAGTAGTCGAAATCTATATTATGAACTGGACTAAAAATCGTCTTGTATCAAATAACGTCGGTTGAAGACTTGACCTCCGAACAGAATAGTCCATAACTAAAAATGAAATGCATATTTAATTTTCGTAAATTACAAGCGAATTTCAAACTAAATTTGACTCGTTCTGGAAATATCTCAGATCATACCGGATTGTGACTGATTGGACACGTTTGCAATGGTGAAATATTAAGTTCTGTAAGACTATTCGTTTGAAGACTGAAATGTTTCAAGGCAGAAGTACATTTTGTGTTTTGGCACTTAGAATGAGTAACTTTATTCTACGCTTTGTGCGATTTATAAATTTAGAATTTTGTATATAAATGAGTTGTGGCATATGGTGGGAATAATTAAGTATTAACCACGAAATCCCGTGAAGGACTTCCTGACTATGCAGGGTGGATTGTCAAGCAATTCCCTGTTGGCTACTCCGGGAATGGTGATCACATTTATAATGTCATGGTGTGTATAAGATGCTGTCTGGGTTTACATTGAAGAGTCCATTATTCACTATTCACTGCTTGGGTTGCAAGTTACTTTGTGTTGAGCTTCCATTGTTCTCGTTCTTTCGCCGTCCTTGACCATAGATGGTCGAATCTTGATCTGAGTTCGTCCGCCCACCTTGTCTTCTGTCTTCCAACGTTGCGTTTATCAATCCTTGGGTCCCACGTCGTAAAAATGTGTCCATCGGTTCATATTGAGTCGCATCACGTGTTCTGCCTATTTCTTCTTCAGCTTGTCGGCCGTTCCTCCTGCGTCTTTGAGATCTATTTAATTCCTTATGTCTTCATTACGTAGTTTGTGTCTGAGTGTGATGTTCATCATTTCCTCTCCATATTTCCTTGGCACTTTCTCAGCATGTTCCACTCTCCTTCCGTACAGGAGAACTGGGAGTATGCAGCTGTTCATAAGGTGAGAATAATATCGCCACTCAACGGATTTTGACTAAGGCACTGGTTAGCACCGAGAGGATATATCATGTTGGGATGTAATTGTGATTTACACCATGAGAGTAACAGGAAGGGACACTCTTGGAGTCAGCTCTTCTCAGGGAGTAGTCGCCCCTGCCCATTTGTGAGCTCCAGGTCCCACTGGCCCGGTGGGTAGTACCTGGTAAGGGCCCCCCTCCACAGGGTACGTTGGAAGTTGATGGAACTCCAAAGGAGTGTAGGTTGAAGGTCTCTCATCTACGAGAAGGAAACCCTACAGATAAGCAATTTCCAGACAAGAATATTATTAATACTGAAGTCTTTCATGCAGTTTGTATATAACAATTCTGTCATGCGCTGAGTTTTCCTTCTCTTCTCCTTGGTATGTCCCTCGTCACATGAGTTTCTGCATGCTCAACATTTGCCCACGTCTGTTGTTTTTCTTCATTTCAATATCAGGTGCTGCGAGTTAATTTCTTCGACTTCACAGAATTATTACGCTCTCCTTTTTCTGCTAATCAACGTACCTTTACTTTCTACGTCACTATATTCTGATTTTCTTGTACGACTGACTGCTCCGACGTATTTGCATTCGAATACCATTGCCGATATTCAGACTGCCAGGATTCGGAGTTTCGAGATCTAGTGAGTTGATTGTGATGGCCTTTTCACACTTGAATATGCCTGAAGACATTAGTCTTGGATACTCAAATTTACTCTGTCCTAAATCAGGTGGGTTAAGCTTTTTTCATTTGTAACGCTGTAGCATTTTCTAGTGGGAAAGCTGGGGACATTTTGAATTTTGAATACTATTGTGTCGGAAATTCTTTCGTGAATATATCTGTTTTCTAAGAACAAGTTATTTCTTTGTGGTTTTAACAGTAAACACTGAGCCACCTCTAATTCATTTCTAGCTCATATCGAAACTGCAATTGTTACCTTTTATATCCGAAGGTGGTTCAGACGTAGACGTCTTTCTTACCTATGTGAAGAATTTACCGTTCTTCGTAAATGGGGAAGAACATTTGTCTATGAAATATATGGTCACGGAGTCTTTTTCGAGGTCAGTTGAGTGTTAATCATCCAAGCCTTTACACTAATGTGTGTTACTTTCTTAATGCAACACAATTTTAACTAAGTGTTGTCTTCTGTAGAGGTGTACATAGAAAACTTTACAGTCTCTACTTGTGTAATTCATTGATCTTTTGGCTACTCTCTTCTTTATGTTCTCCAATTTTAGACTGATTTAAAGAAATAGAAACAATACTAAGGGGCACATGTTTATCTTTCTGCAGGTCTTAAGAACGGCGTCTCCAATATGCTCCAATAGTATAGACAGTAGACATTAACAACTTGTCAGAAAATGCATTCTTTGAGGGACTGTCAGTCAGAAAATTAAGTTTCGCGGGTCCTTGATGGACAGGTAGCCTATTTATCGTTGTGTGAAGATATATTGTAGGCATTATTTATGATTTCACCTGCAGAATTTTCTGCAATAACACTTAATTTCTCAACGAGGCCGACGTCTCTCTTTACACGAAACGAAAGTTTTACATATTCTATATAATTCTCACATACGAGGTGCTACAATATTGCTTGATATCCATCTCAGATTGGTAGAAATATTTTCCGGCTTCTTCGGCAAATTACTACTTTGTGTTTGTCCGCTCATAATTCTGTTAACTGCGTAGCATAGTTCGAAACATTAGTCGAAGCTATTAACTAATGTCGGTGAATTACTGGTGAATTTAATAATTAGTATTCTAAGTTGAGCTCACTTCAGTAGATGAATTTCAAAGTTCCGCAACAATTTACCAGTCATCTTCAAGAAGTGGAGTTAAAGCTGTGGAAGCATTTCTGGAATTCATCTCCAAAACAAGAAAGTTTCGTGTTACAATTTACAAGATATGAATTCCACTGTTAATGAGAAAGCAAAACTGACATCGTGAACATTTAGTTTCTAGTGTGAGCTAAAACTTTGATCTATGGGCCGCCAAAGTGGAGAACTGGTGTTCCTCCAAACACCAGACACATAACGAAATCTCGCTGAATACATGACTCCAACAATCACATTTTGAACATATCCGTAAATCTTGTACGTCGAAACTGAAATAGAAAAGTAAAACAAGTTTTTACATTCTGTTTGAATAGAGTGTATTGAAAAATTTGCAATAAAACAAATGGTCGACATTTGTATTCAGTTACGACACTCCATTCCCATTTTATGTCATAACATTATGTTATTAAACACCGGTCGCCTCTGAAATTTGTGACCAGGTTCCATTTTTCCTTCCAATAATTTTCATGCAAGCATTGCATTACGATGTTCGTTTCCAATGCTAGGAACCTTAAGAACATTTCTCGAAACAATCTCTTCCACAGCTAGTTACAAGATTGGGTCTTAGATGCCTTGTGGGTTTGGAGATACCAAAGGAAAAGAAACATCATCAGCAGCTGAAAACTGTTGTTTCACCCCAGCATGTGTCTGGACAAATGTATATTGAGGCACCTGAATCTCCAAATGCTGTTAATGATTTTGTATGGTTTTAGTATTGAATAGGGGGGTGAATCTTTTTGCTTCACTAACTGTTGGCAGAAGTTGAAACTGTTGAAGCTGCAACCTGTGTTACTGTAAGTGACGTCTGTACTATTGGCATTAATAAGCCGGACTGTATCGTCCGATGTGTGCACTTATTGTTGGATCACAAAGGGGAATGATGTATTAATGTTTGAGGAAGCCATTACATACCGGCCAGATATACCATTAAATGAATTCAATGCTGAATTAAAACAGAAAAAAACATAACATGATTCAGCAGGTTTCAGGATTTGTAATAATCAGCACTGTTTCTAGAAAGGGGGTGCTTGTGACGGGAATGTTCCCTACATTTAAGCCAGGAATTGCAGTCACACTAAGTTTCTAGGCCTATCTGCCGATTGAACATAATGGCTGAAACTACAGTACGTTATAAGCAACATACGCCATAGGTAAGGCATCAGCTGCAGCAATCTGTGTATTTTCCATCTTAGAAACCTGGTGATTATACATTGGCTAAATATATGGTATTTCAATGTTTTTAGAGGTCAGTTGAGTGTTCATCTTCCAAGCCTATATGCGAATGTGTTATTTTCTTGAAGCAGCACACATTTTTAACTGGCTAAGTGTTGTCTTCTTTATAGGGGTTCCTAGATGATTTCCCAATCTCTGTATAACTCCTGCACTTTAGCCTTTCTCTTCTTTATATTCTCCAATGTTAGATTGACTTTTTGGAATAGGAACATTCTTAAGGAACACATGTTCCTGTCTCTGCAGTTCTTAAGAACGGCGTCTGCTATGTGCTCCAAGAGTCCGGAGAGTAGACATTTTCATTGTGTAAGAAAATGCATTATTTTATGGATTCTTAGTCAGAGAATTAAATGACAGCGTGTCGTATGTGCAGAGCTATTTAGTATCATTGTGTAAATATTTTTGTGGGATTTTTATTTATAATTTCATCTGTAGAATTTTTCGCAATAGCACTTGATTTCGACGTCTTTCTTTGGCACAGCACTGCGACCTGTTATGTTCTATTGGGCTAACCTTCAAGTTAGGCGCATTCTCAAAACCGACATACTCTCAGTACATTAGTGTTCGCTGGATACAAAGGTTTCGATCAGGCAATTCCCCCAAGTTCTTAGGAGAGAGTTTGGACGTTCCACTCCTCACTGAACGGCTAACACGATGTGCAACTTCACTCCCCTGCCCGAAACAATGCCAATGCACACCATCAGTAGCATCGCTTTTCGGCGCTAATTTCATATTTTTCCCATATTGGGCACTCGTAATGACTAGCAAGTAGTCCATACTCCTTACAGTAACTTATCGTATCCGCCTTCAAATTCTCCCTGCACAATTTGAGGAAGAAGTACACGTCTTCGGTACGGCTCATCACAACACGTGGTTACGTCTGTACTCGAAGCTGGACACGGACACAATGATGTTCTACCAGCGCGTTAACAGTTACGCCACCTCCGCAGTCAACAATCCCTACCAAGAGACATTCACAAGCCCGCCACTTTCTACCCACGCTATTCGGTCATTGTCCCCCTCTCCATTCCATCACTGTCTCCCGCTATGAATCCTTGCACCAATTTTTTTTTTATTTTATTAGGTTATTTTACGACGCTTTATCAACAGCTTTGGTTATTTAGCGTCTGAATGAGATGAAGGTGATAATGCCGGTGAAATGAGTCCGGGGTCCAACACCGTAAGTTACCCAGCATTTGCTCGTATTGGGTTGAGGGAAAACCCCGGAAAAAACCTCAACCAGGTAACTTGCCCCGACCGGGAATCGAACCCGGGCCACCTGGTTTCGCGGCTAGACTTGCTAACCGTTACTCCACAGGCGTGGACTCCTTGCACCAATCCTTGGACGTTACTACAAGATGTTATAGGCCCTGCTAACACGTGGTCTAAATGGATAAGAAAGTTATTTTTGACGAAAAACTTGGATTACAAGCAAAGGTTCAAACTTGCCCTTTTCGCTTTCGCGAATGGCACTTCGCTTCCCCTATTACTCGAAACTCTCAGATTCACTAAAGCATTACAACCGAAACACGAGAGACATTACATTTCCCTCTACGCGAGACTGCAAACTGATGCAGAATTCAGATCTCGCTATTACACTTACGACCTCATTTTGCGTAGATTCGTAAGTTTGAGAGATGAAGTTTAGGAGTACATCATGCTCCAACATTAAGCTGCCCTTTTAAGGCCAAAAAATACGTACTATGACATATCCAACGACACACATTGCATTTCTGCAATACGTTACGGCAGTTCCCTTGAACACAAATAGATTCAGGGGAGACTGTACTGAGCCGGTACTCCTATCTCTGCTATGTTAAATTGGTGATGTTCAAGTGCACATTACTAAAGAAATATTGGAGATAGACTTCTGATTTTTTTTATGTTATTATCTATGATTCTGTGAGCAAAAGCAAGCAAAAACCAATACTCATTTAATTTATTTTGAATTAATGTTACTTTTTAAACTTTAAATTTTGTATGAAATTTTCAACAGAAAATTTTTCGCCAAGAGAAAATTTTGAAACTATACACAAAAAGTTTTACTTGCGATTTAAGAGCTTTCTCTAGGGAAGGAGCACACAAAATTTCAGCTTCCTAACTTTAGTAGTTTCTTAGTAAAGTGCACTTTCATATTGAAAAAATTAAAAATGAGAAAATTGCATTTGAAGTTTACATATACCTTTCAAAATTTTCCAGCTCCATAATCTGGACTGTTGGCCTCCTCATCTTCTCTTCTTCTTTTGAGGTTTCTCTTCTGTCTTGCTGCCTTGGACATCAATTCAACTGCCTGTTCTGCCTTTGCCACTCGAATATCATCCAACTCTCTGAGAAATGTCAATGTATTATAACCCGGTGCTATACCTAAATTCTGTAACACTTAGCTCGTCCTATGTTGCCTACGTTAAAACTGATTACTGCGTCATAGACTCCTGCTTTCAAAGTTTTCAAGCCCACAAATGTAGTTTTTGGAACCCTCAACCACACGAAATTGTTGAAGAATTCATTTGGATTTTGTGTCAATCCGTGTACACACTTCTTCAGGAAGTCTGGATGAGCAAGGTCTCTGTATATTGGCTTCAATTTTGTCATCACTTCTACTGGTAATCCATGATGTTTTTATGCTGATTTATCCACATTGTATTTACACCAAGAGTCTGGTCCCTTAGGGCAGAGCTGATGGTGAGGTTGCTCGTCGGTTGACAACTTGTGGAAATACGTTGCCCACACAGCCCGCTTCATTTTATTTATATCATCTGTATTATTTCTGATAGCATTGCCATAATACATCTGCAATAAATCAATTGCGTCTTTTGTCACTCTATTTCTACCCCCAATGATCTTACCATCAGCTAGTTTTTGCCCTTTCATATCTTTCACTAATTTTCTCAGTCGATTGCCATCCTCTTCTGTACATGTCCTAAACATCCCATTTTTTCAATTTTAAAATGTTCACCATATGGTGTGAAACTCGACAGATGTTAAATATGCATTGGGTTTTCGGGATGTGCGCAGTAGAAGACTTTCGAAATAAGACAGTGTGAATTTATAACAATAAATATAATTAACCAACAATATATATGTATACATAAATGAGTTGATGGATTAATAAGATTAAGTAAAGAAAATAATATGATGAAATAATCAGAATGAATATAATACATGACTGTGCAAAATTTGACATCGTGCTAGAGATTCCATTAATCTCTGATAATTTTAATTTGAGTTGAGTAATAACTTCCACAATTATCAATATCATAACTTACAAGATATTCCGCACTGGAAACGTCACACACATTTGATATCGCAGAGAGAGAGAGAGAGAGAGAGAGAGATAAAGAGACATTTATAAAGGTAAGATGACAATAAGTCAAACCCCGCGTAGATGATAAATCGGAAAGTCGATATCAAAACTAGTTAAGAATCAACCCATTTTGACCTCCGGTGTATTAGATACTTTATCCCGATATCGAACAGTCCCGCACTCATGATATTTACGCAAGAAATTACAATGAAAATCTCAATATGGCGTAAAAGTTCCACACGCAGTTTTCCAGATAATTTGTGCATACACTAAGTAATGTATAAAGGCCCGCGAATACACTTCGCGTAAACTGGAGAAACTATCGTATCAAAATGCACTAAATTATCCCCATAAATAAAGTCAAAGCATGTATCCCAGCAATATATAGAAAGGATATATATATATATATATATATATATATATATATATATATATATAACAAGTATCCTTCTATCTACATATAATTCTACTGGGTAAATAAGCTCTCCAGCTAGTATTACGACAACAACAGTAAATCAGTACATCAAGTGTATGAAAAGACACAGATAGAAAGCAACCAAATGGCTAAGCCAAGCTAACTACATGATGCAAATATCTGAGTGGAGCACATAGTACAAACAACGATAATACATTCTCAATAGAACCTTTCCAAACGACGAATTCCCAAGCACAATCTCTCAAACCAACAATCTGTTCCCAAGTTTAACCTTTCCAATCGACGACTTGTTCCCGAGTGTCGTTCCGTACTTTTAACCGTAAACAGGAAAACTCGCCTTCCCTCTCTCTCGAATACATCATAATCTAACCGGCCAATTAGGATTTAGAAGAGAAGAAGTGAAGGGAAAAAGAGGACGCTGTCAGTATCCTATGAGGAGAGTGCACACTATCGGTGGTATAACGGAGAAGTATGCCCGTTGAGACGTCGAGCTCGGCTCAAATTCATATCCCTTAATATATTTTTTAAACTTTAGAAGTAGAGAGTATCGGTAATAGTTTTCTTGTTACTTTGTTACGACTATTGTATCTCTCTTCTCAATTTGTCGTAGGTGCTTCTTCTTCATTATCTTTATTTTGGCTGTATTCTTATTCACTTCAACTATTTCTGATTTCCTTCTATTTTCTTCTTGTCGTTTCAAGTTTTCTGCCTACGAAGACGTCTTTCTTCTTTCTCCTTTTTTATCTTCTATCAAAGCTCTCGAATGATTTTTAACATTCTTAAATTCCTGTCTTAGTAGATCCTTTTTCTCTTTAGATAGTCTTAATCTTTGTGTTTTAATAACTGATGAGAAACTTTTTCTTTTCTCTTTCCATACTGTTCCGGATTTTGGTCGTCCACAAGAGACTGAAGTGGCTTTCTTATTTTTTTATCTGAATCAGGTTCTTCACTGCTGTCATTTTCAATGTGCTGTTCTTCATTTTTATCATCTTCAGGTGCTTTTGTTTGAGGAAGAATATCTTCCAGTTTTATAATTTTCATTGTTCAATTACTTATATATTATACAATAATATAGCTAAAATAATTATAATCTAATGCTAACATAACCACAACACCACAAATCACCAACACATGTTGCTGTTCAACATTCATGAATGCCAACAAGAGTTTCGGAGCCTCATTTATATATGCGAACGCTTCTGCAGCTGGCTGTATTCTGAATTTCATGTTATAGTAAGTAGATTAAATTTGAATACAAACCAAAATATTATGCTACATTGATTTATCACGGTTTTACGGTTTTGTTTTCGTACAAATGTATTGTAATTGTGCTGTTCCCATACTATCTCAGAAGAAAGGATCGCGCTCTGTCAGTAGATAGGCCCCGTAACGTCACTGTTCAGCTCAACCTTCTCTCCACGCTGTGCTCAGTATCCAGAGATTGCCGAGCAAAGAGCGTGGCGGCTCTGTGGTATGACATCACAGTGCACGGAAAATTCCGACCACTGCCCTTGTGCCTTCTGACGAATAGTATGATCTTCTTGTATGTCCTTACGTGTGACGAACAGAGTAATATGTAAGGAAGAAATGGCATATTCAGTTCCTTGATAAAATTAATGGAAGCTGTGAAATTGTCCAGGCCAAACAGTAGACGCTTCTAGTGCCCACATTTGGAGAAGCTAATAGTGAACTTCAGCTCCATAAGCTCTTGATTTATCAAATTTCACATTACATATTCTTTCTAAAGTTTTTAATTGTGACAGCCTGTTTCCCTTGAAGTGAACTAGAACTCGCCTTTTGCTAGTCACATGATCTAATATTAACTTGCAATTTTATTTACTTCGAATGCACTTATAGTGTTATAGGAGTTGAAGCCACAATTGTAATAGTCTTCATAGATGTTCTCCTGTATGTTGTCATCAATATCTTGTAATGCATTGGGCCTCTACATTTTGGGTGGAGATTTGAAGGTTCCTGTTCCTCTGGGGATGAAAGTCTTGTAGAGTAGCGTGCAAATTAATCCGAACAACGTAATTACTTATACAAAAAACACTCAAACGGGATAAAAAAGGATCTAAGACATACCTCGTAATCTATGTGGCCTCCCTTGTTCCTAATAACAGCTCTCAGACGATTTGGCATGGATTCCACTAATTTCCCACAAATATTCTTCATTTCTTCATCGCGAAACCATACACCAATGAGGGCAGAAATCATCTTCTCCTTTGTAGAACAATCCATATTTTGCATTCTTCTTTTGCAAATTGACCACAAGTTCTCAATGGGGTTGATGTCGGGTGAGTTGCCTGGCCAGGGGAGTACCTCACCATTCTTCTTATTGAAGAATTCTGTAGTTTTTCGAGACGTATGACATGGTGCCATGTCTTGTTGGAACATACCTCTGCCATCCGGAAATGATTTTTGCAGCTGGGGTACGATTCTGGTTTCCAATAAGTGAATATATTTGTCAGAATTCATCATTCCCTTGATAGGTATTAATGCTCCAGGCCCTTCATTTGTAAAACAACTCCAAAACATTACTTTAGGGGGGTATTTTGGTGCTTGTTGGAGATGAGATGCTGTTACTTTTTCGGATCCTTTCCGTACGTAAGAAACACGGTGGCCGTGGACCTCGAAATGAGACTCACCTGAAAAAAGTACATTCTTCCAGTCATTCACTGTCCAGTATTGATGTAACTTTGCCCACATTGAGCGTTTTTTGCACATAACAGGGGTTAGCAGTTGCTTCTTAATAGGCTTATGAGCCCTTCGTCCAACTTCCAAAAGCCTACGCCGCACTGTTGTGACGTGAATATTCGCCCCAGTGGTAGCCATTAACTCGCGGGTAAAGTCGACAGCAGATAGTCTAGGATTTAATTTACTTTTCCTGACAATTAAACGATCATCTGCAGGTGAAGTCTTCCTTTTCCGGCCACAGTTTCCTTTTTTCCGGGGTGTGATGGATCTAGTCTCCCTGTATCTTTTTATGATCGAATTAACAGTAGCCAAACCGATGTGACATTCTGCAGCAATTTGCCTCTGTGTCATAGAAGAATGCTCTGCTAATGTTATAATTTTAGACAGTTTTCGTGGAGTTGTATCCATTTGTGAAGACGACAGAATGTACACAGGATTGCAGTATTAAGTCTTCAACACAACTGAAATGCTTATAAGTACAAAACAACAGGCAAAATGTCACATATTATAAAAAAAATAATGACTGACCTTCAACAATGGAATTACACGTGCTACAGATGTCAATTAAGGCGGTATGAGCAGCTGTGAGGCCAACAATGACAGAAAATGTGAAAATATGTCGTGTTCGGATTAATTTGCACGCTACTGTACTGCTGGAAGAGCTAACTTCAGGTACGGGCTCTTTCTGTCCTTCAAAATCACTATATCTAACCAACGTATCCTCATGCATTTCTGTGTCATCCCCATTGAATTTGTGTATTATTATGCTATACAGTATAACACGTTCGTGAACTCCATATTCTCGACTCCGATTACGTTTCCATATTCAGCACGTCGCAACTTTGCCTCTAACATTTTGACAACATTCATGAGATTAATTCGCCACATGATATTGATGTATACTGTTAGACTCTAACCTAAACCGAACACTCCAAAAGACGGCCTCCTACTGCAGCTATACTCTTCACATAACTAGAGTAAGTGTTTCTTAGTGCAGGTGCAACTTACAACCGTCGAATGGCGCTAGGAGACAACATCTGAGTTGTGTATTGAAATGACTCATACCACTGTTTTTGGGATGAGCGATTTATATTTTAAGCACATTTTCGTGCGGTTCTGAGCGTTCGATGTCACGCACAACCCTTGTTAGTTAATTTAAGTGTCTCTGTGTAACTCCTTCATTTTTGCTTTGCTCACCTTTATATTCTCCATACTTAAATTGATTTTTTGAATTAGGAACACTTTTAAGGAACACATGTGTACCTCTCTGCAGTGCTTAAGAATGTCGTCTGCTATTTGTTCCAATAGCCCGGTGAGTTGACATATTCATCGTGTCAGAGAATGCATTATTTCCGGGATTCACAGTCAGAGAATTAAGTGTTTGCCTGTGCTGTTTGAACAGATCTTTACAGTGTCATTGCACAAATATAATTTATCGCCTTTTTCATTTTTAAATTGATCTGCAGAATTATCCGCAAAAACACTTGATTTCTGAATGAGGTGACGTATTTCCTTGGAATTTGAATGAAATTTACGGGAAGAGGGCAATGTGGCCGAACACTGCGACCTTTTCTGATCTATTGTGCTAAACCTCAAGTTAGGCGTATTCCCAAACACACACCGTCCGAATACACTAGTGTTCGCTGTGTACACAGAATTCGACCATGCAATCCACCTCGTCCCTACTAGGGACCTAGCGTGTATGGATGGCCGCCGATCAAGGAATGCCTTGAATTGACGACGAAGTGGAGAAATGATGAAAGAATGATAATGATGTCTGATAAGGGGCAAAAACGGAAGAGCTCAGAGAAAACACTACTGCGTCCTTGTTCGACAACAAGCGCGATTATAAATTTTTCAATGAAATATCCCAAAAATAACCGCGATTTGAAACAAGGCCGCCAGCGTGACAAGCTGGAGGTCTGACTATTCAGCTACCGCAGAGATGACGTCTTTGCTGATATTAAACGAAAGTTCTACACTTTCCAGAGTCCTTTAAAATACATATTCCTTATGATCGTTTGCCCGATATGAATGTTTTCATGGGTAAATAGATATCCAACTTACGATGGGTTAGAATACTGCTCGATGTAGATATGACAGTGTTACCAATATTTTCCGGTTTGTTCGGCAAATATTTATGTTATGACTGTCCGCTCATAATTCTGTTAACTGCATAGAATATTTGGGAACATCCGTCGAAGCTATTAACTAATGTCCGTGAATTTAATGTTGTAGTGTTATATGTGGACCACACTTCATAAGATTAATTTCAAATTTCCGGATCATTTTCCCAGTTATCTTGAAGAGTTGAAGCTAAATCAATACAAGCATTTCTGGAATCATCTGCAAAACGCGAAACTCTTTTCTGACAATCTCCAAGATATGATTTAATGTCTACAATGAGAAAGGAGACTAACATAGAGAAAATATTCAGTTTCCGGTGTGAGCTAAATCTTCGATCTGTGGGCCACGAAATGGAGATCTGCTGTTCCTCCAAACATCAGTCTCGTAGAGTACATAACTCCAACCATCTATGTTGTATATATTCATAATTCTTGTATGAAGAAAATGAAATAGAGTATTTATGTAAGTTCTAACTTTCTTTTTGGAGACAGTGCATTGTAAACGTTACAATGTAACATTTACTTCAGTTACGCATTCTGTTGCGTCATTACATTCCCACTTTTATGTCGTTACATTATGTTATTAATGGCTGGTTTTCTGTGAAAATTCTGACCAGAATCCATTCCTTCTTCCATTAATTTTCATGCAACTATTGCAATATGATTTTCGTCTCTATGCTGGGAAATTAAGAATATTTCTCGAAAATTTCTCCATTCCTAAGCTAGTTACAAGATTCGGTCTTACTTGCCCTATGGGTTCTACAGCTACCGAAATAACAGAAACTTCATCAGCAGCTCAAAACTGTTGTTTAAAGTCACTCTGTGCCCGAACAAATGCTTGTTAAAGCACCTGAGACTCCAAATGCTGTTGGCAGATTTTGTGTGATTTTAACATTGAATGCAGGAAAGAATCTTGTTGCTTCTCTAAATTGTTAACTGAAGTTGAACGTGTTAAAGCTGTAACCTGTGTTACTGTAAATTCCTTGTGTACTATTGCCACTATTAAGTGGGATTGTACTGTTTGATCGGTGGAGTTATTTCTTGGAGCTAAAGTTTTTCTGTATATATTATATTTTATGTTTCAATTATTAGCAAACAATAAATAAATAAATAGTTAAATAAATAAATAAATGCTTGAGGAATCCATTACCTACTGGTCACGTAGATGATTAAATTTATTCGATGCTGAATCAAAAACTGACACAATAACACGCCCCATCTAGTTTCCAGGATATATAATAGTCAGCATTGTTACCAGAAACGTTAATGTTTGTGAACAATTGGTCTATACTTTTTAGCCAGGAACTGTTGTCACACTCGAAGTTCCTGTATGCTGGTTCAACATAACAGCTCAACCTACAGTAAATTATTAGCTACACACATTAAAGGAAATGCATCAGCTGGTGCAAGAAAGATATTTTCTAACTCAGGAACCTCCAGATTAAACTTTTGTCTGTTAAATATATGATCGTCCAATCTTTTTCAAATTCAGTTGAGTGTTCATCTTCTAAGCCTGTACAAGAATATTTCGTACCTTGTAAAAGAAACATACTTTTAACAGGCTACGTATTGTCTTCTGGAACGAATGTGTGTTGCTTCCTTATTGCAAGGCATTTGTAACTGGCTAAGTTCTGTCTTCTGTACAGGAGTTCTTAGATAATTTCAGTCTCTGTGTAGGCTAAGTCATTCACGTTTGTCATACTCTTCTTTTTTCATTTATTTATTTATTGTCGCTTTAACATATAACAAAAGTCATATCGCGACCCGAATTAATTTTAACAATAACATAACATTTAGAAAGTTACACTAAACATTACACAATTTTATCAAACAACCCAGTTAACTTGAAAAACTGTATGACACTATTGCAGTAAGAAGGTTCACCAAGAGATCTTGCTATATCGTTGGGGATTTTTAGTTGTCGTAACTGATTGTATTGAGGACAGTCCTGGATGATGTGCTTCACAGAAAGAGTTTCAGTGCAAGTGTTACAAACTGGAGGAGGTTTCTTCTTTAATAAATAACCATGTGTGAGCTTGGAATGTCCAATACGTTGTCGGTTGATGAAAACTTGATTCCGTTTGATAGATGTTTAGTTGGATAGGATAAACTGGAAGCAGTTCTAATTTCCCTGAGTTTGCTAGTAGATGACTGAAGCCAATTGGAGTACCATAGATCATTTAACTTAGTTTTAAGGTGAGTGGCTATATCATTATTCCAAGTGTCAATGTCCATATCCTGTATAGGAAGACGGGTTGCTTCTTTTGCTGCCATTTCATTCTGTTCACTTCCATGCAGACCTTGATGGGAGGAAATCCAGATTACGATAATTTGCTTTGATTGATTGTAGATCTCAGTGTAATAATGTTGAATTTCGTTGATGAGTGGAGATTTAGAGGATGAGTTATGTAGGGCTTTTATGGCAGATTGAGAATCCGTAAAGAGCAGATACCGATCGCCATCAGGATGTTTTAGTACATTCTCAAAGGCCTTTTCAATTGCATATAGTTTAGAAGAGTAAACTGTATAAAATGTTGGTAATGTATGCAGCATGATGTGGGTAGGATAAACTATTGCACATGCAGTGCCGTCTTCAGTTTTGGAACCATTCTTATAAATATGAAGATAATTTGGATATTTTCCACAGATTTCGTTGAACAATAGTTGATAAATGTTTTTATTCGTTTGTTCTTTTGGATATTTGCATAATTCTGTATTTACATATGGTACTTTGATCCTCCAAGGTGGTATACTTGTTTCTATTTCTTTAGACGATGTCCGAGAGATTTCTATATTTATTTCACTGAGATATTTCTGTAATCTTGTAGAATATGGTACTGAATGTGTTACTTGCGGAAGAACTCTATGATTAAAGGCAGAGGAGAAAACATACATATACATTCTAGAATTTGGAAGGGAAGCTGTCTTGAGAGCATAGTTAATGCTTAGTTGTTTTCGTCGAATGTGTAATGGCGCTTCACCAACTTCTATAAATATACTGTGGTGGGACAAGCTCTAAATGCTCCGAAAGCTATACGTAGAGCTGAAGTCTGTATTGTATCGAGCATTTTCAAAATAGTAGGCTTTCCTGAATTATACTGTAAACTATAGCTCCATAATCCAATTTGGCTCGAACAATGGACTTATAAGAACACATTAATACATGGCTGTCTGCTCCCCAATTGTTTGCAGACAGTATTTTCAAAATATTAATTCTGCGAAGACAATCAGCTCTCAGAGCCTTGAGTTGAGGTAACCATGTTAGTTTTTTATCAAATATAATTCCTAATAATTTTAATGTTGTTACAGTTGGAATTATTATGACGTTCAATTGTGGATTAAAGGAACGATGATCAGCTTTTTTCCTTGAAAATAGTATACTTTTCCTTTTGCTTGGAGATAATTTAAAACCAGTTTCTTTTGACCATCTTAGGATTTCGTTAAGGCATGATTGTAGAATTTCTTTTGTTGTAGATCCATTTTTACCTCTGCAGAAGATAAGGTCGTCTGCTAAGAGACAACTTTTAATGGGAGAGTTTATTACAGAAGTAATATTGTTAAACTCTTTTTTTTATTTTCTGATTTTAGATTGATTTTTTTGAATTAGGAAAATTCTTTGGGAACACATGCTAATCTCTCTGCAATTCTTAAGAACGGCGTCCCCTATGTGCTCCAATAGCCCGGACCTTACACATTTTAATCTTGTAAAAAATTTCACTGCTTTTTATGATTCTCAGTCAGAGAATGAAGTATTTCCCGGTCCAATTTGGACAGTTATTTACAGTATCATTGTGTAAACATATTTCTTCAGATCTTTTATTTATAATTGTTTCTTCAGATTTTTCCGTAGGGACACTTGATACATCAATGATGCCGACGTATTTATTCGGTATTGGAATGGAATTTACCGCAGAAGGATAGTGTGGTCCAGCATTAAGACTTATTATGAGCTACTACGCTACCAATCAAGCTAGGCGCGTATCCAAAAGAAAACCATCCCAATATATTAGGGTTCGATGCTTACATAGGTTTCGAACAGGCAACACAAAATCGTCCCTAGCAGAGACCCCTCCGTGCGACACCAGCCGGCGATCGGGGAATGCTATGAATTGACGACGAATTACAGAAATGATGACGCAATGAATTTCATGCCTAATATTAACAGAAACGGGAGAAACGTAAGAAAATTCCTACTGCACCATTATCTACCAAAAGTGTCACTATGTATGTTTTAAAGAACAATTCTAGACCTGACCAGGAATCGAACCAGGGCTACCTGTGAGAGAAGGTGGTGGTCTGACCACTCAGCCACCGTAGGCAATACATCTTTCCTTGTACTAAATGAAAGTTCTACACATTCTAGAGTCCTCTCTAACAACAGATATTTTAGACTCGTTACGCCGTGTGGAAAACGATATTTTCTTGGGTAAATGGAACTACCGCTTACGAGATGTTAGGATATAGTTTGATGTACAAGTGACAGTGGTACCAATATTTCCCGACTTCTTCGGCTAATAATTACATTGTAATTGTCCACACATAATAGTGTTAACTGCATAGAATACTTGGGAGCAACCTTCGAAGCTATTAACTGATGTCCGTGAGCTACTGGTGAAATTAATAATTTAATATTATATGTGGTCCCCACTTCGGAACATGAATTTCAAAGTTCTGGAACAGTTTCCCAGTCATCTTCAAGTTGTTGAGCTAAAGCTATATAAACATTTCTGGAATCATCTGCAAAACGCAGACGATTCTTGTGACAATCTCCAGGATATGAATTCCTCTCTACAATGAGAAAGAGAAACTGACATCAAGAACATTTATTTTGCGATGTGTCCTAAAACTTTAATGTTCAGGACGCGAATGTGGAGTTCAGCTGTTCACCCAACCATCTGGCACACAGTACAGTTTCGCAAATTACATAAATCCGAACATCCTATGTTAAACGTATCTGGAAGTCTTGTACGCTGAGACTGAAATAGAGAAATAAACAAGTTGTTTGATCTTTTGGATATAGTGTATTGCGAGCGTTTCAATAAAACAAATATTCTAGATTTGAATTCTCTTGCGTTATTCAATTCGCATTTTATACCATTATCCCACGTTATTAATGACCGGTCGACTGTGAAAAATCTGACCATATTTCATTTCCTGTTTTCCATTAATTGTAATGGAACTATTTGATTTACGACGCTCTTGTCGAGGCTTGGTAATTTCAGAATATTACTCCAATTTTTCTCTCCTCCACAGCTATTTACAAGACTGGGTCTTACTTGACCTGTTGGTTTTGCGGCTATCGAAGGAACAGAAGTTTCATCGGAAGCTGAAAACTGTTTTTTCATGGCAAATTGTGTCTGAACAAATGCTTATTGAAGCACCCGAATCTCAAAATTCAATTGGTAGATTTTTGTGTGGCTTTAATACTGAATGCAAGCGTGAATTTTGTTGTTTCCCAAAAATGTTAGCTTAAGTTGAAACTGTTGAAACTGTAACCTGTGTACTGTAATCGACGTACGCACTTTTGGCCCTATTAAGCCGGATTGTACTGTCTGATCGGTGCAGTTATTTGCTGTAGGACCATCATTAAGGGGACTAATTTATTAATGCTCATTGAAGCTATAACATACTGGCCAAGTAGTCCATTAAATCGATTCGATGCTGAATGAAAAGCAGAACAATAACAGGTTCCAGCTCGTTTCCAGAATTTCTAATAATCAGCACTGTTATTAGAAACGGTGGTATTTGTGACGGGATCGTTCTTTACATTTAAGCCAGGAACTGTTGACACACTCGAAGATTTTATCTGCTCTTTCAACATAACGGCTGAACCTTCAGTACATTAGCAGCTACATACACCGAAGTAATTTCGTCAGCTGCTGCAAGCAGTGTATTTCTCTAACTTAGGGACCTGCTGAGTAAACGTTTGTTTGTGAAATATACATGGTCTTGCAATCGTTTTCGATTTCAACTGAGTGTCTATCTTCCAAGCCTGTAGACAATATGTGTTCCTTTCTTAAATGCAACACACTTTTATCTGGCTAAGTGTTTTCTTCTCTAGATGCGTTCTTAAATAATTTCACAATCTCTGATTGTGTAACGTTCATATTTTTGGCCTTTATCTTCTTTATATACTCCACTGTTAGCTGTTTTGAGTTGGGAACATTTTTAAGGAACACATGTTTACTCTCTGCAGTTGTTGAAACGGCGTCTGCTAGATTCTCCAATAGTCCGGACAGTAGATAATTTCATCGTGTCAGAAATTTATTATTTTTTTTTTTACGTTTTCGCGGGTCCTATGTGAACAGGTATTTACAGTATCATTGTGTATTGAAACATTGTCTATTTTTATATTTATATAATCTAAAGAATTTCTCGAAATAACACTTGATTACTCAATGAGACGGACGTCTTTCCTTTGAATTGGAATGGAATTTACGTGAGGAGGGTACAGTACCCCAGAACTGGGACCTGTTATGGTCTATTGCGCTAACCCTCACTAACACTAGTATTGGCTGCGTACACATGTTTCCTGGTACAAATCTAAAGTTCTACTCATTCATGATTGCTCTAAAACGACAGCTTTTTATTCTCGGTAGACCGTGATGAAGAGAAAGTTTTCTTGAGTAAATAGAACTCACACGAACAAGGTGTTACAATATCTCTTGATGTACAAGGACGTTCAAAGAGGAGTGGATCAGGACAGCACGTTTGCACATCTCCTTTTTATGTTAGGTTAGGTTCTTTTCAAACTGAAATGACGAGTGAAACGTACAGTTAAAATTACTCTAACCTAACCTAACTTAACATAAAAAGGTTAGGTTAGGTTAGGTTAGGTTAGAGTAATTTTAACTGTCCTACGCTTCACTCGTCATTTCAGTTTGAAAATAACCTAACCTAACATAAAAAGGAGATGTGCAAACGTGCTGTCCTGATCCACTCCTGTTCAAAGATATCTGACCCTACTGACCCTGATAGTGATCGATAATTTGTGTGTAAATGTATTTTCTTTATTTATATTTCTATGACTAGATGGCGAAGGTAATAGTCATTGTTGCCAATCGTAGATAAATATACCGACTTAAAAAATTCATATTTTACCCCACTTTACTGATTGTAAAACAACACTGAGTTCGGTTGGAAACAGCTGATATTGTCTATTAGAGGAATAATTAATGCTTAATCTACATAATAACTTTCCCTGACACATTTAACTGCTCCAGTAATGATGCCACCTATTGAGAACTAGCGGAACTCTTTCAAAATTTGTCAATTTTTCATATCTTTGATTCTGACTTTTCCCGTGACTGAAAAATTCGCTTACACGATCATAAAATCGTAGGTTTAATACATTTCATCTTTTCGATAACATTTCATACGCAGCTGGTGAGATAAATTTAACTGCCAGGTAAAGGGGGATCCTTTCCCGGTGATTTAGTTTTTTATTGATATGATTTACTAATCCTCCGGACCCTTTACATCCGGAGGTTATATCTGTTGTTTTATATTTGATTTTAAATTATTGACTTCGGACTTTCTACATCCGAATATTTTATTCAATTTTGTTGTTTTTAAAATATGATACACAATTTATCTCTGGTGGTCTTTGTTTTATTGTTTTATTTGTTCGTTTTGTATACCAGCTAGGGTCGTAGAATTGCTCACTTTTATGATTGTGTAGAAATCACCTTATGCATACTGCATTTGTGTGCCTCGTTTTACCGTGACAACGCCTTTTAGTTCTTTTAGCACTCCGATTATTATATTATTTATGTCTTTGTTATATTCAGAATTTTAGTTAAGGGCGCAAATAGCCAGAGTAGCTGACGCGCCCTTTTTAAACCCTACTACTACTACTACTAATACTACTACTACTACTACTACTACTACTACACTACTACTACTACCGAATTTGAATGTGTGTTACTGTAAGTGATGTATGTACTATTGGCATTATTGAGCCGGATTGTACTGTCTAATCGATGCAGTTATTTGTTGGATCACTAAGAGGAAACATTTACTAATGCTCGAGGAAATGTTTACAAACTGTAGACCAATAAATTAATTCGATGCTGAATCAGAAGCTGAAAACAATAACAGGCTCCAACTGTCTCCAAGATTTGTAATAATCATGACTGTTGCTAGAAACCGGGGTGTTTGTGGCGGGAACGTTGTACACATTTAACCCAGGAACTGATGACACTCGAAGTTTCTGTCTGTTGGTTCAACATAATGGTGAAACTTATTGTACATTACCAGTTCCATACACCAAAAGAAGTGCATCAGCTACTACAGGCAGTGTATTTTCTAAAATAGGGACCTGATGATTGAGCAATTGACTGTTAAATATATGGTCTTGCGTTCTTTTTCGTGGTTAGTTGACTGTTCAAGTTTCTATACGAATATGTGTACTTTATTAACGCAACACACTTTTAACTGGATTAATGCTGTCTTCTGTACGGGAGTTCTTAGATAAATTCACAGTCTCAGATTATGTAACTCCTTCATTTTCGGCCTTCCTCTTTCTTATATTCTCCAATGATAGATTCATATTTTGAATTAGGAACATTCTTAAAGAACACTTGTGTATCCTTCTGCTGTTCTTAGAACGACGTCTGCTATCTGCTCCAAATGCCCGAACAGTATACCTTTTCATCGTGTGAGAAAATTAATTTTTTTTAAAGTATTCTCAGTCTGATAATTAAGCATTTGCGGGTACTATGTGAACAGATATTTACAGTATCATTGTATAAATATATATTGTCGGTTATTTACTTATAAATTCATTTGCGTAATTTTCCGCAAAAATGATTTATTTCTCAATGAAGTTGAAGTGTTTCCTTCAAATTGGAATGGAATTTACGGGAGGAGAACACTGTGGTCTAGCACTGCTACCTGTTATGGTCTATTTCGTTAAGTCTGAAGCTAGACGCATTCCCGAACCCACCTTGTCTCAATACACCAGTGTTCGCTGCGTACACATGTTTCGAGCAGGCAACGCCCCTCTTCCCTAGCACAGCCCCTTCCTTGTGTTGACAGCCGGTGATCGGGAAATGCCTTGAATTGACGACGAAATGGAGAAATTATGTAAGAATGATGTTGATGCCACAATATGTGGAAAAAACGGGGAAATCCGATAAGACACATACTGCGTACTTTTCCATCACCTGTTTCACTGCAGATTGTTCAATGAAAAATTACAGACTTGAAGGGGTCTTGAACTAGAACCGTCTGCGTGACAATATGAATTTCTGAGTGCGCAGTCACTGCAGAAATGACGTCTTTCCTTACACTAATCGAAAGTACTACACCTGCTAGTGCCTCCTAAAGAGACAGATTTCGTATGCTCTTCATATGCCTGTTAGGTCGTGATGAAGATAATGTCTCCTTAGGTACATAGATCTCCCACTTACGAGGTGTTAGAAGATTGGTTGATGTCAATATGACATTTTTACAAATATTTTGCGGCTTCTTCAACAAATAATTATTTTGTGACTGTCTGTTCACAACTGTTGAGTGCATATAATATTTAGGATCTTCTGTCGAAGCTACTAACTAATGTCCGTGAATTACAGCTCAATTTAGTTACGTAGTGTTATTTATGTGGACCCCACTTCAGAAGATGAATTTCAAAGTTCCGGGACAATTTCCCTATCATATTCAAGAAGTGGAACTAAAGCTATATCAACATTTTTGGAATAATCTGCGAAACGAGGAAGTTTCTTGTGACAATTTCTAAGATATGAATACCACTCCAAAATGAGAACGGGAAACTGACATCGTGAACAATAGTTGTCGGTGTGAGCTAAAGCTTTTATCTATGGGCCGCCAGAGTGGAGATCTGATGTTCTACCAACCATCTTGTAGACTATATAATCTCGCTGCGTACATAACACAAAAAATCGTGTGTCGAACATATCCATAATTATTGTACGCTGAAACTGTAATAGAGAAGTAAAACAAGTCGTTCCATTCTCTTTGGATATAGTATATTGCAAACGTTGCATTAAAACAAATACTCCAGATTTGGATTCCGTTGCGTAAAAACCAGTCCCATTTTACTTCATTTCATTATATTATTAAAGGCCGGTCGCCTGTGAACTTTCTAACGAGATTGCATTCTTTCCTTCATTAGTTTTCATGCAACTATTGCATTACGATTTTCGTTCCCATGCTTGAAAATTTAAGAACAATTTTCGAATCTTTCTCTCTTCCACAGCCCGTTACAAGATTGCGTCTTACTTGGCCTGTTGATTCTCAAGCTACCGAAGGAATACGAACTTCATCAGCAACAGAAAAACTATTGTTTAATGCCAGATTGTGTCTGAACAAATATTTGTTGAGGCACTTGAATCTCCAAATGCAGTTGATGGATTTTGTATTGTTTTAATTTTGAATGGAGAGTGAAATCTTATTGCTTCTCAGAAATGTCAGCAGAAGTTGAAAGTGTTGAAGTTGCAACGTGTGTTATTGTGATGACGTATGTGGTATTGTCACTATTAAGTCGGATTGTACTGTCTAATCGGTGCAGTTATTTGTTCGAACACTAAAGGGACTTATGTATTAATACTCGAGGAAGTCATTACATTGTGGCCAGGTAGATCAATAAATTGATTCGATGCTGAAAGAAAAAAAAACTGAAAAGAGTAAGAGTCTCCGCTGGTTTCCAGGATTCTTAATAATAAGCAATGTTACTACAAAGAGAGTATTTGTGACGGGAAAGTTCCCTACGTTTGGGCCAGTACCAGCTGACACAATCGAATTTCCTACATTCTGGTTTAATATAACGGCTGAACCTATAGTACATTATCAGCAGGTTTCGGTCCTGGGCACAGAAACGCATGAAGTTCAGAACGCACCAATATAGTGTTGTGTTGGTCGAGTGGACTGCGAGATGGAGCGCGTCGTTACTTCATGTCTCAACATGTAAACAGTCCGTCATAATACGGCACAAAATATATTTCATCCTGTACAAATGCAGTATATACAGTACATTTATTTTATACCATTGAAGTATTAAGGGGAGATGTAACCTTCAATCAGGTGTGCCTACGCCGAAGCCTGTTACACGTACCGCAGCCAAGCAGCAATACACACAACGGTAATGGTCATTACGGACCCACCTGTGATGTTGCAGTCACCCTACACGGGTCATGACGTAATTTATACTCCGTGTACTCTAAACCTCATACTGGTTACTCTGTGTCCCTACGCCGAAACCTGATTATCAGTTACATACACCGAAGTAAATGCGTCAGCTGCTCCAGGCAGAGTCTTGTTGATTGAACATCTGTCTCTTAAATATATGATTTCCCAATCTTTATCGATGTTAGTTTAGTGTCCATCTTCGAAGCCAGTACACGAATTTGGCTTATTTTCTTAATCCAGCACGCTTTTAACTGGCTAATTGTCTTCTGTACAGAAATTCTTGGATAATTTCACGGTCTCTAGCTGTGTAAATCATTTCTAGGCTTTCTCTTCTTTATATTCTCCAATGTTTGATTGATTCTGAATTGGGAACATTTTTAAGGAAGACATATTTATCTATCCGCAGTTGTTAAGAACGGGGTCTACTGTCTGCTCCAGTAGCCCGGACAGTAGACATTATCCATGTGTCAGAATATGCATCTTTCAGGGGTTCTGAGTCATAGAATTAAGTGTTTGCGGGTCCTATATGAACAGATATTTAAAATATCATTGTGAAGAATTATTTTGTGGCCATTTATATTTATAACTTCATCTGCAGAATTTTCCGCAATAACACCTAATTTCTCAGTGACGCCGACTTCCTTGAAATTGGAATGGAATTGGCGGGGAGACGGCACTGTGGCCCGACATTACGACATTTTAAGATCTATTGCGCTACCCCTCAAGTTAGGCTCATTCCAAAAAAACACAATGTGTCAATACACTACTGTTTGCTACGTACACAAGGTTTCAAGCAGCAACCCCACCACGTTCCTAATACAGACACTCCGTGTGTCGCCAGCCGGCGATCGGATATGCCTCGAATTAACGACGAAATGGAGAAATGTTGAAAGAAAAATGTATATACCTAATATGAGGAAGAATCGGGAAACCCAAGAAAACACTTACTGCATCGTTGTCCGCCACAAATGTCAGTATGTATTTTTCAATGAAAAAGCTCATTCCTGGCCGGGAATCAAATCAGTGCCACCTGGATGAATAGCTGGATGTCTGAACATTTATCTACCGCAGGGATGTCTTTCCTTATACTAAATGAAAGTTCTACACATTCTAATGTCCTTTAAAACGACAGATTTTTATTATGCTCGTTAGGCCGTCAGTTAGTGGGGATTAAAAAGGGCGCGTTAGCTACTATAGCTATTTGCGTCCTTATCTAAAATTCTTCACAAAAGAAAAACACAAACAATGCAATAACCAGGGGATTAAAAATAATCAAAAAACGTTTTCACGGTAAAAACGAAGTACTCAAATGCAGTATCAACAAGGTGATTCACACAATTCATAAAAATGCGTAGGTCTCAGAAACTAGGTAGTATTCAAAAAGAACTAATAAAGTAATGAAACGAAGACCACCAGAACAAATTGCAAAGCACATTTCAAAACAACAAAATTTTATATAATATTCGGAAGTAAAATGTGCGAAGTATCGGGTATGTAAAGAAACAAATATAAAACAAATTTAAACCCTGAATTAAATGGTCCGGAGCATAATCAAAAAGGGTCAATAAAAATTAAATCACCCTGTTAAGTTTTGTATTCGATAAAAATCTTAGAAGTGCATTTGTACAATTGAAATCAATTGCAAGAGCGTCACGTAGAATCGGCCGAATTCATACTGTTGACGGTCACGGTCATTTTTCCTGCAATGCAATGAAATATGATCGACCGTAATTGGTACATGGCATATCTCACACTCCGGTTGAGATTCGCCACGTAGATGGCCATGTATTAGACGACAGTGGCCAATCCTCAATCGATTGAGTAAAACGTCTTCGTGTCGTGACGCTCTTGTTGACGAATCACAAACTCGGATGGTATTCTTTATATTTTGTAATTTATTTCTCTCTTGTGCAGATTATTCTCCTTCCCACTACCACCATCTTTTATATTTGAAGTAATTTTGAATGTCCTGCCACCTCTCGCGCCAATACACCAGAGAGCAATTCATTTCATCAGCACTGGCTGCAGCATCCACGGCCTCATTACCTGGAATTCCTACATGACCAGGAATCCACACTACTCCAATGTCACAATCAGAGCAAGGAGGGTGTGGAAGAGCTCCTGGGTTCTTAAGAGAGCTTAACAAAAACTGATCATTAGAACTAACGAATGCATGGACAGAATACAGCTTGAAGAGTCGCAGCAGATAAGGAATTTGCCTCATGGTTGTCTAATTAGAAAGAGCAAAGCTCTGTAAAACCATACAGTTCAGCGGTAAAAACACTATTATATTGGATCAGTTTATATTCAAACTTCTCTCCATTTGTACCGAAGGAACAACCAATACAACAATTTACCCGGGATACGTCTGTAAAATCTAATGAGTACTTTGGAAATTGTGATAAAAATTCTCTAAAACGAAGTCTATAAACAAAAACTGGTATAAAATTCTTAAAACTTCGGCATAGAATTATATCAAACATGGAAATTCGCATAATGGACGGTGCAGTGATGGTATCCTCCAGTGTGCGAACTGGAGGTATGTGGATGTTGAGCTCTGAGAGCAGTTCACGAAACCGCACACCTGCTGTACGAAATCTCCATGGATTTTCACTTTATCGGCAGTAAAGATACAAATGGCGAAATGAGTAGTAAGAATTATGCTCAGGCTGCGAGCCGAGATTAACACCATATGAGCACACCAACACATTACGTCGACGAAACAGATGGTTCTCCCGCTTCACAATACAGGCTGTCTACCTGACTCATTCGGAAGGCCCCTGTATCGAGTCGTATACCATGATCATGGATAATATCTAAAAGACGTAATTTTGATCTATTTGCTGAGCCATAAATAAAACAGTCATAATCCAACTTTGATCGTATAAGAGCACGACAAATGCGTAAAAACACTATGCGGTCTTCACCCAAGTATCAATTCCCTCTGGTGCCTTCTGCAGTATTGATGCACGAGATTATTCAGTCGCCTTCTCTTGTTTTTACAAAAATACGCTTGCGAGCCTCGATAAAAATATTTTCCCGAACTCAGTGTTCTTGAATATCTTTCTCTACCATGTATTTCGTGGAATTTTTTTAATCAGCGGCTTGGTCCCCAGAAGAATTCACGCAGTTCTCGGCTTTGGGACATGAGGAAAACCCATGGTGATCACCGCAGCACTTTGCACATAAGATATTCTTGGAGCAATGTCTCTGCGTATGCCCGAACCGTTGGCGCCTAAAGCAGAGCATTGATATCGGCACATACGTACGAACAGGGACACGCTCGTAACCCACCATTATGTATTCTGTTAGGATAGGCTTTTCTAAAACAAATAGGCTGTGCTGATTGGAATAGTCCGTCCGTCCCCCTTACGCAATAAACGGTGTCTTGGATATGGATCGCTCGCCATTTCTGGTTGAATCTCTTCATCACACATGTTGTCTAGAGAATCCATATGCACCACTCCCTCCGTAGTGTTCAGCGAGGAATACCGTTCGATTTAATAGCGTAAAATCCCAGCAACTTCGCTTTCAACAGCATCCCACTCTGTTTTGGAGACATAATTTCGATGAGGAGACCACCATTGTATAGTCCAGTTGCATTTTTGACCTTCCCAAGGAGTCCGTCGCGTACGCGTCTCAAGTGAAATGGGCTGATATTTCTTATTGTTTTCTCTGATCCATCCTGCGTTGTGTTAATGAATTTTGGAAGTCGGCAATTTAACTTTCACTTTGAGAGTGTCGAGGTCCATAGCAATATTTGTTATATAACAACCAGTCGTTGTGTCTTTTCCTATTTTTGTTCCTTGAGTTGTTCCTGTTGTTTTTCTAAGGGAGGAAGAAGTGCGAAGAGGCCATTTTGTACTGGCCCCCCTTAAGCAGCTGTCGACGTCAGCCTGCCACCGCGGGGACGGAAGAAAATGTCATCTAAAAATTCTTCACAGCTCGATCCCATGCAAAACACATCACTCAAGTTACCCTCCCAACTGGGAATTACACGCCTAACGGCAAGTCTTACACCAGAAGCGAAACGAAATTTTTTGCCCCTACCATGGGAATTACCGCTCGTGCTCCCCACCCTACATTGAACAACCTCAGGATTACCCGGTTAAATCTGACCCGACTCCTAAAAAAACTCGCCCAACAAAACCGATTAATCCGAGACCGCACATCTTCAGGACACTTGTGGTTAATTACACTGTGACACCCATTTGTCAGCGGTAACATGTCGCAGCGATATATCCGCCCAATGAGCAGAGTCGGACACCAGGGCGTATAAACCGCCCCGGCCCCCCACTGTGGCTCTACGTGAATGTACTTGACTACTAGACCGGACTCCGCACCTAAACTTGCATATAGAGACAATCCACAGTGGAGTGATCATATATTCCAGTGTGTTATGTTTTTATTTAACGACGCTCACAACGGCAGGTGTTATATCAGCGTCGCCGGATGTGCCGGAATTTTGTCCCGCAGGAGTTCTTTTACATGCCAGTAAATCTACTGACATGAGCCTGTCGCATTTAAGCACACTTAAATGCCTTCGACCTGGTCCGGGATCGAACCAGCAACCTTGGGCATAGAAGGCCAGCGCTGCACCAACTCGCCAACCAAGTCGACTATTCCAGTGTGCGAACTGTTGGCAAGCGGATGTCGAGCTCGGAGAGAAGTTCACGACATCGCACACCTGCTGGACGAAGTCTACGTGGATTTTCACTGTATCGGCCGTAAAGAGACAGATGGTAAAAGGAGTCGTAAGAATAGTGCTCGGGCTATGAGGGGAGCTTAACAGTCTATGAGCACAACAAGACATTATGTCGCCGGTAGAATAATGGTTCTCCCCCTTCGCAACACAGGCTTTCTATCCGACTCGTTCGGAAAGTCCCTGTAGCGAATCATATCCTATGATTATGGATAATGTCTAAGAGATGTAACTTGGATTTATATGCTGAGCCATAAATAAAACAGCCATAATCCAGCTTTGACCGGATAACACCACGATAAAGACGTAAAAGCACTATGCGGTCTACACCCCAGCGAACCCCTGACAAAAGGCGTAAAATATTTAACGATTTTCACAACGCCTTCTCAAATCACGTATATGTTCCTTCCGCGTTAATTTATAATCAAAAATAGGGCTAAAAATCTCGCAGTGTCTGTATATTGCAACTTCACTAAATTAAGACCCAGTTCAGGATGTGGATGCAGTCCACGATGGTTATGGCTTTGGACACACTGCGTTTTTAGAGTGAATAATCTAAAGCCATTGCAAACAGCCCATTCTGATAGCATGTTGATGACCAGTTGAAACTGTCGACCGATGGGTGGAAGATATCGTAAGCTGTAATATACACTGAAGCCACCAACATATAACAGAGAAGGTACTCCGTCACCGACACAGTGGGCAATTCCATTGATCGCAATGCAGAAAAGAAGAACGCTTAATAGAGACTTCTGCGGAACGCCATTTTCTTGGAGATGTTCTCTAGAATATGTGGTGCCTACTCGAACTCGGAAACACCGCTCTGCAATGAAATTCGCAATAAACGTTGGTAGACTGCCACGAAGTTCCCAATCATGCAGAGTTTGCAGAATTCCATACTGACATGTGGTATCGCAAGCCTTTTCTAGATCAAAGAAGAGCGTCACAAGATGCACCTTCTTGAGGAAGGCATCTCAAACGGTGGTCTCAAGCCGAACAAAATTATCTGCGGCGGATCTGTAATTACGAAAACCACATTGGATATCAGATAATCGGTTTTCTGAATCGAGTACCCTCGTCGGGCGTTTACTTGTCATCTTTTCGATAACATTTCATACGCAGCTGGTGAGATAAATTTAACTGCCAGGTAAAGGGGGATCCTTTCCCGGTTTCTGGACTGGGATTAAAATGGCGGGACGCAAAGCAGATGGAAGTACACCCTGAGCCCAGATTCTATTGTATATTGACAGAAGATAGGATTTTCCAGCTTACGGAAGACGGCGAAGCATGCGGTTATGGATGCTATCAGGGCCAGGGAAGGTGTCAGTTGATGTGTCGAGTGCCGACTTCAACTCCTCGGATGTGAGCGGTGCATTGTAGTTTGCATTTTAACCATATTTAAAAGTCAGGTTTCGTTTTTCTGCAGCATCTTTGATTTTCAGAAATCCCGGGTCATAATTCTTTGTGCTGCTTATTTGTGTAAAAGTGGTAGCAAATATTTCATTCTATTGGACTCGTTACACCATTGTTCAGAAGGGCCGGAATTACAGAACTACGTTTCCCCATTATATGACGGACTTTGTCCCATGCGATGCTAATTGGTACGTTCTTTTCCAATGAATTGACTTAGTTTGTACAGCACGTCTTCTTGGCATCGCACACAGTGCGACAAGCTTAAGCTCGAAGACGTTTTAACTGGACAAAATTTTCTTGGGTCTGATGGCTCTCAAATTAGCGTAAGGCACGCTTACGGTCTCGCATTGCATCTCTACATGCATCCGTCCACCAGGGGACAGAGAAGCGTTTTGGCCTGGAGGAGGACCGGAGGATAGATAATTACGCTGATTTTATAACCAAATATGAGAAATGTTCTATTATGGTGTCCACAGTATCATGTGCCTTATCATCGAATGATATGAACTGCAATAATCCTACCCAGTCCGGCTTTTTAATAATCCAGTTTGGAGAGCGAGATTCCGCAGGACGTAAAACGGACATACGCATTCGAATGAGGTAGGGATCACTACCATGTAGGTGGTGAATCACAGGCTATTTAAAATGCGTGTTCAAAGCTGAGGTACAAATGGAGCTATGTATCATGGAGTATGTACCGTAAGCAAAGGAAAGGTGTGTTGCTTCCCCTGAATTCAATGTAATGAGATTTAGAAGAGTACATACCACTGCTATTTTATTTCCTCTGGAATCACTGGAATTTGAGCCCCAAGAGTGGTGGGATGCATTGAAATCCGCCAACACCAGATATGGAGCAGGTACCTGCGACAGAATATGTTGAATTTCATTTATTCTGAAAGGAGTATCTGGGGCCATATACACAAAGACTATTCAAAACTGAATACTAAGAAGATATTGTTGCAGCTATGCATTGCTGAGGAGAGGTAACATTTATGGCAGAAGAAAAGATACTTTGGCGTTGTAGGAGCGCACAATCTCTGTTGGCACTAATACCGGCAAGGTGGTCGTACCCGTGAACAGGGAGTTTTCAGGCCGGAGGTGTGTCTTCTGAAGACATATAATAGCAGGTTGCTCATGATAGATTCATTGTTGTAGTTCTGGATATCTGCTGCGAATACAGTTCACATTCCACTGTACAATATCGGTCATCGCGAGGAGCTAAATTTTTATGGTGGCTTTACAGGGGATCCATTTTTATCATTTCTATGACTTGCTGCCCTTGTCTGCGACTGCTTAGTCTTTGACTGTGGCCAGTCACTTGTAGTTCGTCGCACTCCTGTTTGTGATCTTGACCGAGGACGTGATCGAGAGCGTGATCTTGATGGGCTCTTGACCCACCACCCGAATTATGAGTGCGACGTTCCGGTGTTCTACCAATCCTAGAATCCTTCTCTACTGTCACAGCAGCGATTTTATTAGGGACATAAGCCCTGATGTCAAGCCTACACGTGTCGTCTGATTCAGCAGTCTGAGTGGCAAGATATATTTGTAAGAGGTGTTTTTTTGTGTGATGTCATCAATTCCCTCTGTTGCGTTCAGCAGTACAGACGCATTTTATATTGCCTTCTTTTCTTTATCTAAAATATCCTTATGCACCTCGAAGAAGCTACTATTTTCCCGGAATCGAAGCTCTTGTTTCAGGACGACGTACTGGAGATTTCTCAGAGAGACGTGCTGGATATTTTTCAGAGCGACGTGTTGGAGATTTTTCAGGTCGACGTGCTGTGGATTTTTCAGTACGTCGGACTGGTAACTTCTCAGAACGACGAGGTGGAGATCTATGTCGTGGAGTCGTCATAGCACTCTGAGCTACTGCCACTGCTGCAGCTGCAGCAGCAGCTCGTGCAGGAGATCTGCGAAAGTTTCTCTCTGGCATTATAGTCTTCTCTACAGCTCTGTTTAAATAAGCTCAATCTTCACACTTGAAAATAATACTCAAAGCAAATTTGTGTTCAGAACACGAACTTCATCGAAGAAGTTCAGCTTATTGCTTTGTGCTCGCTTGGTAAACCTTTTTAAAGGCTTGTATCTATCGCAGGGATATGGAAACGCCTGTATCACATGCTCATACTACATGCAATACAAATCCAACAAGGTAAAATGCCAGTCCTAAATCTATATAAAATGGAAAGGAAAATGTTTATACGGGCGCGAGCCCATGTGCGTAAGTCTGCATAAAATGGGAAGGAAAATGCTTATACCTGGACGGGAGCGAGCCCATGTGCTCATTGGGGATGGGCTCATGACTAAAAGGGGTACTTAGGACCGACTTCATGAAACCCCTTCATTTTAATTTGTGTGTTATTTTGGAGAGTTTTGGAATTAATCATAGATTAGGGGGTGAAACCAACACAGTAGGACTTGTTTTACATAGCACGTTCGGTCAGAAGGCCCGTGCATTGGATTAAGAGAAAATTCTGGTGATATAGTACATCTGTATCTATAATATTGCTCAATAAATCCATTATCTATCTACTTATCTTGCAACATTTTTCGAGGTCAGTTGAGTGTTCATCTTCCAAACTTGTATACACGAATGTGTGTTACTTTCTTATTCCAACACACTTTTAACTTGGTAGGTGTTGTCTTAAGTACAGGCGTTCTTAGATAATTTTACAATTCCCAATTCTGTAACTACTTCATGTTTGTCCTTTCTCTTCTTTAGCCTATATTCTTCAATGTTAGATTTATTTTTTGCAGTAGGAACATTCTTATGCAACGAATGTTTATCTCTCTGCACTTCTTAAGAACGGCGCCTGCTATGTGCTCCAATAGTCCGGATAGTAGACATTTTCATCAGTCAGAGAATTAAGTGTTAACGAGTCCTTTGTGGACAGATATTTACACTATCATTTTATAAAGATATTTTATCGGTTTTTTATGACTCCATTAGCAGAATTTTCCGCAATAGCACTTGATTTCTCAATGACGCCGACGACTTTCCTTGGAAATGGAATAGAGTTTGCTGAGGAGTGCACTGTGGTACAGCACTGCGACCTGTTATGAACTGTGCTAATCCCCAAGCTAGGCGCATTTCCAAATCCACACCGTGTCAATATATTAGCATTCGCTGCGTACATAGGTTTCGAGCAGGCACCACCCTCGTCCCTAGGATAGATCCCTCCGTGTGTCGCCAGGCGGCGATCGAGGAATGCCTTGGATTCATGATGAAATGCAGAAATGATGAAAGAATAGGAAGAGGAAGAAGCGGAAGAACTCCGAGAGAACACCTGCTGCGTTATTTTCCGCCACAAGTGTCTCTATGGATTCTTAAATGAAAAATCACAGACCAGACCGGGACTTGGTTAAGGGCCGTCTGACTGACAAGCTGGAAGTCTGACATTCTGTCACCGCAGGGATGACGTCTTTCCTTATACTAAACGAAAGTTTTACACATTCCAGAGTCTTCTAAAACGACAGAGATTTTATGTCCGTTAGGCCGCGATCAAGAAGTTATATTCCTGAGTAAATACAACTCCCACTTACGAGGTGTTAGGATATTTCTTGACGTACATATGACAGTGGGACCAATATTTTGTGGCTTCTGGGGCAAATAACTATTTTTTTTACTTTCCGCTCATAACTCTTTTAAGTGCAATGTCTGAACTACTGTTGAATTTATTGATTTCGTGTCATATGTTGACCCCAATTCAGAAGATGAATTTCAAATTTTCGGAACAATCTCCCTGTCACCTTGAAGATTTGAAGCTAAAGCTATATAAATATTTCTGAAATTATCTGCAAAACGAGGACGTTTCTTGTGACAATCTCCAAGAAATGAATTCCAGTCTAAAATGGCAAAAGGAAACTGTCATCGTGAACACTCAGTTTCCTAAGTGAGCTACAAATTTGATCTATGGGCTGCCAAAGTGGAAATCTGCTTTTCCTCCAACCATCAGGCACACAATGTAGTCTTGCAAAATACATAACATTAACCATCATATGTTAAACATATCTGTAGTCTTGTACGCTGTAAAACAAATACAGAAGTACAAGTTGTTCCATTCTGTTTGGATAAGTATATTGCGAACGTTGCAATAAGACAAATACTCCACATTTGTATTCTGCTTTGTATTCTGCTGCATTATTCCAAACACATTTTATGTCATTACATTAGGTTATTAATGGCCGGTCGCCTGTGAAACTTCTGAACAAATTCCAATCTTTCTTCCATTAGTTTTCATGCAACTATTGCATTGCGATGTTCGTTTTCATGCTAGGAACTTTAAGATCACTTCTATTATCTTTCTCTCTTCCACAGCTTGTTCCAAGATTGGGTCTTACTTGACCTGCGAATTCTGCAGCTATCGAAGGAACAGAATCTTCATCAGCAGCTGAAATCTGTGTCTGAACAAAAGATTTTTATTGTACCTGAATCTCAAAATGCAGTTGGTGAATTTTGTGTGGTTTAATATTGAATGCAGGAGTGAATCTTGTTGGTTTTGTAAAATGTTAAGTATAAACAGTTGAAGCTGTAACCTGAGTTATTGTATGTGACGTATGTACATTTGACACTATTACCACTAGAATTACCGTAAGAGTCACTCTACTTATAAATACCGGAACGGTAAATTGACAACTAGGATACATTTTTATTCTACTTCTCATTAGTAACTTCTTTAAACTACTTTTAAGAAGACAGAATATATAATAGAATATCTGACATCAAAATATTTATTCTTCGTAACAAATGTCAATGGAAAATCTTTACATACAGGATAAAGTTTCACATATTTTAAACTAATCTTCTTTAGTATCACAAAAAATTATCAATATAATGTAGAAAATTATGTTTGATACACTCCGTGGTCATAGAGCTTAAGTTCCTTTTCTTTTAAGAATTATTAGTATCTTACAAGTTATTAACGACAATAACTCCAGCTTTCGTTTGATTTTACGGGCGTATGTCTGGGCGTTATGCAAGATATACTTATAGGCTATACTGTATTTGTAAATCTTTATAAAGTAAACATTTAAGTTTTGATCAAGTTTGAAGTTTGTTTTGGCTCCCCAGAAAATTTTTTTTTTTTACTTCAGGCCCTTTGGACATGCATCAATCTTTTATTTTCGAATTCCTTAATATTTGATGTATACTTTTATTTTACACAAACATGATCCACATACAAACTTCTTATAGTTTTATTTCCGTTGCACAACTTTATCTGACAATGCTGCTAGCATCAGGCAGAGGGTAGGGCAAATTTCTCTTCGCAAGATCGATGTGGTTTGTTACATCCTCTTTTTTCTGTAGGAACCTACCAGTTCTACCGCAACGCTCGTGATGTACGAACTTCGAGAGTTCTTAAAATCGGAAATTATTTGGTAGTGTATGAGCATTTATCATTGATAAATCTAATATATTCCGGTCGAGGTGGGTTCCGCCAAGTTGGCGACCGGGGGATGCAATGGTGGCTCTCGTGATTTTCTTTTCGGACATTAATCGCCGTATCACCACCCAGTCCTTTTCATTCTCTCATCCTTTTCATCGCTGTATTTCTCCTCGCCGGCCACCATTGCATGCGGAACGTCCACCACATCATCACAGCCATTTTTCACCTCTCCATCCCCGCTGTTAGTTTTTGCCACGTCCGTTAGCATGACGGGACTTGTTAATGCCTGGTAAGGCTACATTATTCTTCCTCTTCTAGTTCATTATATTCATTCTTAGGTTAAGGTTCTTAGATGTGTAACTCCCGTCTCACCAGAGGGGATCTTTCCTATCTCCGTGGTCCTGTCCCAGGGTTTCGAGCGCGACTTCCAACTTTTGTGGCCCGACAGGGCGCCCAGCAAAGAAGAAATAGTGGACCCTTCATACTGCCCCTATATGCATGTTTAGGTGCCGAGCCCGGACGAATATATCGCTCCGACGTGTTGCCGCTGACTTATGGTTGTCGCAGTGTAATCAACCACAAGTCCCCTGAAGCTGCGTGCTGTCTCGGATTGCTCCGGCTTTGTTGGGTGGGTCGGAGCTAGCCGAGTAATCCGGCGGTTGTGTAGTGTAGAGTGGGGAGCCACGGGCGGTTATTCCCGTGGTAGGGGCATAAAACTGCGACACGCCTCTGGTGTAAGACTTGCCATTCAGTGTGTAATGACCAGTTTGAAGGGTGACTTGCTTGAAGTGGGTTGCTTGGGATCGGGCTGTGGGAGGGTCCCCACGGCCGGCACAGACCGAAAAGAATTTTAGGTGTCTTTCTCTTGCGCCCCCCGGTGGCAGGCTGACGCCGACGGTTCCGTAGGGGGGTGGCAGTTCAAAATGTCCTCGCGCTCCTCTTCTCCTCCCTCAGAAAAAACTAATAAGAAACAGAAGACAGGAGAATATACGACTGGTGGTCATATGACGAAAATTGCTATGGAATTGGACCCTGAGAAAGTTACTGTAAAAGTGCCGCCTCCAAAGTTTATCAGTATCACCTTGGACGGAACGGAAAAAACTATGAAAAACATTAGTCCATTCTGTACGTGACACGTGCGCTCGATGGACTCGTTGGGAAGGTCAGAAATGCAACTCGACTCCGCAACGGTAGCCTCCTCGTTGAGAGTGCATCTGCAAAACACAGTGAGATGCTGTTGAAAGCAAAGTTGCTGGGGTCGTACCCCATCAGAGTTTAACGTCACTCCTCGCTCAACACCACGCGAGTAGTTGTGCATACAGATTCTCTAGATGGTCTGTCAGATGAAGAGATCCAACTAGAGCTGGCGGAACAGTCTGTGTCCAAGGCTTATCGTTTACTACGGAAGCGGGACGGACGGACTGAACCCCTAAACACAGTCTTTCTGACCTTTGAGACGTCTCTTTTGCCAGAATATATCTTTGTCGGCTACGAGCGTGTCCCTGTGCGTGCGTATCTGCCGAACACAATGCGGTGCTTTAGGTGCCAACGGTTCGGACATACGCAAAGACGTTGCACAAACAATATCTGTGGAAAGTGCGGCGGTGCTGACCATGGGGATTCCCCATGTACCGGCGCCGAGCACTTTGTGAATTGTTCTGGGGAGCATGCCTCTAATTCTAAAAACTGCCCAAAGTATATGCTGGAAAAGACGATTCAAGAGCTTCGAGTCCGGGAAAATATTAGCTTCTTTGAGGCACGTAAGCATATTTTAGATAAAGAAAAGAAGGCAACGGAAAAATCCTATGCGTCTGTACTGCAGAAAGCAACAGAGGGATTCGATGCCACCACACAAACGCCACCTCTTACAAACATACCTGGGAAGCGAATTGTGATCGCAACCCAGACATATGTAGATGCTGCTACTCAGACTGCTGAGTCAGACGACACTTGTGGACTTGACATCCGGCCTTACGTCCCTAAGAAAATCGTTACTATGACAGCAGAGAAGGAATGTAGGCCTAGTAGTACAGCAGAACGTCGCACTCCTAGTTCGGGTGGCAGGTCGAGAACACGTTCTCGATCACGTCCTCGATCAATATCACGATCAGGAGTGCGACGAACTGCAAGTGAGTCGCCAGAGTCAAAGACAAAGCAGTCACAGGCAAAAGCGTCTTCCCATAGAAAGTAAAAGAAGAGAAGATCCCCTGTTAGGCCACCAACATGATATAGAACTTCTGGATGACTGATATTGTACAGTGTAATGTGAACGGTGTACGCAGCATATATACAGAACTACAGCAATTGATCTATGTCTCCAGGAGATACACCTTCGTCCCGAAAACTCCTGAGTATCTCGGGATACTACGTTCACCGGTACGATCACCTTGCCGGTATTCGTGCCAACGGAAGTTGTGCCCTCCTATTCCGTCAAAGTATCTTTTCCTCTATTCTCAACATCAACAGCCCACATCAATGCATATCCGCTCGAATCACTTTCCCTTCCATACAGTTCTCAATAGTCTCCGTTTATATGCTCCCAGACACACCTTTCACAGTGCATGAAATTGAAGACATTCTGTCGCAGGTACCTGCTCCATATCTGGTAGTGGGGGGATTTCAATGCATCCCACCACTCATGGGGCTCAAATTCCGACGATGACAGAGAAAATAAAATAGCAGAGGTATGTACCCGTCTAAATCTTGTTACCCTGAATTCAGGGGAAGCAACACACCTCTCCTTGGCTTATGGTACATACTCCATGATAGATATCTCCATTTGTAGCCCAGTTGTGTCTACGCATTTCGAATGGTCTGTGATTCACGACCTACATGGTAGTGACCACTATCCCATTCGAATCCGTATGCCCGCTTTACATCCTGCGGAATCTCGATGTACAAACTGGGTTATTAAAAAGGTGGACTGGGTAGGATTTTCGGAGTCCGTATCATTCGATGATAACCGACAAGAAAGTGTGGACTCCATAGTGGAACATTTCTCAAATTTGGTTATAAAGTGTGCGGAATTATCTATCCTCCGATCCTCCTCAAGGCCAAAAAGTTTCTTTGTCCCCTAGTGGACGAGTGCTTGCAGAGCCGCAAACCGAGACCGCAGACGTGCCTTACGCCAATTTGAGCGCCATCCGACCCAAGAAAATTTTGTCCAGGTTAAACGTCTTCGAGCCAAAGCTCGTCGCACTGTATGCGATGCTAAGAAGACGTCCTGGACACACTACGTCAATTCATTGAAAAAGAACGTCCCATCTAACATCGTATGGGACAAAGTCCGTCGGATAATGGGGAAACGTAGTTCTGTAATTCCGGGAATTTTGAACAATGGAGTAGCGACCACCAGTCCCGTAGAAATTGCTGAAATATTTGCTACCACTTTTGCACACATAAGCAGCTCAACCAATTATGACCCGGAATTTCCAAAAAATCAAGAATACTGCTGAAAACCTAACCCTGAGCTTCATATCAGATAACACCGAACTCTACAATGCACCGTTCACATCCGACGAGCTGGAGGCGGCACTAGACACATCCCCTGACACCTCCACTGGCCCTGATAACATCCATAACCGCATGCTTCGCCATCTTCTGCCGGCTGGAAATCCTTTCTTCTGTCAATATATAACAGAATCTGGATAGAGGGTGTATTTCCATCTGCTTGGCGTTCTGCCATTGTAATCCTTGTCCAGAAACCGGGAAAGGATCCTTCTTTACTTGGCAGTATAGGCCAATTTGTCTCACCAGCTACGTATGAAATGTTATGGAATAGATGATAAGCGAACGCCTTATGTGGCTACTCGAATCGGAAAACCGATTATCTAATATCCAATGTGGTTTTCGTAAGCACAGATCCGCCGCAGAACATCTTGTTCGGCTGGAGACCGCCATTAGAGATGCTTTCCTCAAGAAGGAGCATCTTGTAGCGGTCTTCTTTGATCTAGAGAAAGCTTACGATACCACATGGCGGTATGGCATTCTGCAAACTCTGCATACTTGGGGACTTCGTGGCAGTCTCCCAACGTTTGTTGCGAAGTTCATGGCAGAGCGGTATTTCCGAGATCGAGTAGGCACCACACTTTCTAATGAACATCTTCAAGAAAACGGCGTTCCGCAGGGTTCTGTATTAACCGTTCTTCCTTTCTGCATTCCAATCAATGGAATTGCCCACTGTGTGGGTGACCGAGTATCTTCTCTCTTGTACGTTGACTTCAGTTTATATTACAGCTCCCGATACCTTCCATCCATCGGTCGACAGTTGCAACTGGTCATCAACGTGCTATCGGAGTGGTCTGTTCGCAATGGTTTTAAATTCTCCACTCAAAAGACGCAGTGTGTCCACTTCTACAACCATCGTGGACTTCATCCACATTCTGAACTGCGTCTTAATGGAGTGGAGTTGCAATATACAGACACTGCGAGGTTTTTGGGCCTTATCTTTGATTATAAATTAACGTGGGAGGCGCATATCCGTGATTTGAGAAGGGGTTGTGAAAAATCGTTAAACATTTTACGCCTTTTGTCAGAGGTTCGCTGGGGTGCACACCGCATAGTGCTTTTACGTCTTTATCGTGGTGTTATCCGGTCAACGCTGGATTATGGCTGTTTTATCTATGGCTCAGCAAATAAATCTAAGCTACGTCTCTTAGATACTATCCATCATCATGGGATACGACTCGCTACAGGTGCCTTCCGAACGAGTCGGCTAGCGAGCCTGTATTGTGACGCGGGGGAACCATCACTGTATTGGCGACGTAATGTCCTGTTGTGCTCATATGCGATTAAGCTCCGCTCGCAGCCTGAGCACAATTATTTCGACTCTTTCCATCATTCGTCTCTTTACGGCCGATACAGTGAAAATCCACGTAGACCTCGTCCATCAGGCGTGCGATTCCGAGAACTGCTCTATGAGCTCGACGTCCATCTACCATCCGTTCGCACACTAGAATATACCACCACCCCACAGTGGATTATGCGACGTCCCATGTGTGATGTAAGCCTGAGCTGAAGGTTTAAGAATTTTACACCAGCTTTTGTTTATAGACTTCGTTTTAGTCAACTTTTATCATGTTTTCCAAATTATTCTTTAATCTTTACTGACGGATACCGAGTAAATGATTGTTTTGGTTGCTCTTTCGTTGCAAATGGACGGATATTTAAATATAAACTGAGCGGATATACCAGTGTTTTTACTGCAGAATTATATGCTTTTTACAGAGTTTTATTGTTTTTAATTCGACAACCTCGGGGCAGATGTCTAATCTGCTCCGACTATTTAAGTGCCATTCAGTCTTTGCAGTCTCTCTATTCAGATGATCCCCTTGTGTTATGAACTCGGCAGCTGTTCCACACACTCCTAAGCTCTGACTCCGAGATTGGAGTAGTGTGAATTCCTTGCCATGTCGGAATTCCTGGGAATGAGGCCGCAGATGCTGGAGTCAAAGATGGTGCTACGAATGGCACTCTGGTATATTGGCGCGAGAGGTGGCAAGATTTACAAAATCATTTGAAATATAGAATATGGTGGCATTACGAAGGAAAATTGTCTGCACAAGAGGAAAACAAATTACGAAGAATAAAGAATACTGTTCGAGTTTGGGATTCGTCCACAAGAGCGTCAGGACACGAAGAAGTTTTACTCACCCGGTTGAGGATTGGCCACTGTCATCTGACACTTGGCCATCTGCTACGTGGCGAGCTTCAGCCGGAGTGTGATCTATGCCATGTTCCACCTACGGTGGAAAATTTTTTATTGCATTGCAGAAAATATGACCGTGTCCTTCGGCAATATGGAATTCAGCCGACTCTACGTGACGCTCTTGGAAATGATTTTAATTGTACAAATGCAGTTCTGGGATGTTTATCGAGTACTGGACTTGACAGGGTGATTTAGTTTTTTTATTGACCCGTTTTCCTGTCCTCCGGACCCTTTACATCCGGAGGTTACATTTGTTATTTAGTATATAAGTTTTTTAACATACTTGACATTCGGACCTTTTACATCCGAGTATTGTAGAAATACGCCAGATAATTTATTTATGGTAGCATCTGTATTATTATTTTATTGTCTCTTTTTAAATACTAGTTAAGGTCTGATATTTTTATAATGTTTTATGCATCACCCTGTTGAAACTGCATTTGTGTACCTCGTTTTAATCCTGACAACGTTTTTTAGTTCTTTTAAGCTTTCTGATTATTGTATTATGTCTTTGCTCTGTAAAGAATTTTAGATAAGGGCGCAAATAGCCATAGTTGCTGACGTGCCCTTTTTAAACCCCACTAACCAACCCATCTAATATATTATAAAATAAATTGTCAGGCTATCTCCGGTTCATTCCTCGCACGCTGTATTTTCTGCACATCTGATCGACAGCATTGACAACAAAATTTGTTGTCAATGCTGTCGATCAGATGTGCAGAAAATACAATGGTGTCAGGAGTTTGTTTATTTTGTTCTTCATTAATCGAAACATCAATGCGCAGTGTAGGGGAAGCTGTTGAACCCATGGACAGTTTTTTAAATTTCAATTTTTTAAACTTTTGTATAATCTTTTATAACTTTTTATTATTAACAGCAGTATCTTTGAAGTGTAAAGTATCTTAGAAAAGAAAGCTATCAATTAAATAACTTTTGTATAGATTTTTTTTTTTAATTTTTCTTAAGAGCTATGTAGCACTAGGTACATAAGGATGATGTGCCATGGGACACAGCGTTATGTACCTTGAGATATAGAATGACATACTTTGGAATATGGTTCAACGTAATATTAATGTAACTAATATTTTATTAAGTCTATATTTCTACAATATACAGACAATTTACTGTTTTATAATTATTATTAATGACAAATTTTGCCTTTATATTCAATATAATAACAATAGTGATAATGTTTGTATGTTTTGAAACAATTCTCAATTTTCTTGACAGGAAACAATATTAGGCTTTCCAATTAAATGAATTTATTATCCAAGGGCATATCCTTCAAATGACATTTTGAAAACATATTTCTTAGTGCTCCTTAGACTTGTATCTTTTCTTTGAGAAGATGGGGAAGTTTGAACACAATATCCTCCAAAGAAAGATCAACAATTTCTGATTGCTCATCATGTAAAGCAAAATAAATTGTCATATTTACTAAACTTCTTCAGATACAGAACTTCAAATTCTGTTTCACAAATCTTCTTACACATTCTACCGACATAAAATTTACAATTAGTTCCTCTTTCCTACCACACAAATGAGAACAAAATTTTCTTTTCCTATACCTTCTAAATTTGCTCGAGCAGTGTAATTTACAGTTTAAACGGCAACTTTACTATCATTATCATTAGAACTAACATTTTCCTTGGCTCATCTGCAGTCTCTTCTGAATTATCTTTTGGAAACAGAACTTGTCGCTTCAACTTCTTCCGTTTCTGAACTTTAATCATCATATTTCTCTTCTCACTCAACTTTCTTTTTCTTTCTTCTATTTCGGTTTTCTCTGGCGTATCTGTTAAAGCGCTTGACTTTCCTTTCTTAGGATTATGAGTTATTCTTTTCTTGCGAGGGGAATAATTTAGCTTTGTCGGGATTTGTCTCTTGAATTTTAATTTGCTACATGGTATTTCCACTAAAGCTGAAACTCCATAAAATTCATTACTAAATACTGTTTTTGATTACTCGCCGTAAGAGTAACTTATTTACAAAAAATATTTGAAATCTAGTGAGGTCCACCTGAAGACAGTTGTCCCCAGATACGCCATCCCTAGGTACATCAGGAATCAGTAAAATATATCTCAGCAATTTTTCAAGACTGAGGTACCGAAAACAAGCCAATAACTACATGGATTCGTAGCTAGAATAACAGGATTTTGTAGGGGCGCTGGCCCTCTAGGTGTATATCGGGAACAAAATCATGAGGTGCAAGGATACGTGGTGGGTTCATAGTGACTGCCCAAATTAGAATTGACTAGCACATTTAATAATAATACCTTCAACTTAGAAAATAAGTATACAAATCTGAAATTGTATATATAAAACTTGAACATTAATACACACTGCGATACACGCATGAAACCCAAGTTTACAATATTAACATTAACTAGTATAAGATATAATTCACATAGATTCTTACAATGTTTCACAAACACTGCCCTAGTAAAACCACAAAAGGGGCACAACTTATAACCAATCCAAAAACCGAGTAGCAACATATCCCCAGAAACCTACCCTAAATGGATAGGAAGAGAAGTAATAAAGTTCACTTGCCAATACATAATACAGAAGAAAATACCCAGAGGAACCTCATAATGCAAAGAATGACCGGAGAACAAATCCCAATGAGCTCCAGAATGCACCACTAAACAGAAGAAATGGGATCGCTCACTCAACTCCCAATAGAACGAAAATGGCCAGTTGATTACGTGGATCCTACGCTTACCGGTGAAATAGTAGAATAACACATACTACGGCATAATCGTGACCATGGTGATAATCAGCGATGCTGGCAGATAGATAGTGCTGATACCACAGAAGAAAGAACTCTGCTGTCTCCAGAAGTTCCTCCAGTAATTAAGCTGGATAGGAGTCAGTCCCCAGCAGTGGCGGCTGGTGGTGAAAATTTATGGGTATGCACTCTGATACAAGTTTGTCTAACCTTGACATAAATACATGCATACATACTCAGCATACAGATGGAGGTTCTTCGCCGCAATTTCAGTAACATTATTTTCTTCCAAATTCATAAGTGACACATTCAGTCCATTTGAAAATAATTTATGAAATATGCAACTTAAGTCTATTAATTGACGTGAACCTACAATGAAACACAATTGCAAAACGCTGAATAACATTTCAATGACATCACATTTGAATCAATTTCCTGTGAATAAAGTTCATTCTTCTGTACTTCTGTTGTGAAAATTTATCGATTACTTTTTCGTTGAAGTTGGGAATTGATCGAACAAGTTGTTTTTCAATCGACAACATTGCTAATGCAGTTAGTCTCTCTTGTGACATTGTGCTGCGGAGAAAGTTTTTAATCCTCTTTAGTGTCGAAATACATCTCTCCGCTTCACTAGTGGTCATATGTGTGGTAGTCACCACTTTGAGAACTTTCAGAGCGTCACTGAATATTTTCTGCAAATTATTCTGAATAATGAATTGTAGCAAAACAACAGCACAGGCTACATTC